>NC_064572.1:79958727-80564040 GCF_937001465.1 Orcinus orca
ACTCCTTGGTAACAGGAATTGATCCAAATTACCTCAGACTCTAGACCAGCACTTCTCAAATTTGAATGTGCCTATAATCCCCTGGGGATGTTGTTAACACGCCGATTCTGATTCAGTAGTTCTGGGCTGTAGCTGAGAATCTGCACTTCTACAAGATTCCAAGTGATGCTGGTGCTGGCGGTCTGGACCACGCTGAAGAGCGAAGCTTTCGTGTATATTTGGAAATGTACGCAATCAGTTAGCCGTGCTTCACCCCAATAAACCTGGTATAACCGTGAATCATTTGGAAAAAATAAACTGGCACTTTTTTTCTGTGAAAAGTAAGAAATAAACAGAAATCTGGGTGCGGGACAAACAGTTTTCCCTGAGTGAGAAACAGCAAGTTGGGGGAAGACTGTGCGATGTATATTGTACCCCTCGATCTTCATTAAAATTGTGAGGCCGGCACAATGCATCGCGCCCGTGAGGCTTTCAAGGGAGTCCGAATGCACAGAGCTTTGAGTCCAGATTTTGCTTGGGAAAGGACAAATGTCCGTGAGGGAGAAGGCTCTGAGAATTTGCAAAAACTGGGACAGGGGAAGTATCAGGGCTCCCATGCGTTGTGAAATCGAGGGTTTAAATCAAGTAAACAGAATACCTGAGAGGCAGGGAGGCACTAGCTGATACCTGGGTAAGGACCACTAGGTCCCACGTAATTGGTCTTCAGCGGCACAAGATTTAGGAGACTGTGCCTCTCGCTTTGTCATAGTAGAGTCTTTTTATCCATAGGTCAGAGAAAAGGGCAGCATGAAAAAAATAGATTTAAAAATAGTCAATTGAGAGAAGTGGTGGATGCGGTTGGTTGGGGCTCAATATTTTGAAATCAATATCCTGTCTCAGTTACCAGGAGGGACACTGCAGCCTCCTGACCCACTTGTAGACTTGGTTTAATAAGAGGAATCTTGCAAAATAAATTCCTCTTCTTAAAACAAAGGACTTTTCACAGAAAGGGCTGTGGGACAGGGAAATGAGGGTTAATCTTTAGAAACGGTACCAGTAAATGCCCCATTTTGCTCTGACAATATTGACTTTGCTGGTACCCTGCAATCCCAGAAAACAGAGATGGTTAAGAAATTCCCCACTCCTTTGTGTTCCAGAACTGGCTTCCTGCCAGGAACCTTGCCTCCGCATAGGGCCTAGATGATACCCACAGATGCCCGCCTTGTTTACCTACAACAAGACTAGACAGATACCCTCCAAATTTCTATTCTTTGCTTCATAATTGTTAACGGAACTATCTGTGATCAATCTGAACAAAATGCTTATTGACCAAATTCTGGTTAAGATTCCCTTGGTACCCTAAGGCCCTGAATTCAGCCGCACCCTCATCCTGAGCCAGCATACCACCCTCCTTAAAGGCCTGTCCTGAGGAATAGGCTGACCTCAGGGTAGAACATCCTCTGATCTAGTGACTTCACCTCTGCTCATCCCACTGCCCCACATCTGGTTCTTTCTAGACTTGCTTATTCCTCCCCACAAAAGGAAAGTCCTTTACTAGATGGCCTTTGAGACGCTTGTAGAGCTATTGCTTGTAGATCTACTCCTATCAATACGAGTCCCCTAATGCAATAGCTTCGCTTTTCCTACAGCACTAGCCCTCTTCTCTTTGCTATAATCCTTTGAAACACAGTCTTTCCTTACCTAAGTCTGGATTTGTTTTTTGTCTGACAGCAAGAGAAATAAAGAGAAATTCGTGCCTGAGTCATTGTTTGCCTATGACTTGAGTTAGTTAAGTCAGCACAATCTCTCTCCCCCTGGGTTTCAGAAATGGTCCTTTGGTCCCCCTCCTTGAGCCTTCTTAGGGTAGCGGTGGCAGAGTCGAGAGAGCATCAACCTGGAAGACCGGACCCCAGTCTCTATTCCCACATCCACCAATTACAACAGGAACCTTGTGGCTGTGGATCCCTCCTGTGGCTTCCTGGACCTCAGTGAAATAATACCTTAGAGGAAAGCTTGAGTCTTTTATTTCAGGTCTAACTGCTGCAACTTGGAGACTGATTAGACTTTCCAAGCACTAACATGTTGAATTCTAATAGTGTTCTTGATCTTTCACCTAGGCTCCGAAGGTGCACCCAGAGCCCCTTGTGTGGTCCCCTGACCCTCCTGACTTTTAGAGTGAATTATTCTAGAAGAAAGGGAGGGATGAAGGTAGAGAGCGATGGTAGAAGATCAATCATTTTTAAAAGGTATTGAAAGCACTAGATTTTAGCTATCTATGGCTCTCAAACATTTTGAAAATGCGACTTAGAAATATGAGAGTGATGTTTGCTATTTGCTGATTGACAAAACATTATTTTAGGATCAAACTTCAGTCCGTTTTAAAAGTGGATTTTCATTTCAAAGAAAATAAATCCTGTTTCAGAATTATCAGGATCCCTCTGAAAAATACCAGAGCATAGGTATGTAAGCATTTGAATAAAAATTTAAGCTTCAAATTGCATCATTAGTAATATATTCCTGCAGGCAGCTGTTACTTGGTGGCAAGACATACATCAGTGCCGGGAGATCAGGAAGTGAAGAAGTGGCGAACATTTTGCAGCTTGGTGGATTAAAGAAATCTATCAGGCTGACTTAGGGCTGTTCCCCAGAGATACCTGAAGCCATAAATATTTAAACTTATTGTATTTGGCTTGAATGTGCCAGTTTTATAAGATGGTCACACACAAGATCCACTTCTTCTGCTTCCAAAACCCAAAGATGCAGAAGCAGTACTATTTGCGGGAGTGTCCATGAGCTCCCTGGCATTCCCCACTTCCCATGTAGGTAGGTTGGGACCATGTGGCTAGTTTGGGCCCTAAGAAGGAATAGCAGGTGTCACTTTCCAATCTGAGACATTGAACAGGAAGGATGTCTCGATGCCCTCCCTTTTATGGGCACTCTGGAAGTTCTACATGGAGGTGGAAGCATCAGTAGATGAAGACCACAGAGGTAACGTGCCATTTTCATTACATCGTATCAAGGGTACAGACTATCAACATGACATCACCTTGACGTTGACCTTGGTCGCCTGGCCAAGGAAAAGTTTATCAGGTTCCTCCAATGTTAGCTTACTCTTTTCCCACCTTTTCGCACTCTGTGCTTTGGAAAGAAGGAATAAATTCTCTCCCATTTATTTATTTATTGAATCATTTACTTCTATCAACATGGACTTGTGGATGTTCGTTTAATGCTTTGGGCTATAATCTAATGCTACTTTTTTGTTTCTCAGATTGTTCTAGCTTGGCCATGAGAGCTCCTGAGAGGCCCCTGTGGCCCTTTACACAGGAAGTTAGTCCCTTTCCTCTAAACTTTTCCCAGGAACCGGCACTGTGGGATTTGGTTCATCTTGCAGGATCTAAGTAGTACTTTTTGTTTGTTTGTTTATTGAAGTATCGCAACGGATTTATTTCTCAGAAAATAAAGAGGATTTCCGAGTACGTAGGGCCACTGTGTACAAATTAGAGTCAGGAAAGGACGCTTCTCAATGGCTCAGCAGTTTCATAGGCCACTTAACATACAGCCTGGGTAAATAGGAGTCCTCACCTACAAAGGGTTTTTCTAAATTTATAGCTTCTAAGCAGCCATGAATTTTGCTGCCAGATGGGTCATGAGAGGCAAGCTGCTAAATCTTTCATCTGCAGTGGATCATGTTTGCTCACATGCATGTTTATTTTCATAACACATGTGTATTTCAGCCAGGTACAGCTGATCCCCCCCCTGCCAAAAAAAAAAACCATGCTGGTGAGCGAGGAGGAATCACTCATATCCAGTGCTCACCTGATTGTGATAACTTCTGACTCCTTGCCTTTTTAAAGGAGTCTCCAAGGTGATCCTGATTCTGCATATCATTATATATGACAAATTATTGTCAAGTTGATACATAATACAGCTTAACCCTTAAGCAGTCAATGATTTGCATCAAAATCAGTCAACAGGGCTTCCCTGGTGGCGCAGTGCTTGAGAGTCCGCCTGCCGATGCGGGGGACACGGGTTCGTGCCCCGGTCCGGGAAGATCCCACATGCTGTGGAGCGGCTGGGCCCGTGAGCCATGGCCGCTAAGCCTGCGCGTCCAGAGCCTGTGCTCCGCAACGGGAGAGGCCACGATAGTGAGAGGCCCGCGTACCGCAAGAAACAAAAACACAAAAACAAAATCAGTCAACAGTGATCAGGCCTTAATCAAAAGACATTAAGAAACGAATGTTTGAAGTTAGCCTTTTTCTTCCAGAACTACAACGGGATTGAATCATTTTTCACTGCTATCTCATAATAGCCTAAATCAGCCCCCCCAGATATTCACTGCCAATTTAGACCTGTTACACAGTAAATACTAAACCACACAGTTTTCTGCTCAACACATTCGTCCCTGACTATAATTTGCATGGCGTAACTTGAATGTAACTTCAAGTACATGGTCCAATCAATATAACAAGAACTAAATGATACCTGCATAAAGGACAGCAGGATTCATATAATCATCAATGTACTGCTCCCTCCAGGTGTTCTGACACTTCATATAGGGGATTCCTTTTTTTTAATGAGGAGTGAATGAAAGATGTCTTGCAATTCAAACAGTATTTTATAGTTTGCCAAGAGTTTCCATGCCCTCTATTTCATGTTTTTCAAAAGAAAGAGTAACTCTAAGAAATAGTTAAGATGATTTCTATTTTCTGAGAGAGACTGAGGCTCACGGAAGCTAATGACACAGCCAGGGGACACAATCTCTAAGTGTGGACCTAGGCTCAGGCTCTGGTTTTCTGCCCCCCAAGTACAATGTTCTTTCTTCTATACCATATTGCTTCTCCAAACCTTGTGCTTGAGTATTTTTTTGCCCGTTAGTTTTAACAAGCCCCAGTCTAGGGTACTCTAAACACGCCGGCATGCACTGTCTTTTGCAGTTGCTGTTCTAATATTTCAGGGCAACTGGTATTGTGCTGGGATTTACTTTATGGTAACTGTACCATGTGGACGGATGCCTGGGGTATTATCTCCAAGTGTCACTGGCCATCATAGACTTGTGTGCTCTGTCCTTGGTCAAGGTGAGAGGAGCATTTGGCATTGAATCCAAAGGGAGAAAGAAGCTGCCCTTTCTTTGTCAGTAGCTCAGAACATGTCCAAGTTGTCTGGCTCATCTCTATACTTTTCCTTTTTGTAGCTTCTTCAAAAGGATAAATTAACTTCCTACAAGAACATCTTTAAATAAACTATACTTGTGTCGGCTTCCTTGCATTTACATAGAAATTAAAGGAAGACAGTATTTTTGTTACAAAAATAACTTCTTAATAACAGCTTGATATGAACTAATTGCTTGCATGGCTTTGCAGCAGTGGCAGGAATTATCACTTTGTGCCCTTAAGCTTCAGGCTTGTGCGTACTTGGATGAGGGCTCAGCTTCCACAAGAGGCCCCCAAATTTTCATCTTTCCAGATAAATGAACTCTAAGCCCCCTTTGCAATGAATATGAGAATGGTACAGGCCTTCCCCTAATAAACTGGTTAGGTTTGCCTAAGTGCTTGGTATGCAATAGGACACAAACTCTGAATTCAAACTATGTGAGCTTTAATCCTTCCTTCTCTACTGACTCGATGTGTAACTGTGGTGAAGTTACTTAACCTTATCATGCCTCCGTTTCTACATCTGTAAAATGGGTACGATCGTAGTACCTACGTTACTTTTGGTGGTTTTGAGGGTGAAATGAGTTATGACATGTCAAGGGCTTAAACAAGTGAGGGTCCACAGTTGGAATGGAATAAATGTCAGCTATTGCTGTTATTATAATGATGATACAGATGATGCTAAACCCTCCCTCTAACCACCTGAGAGTCAGGTTATACGTCTACCTCGACTTTACCCTTTCATCCCGACTTCAGGAAACTGGAGTCTTAGACAAAATTTTGGTGACTTGCTCAAGGTCTGACAGCTTGTAACTGGCTAAGCCAAGAGGAGAACAAATTTATTTGCCCGGAACTGTCACACTAACTGATCAAATCAGCCAGTCCACTGGCCAAAGTAGTCAAATAGCCAGTGGTCAAGACCTGAAAGGCTGGGGTGGGGCGGGGTGTCAATGAGCTCGGTGGTGTCACAGGACAGACGTTGATTTGGAATCAGAAGATCTTGTCTTGACTCCACCTTTCACTAACTCAAGTCAATTAACGTCTCTGAGTCTCAATTCCTTCATCTGTAAAATGACCCCTGAACTCACCCATTCAATAGAGTTGTTGTAAGATGGAAAGAAATAATACATTTGTGGGACTTCCCTGGCAGTCCAGGGGTTAAGACTCTGCACTTCCACTGCCGGGGGCACAGGTTTGATCCCCAGTTGGGGAGCTAAGAGCCTGCACGCCGTCCGGCGTGGCCAATATATATATATTTGAGACCATTCTGTAACTTAAAATGTCATGTAAGTTATCATGTATTAATTTTTGAGATCTTATAGAATGAGTTTTACTTTTTTGCTCAGCAGTTGATTAAACTGACTAAGTAAGTCATCTGGTTATTTCTTGTCACATAGATGGAATCCAATAGTTTTTTTAACCCGTAAGCACAAATCAGCTGTGAAACAAATGTTGGGAAATGTCCCAACCCACAGAAATGGGGACTCGGATCCTCTCCCCCAGAAAATGTACAGTTTATTTTTTACCTATTACTTGAATAATTCATCCATTTGCTTACTGTACTTCCTTCTATGTTCCAGGCGTTATGCTGGGTAATTGGAGGAATAATGCACAATCCTTGCCCTCAGGAGGTTAACCAGCCTCATAAACGATTATGATCCACTGCATTAAGTAGTAGACAATTGAACTGTGCTGAGGAAACATTTAGTGGCATCTAAGTTGAGTCTTAAAGAAAAACAAATACTACTTTTAGGTAATAGCTAAATACTATTTATAGTATTATCCTGTAATACTATGAGTAAGCTTTGTGACCTTCCAGGGGCATATGGCAAAACCTGGTCGATGGACTGACCTCACCGTGAGCTCCAGCCCTGTGATGGCTGAAGAAAATTGATGACTTGGCTGAGAACGTCCTTCAATAATCTGTTGACTGCACGGGGCTTCTCTGTTGCCAATATCTTAGGGCTGATGGTGGCAAACGTGGCTTATTTAATGTGTGAAGTTACTACAGTGGACCATGCCTGCCTTTAAAGTGTGAATGGTGCACCTTTCTCTCCTCAAGTGACCATAAAGAAGCACTCACGTTTATGTAGTGCAGCTCCGTGCTGAGACTAAGAGTGCATTCAGATGACATTCTTGCAGGCACCAAAACAAAATGAAAGGAATAAGATACAATCAGACCAGAATTCATGGAAGTGAGTCATATATGCATCTCCACCTACAAAGAAACAGTCTCATTATCATTTTAAAAGATTTTTGGCTTGGAACACCATACTAGTATATTTCCATAAACGCCACTTACTATGCAGTACAAACAGTTGTACTTGCCCCAGCATGGGAGTTTACTGACTCCCTAACGACAAAAGCTTTTGGTCTTAGGATGGAGAGAGGGGAAGACAGAGATCAGAGAAGAGACCTGAGGAATGTCAAGGTCACACCAATCTACTCCACAGTTTGGGTCAAGCAGAGCCATTACTGGTTCCAATTTTTTTGCTTAGAACTGGTTACAAAGTTGGCTGAACTTTGGGCATCTGCAGGCTGAGAGCTAAGAAATGTATCTCCCAGGACCAAAGGAAATGGTGTGGTGATGGATGGAGTAGGGGGGCCTATTGCCGGCTCAGATCTTAAAATTGGTCTTGGATCCTTGACCCCCGACTGTATATATGAATTGATATTCTGAATAAGTATTCCTATGACTAGTGTTTACACTGTAGTGAGTGGTGTGTGACAAATCCTGTAATCACTCTATAGAAAATGTACATGATACATGCTTTGAGTTAAGGGCTTGCTCTGAGGTTTGGTTTGTAAATTTAGATGCGCCATCTAGCGGACATTTATCAAAGCGGTCCTTCTAGGTACGGGGATTATTTCTCCACAGCTCTCCTAAATGCTTCCTCTCCAAGGCGCCACCGGGGTGTAAGCAGTGAAGTGGTGGGACCAGAGCTGAGCTGAAGAAAGATAACGGTGTCGTGCAAGGAGAGGCCAGGGGAGTACTCCCGTGTGCCGCGTGGGACGGTGGTCCAGCCTAGAGCGGACAGGGCCTGAATTACAGACGTGCGACGGAGAAGGGTGGGGACGGGGTGGGGATCTTTGAGATGGGATCCGCAGAGCGAGGTGACTGTTGGAATGTGGAACGTGGCTCCCAGAAGCCGAGTGAAGGACAGTCGTGTCACCATTGTGTCCTGGAGCCTTGAGTGTGGCAGCAGCCTGGATTCGTTGGCAGGTGGAGCAGCAGGCAGGGGAAGTCCCTCCCGGATCACCTCCTTTTTCTTTTTTCTTTTCTTTTTTTTTTTTTTTTTTTTTTTTTTTTTGCGGTATGCGGGCCTCTCACTGCTGCGGCCTCTCCCGTTGCGGAGCACAGGCTCCAGACGCGCAGGCTCAGCGGCCATGGCTCACGGGCCCGGCCGCTCCGCGGCATGTGGGATCTTCCCGGACCGGGGCACGAACCCGCGTGCCCTGCATCGGCAGGTGGACTCTCAACCACTGCGCCACCAGGGAAGGCCACCTCCTTTTTCTTAACGAGAAAGGGAGTGGGGTGTGCAGTCCGGAGCTTAGGGAGGGGTCAGAAGGGGGATCTGAGACGTGAAAGCTTGGTCTAGTTGTACTGCGGGTCCTGCTTGGTCTGGGACAGCACTGCAGTGACGTGTCTGTTCGCCGGGGTTGTGCTCTTCTCCCAGGGTACGCTGGGCTTCCCAAGCACGGGGGAAAGGGTGAGGTTTGCGGGAGGCGGGAGAGGGAGGGGACACCTCTCCATCATCACCCTCAGCCCTGGCCTTTGAGAACAAACCATTAGCTGCAATCAGGCTTTGTAATTAAGACCTGATCCCTTCAGCCATCTGCAAGGTGGTCCTAGCCTCTCTAAGCTTCGGTTTCCTCATCTTTAAAGCGGAGATAAGAACAGAATTATTTATGCCATACACAGCATGGTATAGTGCAATGTGATCATTCATACAAAGTGCTTAGCAGAGAGCCTAGCACTGAGGGTGCACACTGATGGTTCTAAGTCGATAGTAGCTATTTTTTTTTCTAGAAATGAGCATCTTCAGAGCACTCCATCGATGGCCCATAAAGAAAAAAGAACACACGGCATTGTTCCAGAATTTAATGTTTCCTCTGGCGCTTGAATCTCCGGGACTAGGACGGAGCTAATGGGTGATGCTTCTACCACTTTCCCCCCTGCTTTGTGTTTTGTTGTTGTTGTTTTGTTGGGGGGTTTTGGTTCGCATAATAACAAGGAGAACTCTGTCATTCTGAATGTTTAAACATGCTACACTGACTCTTATTTACTCCCTTAACTTGTAGACAGGCATTCTTGCACGGAGGCAATCTCCCAAGTCAAGAAATTAAATCCAATCTTGGCTAATTTGGTAGTTAGCCAAGGTTAACCACCAAAAAACACTCGTTAGGCTTTTCATGGAGGAAAGAAAACAAACTTTCTGCTTCTTTCTGCGTGTGCCCGTATGGATGGGAAAAAGGAATTACTGTCATTAATGCTGAATTTTAAAATATCAACACGGGAAGATAGCTAGCATCTTCCCAATAAGGTGAGAGTGAGAACCTGGGAGATGATAAGGTGTTTAGATAAATGTGATTTATTAAGTACAAAAAAAAAACCACTTAGGAAAAGCAACAAATAGGGAAATGAAGCCACGCACTAGCGTGACAATGGAATAGAGCTGTTGGATAAGCGGATCTGTAACTCTGTATTAAATGTACATATTCCTATCAAAGAAAGGGCAAGTGTTTCGTCCAGTATGATATCTACCCTTCTTGATTTCTGGGTATCGTTTGATTTCTACTTTTCTGACTCAAGGTAATTTTCCTGGGGGCCATGCTTTGGAAAGAGTTTGTACTTCTACACTCACTAGACCTCCACCTACGGATTGCGGTAGCATGCTGGAGAAGTAAGAGTTGCACAATCTCCTTAACTTCACAGAGCTCTGGGGACTGCTCCCCAAAGAGAGGAATAAAACCTTGTGGATTTTTTAAAGGCCATTTTAAGGACAATCAAAAGAGGTTTCAGGAGAAAAAAAAAAAAACATGGGAAGTGTACAAGCTAAAGAACTTAATATGAGATAAAGTGAAGGATGTGGATGAAGGACTGGAAATAAATCCTAGAAGAGCTACAATCCATCAGGTTCAAAGTAAGTGCTTTTTCTGCTGGTTCATGGGTCATCAGTTTGTAAAACAAGAAACAAAGAGAGATAGGAAACCTGGTGCCCGACACAGACAGTTCATCACTCCAGCACGCTGCCTGGAACCTGCCTGCATCAGGACGGGAGCGAGGTGGGTGTGGGTAGCAGCAGGAAGCAGGGTTTGGAACCAAACACACATTAATCAACAGGCTCTGGTCCGGGGTTGCTGGGCTTTTTTTCCATTATCGTCCCCCGCACCTTAAGGAGCCTTTTATGATAGCATTTTCCTAACTGCCCCCCCATGAAATTTAATCCCACAGATGTGCTAAATTGTTGTTTATGTACTGTGACCCTTTGGTGGACCACGGATCATTGTAAAATCTAAGACCTGTGCCCTCAAAGACCGAATTTTCAGCCCTTGGAAGTGATATTGCCCTAGGTCCTTACTATATACCTGACCCTGACATGCATTATTTATGTAATCTATTCCCTTTTGGGATGTGAGGCTTAGATGGGTTGAGTAAATTGTTCCAGGACAAAAAGGAAGGATTTGAAATCAGAGCTGCCCAATCTCACCTTCTTCTCTTAACCACTATTTCCTGCTCACAGCAGGATCCGGACATGCCCTGCCCATAAACACCCTGCTCTCCTGCCCCTCTTTCTGAGATGTCAGACCATCACGGCTGGGATGCAGAAATAAGGTCCCTGTAGTCAGGTTTCATGGGAACATCAGTTGTGCCAAGGGGCTCCCTTTTGAGCATCTTTCTTTGGGGCTAAAAGCAGTGGTTGTGAAGACAGATCCAAGCTTTGGTATCTGGTTCCTGATCACTCAGTGAGATGCTGAGCTCTGCAGGACAGGAAGTGATGGCGAATGCAGTCAAGACACAGGAGCGGACACACGGGAGGATGTTACCCTGACACTAAGAAGAATGAAGCCAGTGCAGTAAGTGGGAGAAGAGGGGGATGTGGCAGCTGAGAAGGAGAGCATGGGCCAGCTGAAGCATCATATTGCCTAGTGGTGCTGGAATGTGGGAAACAGACCTCAGCTTGACATAGAGACTGAATCATCACTCCACTTGGACCCTCCATCATCTGGATAGAAGGATGCAGCTAACAGATGCTGAACACAATGGAAAATGAATCTCACCCACATGGACTGAGTTAATTTGTCTGGGGTGGGACCTGGGCGGCATCATCATCATCATCATCACCATCATCATCATCATCACCATCATCATCATCACCATCATCATCATCATCATCATCATCATTTCATCATCATCATCATCACCACCATCATCATCATCATCATCATCGTCGTCATCATCATCACCACCATCATCATCATCATCACCACCACCATCATCATCATCATCACCATCACCATCATCATCATCACCATCATCATCATCACCACCATCATCACCATCATCACCACCATCATCATCATCATCACCACCACCATCACCATCATCATCATCATCATAATCATCATCATTTCATCATCACCACCATCACCATCATCACCATCATCATCATCATCATAATCATCATCATCATTTCATCATCATCATCATCATTATTATTTTTAGCTTCCAAGGAGATTCTGATTGCAGCTAGGGCTAGGAGTCTCCAAACTAGACCAAGATTTTCTCCATTCCTGAGACATATAACACGTTCTTATCTGTAACTGTGGATGACCTCAGTGATCCTCATGGTGAAAGTGGAGAAGGACTGGTAAAAAACTGTATTGATCACAAATGCTCTTGACTACAAATAACAAAAATCCTGACGAGAGTGATGTAAACCAAAACAGGTTTATTTACTTGTTTTTTGTTCATATTGAAAAGTCTGCAGATGGGTGATAGCTGGCACTGGATCCAGTCACTCACAGTGTCAGCACCAAAGTATCTAGAATTCTCTTGACTTTGATTTCATGGTCGCAGGATGGCTGCTGAAGTTGCAGCCATCATGTTTATACTTCAGTGGAAAAAAAGAAAAGCACCTGTAGAAAGACTGCCATTTATATCTTATTGGCTAAAGCTGGATCATAGAGAAAGGGATTGAGAATCAAACTGGCTGACCTTGGTATGTGGCTTGGAGGGGGAACATCTTTAGTTTTAAAGACCCTCTCGGGGATTCAGGTGTGCTCCTCCCCAACTGCCCCCTGTTAATTAGGAGTTACTGATCTTCTAGAACGACGGTCTCAACCAAGGGCAGTTTTGCTCCCCACTCCTTGGGAGGTGGCACCTGGAAATGTTTGGGGACATTTTTTACTGTTATGACTGCAGGGGTGATACTGGCATCTAGTGGGTGGAGATCAGGGATGCTGTTAAACATCATGTAATAAACAAGCAGTCCTGCACAACAAAGAATTTTCTGGTCCAAAATGGCAATAAAACTGAGGCTAAGAAACCCTGTTCTAGACTATTACAGAAATCTCCTGCTCAGTCAGTCTCTCTCGAGTTCTGCCTTACAATACAGCCAGCATTACACCATTCTTCCTGAAGCACTGCTCTGATCCGAATATCCTCTATATGTTTACCAGGTGAGGAGCCCAACGTGGATCTTTAAATCCTAAAGTCTTAATGCAAAGAGACCTTTATAGCATTCCTAACAGCCATCCATATTCTGCCTGAACACTTAGCTCTGGGAAGCTCATTCCATTTCTTTCCTGCACCTCCTCTTCTCCCTCTTTTCCTTTTAATTGAGATATAATTTCCATAAAGTAAGTTACACGATTCTTAAGTGTACAGCTCAGTAACTGTATACATATGCAGGAATCCATGCATGGATTGACCATGACCCAGATAGAACCTTTCCACCCCCCCCACCCCCCCCCCCGAGAAAGGTGCCTGTGGTCCTTCCCAGTCATTCACCTCTTGGAGGTCACCACTATTCTGACTTCTTTACCGATAAGGATGGAGCTGGGATTTGAACCCAAGTCTGACCTCAGAGCCCATGCCCAGAGAAGAAAAGATTATACTTTTACCTAGGATGAAGTTTATAAATTATTTTTACCTGAGAGTAAGCTTTAAACAATATCCCCATCCTGCCTGTGTCTTGTCCTCTAAATTTCCCTTTTCAACAGAGTAACTTGGAGTTTGTGTGCTGTGACTCGCCTTTAAGACTGTCATAAACCTCTAAGTCAATACTGAAGGCAACAGCTCCATAAAACTTATTACAGTTGGGAGGCAGCCACTCTCCCCAGGTATCCACTCCGAGTGAATTTGCATTTGTCTTTCCCGTTGGGGCCTGTGCATAAAGGCATTTCTCACCAACCGACACAAGCACATCATTTTATTCCAGCTGTCATTAGGAGCTAGAATCTTCCTGCCAATTTATGATCACCACGGTAAAGCAAGTTTTGTACCTCCAAATTCTTTCCCTGGGGAAATGAAATTGAAGTGAAGGTCAGGGACAACCCAAATTCGAGCTCTGGTTAAACGATGCTTCTTGCTCTTCTGCAACGCAGGAAGGAATTGGTTCAAATCAGTAATGCAGAGAAATGGAAATAAAAACAAAAATAAACAAATGGGACCTAATGAAACTTCAAAGCTTTTGCACAGCAAAGGACACCATAAACAAGACCAAAAGACAACCCTCAGAATGGGAGAAAATATTTGCAAATGAAGGAACTGACAAAGGATTAATCTCCAAAATTTACAAGCAGCTCATGCAGCTCAATAACAAAAAATCAAACAACCCAATCCAAAAATGGGCAGAAGACCTAAATAGACATTTCTCCAAAGAAGATATACAGACTGCCAACAAACACATGAAAGAATGCTCAACATCATTAATCATTAGAGAAATGCAAATCAAAACTACAATGAGATATCATCTCACACCAGTCAGAATGGCCATCATCAAAAAATCTAGAAACAATAAATGCTGGAGAGGGTGTGGAGAAAAGGGAACCCTCTTGCACTGCTGGTGGGAATGTGAATTGGTACAGCCACTATGGAGAACAGCATGGAGGTTCCTTAAAAAACTGCAAATAGAACTACCATATGACCCAGCAATCCCACTACTGGGCATATACCCTGAGGAAACCATAATTCAAAAAGAGTCATGTACCAAAATGTTCATTGCAGCTCTATTTACAATAGCCTGGAGATGGAAACAACCTAAGTGTACATCATCGGATGAATGGATAAAGAAGATGTGGCACATAGATACAATGGAATATTACTCAGTCATAAAAAGAAACGAAATTGAGCTATTTGTAATGAGGTGTATAGACTCATACAGAGTGAAGTAAGTCAGAAAGAGAAAGACAAATACCATATGCTAACACATATATATGGAATTTAAGAAAAAAATAATGTCATGAAGAACCTAGGGGTAAGACAGGAATAAAGACACAGACCTACTAGAGAATGGACTTGAGGATATGGGGAGGGGGAAGGGTGAGCTGTGACAAAGCGAGAGAGAGGCACGGACATATACACGCTACCAAACGTAAGGTAGATAGCTAGTGGGAAGCAGCCGCATAGCACAGGGAGATCAGCTCGGTGCTTTGTGACCACCTAGAGGGGTGGGATAGGGAGGGTGGGAGGGAGGGAGATGCAAGACGGAAGAGATATGGGAACATATGTATATGTGTAACTGATTCACTTTGTTATAAAGCAGAAACTAACACACCATTGTAAAGCAATTATACCCCAATAAAGATGTTAAAAAAAAAAATCAGTAATGCACAGGCAAGAAAACTGAAGGTCCCAATAAACTCTTGTAATGACTGGTGGAGAAACTTCAAAATATTTCCTACTTTTCCCTTAAGATTTAAACTGTTTTCACTATAGGGGGAAATACATGCTGATGCTAGGTCAAACTCATTAAAAGTTATGTGGAAGTGACTAGTGCTTTATCCACAACGCATAAGTTGCTCTAACCTGATGGAATATGAAAGTAATTAGAATCCAAATGGCATCCAGACTCTCTCATGTGGATGAATAGATGGTCCAGGATAAACCTTGGACTTCATCTTTATATTCAACTGTAATAACTCTTTCTTTATGCATAGAGCTCCTTCTGATTTCTTCTGGGTTAAATGGTAAAAATAATTCTGGACTTGGAGTCAGAGGCCTGGGACACAAGCCCTTATGTGATCATCACCCCATATGACTTCTCCAACTTTATCTCTTGCAACTTTCTCCCTTGCTCTCTCTGCTCCCGCCCACTGGCCTCACCCCTCCATTGAACCCGGAAGTCCTGGTATTGCCTTCGGCACTTTGCACCTCTTATTTCCTCTGCCTGGAGCACACTTCCTTTAGATATTCAAGGTTTTGCTCCAATATCACCTTCTCAATGAGACCCACTCTGATCACCCTGATTGAAATTACAATCCGCCTCCACTCCCCATACTTCACACACCCTTTGCCCTACTCTATCACCTTCTAAATCTCTCTACAATTTCTTTATGTTTGTTGTCTGAATAGAAACAAATGGGATCTAGAAAATCTCTTATCAAATGCATTACATGTATTTAATTCTTAACTGTGATGGGATCTAGAAAATCTCTCATCAAATGCATTATATATATATGTGATTCTTACCCTATAAATTCCAATATTTTAATACAATAAATTCTCTTTTCCCCAATATTACGCATTATCTATCTTGTTTACTGATGTATCTCAAGTGCCTAGAACAATGCCTGGCCCACAGAAGCCACTCAATACATAATTGTTGTTTTGGTTGTTGCCGTTTTAGTTTCATTTTGACCCCTTATGTGTTCAGAGACTTTAAGCAAAGCCATTACTTCCTCAGAGCTTGAGTTTGTTTCAAATTTGTAAATGGCAATAATAGTAAGACCGACAAGGCTGGGTTGTTAAGCAGATTAAATGAGATCATGTATATTCAAAAGTTAGGTATAATGTTGATGAGAAGAGAATTTATTGTGTTAAAACAGTGGAATGTGTAGGTTAAGAACTAAGCATATATAATATATTTGGTAAGACAGCTTCCAGAGGTAAATGCACTGAGGATGTTTTGTACTTTATGTTTTATGGGTAGAAACACAGCATGTAAAGGAATATGGAACACTCGGCGTGAGATTGGGAGACACAGACATAAAGAGACAGAGACTACAGAACGATTGAGGGAGGGAAGAAGCCAGCCGTGCGGAGTAGAGGGTCCCACTCCTGGTTCCCCCGAGTACATGGCTCTCCTTCCAATTTTTTTATTCCATGAAAAATAAAACACAAAAAATGAGGTCCATAGTAATCACACATCACATGATTGTGAGAGCTCCATGTGGGGAAAAACAGGATGAAGTTTGGGAGGGACTTGTCTACAGGACACTGGCTGGAATCACATGGGAAAAGGGCCATCCTGGGGCTGAATGGGGACAGTGTCCTCGAGGGTCCTGTCTCCTGGCTATCGTGTTATGCCCAGCGTGGAGGACCCACCGGTTCGTGAAGCCACCTTGCCCCACCTTCCTGCTAGTTGCCATTACAGCATGGAAGGAAGCGCTCAGACTCTAGGCCGCTTGGTCAGCAGGCGTAGGTGATTAGCATTTGTTAAACTTACTGTCTCCATTTTTCTCTCTGCCCTTTTCTATGGCTCCTGAATTTAGGGTAAGATTGTCCAGAGGGAACAGGGAAGGGAGGAAATAAAAAAGGTTCTGTCAACTAGGAAGGGATGTGCAGACGTCAGTTATTTTTTTTTCCCAGCTGGTCATCTTTAGTAGCTGTTCTCTTCATTTCCTAGGATGCCTGAGGTTCATTAAGTCATGGAACATCAAAACAAGAATGACCTGTAGAGATTATGTTCATTCATTTATTTCAACACACATTTTCTGTGCATCAAATCTGTGTCAGACTTGGGGCTAAGCACTGGTTATACAAGAAATAAGTGTTGTTTTCTTCCTCAATGAGTTCACAGTTCAAAGGGAGAGAATAACAAGTAAAAAATGTGCTAGTGAGACATCTACTATGACAGAGGCACACACAAGGTGCTGTGGGACTTAGAAAAAGGATGCTTAATGCAGATAGAGGGTGCTGAGTGACAGTCAATGGGAGTGGCTCCATTCTAAAGGCTAAGTAAGCGCCTACTGAAGCAGAGAAGGGAGAAGACATCATTTCAGACAGAAGGATGGAGGAGGGATGGAGGCACGAAAGGGCAAAGTTTGTCTCAGGAACCGCCAGTAGTTTGGACCGGCTGGAATGAAGTGTACATGCAGGCAAAGTGTCCAGACAATGAATCTGGGCAGGTTGGCAAAATATAACTAAAGGAGAACCTTATGTCTCAAGCAAATGACTTTGAGCTTGATCTTGAAAACAGAGGTGAGCCAAGGAAGTATTTGCAGGTAGAAAAGGATGAGACTGGGTTGGTGTTTACAAAGATTATTTAGTCCGCAACATGGATTCAGGAATCAACTTGGGCAGAAGTAGTCACTCAGGCAAGTAACTAAAGAAAGTCTGGATTAAGGCAGTTGTTACAACAGTGGGTTTGGAGAAAAGCAGACAAAGTCATGAGATCTTCACAAAATAGGACTCAGTTTTCTACACTCTGGGTTTCCACGAGAAAGGAGTTCCCTAGCACATTCCTGGACTCACACCTTTTGCATTCTATTCCTTCTGCAGGGAGGTAGAGTGACATTTAATGGGTGAATTTGGGAAGAACTGGGCATGCTCAGGTCAGCTCAGCTCAGCCCTTCTCCCTTGGGAGTGAGCCTGTGCAGTAAGAACACAAGATCTTCTCTGCTTCTCCGTGCGCTTGGTCTTCTTACCTGGACAAGAAATCCATGTGGGATATCCTGCTCCACTGCTGTGACTGAGTGGGTGACCCTAACAAATTGTGAGGTTCAGTGTTTGCAAGTCTCTTTGGTCCACAGATCTAAAGCCATGTCTTCTCCTGAGCCGCTCCCTAGAGGAGATTTTGGTGCTACTGCCATCTGCTACTCTCTGTTTTCGTTCTCCATTTCTTCAGACCTCTGGTGCAGAAGGATGCTCTCGAATGGCAGTCCCTGAAGCCCAACGTTAGCAATTGTTGAAGGAGACAGCAGGCGAGCGACCACATCTAAACACGACTCCTAGTTTCTGCTTGGTTTTTCCCACTCCTGGGTTCTCATGAGGCAAGACGGGGACGCCTTACCCTGGCTTGGGAATACAGGGGGAGGAGGGGGTTATGGGATAGAAGATGATGATTTAAGATTTGGCCACAGTGAGTTCAAACTGTCTGTGGACCAACCAAATAGCTGCGCCCCCTCCACATTCCCTTCCTCCCGTTAGATACACCCCATCTCCCGTTAGCACGCCCTGCTTGTGTTTCTCATCACATGCATCAGAAGACGCAGCTGCTCACCTGTCTATATTTTGTCTTTGACTTCCCCAGGGTATGGTTTGTGGTTTTTTTTGTTTTTTTTTTTGCGGTACACGGGCCTCTCACTTCCGTGGCCTCTCCGGTTGCGGAGCACAGGCTCCGGACGCGCAGGCTTAGCGGCCATGGCTCACGGGCCCAGCCGCTCCGCGGCATGTGGGATCTTCCCGGACCGGGGCACGAACCCACGTCCCCTGCATCGGCAGGCGGCCTCTCAACCACTGCGCCACCAGGGAAGCCCTGGTTTGTGTTTTTAAATCTCTCCAACAGCTGGGTCTGTTCTGAGCACCAGAAGTGAATCAGTCATACTTGCTGAATGAATGAATGAATTCAATTAACTTAACCACGCCTCTGTGTTAGTTCTGATGTGTTTCTTCACCCGGGAGTGTTTGGCAGTATAAGGCAGTATGGGGGGTGGGGTGGGGAATGCACGATCTGAGGGACTGTCCCTCGTCTGGCATCAGCAGCTCCCTCCCCTAGTCCTTCTTCTCCTTCAATTGAACCCTACTCTTCTCCCCACAGCATTTCTACGCCCCATAGTTTAATATGAGTATGGGCACCATCGCCTTGTCAGCAGAGCCCTGGAAGCTGTCAGTGGGCTGCAGGCTGTGCTGGACAGTGATCCTCCTAAGAAACATGGATCATTTAGGAAAGACAGGCACTGACACTAGGAAAAACGTGAACTCTGCTGATGACAGGGAGGACATCATCAGCTAATCGTTCCTGCCTTCTGGGGCACAGCTAAATGCAGCCACAGCCCCTGGCTGACAGTGTGAAGATACCCAGGCATCGGGGATAGAGGGAAGCATGTCTCAGAAAACCCTGACAGGCATAATTCAAAAGCACTGGAAGATAGTTCCAAGAAAGGGAGATACTTTCTCTTTATTTGAAATATAACAGACATACAGAAAAGGGCATAAAAACATATACACAATTTAATAGTAATCAGTGAAATACCTTTGCGACTACTACCCAGGCCAGGAAACAATACATATTGCCTGCCTATCCTCTCCAAACCCCTGTGCTCTTTCCTAATCACAACTGGAATGTTGATTTTCATAGTAATCATTTTGTTGGCCTTCTTCATATTTTTAACACTGAACAATATAGCTTAGTTTTCCCGTTTTGAACTTTGTATGAATGGCATCCTACCGTATGTGAACTACATGATGCTTGTGAAATTCATTCACACAGATGTGCGTAACTGAGGTTTATTCTTCTGATTGCTGTCATAGGACATTATGTAACCGTGACATGATGTATCCGTTACATCATCCCTGAGCTGAGGGACAGTCAGGTTGTTTACCTTTTGCTGCTAAGCTCATTCTTGCTCCTGTACATTGGAATACTTGTGCAGAAGTCTCTCTAGGGTATTTGTCTTGTGATAAAGTTTCTGGATCATTCAGTAGGTATATCTTCAAATGTAATAGGAATGCCAAATTTTTTTCCAAAGAGGATGTACCTATTCACAGTCCCACCATGGGTGGATTTGGAACATGTAAAGTCACCTAAAATCCTAACTGCAGGACCTCACAATAACGTGCATTACTTGCAAACAGGGAGCTAGTCCTTGGAGTTTGTCTCATGCCTGGAAATGTGACCTTTGGTATCTTGCTATTAGAATTTAACTTCCGCTCCCCCCGCCCACTCTCTGCCCCCCAGAGGATGGAAAAACATCACACATTATTTTTTTTAGTCAAAGTATCATTTGTCCGATTTGGAAAGGCAGAGGGCAATTTAATAGCTATTATATACGTGCTTTTCAATCTAAAGTTGTAAATACAGAAGTAGGTTCATAGCAAAAAATAAATAGAAAACTGAATGCCTAAAATAGTACTATACACTTGACCCTTGAACAACACAGTTGAACTGCATGAGTCCACTTATACACGGATTTTTTTTCCATAGGAAATACTACAGCACTACGCGATCCAAGGTTGGTTGAATCTTCGCGTGCAGAGCAAATACAGAGAGACCAACTGTAAATTACAAGCGGATTTTCTACTGTGCAGAAGGTGAGTACCCCTGACCCCAACATTGTTCAAGGGTCAACTGTAGGTTCTTTCATGGGCTTGGCTGATTTGCTCCCTGTACCTCTGCTGAGAAGAAGAGAGTTCAGATAATATATTCCATTCCAGGTCTGAATTAAGCACCTCCTGGTACTCCCTAGTTGTGATGGGGTAAGGTAAGCAAAAAGCATATCCTGAGAAATTCAGCACTGTATCCGCTCAGGGAATTTTTCTAAGAGAAGGTACAGATTTGATTTGATTCCTTCTCAGAGTATGGTCAGAATCAAAGATCTTACATATTAGAAGAGCTTCGGAGAATTCTATTACTGTGCTTTTTCAGATAAACAAACCAAGATACTTTGCCGAATATCCCCAATACCTAGCATAAATCTTGCACGTAATAGGTGCTCAGTAAAAGCTGAATGCATAAAGAAGTTCTTATAACCTTGAGTTGAGGAGAAATTTACCCAAACGGAGAAACACAATTTGTTAAAAAGCCTGTCCTTTAAGATTCAAGCCTATCCAATTACTGCCTCCACAAAAAATATTGAGTCTCAAGAAATTTGATGTCACTTTTGTAGAGAAACCTTAATGCAAGGTCTAATTATGATCCTTCTAAGCATCAATCATTAAATTCAGTTACCCCAAAGCATAAAGGAGATTCCAGGCCTCCCATCGCCCTTCCCCAGGCTGTTATGGTGAGTGTCCTCCCATGTGATTCCTGAAGTTATTGCTTGCAGGCTGGTGCTATCACCAAGTCCCCCTGGAGTAAAAAACACCTTTCCAAGTGGAAACCCAGGCTACAGGGTGCATCACTAAGGCAGTTTAACTAACTCTAATGAGAAGCTGGTAAGATGAAGGAAATAAATCCTCTCACCCTAATGAATCTGTGACAGCAAAGGGCCCCACGCTGTCTCAGTGCTGTGAGCCTACAGATTAAATCAGAGGGGACGTCTTGTTGATTGATACTGCAGGTAACCAGATAATTGACCAGGCATGAGCTGATAATGAGACACTTTGGGCTAATTAGAGGATGACCAATGAACTGAATTCAGATGAAAAGCTGTAATAAAAGCCATTGTGGAGAAAAAGGCAGGTAACTGGAGAAATGGGAGCAAGTGGTCCTTCAGAGTGGAAGTTATATCATTCTAGTTATGAATCATCCTCTTATTCAATGAACCAGGCTCAGAAACACCAAAGGCATGGAAACTTCCCTAGGATGGTTTGTAATCCAAAATCTAATGGTCCAGGAGAGGATTTGGAAAAAAATAGTGGAAATGATATCCCAAGAATGTCTTTATAATTTGCATTCAGCAATCCCTAAAGCGTGACTTGAGTATGGAAGGGTCCAGTTTTGAGGGGGAGCCACTGGAAATAAGACCTTAAATTGAACATGGATTTCAGAAATTAGGTCCCAGAGGAGGCTCCTTTGATCCAAAGGGACACGTTCTCAATGATTTACATGGTTTATATACACTTGAGAATGTATTTTTTTACCCCAAAGATTAATAAGGCAACAGCTCCCTCCCATTCACTCTTCATTCCATCTCCCCTCCCCCTACCAAAATGCATTATTTTTATTATATAATTTATTAATTAGATTCTATCTGCTATTTGCTTTATTATTATTGGTGGGTTTTTTTCCCTTAGAAGAACATTCACAAACTTTCATCCATCTTGCATGACTTCCCCCTTGTCTTGTTGGTCTCATCTAGAATCTTTGTTTTGGTTGTCATGGCTATGCTTTGGTTTGTACGGGAGAAGTAATAGGAGGTCATTGCATATCAAAACAAAAATAAAATGAGTTAATTCCTTTACTCACCCATACTTCCCACACCTAATTTCTCTCTCCTGAATTAGTCTCTCTTCTTCGGATGTGTCCATTCAGCTCTCCAGCTCATTTATTGGGTTCTTCACTTCTACACTTTCATTTTTCACGCTCAAGATCTCGCATCTCTTATTCACAACTGCGTGTTCTTACTTTGTGTTTCAAATATCTCTTCTTCCTTTTTTTAAAATGATATGTATCAGGCTTCTTTAAAATTCTCCAGTAGAGGTTTTCAGTATATTGCCTTTCAGGGTACGTGTGCTCTGCAGAGGTCTTGTTATTTCTGCCCGACTGTGTGTCTTGCCTTGGGAATTTCGGTTGATGTAATGTGTACCTGAGGGAGAGGGAGAGGCAAAGGCTTAGGCTGTGAGGTAGGGGGCGGTCCTGGACAGACTCTGGCAGATTCTGCAATTAGGAAGCAGCCACTCCCAGTGTGTTTCTCCCCCTCCTTCCTACCCATCACCCTCATACCCCCCAGGGACCCGCACCCTCAGAGAACCTTGGGAACTGGTCTTTCCCAAAGACTGTTCCTCTTTGCTTTGGTATTGGGGGATGTGAGGAGGAAATATTCAGGGGATGACCAGCCTCGCCATGTTTGTTATCACCACAGAGGGGCTCCAGCTCTGCCCCACTCTCACCCAACTACCTCTGATAAGTGCTGGGCTGGGGAGGTGGTTTGCCACTAAAGCAACAAGCGAGGTATGAATTATTTTCAGAGTGGGAAGGATCTTTTATAGGTTTAAGGCTATTTTTTGCAGGAAGACAAGTTATTCACCTTTTCTGAATGATATTTAATTATTTGTGGTGACTCTTTATGTGTAAATATTAAATCTTAAGAGCCTAGATAACTAAGTTTCATATTTGAAACAAAATATAAGTAACCTCAATAATACTTCAAGGATTTTGTGTCTTCAGGGAACGGGAACAAGGTAGGGGCGGGTGGGAGTGATTCTCATCTTTATGGAATAGTTCAGTGGAAAAATGAATCTCCTGGGGATATTTTATATATAACTTTGCCTCTGAGAGTCTCTTAATTACTCTCATAGGGGTACAGCTGTGAATATCACAGAATATTTATTTTCTCTGAAGATGTCGCAGTTTCTAAAATGAAAGAGTAGTTCAAAGAAAATAATCACAGATTTTGTTCCTCTGCCAAATGGCCCAGAGAAAGTAGGGTCTCTGGTTCATTGCAAGCACAGATGCATGTGGTTTAACACACCCAAGAGATAACGGGTTGGCAGATTTTTAAATGGAGAATAGACTTAACATTTACATAGAGCTTTACGACGTCAAAGGTATGTTCACATGTTATTCCTTCTCCCAGCTCCTTGGGTAAGATGGGGATTCTGATCCCAGTTTGCAGATGAGGAAATCAAAGTCCTGACAGTTGATATTAAGTAACCAAGTATCCATCCGTAATAAAGGCAGACCCAGGGTTAACACCTAGGCCCCTGACTCCCAGCCAAAGGGTAAGTCTCATTCATCTCCTTCCAGCCCACTGCAGGCAGGTGATTAGCTAACTGCAGGAAGTGGTCTATGGCAAAGATGACAGGGCACAGGCATGTAGGCAATCACAGGCATACTACGGCAAAGATTGTTCTTTTAAAAGGATGTATTTGTAACACGATTCATTCTTGGCAGTCCCTTTACAAAAGGCAGTAGGTATTTCCAAGTGGAACCCATCACCCACCCTGGCCAGCCGAATGTTCCATTGAGACAGACTCCCCAGGTGCTGGATGAAGTACTATTGGTGTGCTTTGCTAAAGCTCAAAGGGTGCTTAGGTATCGCCTATGCGACTTCTGGTTAGGATACCAAGATCCAGAGAGGGGAGGTGACCTAGGAGCAATATTATTAAAATATAAGAGGAATGGAAGTTTATACCCCTCTAGAGCAATAACTGTGCGTGGAGAAGACATTTGGGGGTGTCAGTCCAGTCACAGATCCCTGAGGACCACCCCCTCCACCATGGCACCCCTGGTCACACATACCTAAACACGCCTACACAAAAACACGTACACACATACACGGGCATGGGCCCCCAGCAGCCATGGTTCTACAGTGAGACCCTGCTTTCCCAGTCACAGGTGATGGGAGTAGGCGTGGACACCTGACCCAAGCTGGACCACTCTCTCTCTCAACCACTGAAACCAAGAAACAATGCAAATGGGAAAAGAGGGCTGAGTGATGAGGCTCCAGAAGGAAAGCCCACAAACTGGGGTTTAGAGGTTCCTCCTTCACTCCTCCTCTCCTGACCCCTGGGTCACTTGGCCTTTTCTTTGATTTCAGGAGTTACTACCTCAATGTCTTCCAGTAAATTCCACTCTGCACTTAAGCTAATTTGAAGTGAGTTTCTGATATTTGCCACCAAAAGAAACTCAACAAAACTGTGACAGATCCCCAGGAAAACGACAAACACTCTCTCCTTATGCTCCTCTGTGATGGAGTAAGTTAATTAAGTGCTGGTCAGTCCCAGGAAATCAATTAAAAAACAAATAATTTATGCAAGTGACCATCATAAGCTGAAATACTTATAAAAAGGTGATCTCTTTTCTTGATACTCTTTTCTTTGATACTCTTAAATAGCAGCTATTAGAAAACATACTTTTTATGCTTTCAAGCAATATGTGTGTGTGTGTGTTTATGGGTGTACACGTTTGGGACACATACACACAGACCCATTAGTTGAATTCTCAATTGTGGAATAACTGAAGAAATTTTAAATTAAAAGTTTGCATTTATTTTCTGTCAATTATAAAATACTATTTAGTTCCTGTAGAAAATTTGGAATTGTGTAACAATTATGTGTCACCCATTATTCTAGAGAACTTTATCTATATTTTTTCCCATCCTAACCAGTATTTGTAAGATAATTATTATCCCTGTTTAAATATGAGAAACTCTATATGTGTGTGTGTGTGTGTGTGTGTGTGTGTGTGTGTGTGTATCCAAACCATCAAACCAAACAAAAGTTTGTAGTGTAGACTAAGCATAAAAAATATGGAAAACCATAATGGTTACTATAAAGCAATTCATAACACTTACAATCATACAGAGCAAATGCATACAGAAAAAGGAGAGCTTACTTTGGAGAAATCTATTCAGATTTCCTAGCCTGACTAGGACCCCTCCCACTGGTTTCATTCTTCTCTAACCAGACCCTGGGTCTGCTTCTTTCTTTCTTTTTTTCTTTTTCAAATGGGACCTAATGAAAGTTAAAAGCTTTTGCACAGCAAAGGAAAACATAAACAAGATGAAAACACAACCCTCAGAATGGGAGAAAATATCTGCAAATGAAGCCACTGACAAAGGATTAATCTCCAAAATTTATAAGCAGCTCATGCAGCTCAATATCAAAAAAACAAACAACCCAATCCAAAAATGGGCAGAAGACCTAAACAGACATTTCTCCAAAGAAGATATACAGATGGCCAGCAAACACATGAAAGGATGCTCAACATCATTAATCACTAGAGAAATGCAAATCAAAACTACAGTGAGGTATCACCTCACACCGGTCAGAATGGTCATCATCAAAAAATCTACAAACAATAAATGCTGGAGAGGGTGTGGAGAAAAGGGAACCCTCTTGCACTGTTGGTGGGAGTGTAAATTGATACAGCCACTATGCTTATTTCTTTCTGAATTTTCTGTGAGACCTGGAGGCAGACTCAGGCTGACTGAGCAAGGGCCATTGTCTATTTGAAATACCAATTGTACTTCTGAAAACAAATGCAATCTTTTAAATAATGAAATGGCACCTGTGGTAGAATTTGAAACAATAGCTTACAATTTGCTTGAATTCCTCTCCTACAGATGGCAGCAGGACTTTTCTCTGACAGTCAAGGGTGACTGTCCGGTCCCTGGCTTCTCCCCAGAACTGTATTGGGTTGGTAGGAGTCGGGGTGGGGAACAATAAATTGGAAACAAAGTTCCCAGGTTTGCTACTACAATGACCCCTTCTTCTCCCACCCACCTCATTAACCCCTGGCACTAGCCATGCTGCAGTATACTCCACCTGGGTGTCTTCCACATCAGTGTGGCATAGAGATTTAACACACGGGGCTTTGGAGTTGGGCACACGTGGTTATGAGCCTAGACTCTGCTCCTCTGCAGCAGCTTTTGTAACCTTGGACAAGTGGTTTCGCCTCTCAGAGCCCCCATGTCCTCAGGAACAAATGGGGATAATAAGGAGGCTCTGCCTCATCAGGTGATGGGATGAAATTAATGAAACAAACGTATGTAAAGAGCTTATTAGCGAGTGTCACGTAGCAGGAAATCATTACAGCTGCTCTTATTACTATTATTAAAGCTGTGTTCTATATATACACACAGCTAATACCAGGCAATCTGTGATGACTTCTAGGGCGGAAGTATAAACGCAGCTATTACTATTGGGCAGGCTTCTCGCTTGGGGAACACAGCTTATACCCACATCTCCACCAGCATTAAGAAAGCAATTGCTGTGATAAAAAAAAAACACACCAATACTGAGAACCTTGTATTTTCATGCCCCAAAATCCTCTTTAAAAATATGCAGTTGTCTTTCATCTCTGTCAATAAACCTTAAAGATAAATGAGCTAAAGCTAGGACTGGGGAATGAGAATTTTCTGTCTCCAGGTGTAACCTGCCAAAGGATGATGCCAGAGTCCTAGATCTGAGCTCTAAGCTTGAACAGAGATAACTAGCTATTGGGTAATGGCCCTGGACAGACCTCCCCAGTGCTAAGATTCCATAAAGCCGCAGCTCTGGTACATTCACTAGTCATTTTCCTCTAATCCTAAGGAAACCTGTGCTGCTTCAAATTCAGAGATTGTACTCTAGGCATCGTATTGATTTTGCTCCCCTCCACCGTACTCACATACCCTAAAACTGTAAGATTAATTGAGCTGCTAAGACAAATGGAATTATATTCACCAGCTCATTTTCCAATGGTCAGCATGACCTTTTGTAAAAGTGTCTGTTCAGCATTTGAAAGAGCGTGTTTTCTAACATTTCAAAATGAAACATATATGAGGAAGCAAAGCTTTACAACAGTTTTCTTTTGTGCTGACAAACTGAGAAGTATGAAATGTTCATTTGCCCCAGAGTCAGAAAAGGCACAACCAATTACAAAGTCTGAAAATAGCAAAATTGACTTATAACAGCAAATAGTCATGCCTATATAATTCCATTTAACTGGCTACTCAGCTCTTTTTGAAAGGCATTATTAAGCTTGTTAGAGAATCTCAAAGGAAATCTCTTTCATTAAGCAGTTAAACAATTAGGCCTTGGAGTATTTAAAAAGATTACAGGCAGATGAATAATGCTGCAAAGTGGCCCTGAAATACGTCTAGAGCTCAATAGACAGAAAGGAAGATTTATAAAAGTCCTTTCACAGATTGTATTCTTTTTTCCAATTCTTATTAACTGGTTATTTTTCCAGTGTAAGACATTCATATGTTATATGTTATATACAAATATATTTATATATAAGTATATACAAATATTTATATATAAATATGTTATATACATATATAATTCTCTCTATCTGTATATATATGAATTTTATATAAGATATGGATTTTATGTAAGATAAAATGGGTTTTATATAAACAGATAAGCTTAAAGAAGAAAATGACCCATTTCAAGAATGGGTTTAAAGCAAGAAATAACCACTGTTAATCTTGCTTTCAACTTCGAGGAGGTTTATATAGTATAGCCTGGTGGCTAAGAGCATATGCGGGTCCAGAGTCAGCGCTCCATTACTTCCTGACTCTGTGATCTGGACAATTCACTCAAACTTTGATTCAATTTTCTCATCTGTATAGTTGGGATAAAAATAGTATCTTCCTTACAGTGTTTTAGGAGGATCCAATGAGATAACATGAGTAAAATCTTAAATCAGTGCCTGGTACCTAGTAAGTGTTCAATAAATATTAGCTATTTATATCCTATATTACAGTATACAATTAAAATGGGATTTTATTGTATATACTGTTTTATAGCCAGCTTTTTTTTAGTAGTTTATTGTACATGTTTTTCTGTATAAATGCATGCACATCTTTTCATCTTTCTTAATGGCTGTATAATATTCCATCACATGAGTGTTTGATAAATTACCAGGTAGGACTGAGCATGGTGGCACTACTTGCCAAGCTCCAGCAGGGTTTGGGTGCTGTCTTTCTACATCTGTGTGTACTTGTGCACCTAATTGCATTTTTAAATTGTTATATAAAAATTAATGGAAACAATCTAAATGCTCATTGACAGATGAATGGATAAAGAAGATGTGGTACATATATATAATGGAATACTACTCAGCCATAAAAAAGAACAAAATAATGCCATTTGCAGCAACATGGATGGACCTAGAGATTATCATACTAAGTGAAGTAAGTCAGAAAGAGAAAGACAAACACCATATGATGTCCCTTATATGTGGAATCTAAAATATGACATGAATGAACTTAACTATGAAACAGAAACAGACACACAGACATAGAGCACAGACTTGTGGTTGCCAAGGGGGAGGAGGGGTTGGGGAGGGATGGATTGGGAGTCTGGGATTAGCAGATGCAAACTATTATGCATAGAATAGAGAAACAAAAAGGCCCTACTGGGGCTTCCCTGGTGGCGCAGTGGTTGAGAGTCTGCAACTGGGGGCAAAGATGATATATATTCTTGTCCCAGGAACCAAAACACTCTTTCAATGTCAGAAACCAGATTGAAATAACACGGCTAAGAGAATGGATTCTGTGCCTAAATTCTATCCCTACTGTTGTAAAATAAAATGAGGAAACATTTCAACTAATGCAAGAGTTAAAGGAGAAAGGCTTGGAACATAGTACTTTATCCTAACCGCCCCCCTGTCTCATCTTCCTGCATTGACAATAACCAGATAATATAACCTCTTCAAGGTGGACCACTTTCTGCCTTCTTGGACTTTTTCATACTATCCAAGAGTCTTGACTAGACCCCTCTGCTTGTCCCATAGCTTTCTACTTTCTTTCCAACATATCTTTTCATCAATCTGTGTTTAGTAAAACTGATGTGTGGCAGAGTTGGGAAAGTTTTACTCTTGGGGTGAAGGTCCTCTAATCACCAGTGTCCTCAGGGCCCTTTCCTAAGATCCATGAGTGGGTTGCGTGAGCTAAAGGCCTGGGGAGGTGAATTGTTTGTGAAGACGCCTGACAATGTGTGGCCTTGTGGAGATAAAACTGGCCGAGCTACTAACGCCTGGCAGCTCCTTTGCTCCCAGAGGACGTTCTGTATCAGCCTCTGGAGTCTTCAGCCTGAACAACCTCCATACATACCCCAACAGCTCACTGATTGCTGCCCTTCTTTTCCTCTCTTCGTTTCAGCCACCACCCAGGGTTAAGTAACAGCCCAATGTCGTAGTTTAGCCTTACTTATAAAACAATCACTAGCCAGGTGTGCTCTGCTACTATCCTCACAACACACTCTTATGCATTGCTATTAATGTTTATACAAACCCCCCCAAATATTTACCCCCAGCCATCTACTGTGTTCCTGGCATGGGGATGGCCACAGGAACAGAGGAATAAATGAGATCAATACATTGGCCCAGCGTTCACAGAGCTATTGACTGACTCTGCAAAGAAAACTAGACACGTAAGAACAGAAAGACTGCTGAATGCTGCATGTGGCTTCAAGGGGAGTTCACAGAGGAAGCTATGAGGATGTAGAAAATAGGGAACCATCCTAATACAGACTTGAGGAAGGAGATCAGAAAAGTTAAGCAATTACCTTAAGGTCATGTGTCAGGGTCCTGGGGCCACCATAACAAATGACCACAGACTGTACGGCTTAAAACAGCAGGAATTTATTCCCTGACAGTTGAGGAGGTCAGAAGTCTGAAATCAAGGAGTCAGCAAGGCCGTGCTCCCTCTGAAGCCTCTAGGGAAGAAGCCTTGCTGGCCTCTTCACAGCTTTCGGTGATGGCCAGCAGTCCTTGGCTTGCATCACTCCAGTCTCTGCCTCCGTCGTCACATGGCCTTCATTCCTGTATGTGTCCCAACTCCAAATCTCCCTCTCCTTATAAAGATGCCAGCCATTGGATTTAGCGTTCACCTTAATCTAGTACGACCCCCACCTTAACTTGATTACATCTATAAAGACCCTGTCTCCAAATAAAGTCTTATTCACAGGTACCAGGGGTTAAGGCATAAATATATCTTTGTGGGGAGGATACAGTTGACCCACGAGAGGTCATAAAGTCAACTAATGCAGAGCCAGAGCTGTCATCAGAGATTCGTGGCTGGATTACAAAAGCAAAACTGGACCACCACCAACTATGTGACTGTTAAAATATTAATCCTATCTCTCCTGCCCCTTTCAAGGGAAACTATTGCTCTTCTAGTTTAACATTTTGATGGAGTAAAACTTTATGCAACTGAGTGCTTGTAACATACTTAGTTATAAGGCTATTTAGGGCCCTAGGTACATGCATTACTTGAACCACCACCTTACATTTGGCTAACTACCCACTCGGTGTCCAAAGGGCAGTGCAAACACTTCAACCTGGTGCACATCAGGACTTTCCTCTTCTTTCCAGGCTCCTTCTCTGTCTCACCACCACGATCACCCGCGGTCCTTTCTCACCCTAGGGTTCCTGGCTGCATCCCAGATTTGTAAGTTGCGTCCTCAGGCTCTGAGCATCGCTCTAGGCTCCGTTCTGCAGAGGAGGTGTCAAGCACTTAGCTGTGGGAAGCTTTGGCTCCTTTTGATTTTTCAGACTGGATCTTTTAGAGGACAAATAATGCACCTGCTTAATTCTAATGTGCTTTTATGCTGCCCACCCCACTGCCACCAAAAGCAGTTTTTCCATCTTTTTATTAATCTTGTGAGAGACTCCCAGGAACTCTGCCAGGAGTGATGCAGGTTGGCAGAAAAGGGGCAGAGAGGGAAGCTAACCCATCTTGCCACATGTATAAAGTTCTAAGCTTTGGGAATTCCCTGGCGGTCCAGTGGTGAGGACCCCGCGCTTTCACTGCCGAGGGCCCGGGTTCAATCCCTGGTGGGGGAACAGAGATCCCACAAACCACGTAGCCAAAAAAAAAAAAAAAAGTTCTAAGCTTTCGTAGATAATGAACTAAAGTTATAGAATTTAGTTAAACATTCCTCATTCTGAGAGAGAGCTTAAAGAGTCTTCTCTGAACTACACAGAGGGGGGTGGGAAAAAAGATGTTCTGATTTAATTCCTACATTATAATGAAAGCAATTGTCTTGTGTGTGTCATTATTTTTCCATTATCTTTTTTTGCGGTACGCGGGCCTCTCACTGTTGTGGCCTCTCCCGTTGTGGAGCACAGGCTCCGGACGCGCAGGCTCAGCGGCCATGGCTCAGGGGCCCCGCCGCTCCGCGGCAGTCTGCCTGCATCGGCAGGCAGACTCTCAACCACTGTGCCACCAGGGAAACCCTTTACGTTATCTTAATGCCTCGGTTAATGAAGACTTTCAGAGTCCACTCACGCTGCTACGGGAGCGGAGCAGTTAGATTCCATCCTCGTCCCTGTGGTTACAGATGCAGCCTTACTGCAGACGTGGTTGTGTTCCTCACATCAAAGTTGCGTCAGTGCTGCTACCATCGCCTGGACTGCAGATGCCAGCCTCGGAAGTCAAAGCGACTTCCGTTTCACCCACGTGGGCTCCTCGCCCCCATTTCTCTTCCGTTTGTAATATCACTGCAGGGGCAGCCCATTTGGAAGGTCCTCGCTGTGCTGATGATGGCAGATTGATGGCCCCGGGGTACCATGGGCACTCAGGGTGCTAGACATTTCGTGCATGACACCGACCACGGGGACGATACCTCCCTCTGTGTGAGAGGGCACACAATTTTTAATGTGTGGGGATTTTCAGACTCATCCTTCCCCTACCTATAACAATTTCAGGATTGCCAGCGTGGCTTTTTCTGTCCTCACCCCTCTCCCTGATTTCTGAGAGCAGAGAGGGCAAAATCTATGCAGAGCCTCCTAAGAAAAGAGATCAGACAGAACATTTCGTGCCATGCACGAAATGACCCCCCAGGTAGCTTCAAGGGGACAGAAAGGATGTGATTGGTCAAATGGGTCATGACTGGGGGACAAACACATGGCGTTGCAGGACAGGCCTGCATGCATGGGGGGAGGGCGCTCTTGACGCAGGAGAGTGAGGAAAGCCCCGAACATTTGGGGGTAGCAGAGGAGAGAAGGACACAGAGAAGTTATAAAAAGTTGTGGATTTTGCCACTTTGCCACGAGTGGTCGAGAGAGACCTAAACAAACGCAAATCCTCTACAAGGCTGCAGTTCTTCCTCCGAAACTGGGCCACATGGGACCTAGTTTTATGAACAGAACATCTTGTTTGTACACTCAGTGCCCATCTATCATCCCGGCACTGGGGCTAATGAGACGGGGTGAGAACACACAATTATAGGCTTTGAGAGAATGAAGGCACATGAGAGATCATCTAGTTTAACCTCCCATTACAGGAAATACAGGAATACAGGAAACCTCCTGCTGCCCCCTAGCCTCACCTCTGCTGGGAGGGTTCCAAGAAGGAGAACCTCAGGTCCAATTGACAACCCCCTTAATGCTCGTAAAAGTCATGCCTCGTAAAGGGGTGCAAAGGTGTGGCCTCCACACATTCATGAGTCCTCAACTGTTGCTCCCTGAGTCTCAGGTCCCTCTTCTGGAAAAATGTCACAACAGTACCTGGCTCAGAGTGTCTGTGAAAGGACTAAATGACGTGATGGATTTGGATGTGCTTCAGAAAGAACGATGCAGGCTCTAATTATGAGTACAGCCTCTCGACCCTGTGCCCTTGGATTGAGTCGACGTGTTAAAATAAGTCCTGCTGACATGCTAATACCCAACTACGTTTAATTGATTTGGAGAAGCATTTTCAAAAGTCCATCTACACCAGGCGGAGAGAACCTTAGGAGCACAATACTATTCCAATCAAAATCATTCCATTTATAGATAACCAACAAGGACCTACTATATAGCACAGGGAACTCTACTCAGTATTCTGTAATACCTATAGGGGAAAAGAATCTGAAAAAGAATGGATATATGTGTGTGTATAACTGAATCACTTTGCTGTATACCTGAAACTAACACAACATTGTAACTCAACTATACTCCAATATAAAATAAAAATTAAATTTAAAAAATCATTCCATTTATAGTACATTTTAGTAGCTACTTTACATATCCTTTTATTTAATGATCCTGGTACCTAAGTAAGAATATATCATAGGAATTAGGAGTCTTGGAAAACCTGACAGTAAAAATAGAAAAAAAAAAAGATTGCAAGAAAAACATTCTAAATAATTACTTAAGAGTGGAGCAATTAGGGGTGAGTTTATTTTTCTTCTTTCTGCATATTAACTTTTTCTACAATGAAGTTACAATATCTTGGGTAATACACAATTTTGTCATGAGAATTCTGAGGACAATTTAAGTCCTAGCTTTGTGTGTGCTTTTATGTTAATTTTTCACCTTTACTGCCTTAGCATCTTTAGCTTCAAAGCAAGGGAATTCAAATAGGTGCTACAGGAGGGCCTTTCTTAGAACAACCCTATTATTTTAGAAGGTGAAAATTTCACTTACAAGCAATAGATTGTCATCCACTCCAAAAAGCTTTTACCTTCCCAGCCAGATGATTTTCTGTAGAAAAATCACACATTTTGTGAACAACTATATGCATCTTGCCTCAGAAATAATAAAAAAGTGACAGATAGATGTTCTGAGGTTTAGAAATTTGGAGCGAATAGAAGAGCTCTCAAATTGTGACTTTGGCCATGAGCAGGTGGGTGTTATTATCCAGCACATTTATGCCTGGTTTATCAAGTGAAAGTTGGCAACTTTACAGATGAGTTATCATCCTTTGAGCCCATCCCCTTTCTGGTGGGCACGACTGAGTGCTTTTTTTATCCCAAGGTAGCTGCGGTTGCTTGAGCCTGACTGAACAGTCCAGTAAGCCATTATGCAGACTGAGACACAGTTGCCATGCACTGAAGTGCCTTGTCATTTGCATAAATATCAAACTACATCTCATGTGCAAAACTAAAAAAATAAAAAAATGACAGGTGCTACTGGGTCTAATTTTCAAATATAATTTACATAAAATAGAACATTCACTACACACTTGAAGAATTTAAAGAAAATCTCTGTTAATCCTTAGAGTGTTGGGTTTTTGTTGGGTGATGCGATTAAAAAAACAGTACTTGGGACCAGACAGATCAACATGCTAAGTACTTACCACCAATGAGTTTCAACATGCTAAGTTTCAACATGCTAAGTACTTACCACCAATGAGTTTCAGTTAGTTTATCTGTAAAACTGTCACCAAGTAGGTTCCTTTCTCCTTCCTTGGATAACCTTAGGTATTTTTAATTTGGTGGTATGGTTCATAAAATCTTAGAAAATACTTCCTATATTTTACACATTTCTATATTTCCTTTCAGACATTTTCTGTCTCACATGATAGCAACACATCTCCATCTTAAGCTGGGCTCCTTGCCTGGTGGTGAAAGGAATCAGGAAGAGACGCTAAGCTTTCTCACCACTGTGGTTACTAATTTGCTAAAGCATTTAAATTCGTAGCAGATCCCAGGTCCAAATCCTCTGATTCAATAAAGGGATAAGGGTGTTTATTTTCTACCACTAGTTAGGTATGCCATTTTGTTTCTTCTTTGAAAATGAAGCTAATTCTTGGATGTGTATATAGCCCACATCTTACACAGAATTTTCATACATGCACACCCGGAGCTGTGCTGCAAATTTAATATATTGTCCCTAGTGAGTGGATAGGGAGAAACATATATAGGCATTTGCAAAAATATTCTTAGAGTGTATTGGGGTAGAGGGGCAAAAATATCATGCCACCACTCAAGCCCTCATAAATGACAGTGTCGAGCACCAATGCTGTCTGCTGCCTCCCAAGTCGCCAGCACCCACTGTATCTTCTTGCTGGTGGATCAATGATAAACTGAGGCTGAATATGCCAGAAACTCACTTTCCAGCTGCTCCACTGGCAGTCAGGGGACCTAATTTGGTCCAGAGACTTCAGAGGAAATATTCTGAGAATCTTCTTGGAAAGATTTCCCTCCCGGAGAGATACAGGATGAAGCTTCACCCTACTCTTACTTCTGGACTTTTGGACTCAGAAAGGAGCAGAGGCACCACCTCAGACACCACTGAGTTGTTGAACAAACCCCCCAGATCAGCTCCTTTTGGATTTCTTACGATGTAGGGGGAGAAAGCCCTTGCTGCTTAAAGTGCATTTAGTCTGCTTTCAGGCACTCTATTCCTTGCAGTCAGAAATATCTCCCTAGGGCCCTCTCCTATCTCCCACTCTTGCTCTGGCCTTCCTGCTTCTTCCCCTTGGTCCTGGGGTAATCCCCAGCACATACAAGTAGACTGCCAAGAAAAATGATAAAAAGTTGACTTTTTCTCCATCTCCCCAGATGCACTGCTCCCAGTGACCTGACAAAGTACATGAGGGTTGGAAATCAAATTCCCTTAGGAGCCCCCAGGGGTGGGGCAAGGGAAGGAACAGAAGAGGAATGTCTTAACCAAGTCGGTGAGGCTTCAGGTCAGAACAAGAAGGAAGGCAGGAAGAGGTGTGTTGACGACACTGTATAGCTGCCTGGGAAGCTATGCCTGGTTCCTTGAAGGAGCTGTGAGGCACCAGAGCTGCCCCTGGACCCTCAGCAGGAACTGTGTCATGAGCTGTGAGCTGCAGTCACTCCGACCACAGAGATAGCCTCTACAGAGGATGGCTGAGTTGTCTGAACCCTGAGACACTGTAGCAGAGAGAAATGCTACAGGGGCTGTCCTGAGACTCCGGAGGCAGCTGCGGGGAGCCAGCATCACAGCAGGGAGAAGCAGGTCTGCAGCCTTGGCCTTGATAAATGATGCTCTGTGGGGCCCCACTGAAACACTGCACAGGCTCCACGCAGGACCCAGCTAGAGGGAACTGCTGAGATGCCTGCTGGGGGATCCCGCGGCTTTCATGCCCGCAGCTCTCCACATTTCCCTTTCATGATTTGGCCCTACATCTGTACATAGAGAAGGAACTTATTTCTCTGTTTTAGTCACCCCTCACTGTGGAAGGAAAATAGCTTTTTCTTACTGGGAGACCAGGAGAGAGGGAAGCCCTAAAATCTAGAGCTGGTCCAACTGTAAAGGACCAAGATTCCAGTCCAGCCTTCAGAGCAGCATAGGCTACCTGGTCAGAGATGCTTCCCCTGCATCGATCAGCAGGTGGACATGGGTCCCGCAAATCACAGACTGGCTACTTTTGCCAAGAAGTGAAACTCTTCAGATCATGGGCATCAGAGCAGGATGCTTAATTTGTGAATATTGGCAATCACAAGTGTTCTGAAAGGCTTGGAGCACCTTGCAGGTGCTGGTAAATTATAGTATCTCCAATTCTTTGTGCTTAAGTGTATCTACCCAGCACAAAATGAAGTGGAAATTTGGCAAGAGAGAATCAAACTGATCACAAACCAGCTGGTCTCACTAACTTGTCTATAGATGTTTCTGATGTCAAATGATGGCTAAGTGTCCATAGAGCTGTGCCCTTGTAAACATCACAGTGTTAAGGATGATAACAGCCAACATGACTGAATGTGCCAGACACTGATAATTGGTCCTGAACTGCCCCTGGGAAACCCCACCTTTCACTGACACATCCCTACACAGTCTCCCCCATGACAAGTGACCTTTATGAAGGTGGCTGATCGATAGACTGCATCATTCTGGTGACTTGAGAGGGCAACTGCAGACTCATTAAAAGTCAGCAAGTTCGTGGAAGCTGAAGCTCCTGAAAGGTCACCAGCAGTGTTGCAGTGTCAAAGCATCCGCCTCGCATGGCTCAGCCCCAGAGCCCAGCACCACACGGCTGCTCCCACACTCCTCTGCCTCTCTAGTGCAAGTCAGACTAGAGTTATGTTAGTCAAATAAAATAGGGAGTTACTGATTAAATATCCCAACAACATTTTAGTGTGTGTGTATTCAGTGGTGCGATAGCATAAAATGATTTACATAATATAAATGAGACAAAGGGAATAGCATTACTTTTATGAACACAGCAATTCTTTATGGCCCTCCCATCACTGGGGAGATTTATGCTTTAAGGTCTAATCTATACTTTATAACTCAATAAAGCCATGTAAATTAAGCCTGTATCACAAAGCTTTTTTTTTTTTTTTGCAGATACCAATCTTCACGGCTGGCCATACATTAGATTCTAGTTAACGGTACACTTAAAATCCACATCAGAGATCTTCCCAAAAAGGAAAATTGGATAAAAGAGTAAAATAATCAATGGTGAATACTTTTCATAAGTAAATCAGATACCCAAAGACCTAACGTGCACCATTTGGTCCTCACTGGGGCAACATTTTCAAGCCAGCAAAGAACATAAGAGAATCTGCAAAATAACCCTGGAATCAAACCTCACCTTCTAGACTTGCTAAGCTCTTAATTACTTTTTAAGAGGAGCTGTCTCTGTGTGTGTGTGTGTGTGTGTGTGTGTGTACGTGTGTGTTGGTGAAGATAAAATGAATACTCCAGGCTATTAGGGTAGAAAATTTTTTTTAATGAATTTCATTTTCTTTTTTGTGCTGCCTTGGAGAAAACAGCCATGTAAATTAAACATTTTGAAGATCGAAGTACCTTAAAAAAAAAAAAAAAAACCTTTAAAAGAGCCTGCAAGACCAAATTTTAGTAACTCAATAATTTGGGATGGCTCTTCTACATTTGAACACCACAAGCCAACAATATATTATAAAATTTCGCAGGTTGTCAGCAATATAAAAGTTGAGAAAGCATGTTAAAAACACACATGTGCACCCAAAACTTAAAAAAAAAGCCCACTTTATTTTGCCTTTCCTTTTGGTTGAATATCATTAACATGATTTTATTTTATTTAAGATAAAAATATGAAAATACCATTTACTAAGCAGGGGAATGATCTGTTCTAAATCATTAGTAATTATAAAGAGTACACATATTTCATTATGCAAGACTGGCTATAACTTCGTTTCTCAGCCCATCCATTAATGAGAACTATTGGCTGTACATATTAGCAGCTGTGTTCAACAAATGATTCATATTTAAAAACTCATTTTCACTTCTCAGAAGCACTTTGGAAGTGACTGCTTTGTTTATGCTGGAAACTGTTGCTGGTTTGTGTCTCTGAGTGTTTCAGACAGACTCACCAGGCTGAGCGGGCACCATGTGTTAGGTGTGCTTGAAGGATTCCAGATTTTCTCCCAATCAGGCAATTAAAAAGCCACTGGAACCTCCCTTTGCTCTGTATCAATAGAAGTAGAATGGAAACCAGAACTCAGCCATTATGGGCTGATTATATATACCCCCCGCCCAATTCATTTGTTGAAGCCCTAACCACCAGTACCTCAGCATGTCATTGTATTGGGAGATAGGGTCTTTCAAGAGTTAATTAAGTTAAAATGAAACCATTACGGTGGGCTCTGCTCTAATCCTACTGGTGTTTTTATGAGAAGAGATTAAGACATGGACACACACGCACACAGGAAAGACCGCAGTGAGAAGGCAGCTGTCTACAAGTCAAAGAGAGCGGCCTCAGGAGAAATCAAACCTGCCAACACGTTGATCTTAAATTTCCAGCCTCCAGAACTATGAGAAGATAAATTTTTTTGGTTTAGGTCACCCAATCTGTGGTATTTTATTCTTCCCCTTGGCAAACTAAAACATCAGATAGATCTAGAGTTAAGCTGATGATTCTCAAAATGTGGTGAGAATGTCAGGGTCGGCTATGTCCCCATCACCCTAATGGAGAGCCATCTTCTGTGAGTAATGATTTCACCGAGAATGTTCCTCAGTATTTTGAGAGATAATATGGGACCCAGGTTATTATAGCAACTTGTTAAGCACTTGATTAATAATGATAGCAATAATCATCACCAGCACTTACTGGGAGTTTATTATGTCCCAGGCTCTGTACTGCACACACCATGTGCATTATCTGATCACCATCACCACAATCGTATTAAGCAGATTTTATTGTTATTGTTATTCCAGTTTTATAGACAAGGCTTGTATCTTGCCCATAGTTCCATAACCAGAAACCCAGACTTAGACATAGGTAGCTCAACTCAGGGGTTTAGTTCTTAATTTTTGTTTTATATTCACTGGTAATGTCAGTGACCTTAAAATGAAAGTCTGAAAATGAAGTGACACTCCTATTTTTTCCTCCAAATGAATTTCTGTTATGATGGGGAAATCCATCCTCTTCTGAGCAGGACCTGTCTTCTCCTGTCCACACCACCTCCTCCACAAAGCCTTCCAGACCCACCCCAGCCCTAAGGACTCTGTTGTGCTTCTCTACTCCTACATTGTTTATTGTCTCTCTGACCATATTGATTATGTTCTCATGAGACCCTGTCATATTTTACCAACTTTTATTCAAGACATGGGTGTGGGTATTATGTAACAGGCACTCACTGTGATTTCACTTCTTATTTTAAAAAAATTATTTTATTTTATTTATTTTATTTTGTGGCTGCGTTGGGTCTTCGTTGCTGCGCATGGGCTTTTCTCTGGTTGCGGCGAGCAGGGTCTACTCTTCCTTACGGTGCGCGGGCTTCTCATCACGGTGGCGTCTCTTGTTGTGGAGCACGGTCTCTAGGCACATGGGCTTCAGTAGTTGTGGCACACAGGCTCGGTAGTTGTGGCGCGTGGGCTTAGTTGCTCCGCGGCATGTGGGATCTTCCCGGACCAGGGCTCGAACCCATGTCCCCTGCATTGGCAGGCAGATTCTTAACCACTGCGCCACCAGGGAAGCCCGTGACTTTCACTTCTTCATACAAGACAGGGTGGGGCGACAAGCTGGTTTGTCTGTGGATGACCACAGGAACTCACCTGGGGTTGGCTCAATAACGAGCCAGCTGGACCAGGAGCTCCCCATTTCTCTGGTGGGGGAAGGAGTCTGGGCAGGCTGCAAAGAGCTGGCATCTCAGCTCAGAGTGCCTGGGCCCCACCATGAGCTTGTCCCTCACTGGCCAGGCTGCTCTCATACTGGTTCTGTTCGAAGGGAGTCATCTTGCATGTCAGTTGGGCAAATCACGTTTCTCGTACATGCCAGCTAGATTGGCTGCCTAGAGTTTTGCATTGAGAATCCTATAGGTCTGGTCTGGGATCCATGGAAAAGAGTATCCCAGATCAACTAGAAGCATTTTTTAGGCCTTCACCCCACTCTTGGGGGATGAGATGTTGGAATCGTTGTTTTAAAAGCTGCCCAAGTGATTCTAACGTCCAGGCAGGAGACTGGCTGGAGACCAGGAGAGAAGCACTCCCACTCCCCTCTCCCTAGAGGTAACACCTGGGGTGAACCGGGTGAACTGGTTGGTTTTGTGAAGTGCTGGCCACACAGTGGGTTGTCAATAATGTCAGTTCCCATCGCCCTTCTTTGTATAGCCCACCCCAATACTCTGCTAGACTTGAAAGAGGGCTCAGTAAATACTGCTGGTTGATGGAAGTGTCAGCCCAAGTAAAAGGGAAGAGCTTCACCACAAGAGACCGACAGAGGGCCCTCACAAGTAGAGTGGCCAACTTGTCCCAGTTTTAAAACTGAAAGTTTTAAAGCCAAATCCAGCCTCTATACACCAACATCGAATTAAATCTGAGACAGGAGTTTTGGGTGAAGTAGAAAAGAATAGCTTTATTGCTTTGCCAGGCAAAGGGGGCCACAACAGGCTAATGCTCTCAAAACTGTGTGTCCTGACCTGGAGGGAGTAGTGAGTTGTTTTGTAGTAATGGTTCAAAGAGGGCGTGATCAGCTCGTGGACATTCTTCTGATTGGTTGGTGGTGAGGTAAGTGAGAGTCAGCATGATAAACCTTCCGGTTCCAAGGGGTTTGAGAAACCAGACCGAGGTCTGCAGCATCTGGTTAACTTCTCCCACCTGGAGGGGGTTTCAGTATCTGTAAAACAGCTCAAAGGTACTGTGATGTGTATCCCTTGAGGGGGAACCAGGACCCTGCCCCAGGGCTGCACTATTGTTTCTTGACTGTTCCTCCCTGTCTCTGCTTCCCCTCCCTTCCCTAATTAACAACTGTTTGAACCTGCCCTTTGGAGCTCGGGGAAGGTCATGGAAGCTGAATGAAGCCTATTTCCTGTAATCAAGAAATGGGAGACACAGAAGGGCTTTTGTGCCCAGGAGCCCCACAGGGTCCTGGTCTGTTTCAAAAGTCCCACGTCCACTCAACCTCAGGGAAACCCAATGGCTGGTCACTTTGCTGAAAGAACAGATGAGGTTTCTGCAGCATCTGTACCTCCTACCTAGAGCGCTGAGATTCAACATTGGCAGCCCTTGAACTTCTCCCTGCGGGCAGTCCGAGCTGGGAGGGGGCTGTCCACTTTCCTGGTCGACACCTCACTGTGACCTTGAGTGTCCACCAGAGGGGAAGATGAGTCATGCCTCCAGCAGTGGGAGAGGTTAGACACGTCAGCATCAGCTACAATAGGTAACAAGCCCCGGGAAAACCACCACTGAGTTCTAAATATTAAATTTAACTTGTACACATGACGCTGCCTGATTGTAGGTGCATCTTCTATCTGGCCGTGAGGTTTGGTTTTGTTGTGTTTCAGCGAGGAGCTTTCACTGGAGTCATCGAACCTCTTCTGACACCCTGCATGGGGGCATGCCTCCCAATGCCAGTTTTCAGACAAGATCAGCTATTTTCTCTCATGGGTAAGAATTTCTAAAGAGAATTTGACCAGCTATTTCTGGGACGACTGGGGAAATCTGAATATATAGATGGACTGTAGGATGACATTCATTTTGTCAGCTATAATTATGGTGGTATGGTTAGATGGGAAAAGGTCCTTATTTTTTAGAAGGATGTACTGAAATATTTAAGGGTGATACCTCATATTGTCTGTAGTTTACAACAATCCAGCAAAAAATGATAAAGTAAATATAGAGGCAAAAATATTCCAAATCATAGCAGTTGAGGCATTGTGTATAGAAGTGGGTCCTCCCCACCTCTATATGGTGAGATACGGTGATGACAGCTCATAATGATAAATTGGATCACGAAGCGATGGTTCATGTTTGGCCTATTTACTGTTACAGGATAGGAAAGTGTGTAATTTTTAATTTTCCAAATCTTTTGTCCAAAAAGGGGCTTAAACATCAAAGATTTTACAATTTTTCAGAACCCAAAGCTATAGAAAGCCTGGCCTAGTGCACAGGATACATTTTAGGGATCACAGACTTGGGCGCGGGCAGGGAGCTGGGACCCCAGCACCACCATTCACTAGTTGTGTGACCTTGAGCAGGTCACGGAACCACATGGAGACTCAGGCTTCCGCTCCATGAAATGGGATTAATAATGCCTTCCTCACAAGGCTGTCATGGGGAGCACATCCAATACCAGGGAAAAGGAGCTTTGCTGAGACACGTTAGATAATCAATACATGGAATAGCCTCTTATGTGGAAGGAGGAAGGAAATTTTATTTTTTTTGTACAAAAAATCCAAAGAGCCCCACAGAGAGACCTGACTACCAAGTTTAGTACTAACCTTCCCTGCCCGTGGGCTAGATGTATTGACATGTTGGAACTAATAGTTTTGGAAACTCAAAGCTGTCTGGGAACTACATGTCATAAGAAATAGCCCTGTGACATTTACTTTATAAAAATGATTTTAAAGGAAAATCAATATAAGCAGGTTTCTGTTTTTAGTTAGTCCAACCTGTATTTATATATAAAGCAAATTAAACTTAATATAAGTTGGAATTCATGTTTATCCCATTTTCAACGTGTAGCCTAATAAAAATGACTCCATTTTTCAAACAGAAACTATGGGCCAAGCATCACTAGATGTGATTAATTTTCATCTTTATCACAACCTAGTGAGGTAGATATTATTGTCGAATTATCCCCCATGTAACAGAAGTAATGGATATCAGAGGTGAAGTCTCATGCCCAGAGGTCGTAGCTGGAAAGGCAACACAGCCTTTGACGAGAAGCAATGCAAACTTGCCGTGACCTAACTCGGTCCCCCTCCCGGCCCCACTGCCTACAACCCATAGAACAGGAACATGGACTCAAGTGTTCCCGGTCCCAGTGTCTTCCAGGTAACATGAGTGTGATGGTGGGAACAAGCCCATTGGATCCTGAGGATTAAATGAGATAATACATTACTATGTGCAAAGCATTTAGAAGAGTTCTAGCATGTAGCCGATGTTCTGTGACATGCGTTAGCTTATTTAATAGGTTCAGGCTGGCCAGCTGACCTTTTACACTGCCTCACTAGTGGATAAACTCAACTCTCACCGCTCGCCAGATGTCATTATCAAGAGAGGGCTGGAGATGGGCTTCTGGTCCCAAAGACAATTTCTCAGCCCCAGCATGCCCTTGGATTGGTTTCATCAAAGCTTCCTCTGCAGGACAGGTGGTCAAGATCCACTGTGTTCTTTCCGTTGCCCTTTAGAAGTGCTGTCTGGCTATAAAGATGCCAAATCCATAAAGCTGGTCAGAGCAGGAGTTCAAAATATCCGTGAGTGAAGGGGGAATTTCTGTGGCTGAGCATATCGTGAAAGATAGAGTTGAGCCAGAAACTCCTGAGGATAAACCAGGTTATAAACCACTTACATTGTAGATGCATAAATAAACATCAATTCCCTCCCACATACATTCCTGCCTGCCACGATGGGTGGACTTCAGCTGGCCTAGGGTTGGAGTGTTTTTCAAAATGTTTTTGTGTTTGTTCCCCAGCCCAAGGATTTCAGGCTGGATTTGAATGTAAGGTGTGAGGGTGGTTGTGCCTTGTAACGTCACAAAACACAGAGGAAACGATTCAAAGAAACAACAAGAGAGAATGGTTCCTAAAGTAAAAAGAGCAGTTTCTACTAACCACAGATGTAAGAACAAACAGTTCATTCATTCACTTGCTCATCTGTTCATTCAACAAATGTTTATGGGCTTCTACATTGAGCCAAGCTGTGTGTGGGGCTGGAAGGTAGATGGGTCCCTGCACTTGGGGAAGGGTGTGATGGGATGGGCCAGTGATCATGCCTGACCTTGGGTGGCCATCACCTCCGTGTCCTGGACCTGCTTTTGGTTCTGTGTGGATGGAGTTGGGGCGTAACATCATCCCACCCACAGGGCTGGTAGTTTTATCCCCCTTAGAGCTGGTGAGCCAGTCTGAGACCTTCTTGAGTGTAGAGACTGTCGTGCCCACTGTCACCCCCCCACACCCCCAGCCCCGAAGCTCTGCAGCGCTCCGCCCAGCTCCTTCTTACTGGAAAACGCTCTGGGGAATGGCCAGACTGGCCCCTCCTAGCAATTCACTTTCTTTCTCATTCGTATTCTCTCTCTCTTCTTCCTTTTCTCCCTCTAAAGAATGAATTATATATACCATAAGCATATATAATTAATTAAAGAAAATTAAATCTATTGTACCCTCTACCCATCATGTTCATGCTTATTTACTCTCTGTGCTCATCCTTTGCTATTAATACTCTAACTGATTATAACTTATACCGTGAAGAAGAGGGTAAGAATATTAGTTACAACTGATAAGGGAAATAAGTACCCTTTTACCGAGCTTGAAATGCAATCACGTGATAAGCATTCGTTGTGCACCTGCTACATGCCCTGACTCAGTACTAGAAAGGACCCTGATCAAATATAGGTACGTCCTCTTGTCCCGCTGGCCAACTGTCTGGCCAGCAGCCCCAGGACAAGGACAAGCAATAAACTAGCACACAATCCAAACAAGCCCCCCAGCACTCACCTCATTCATCCTTTGTGTCTTGAATCAGCCCCTTGAGCCATCTCACCCTCTGCTTTCTAATCAGTCCCTGATCCAAAGCAGGACACTGTGATACAGCTGTGTCAACGTGGCTGTTTTGTTTGGGGGGATGTTTTATAACACAGTTACATTGGTGATCCTGTCCAAATCTAAAATCAGCATTATGCACAGTAAACATTTCCAATCTCTATTTCTTCTCCATTTCCCCATCCTCACCCCCTTCATTAGGGGATAGTTTATTCTTTTTTTTTCTTCTTCTCCTGTATTGTCTAAACTGGAGTCTGTTCTTTTATCTAGTGGTGTTTTCTAAAAATCTATTCAAATAGAATTAGTCTCCATGGATATGTTTCTGCTTTGGAGAGTCATTACAAAGTAGGTTAATGCTATTAAATATAATTTATGTAGTTTCTGTGTACTGAGAGGATGATTGGAAATTTATTTGAGGCCTCCCTCTGCAATTTGGAGAGAAGAGTCAACGTTCATTTTGATGAGACTGAAGGGTGAGTCGTGTGCTAAGACAAGGTGAGGGTCGAGTCCAGCTGTTCCTGTCTGGTTGGAGGGGTAGGTCAGGATGATTTTTATTTTAGGAATTCTGAATTTGTAGGAATGGTGGAAATTTCTGGCACTTATTGAGGTATGGCCTTGACCAAGTCCTTAACTTCTCAGAGCCTCTGTTTTCGTATCTGTAAAATGGGCATGACGGTACCTACTGAAACTGGGAGACTTTAGGAGAGAACGAACCCCAAGATCTTTTAAACCTTAATGGAAGAGACTGAAAAGAAATTGGACTGACCTGACTTGCCTCACCTGGGTTAAGAGGTGTCCCACCTGTGGGATCATGTGCGGCTGCACAACTTAGAAACAGAGTGTGCCTGGTATAGGACTATTTCACGGGTCTATCGTGCAGGCTGGAGGATTCGTCCGCAACCCTGCAGGCCTTGAGGCTCCCACTGTCAGTCATTTTAAGAAGAGGTTGGTCCAGGACATGAAGACTCAGGAGAGAAGGCTTAGACACAGCTGAAAAAGGGAAGTGAAAACCAACTTTTTATCTCCATCAATCCAGGGAATGTCTGGAGCTCCCAGGTGGTGGGGAGCCTGGGTATGCCCTGCAGAGGCAGGCTGGGTGACTAGTTATTCTCTGTGCTATATTTCTCTTTCATTTTCCCCCAGTCTTCAGTGATGTCACTTGCCTGGTTGAACTGAGGAGTTTAGCTGTGAGGGGGAACAGGAAACAGTTTTTCACAGTAACAAAGTAGGAGAAGTATAGAAAAGAATAAATACGGAGTATAATTATCACCATAGTAATGACTATTATATTGATTTTCATATTTTTCTGACTGTGTAGATAAAAGTTTTAATTCAGTCTAGCAATTTGAAAGGTTAGACAGTACACATCGGTGATGGATAGGAAAGAGTGCAGGTACATAAGGTCATTTAACTACTAAAGATTGTTTAATTTCAAGACATCTATTGTTTAGAGTGGAATAATTGCTTTGCTCTCCCTTCTTTGTCTTTTCATCTCAATTCTCATGATAAGTGCTTCAGTGAGCGTCATCAAACTCTGTCGGCAGGTCCTCTGAGATGCTGCAAGATGATGGTGTTGGTTCAGAGCTAGCAGCAAACAGTTATAATCTCATTTCATTCAAATGATGTTATTATTGCAAGACGTAGCACCAGCAACCCAAACTATCTCTGACAGTCTCATATTTCTACTGTTTTAGGAACAGCTGTCAAAAGGTCTGGGTGAGCTGAGCGACTGCCCAATTATGGGGAGATTATATTTTTAATCAATCACTTGCCTAATTTGGGAAAGCTAATATTTGGTATGATTAGCTTACGTCTGGATAATAATGGTATTATTATCCAGACATAATACCATTTAGAAACCCTTCTTTCTTCACAAGTCATCTAGTAATTTTTATGATTTTCCTTCCTATGCTATGGCAAAACAAGTGTATAAAAAAAAAGATGCACTTTAAATATAAAGATTCAGATAGGCCAAAAGATGAAGGATGGAAAAAGACATATCATGCAAAGCATGAGCACAGAAAAGCTGCTGTGGCTATATTAAGACCAGTCAAAATAAATGTCAAGGCAAGAGCTACGAGCAGAGAAGAAGAGGAGCATTTTACGGAGATGAAAGGGTCAACTCATCAGGACACAGGATACATGCGGAAATATCTAGGTATCTAGACAATCTTCCAATACCTGGAAATTAAACAACATACCTCTTTACGGTGTACAGGTAAAGAAGAAATCATAAGCAATAAGAAAACATTTGCACTGAAAGTTGATAATAAAAACACGACATATCAAACATTCAACGATTCCAGTAAAGCACTGACTTAAAAGTATGGTTTTAAATCTCAGATGATTGATTTAAAATCTTCTTCTTTTTGAACATAAGTTTCCACATTATGGGACTAGAAAAGTGTGAGTGAATTAAACTCAAATACACAGAAAGGAGGAAAGAAATAAAGATAAGAGCAGCAATTGAAGAAATAGAAAATAAATAATAGAGAATATTAACAAGGACAATAGTCAATTCTTTGAAGAAATTGGTAACACTGATTATCCCTTAGCAACACTGATTTTCTCAGTTGGGGGTTGATCGGAGAATCTGAGCCCATATGAGCCATATAGAATACGGGATGTAGGAATTTGACCTTATGTAACTGGGGGAGCTGGTTAAACAGTCCATGTGAAGTAATGCTTCAGTGACGGAAGCCTACAGGGGCCTTGGTCAGGAATGAAAAGGGGACATTAAGTGGGAGAAACCAGGACAAGCAAGGAGGACCAGCTGGAATGCAGCAGCGCAAACTAGAACCTCCACATTCATCTTCACCATCGCTAAGCATCCACCTTCAATGTCTCAAGTGACCGACCCGCTGGTGCACTTGGACCAGGATTTGAAGAAACTGAAGGGGGAGATCCAGCAGGATCTGGAGGACCTGCAGGCTTGTCTGCTGTCCCCACACATCAGGTGAGCCTACAGAGAAGCAACAACAAGCAGGAGCTGAACAGTGCCTGTCTGCCTGTGAACTGGGCGCCGCTTCCTTCTGCCTTCCAAATCTCATGTTAATTTCTCCTGGGCCCAACCATGACCCGGAAAAAAAGTAGAGAAGGAAATCCTGGGAAACGTAGTTTTGCTTGGGCAGTTTGACACAGTCCATACCCTCAATGATTGAGAAAACAAAGAGAGAAAATACAAATTACCAATATCAAGATTGAAAGAGGGGACATCACTACAGAATTTAGTGTTTCGATGTTTCCTAACTAACTGTGTGTGCTCCCTGGAGAAAGGTTTACATTAAAAAAGAAAAAAGACATCAGATTATCTATCCTACTCACTTCCTTGCTGAGTAAAATATTTCAATGTATTAAAGCAAAAACAGATACAACAGATCAATTAGAGCATCAGGATTTACTTTGCAAAAGAATTCTTCAGGTGGCAGAACTTGGACATGTTTCGTGGAAGATCATTATTTCATTGACAAGCTCAAGGGCAAGAAGAATGAAAGTTAAAATCGTTAGCCACCGCACATTAAAGAAAGAGGATAACATTTCTGAAATGAAAATTGATTTGCCCCTAATACTCTCAAGAAGAATTGCATACAACCTTAAGACCCGTTTATCGCCCCAAATGGGCATCTCTGTATGCACTCCAGCTCCTTTGTTTCCTTATAGTATAGGTTCTTTGCCGTTCCTAGTCAGGAATGTATGACTCGACATTTTTCACTATGCAGAGCTTTCTGTGAACAGTGATCATGAGAAAGGGGCCCATGAATTAGGTTTCTGCTTTCTCTGCCCTTCCAGAGAGAAGAGAGGCTGCAGAGAATGGCTTTCCCAGAAATATAGCAGAGATTATAATATTATAATATACCGTTATAATATTATTTGTTGTACAACTTAGCACATGCTGGAAGGTCATAATGAGAAGGGTAAACAAAGGCTTGGCCAATGAGCTACCACTCAAAACTCAATGACCTACCCATTTGCCTGTACCTCTACAGCCAGAGAGGAAATGTATCTGATCAACTGACTCACACTGGGAAATAGAGATGCTGTCTCAGAGTGTTTACCTTTCTCAAAAGATAACTGGCAAAATCAACCACAGTACGAATTTGTGATGAGGAGATTTCAGGCACTGGGGAGGCTGGGTTGAGAGAGATTTGGGGGCTGTGGGGAGAATTTTCAGACTCTGTTTGAATCCTTACTGTCTCCTTCCAGATTTCCTTCACTGTTATTGAGTCTATCGAGTGTAAAGTATCGCATAGGTGGGTGGGTTAATGCCTGTCCTGACTGGAAGCTTGATATCCTTAGCACCCTGACTGACTGTGTTTTAATCATTTCCAACAAAACCATTGTTTCTGACCTCAGATAGACCTGGGATGCTAGTTAGTAGCGTGACTGTGTTGGCTGCCACATTTCATGTCTTTGGGCAGAACTTAAGATGTGGCATTGTTCAAACAGAAAATGCCCAAAACCTCTCCAGAGGAAAGAGCTTCCCTGTAGTCACTGAGTTGTAAAGTCATCACTTGGAGAAGAATATTTAACACGGATCAGAAGACACCTGAGAGGACCTTGAAGGAGGGGAGAGTTAAATGAGAAAGGAGGTTGTGCAAACACGCTACTGAAGATGCAGCCAGCGTGATTTGATGAGCCTTCTCTTCCTCCTAGAATTAATTACGACTTTAAAGCCTGGCAGCTGGATTTTATATTGCAACTTTACTCAATTAAATCTACATGTTTTTGGTCTTACTTCACGTCATCCCGCTAATTGGTTTCAGCATCTACTTGTGCCATTTGCCTCCATGATCGCGTTTTAAAAAATAAAAAGGCTATTCTCCTAAAAGAAAATTAAAAATGTAAATGTATCTTATCTCATATTTTGTCTTCATTTTCTCAGGAGATGGGAGCCAGAAGACAGGGGGAAATAATTAGCAAAATCCAGCAGTTCTCACACTGGAATTAAATGTTAGCAGTGTGATGGAGAGCATGATCAGGCTGGGACACTTCTAGTGCCCTGGGCTCCTTCTTATTCAGCCAGTGCCTGTTGAGCACCTACCACGTGCTAGACCCTGTTCTAGACACTTTGGAATCTAAGCAAGTTCAGCAGAGTGTCCATGAGAGCAGCCCCCAACTTCCACTTCCCAAAGATGGAAGAACCATCATTCACACTCAAGACTCTGTACCTCTGGCGACATTTTCCCAGACACTTAAAATCATGGCAACATCAAGTGAACAGTTGTTTGCTGCTGTGCTTTTTCAGTAAATGCTGGTGTAGCGACTGTACTACCGACTGACGTCAGAAAGGCCTGTAAGCCCACTGTGTGCAAAGGAGTGCAGCCAAAGGCTCTTAAGAAAGGGATTTGAAATGGCCGAGACCGCTGGTTTTCGACCGGGATTGCAGGAGCCCTAGAGACTCAAGGGGATGCCTCCAGGCCACTAGGGGGAGCTGTGCAGCAGGAGGTGGACAGACTGCAAAGCTCCAGTTCCCCACCCGTCCCTCAGCCAGAGGGCGTCCCTTTCGTTTGTCTTACAGGTCAGTCTCCTCTGGGAGGTTCGATGTATGGAGACGGGTCCATATCTTTGAAAGTAATTGAAAACCACTAGCCTACACCCTGCTCCAGCACTCAAGAGCCTTGCTGATCAAGTATTCTCTTTGGAACCAAAAGAGTTTGAAATAGTAAACGTTTTGATGAATGACAAAGTAAGACCCAGATTGTGGTTGACTCTGTTATGTTGGTTTCTTTTGTTCTGGGTCTGGTGGCCCTTCTCAGCTCTAGAGGGTTGTGCAGAGGGAAAGCTCTCCAGCAATAGGAGAAGGGCATTCTCTCCTTGCCTGTGGTTCTTCACCCCCCTGCCCCCTCACCCCGCCCCCCACCTGAGCATCTCATGCCAGGAAGCCGGGCCAGCATAACCTACCCCGAGACGCTTCCAGACACTCAAGTCCACATTTCCATGCAGGTCTGCATAGTGTAAGCTAAGCTAAACTTAATTAAAAATAGATGCTATGGGGCTTCCCTGGTGGCGCAGTGGTTGAGAATCCGCCTGCCGATGCAGGGGACATGGGTTCGAGCCCCGGTCCGAGAGGATCCTACATGCTGCGGAGCAGCTGGGCCCGTGAGCCATGGCTGCTGAGCCTGTGCGTCCGGAGCCTGTGCTCCGCAACGGAAGAGGACACAGAGAGGCCCACGTACCGCAAAAAAAAAAAAAAAAAAAAAAAAGGACGCTATGGTTGGATAACACACTGTTTTTATTGCTGCCATAAACCAGGATTCAGTGAATGGAGCACTTAACCATTACTCTTCTTGCTCGTTCTTTTTCTCAACCCATGAAATAGTCAAGGATACTTTCAGGGAAAAGTTAATAACAATATGCATCTAATGGGTACTGCAAAATGTTTGCTTTATGGTGACGGATAAAGCCATTTTGGAGCAGTTCCTGCGTAGCCACGATTCCTGGGTGTCTGTCAGGGTAGAGTCCAGAGGTGAAGCCACCCAACCCTCCAGCAGGAGCATGGGCCTATACAGAAATTAGAAACAAAGCTGCCCTTTATTGAATATCTAGCCTAAGTCAGGACTTCCGTACATGGCATCTCTCATTCTCAAAACAACCTTTCATGTTAGGTGGTCTCATTTTACAGATAGGAAACTGAGGCTCAGTGAAGTCATAGCCAAGCCACTGAGCTTTCAAATCAAGATCTGCCTGACCTAATCTCTTCCCATTTCCCACGCTACAACTCAGTTTGCACACCTCCAGTGACGGGGAACTCACTGCCTTACCTGCAACACAGCCCTGTGCTGGATGGCACTGACAAATAAGAAGCACTTTGCGTTGAAATGAATTGCTTTATTCTCCTTTCCTATTTATGCCTCTTTACCCAGAGCCTTACCTCCTTTTTTCCCAATCATAAATGATTGTTGTGTTTCCAATTATAAAGGAAAATTGGTAGAATGTTCCAATTTGCAGAGTAATCAGATTGATGTGAGTCAAACACATTTATTATGCAACCAAAGATGCCATCCCTGGCTTGTTTTCTCCATCCTTAGTCCTAAGATCTCTAACAGGAACATCACTAGAAGAAAACATGGTCTATAGCTAAGATGGATGAAACTGCAATTTGTATTGATTTTGGTAAGACAACCAGTTAATTACGTCTTTAATTACCTGGTCCCAGGGGTTATGTTTGTATTAACTAGATTTTTGGTTTTCTCTCTTCTGGGACACTTTCTCAACTGATTTCTATTTATTATACAAGGATCAATAGATAAACGTGCTTCTTACTAACTTTCATTGCCTATATCACTGACTGCAGTGGTTCTCAACCAAGGATGACTTTGTCCCAGGGGATATTCAGCAATGCCTAGAGACATTTTTGGTTGTCACAACTGGGCGTGGGGGGCGGGGAGGGTACACTGTTAGCGTCTAGTGGGTAGAGACCAGGGATTCTGCTAAACATCCTACAGTGCTCAGGAAAGCCTTCCCCTCCCGCCACAGAGAAAGATTTCCCTCCATGTCAGTAGTGCTGAGTTTGAGAAACCCCAATCTACAACAATACCAAAAGAATACAAATAGGAAGGGGGAAAAAAGGGTTATTGACTTCACAGTAGAGAAAATAATTTAGAATTATGACTTAACATTGGGGCCCACCATAATATCAAGAATCAGTTGGAATGAATAATAATGCGTCATGACTTAGTTAAAGACCACAACTTGAACAGAGTTATCAATATCCAATGGAAACATTCCTAGCCCTCCTCCTTCAATTTTAGAGATTGTTGAACAAAAACCAGTCATACCATGTTTCTGGGAGGCAGATAGCTTAATCCTCAGATGTCTTGAAGACAAGTGGAAAAACAAATTCAAGGATAAGATGGAGTCTTGGAATTCACATGACAACAATGGAAGGAGACTTGACTTTTAAACCTGAAGACAAGTGAAGGAGCCACCCACCACCAATGAGCTTTGGCAGCTCGTTTAAGCCTCAGGCTTCTGGTTTCCCCAAACTTCAAATGAAAATAATGGAAGAACGTCTGAGATGAGACATTAAAGTGATTATATCAAATAAAACAGGCCAGCCCCCTGTTAAGTATAAAATGCTATCTGTGGAAAGTTTTACAAGGAGATCTATTATTATAAGTGAAAATAGACACTTCAAACAGCCCAAAGAAATTGCCCAATAATGTTTAAATTCTTAATAACAAGCCCTGAAATAGTTACGCCCCAGTCAATTCAATCCAAGATTTAGTCATTTTTTCCAAGTCAAACACAATTATGTGAATTAAATGCTTTTAATAATATCCTGAAATTAGGTTACAGCATTGCACCTGGAGCTTTCTCTATTACCAACAGAATAGCATTGCTTTGAGAAGCAAAAATGGCTGAATGAGTTCTGAAATGAGACTAGAAAGAATGAAAATAGATATGAGGGAAAAAGAAAAATGTATGAAACAATCTTTCAATTAAGTAAAACCAAACAGAAAGAAAGAATCATATAGGTCAAAATCTAGGGTAGAGAGTACTCTTCATTTATTGTCTGACATTAGACAACTTTTTTCATGTTTCAAAAGGACAGCAACATGCCTTTACTAGATTGAAGCCTGTATTGAATAATTAGAGTAGACATAGAAGGACAATTTAAAAAAAAAGATAAGCACAATGTCCTAAAGAATACGTTTGATAAATAATTTGATTTATTTTTCTGAGTTACATGGAAACAAAATCACCTAGAACTGCATCCCTCTGTAAAACTCTATATATATCCCTCTCTCTCTCTATATATATATCCCTCTCTCTCTATATATATATATATGTTTTAGGAGCAAAGGACCTCTTTGCATTTGTAAGGAGATGCACTTGAAGAATTGAATACAGTGCTGGTCCAAGACTGATTTTCTATATTGAGTAAAATGAAATTCAGGGGGAAATTACACCAAAGTAATCTCAAAAGCACAAATCTGATTTACTCACTTCCTGCATCACAACAAACGCAGAAGCCAGCACAGCTTCCCCCCAAAGCAAAAGTCCACCCCCTGCCCCATTCTGGCCTAACCCCACTCCCCGCCTGCTTTCTGCTGGTCTATAGCTGCTCGTATACAAAACTCTCACTGAACTGAGCTTGCTGTGGTTCTGTGCTTTCCTCTCTCCTTACGGCTGCCCTTGCATCTTTCCTCTAGATGCCCAGCAAGGCCAGTTGCTTTAAGCATCCCTGAAACACCACTTAAAGCCACTGTCTGAACCCCAGGCTGGACAACAGCCACTGCCCCAGCCCCCAACCCACCTGAGTCCCCTCTCAGAAATGGACTTGCTCAAACCGAACACAGGTCCTGGGCCACCCACGTGCTGCCATGCGGTGTCTTCCACCACAACTAAACAGATAACGTTTTGCCATGTACGTTTGGCCTCCAAACTCTCTCAGAAATAAGACATTGCAAACACAGCTAAATCCCAACTGCACCTCTCATTCCCCCTGCACATTATTCCTTAAAGGTATCCACCATTCTAAAGCTGATATGAATTATTGCCTGTAATGTATTTTACCATTCATGCAATAGCACATACACTACTAGATTGCATATTTTTAAACATTTAGACAAATAGTATAACACTGTTCCTTTAGTTCGCTGTTTGCTTTTTTTCATTCAACATCATGTCCTAGAAATGTACCCACTTTGATTCCATGTAGATCTAGCTCAAACTTCCATTTAACTAACAGACCTCAGATTATTTATCAGTTCCTATACTGTTGGGTGGTTTCCACTTGAATCCTATGAAATAACACAGCTGCAGTGACCAAAGTGTGCATATCGGTTGTGTGCAAATCTGAGTTTCTCTGGAGGAGAACGTACTAGATATGCCATATTGCTCCCTGGAGTGGCCACTCCACCGACCAGCACACCCACCACCTTTGGGACAGAGCACCCATTTCTATACACCTTTGACAACACTTGGTTTGAACGGGCTTATTAATTGTCCTAAACTGATGCACATCATGGTATCTCATTGTTGTTTCATGTTTAAATTTGATTATTTATGTGAGAGGATGAGAATATTTTCATATATTTATTGACCATGAAGGTTTCCTCCTCTGGGAAAACTTGCCTTTTCATTTTATTTTCCCTGTCTTTCTATTGGGTTTGCCTTTTAAAATTTTTATTTTTTAATAAACTTATTTATTTATTTATTATTTATGTATTTACTTATTTTTGGCTGAGTTGGGTCTTCGTTGCTGTGCGCAGGCTTTCTGTAGTTGCAGCGAGCGGGGGCTACTCTTCGTTGCAGTGCACGGGCTTCTCATTGCGGTGGTTTCTCTTGTTGCGGAGCACGGGCTCTAGGTGCTTGGGCTCCAGTAGTTGTGGCTCACGGGCTCAGTAGTTGTGGCTCACGGGCTCTAGAGCGCAGGCTCAGCAATTGTGGTGCACAGGCTTAGTTGCTCCGTGGCATGTGGGATCTTCCCGGACCAGGGATTGAACCCGTGTCCCCTGCATTGGCAGGTGGATTCTTAACCACTGCACCACCGGGGAAATCCCTGGGTTTGTCTTTTTAAATAAGAATTCCTTATATATTCTAATAACTGACATTTTGTCAGTTACTTGGATCGCAAAATCTATTATCTTCACATGCTTTTTCCTGCCTCTTGTCATGAAAGTTTATTGTCTTAATTAAACAGCTTGATGAAACTTTTTATTTGTGACTCATGCATTTTTTCTATCATTAAAAAAAAATCTGTCCTTCTCCACTGTCATAATGATATTTGCTTGTGTTTTCTCCCAAAAGTTTTATAGTTTTGTTTTCGACATGTGTGTCTTTTACACAATGGAAATTAATTTTTAATATGGTACGAAATGACCTAATGTTATCTTTTTCCAAAATAAAGACATCTCATTATCCCAGGATCACTATGTATGGCTGTTAGCATAACCAGTGGCTTCTCGGGCTGTCGCAGTTTCTCCTGTCTTTCCGCTGACCCTACCCAGGACTTTATGGTGCGTTAAACCACTTCTCTGTCGTCAAGGGCTTTGTAGTTAATAGATATTGTTTAATAATCATTAGGACCAGGTGGCCTTTATGCTCTGTTGGTTCTCAAACAATGATGAAAACCTTTGCTAATGTATTCCTGGCACCCATGAGACTAGTTACCATTTATAAATCTTGACTTAGGAATGCACTTCATGTTTCCAAGCACCTACCCCCATACCCTAGCATAACAGTAAAATTGTCCCAGTAGCCGCTTGGCAGTGCAGAGTGCAGCTGTTAATGCTTCCAGACAGCTGACTGCCCTACCCACCCTGTAATTTACCCTCTAATGAACTGATCCATTGATTATATGGAGCTACCTGTCTCATTTTTCAGTCTCAAGATGGTTTCTCAGTTCGGTGGGCACTTTTGGTTCCCTCCCATCTCCAACACAATAGTTGTTTGAACTACTCTTTCCCTACCGATTTTAAAGCCACCTGTCATGTACCAGCTCAAACACACATATGTGGTTCTGTTTCCAGGCTGCCTGACACGGTTCTTTGGACTCCCTGCCCAACGCTGAACCCATTTATTTACAGTGCCTGCTTTACTAGCAGGTAAGTTATATTCACCCAAATTTCTCCGTTTCCACACACATGGCCACATTCTTCAAATTTGTCTTAGCATTTTGTCAAATTCTGTGAAAAACGATGTTAAGACTTGTATTAGATAGGCAATGAAATAATAAAGGTAATATGTCTTCTTTATAATATCAAATCTTCCCACCTACAAACTGGTATTTAGATCTTCTACATCTTCCAATGAAGTTTTTTTGTTTCCCTTTTTTCTTTTATCTGCAAAGTCCTGTTACAAATATGAAGTTTAGGTTTCTTTTAAAATTACACGTTCTATGCAATAGTTTCTGGGATATAGAGATGATATTGATTTTTTATATTACACTTCTCTCCAGCAACTATATAGAACTGTCTTATTTGTTCTTGTAGCTTCTCTGTAGATCCAGTTAAAATTTTTGTGTCAACAGAAATTTTGTCTGCAAATAATGGCAATTTTGTTTCTGCCTTTGTAATTCTTATACATTTTGTTTCTTTTTCTTATTTTATTATACTGACTTAAAACCAATGCAAAGTTCAATAGAAGCAGTGGTTGAAGCAGTGCAGGTTTTACTGAATTCAAAAGGAATGTGTATAGTGTTCTACTCTTTAGGTATGATATCTCCATATATTTTAGGCAAACTCTTTATCAAGTAATGATGTTCCCTCCTATTCCTAAATTTCTATTTTTTTCTTTACAAATGGATGTTAAATTTTGATTTTTTTTTTTTACATTTGAGAAGCAAGGCAGTCACATATGTAGAGAACAGAACTCTGGAGTCAATATCTGGAATATAATAAACATTGGGTGACACGTTCTATTCACGGGCACATGGTTCTCAATCTTGTTGGTGTCAGCATCTCTTTGCTTTAAAATTTAGAGACATATTTTGGTTATTTTTAATTTTATTTTATATTTTGGCTGTGCTGCACAGCTTGTGGAATATTAGTTCCCTGACCAGGGATCAAACCCCGGGCCCATGGCAGTGAAAGCACTGAGTCTTAACCACCAGACTGCCAGGGAATTCCCTCTTTGTACTCTTAAAAAGATTGAAGACCAAAAGAGCTTTTGTTTTTGTGGGTTATATATCAATACTTATCATGTTAGAAATTAAAACTGAGAAGTTTTTAAAATATTGATTGATTCATTCATTTTAAAACAATGATAAGCCCAAACAACAAAAATAAGCCCAATCCATATTAAGTAATTTTTTTTTAAAACAACATATTCTCCAAAACAGAACCAAGGGGAATATGTGTATATACTATACTTATGAAATTTATTCCAGTCTATGTTCAAGTATTATTACAGTTCTGCACGATTACATATAGCATCTCCTAGCCTCCGTGCTATTGTAGTCATACATTTTATTTCTACCTATGTTATAATCTACATAATATCTTGTGATTATTTTTGCTGTAAACAGTTCATTTTACTTAAAGAAAAATTGAAAATAACAACCACAAAAAAGGCTTTTAAACTGACTCACATGTACACAACCCTGGGATCTGATGGCAAGCTTTGATTTCCAAAGCAACCTTTTCAGCTGCATGTGCATTAGTTGTGACAGCTGCATCACGCAAGAACCTGCACAAAAACAACGTGCTAAACGGTGAAAGGCTTGGGAGGGCTTCTCTTAATGGGCCATATGCACTCTTCATGTCTTAGTTTTTCTGATTTAGAGGAAGCAAAGAAGAAAGTCTTACTCTGCAGTGTTTTCTTAATTTTCTTCCAATTGCTTCTTTGACCTACCCTTCGAAATATAGGTAAACAGGGGAAAGAGTTGCCCTGCTCCAACAGTGGGTCACAGCCACCACTTCCACAATGGCCACGGGACCCCTAGCTCCTCGGGACTTATTGCTATTATCCACATTCTCTCCCTGCCCCGTGTCCTGCACTCCAAGCGTGGCCTAGCCTGCAAGGAGTTTGATGAGAGGAGAGAGGAGATGGTCAAAAGAATCACAGAGGCGCCCTGCCACCACCCTCCCCAACATGTGCCTCCCCGGGACCGGGGGCTCTTCCAAACAGCCTGCCTTTCCCAGAGCCCTCTCCTCAATCAGAAAAATCAGTGGATCAGAGAGTCTTGGAGGGAAACACTACGCTTTGTCTTCATCTCTTCTTCTTTCTCCTCTCTTCCCTTCCTTCCTTCTTTCCTTTAGCTCTCTCATGAACATACATTGAGTACCATGGAAGACGGAATAGTGGTCCCCCAAGGTGTCCATGTCCTAATACCTGGAACTGTGACTAGGTTACCTTCCATGACAAAAGTGATTAAGGGGGAGCACAGAGTCAGAGAAGGGAGCGATGTGACAACAAAGCAGAGAGAGATTTGAAGATGCTGCCCTGCAGGCTTTGAAGATAGAGAAAGGGGCCAGGAGCCAAAGGATGTGAGGGACACAGTTCTAGGAACTGGAGGAAGCGAGGAACCAATTCTCCCCTAGAGCCTCTGGAGGGAGTGCAGCCTTGTCAATACCTTTCAGTCCAATGACACGAGTCTGAACTTCTGACTTCCCAGAACTTTAAGAGAATAAATTCGTGTTGTTTTAGACCACTAAGTTCGTGGTCATTTGTTACAGCAGCAATAGGAAATTAATTCAAGCACCCAGTGGTGTATCTGGTAAAAATCAAAGCTCAGAAGGAGGGCCTGGGCTCGGATGGACCAGTGGTGCAGCCACTGCTACAAGGGATTGTCAAAGCCACAGGAGTGGACAGAGTGGATGACAGAGAGAGAGGGAGCTCCGCACACCGCACCCTGATGCCCCGAACAGGGCTGAACCCTGGACAGCACCGTGGGCTGTAGGCAGTGGATGCAAAAGAAAGACATGACTTGCAGCTAGAGAAGAGTGGGGTGTTGTTACTTTTCAGAAGTCAAGAAGAAGTGTCATGAAAATGGTTTTCCATCTTTCATCCTGGGCCTTAATTTTTCCTTTTCTTGGCTGTTAATGGGTAGGTCTTTAACTGCAAAATGTCCAAATCCATGGAGACAGAGAGTAAGTTAATGGCTGCCAGGGACTGGGGAGGGTAGCGCAGAGTGACTGCTAATGGGCACGGAGTTTCCTTTTTGGGTGATTAAAATGTACTGGAATTAGTGGGAGTAGTTGCACAGAACCCAAGAGGAACCTGATGCCTCCACATTGCATGTGCTCCTTCTGACACGGAGGCTCTTGGCCAGCCCTGCTCTTGGCTTTTCTCAGGGTTCCCTCTGTGGCCCTCTCCTGCATGGAGGAGAGACAAGTGAAGGGTAGGCAGGGTGAGGTGTGTCACCTGGAGAACTCTTAACATGGGGGAGGTGTTTCTTCCAGGCAAGGTGACAGATTGCCATGGGACACCAGCCAAATCCTTTGGGTTGACTTCCAACAGCAGGTGGTGGTTGCTAATCAGAAAGGAAGGCGTGCTGCAGTGATTCCAAAACTAAAGAACAGATGGCACATGGTGAACCCTTCTAAAACCCAGGACCCACGGAAATTGTCCAATCAGACACCCCTTCCAACATGTGGAGTCCCCAGAACTCTGAGGATCAGTTCAGATGACTCTGCTTCTGGCTGGTTCTCTAATCATACTTCTATAAGGCACAAAGTACCTCAGTGTTTCCATCTGTAAAATAGGTTCTGGGTTGCCCTGGAGCAATTCTGAAGATGTTTTAATTAAATTTAATTAAAACCAGGGAGATGCCGACTTCTAGGACTGGGTCATTAACAATATGGACAGTGGCATAAATTTCATAAATATCTGGTAATGGAGGGAAACCCTATTCTGGGCAAAATATTTGGAATCCCTAAAAATTTTGCTCTATACCTAATAGTTGCTCAATAATAGTATTATTGATAGACTATAAACAAGAAAATATGTTTCTCTAGTTAACTGTGCCTCACTTGAGCTGGGACTTATTTCCGGTCTTCTGAAAAGAGAATGATTATTTAACAAGAGCAGTCGCTGATTTGTCAAAATCATACCTTTTTCTGAAATTATTTGCCTGCCCAGGACACCCTTATAAATCCATAGTAGCGGCTTTCACAAAAGGGAGTTTATTTTGATTTCTTTATCAGCTGGATCAGTAATCGGAAAAATTATTTTGAGGGGCTTATTTCAAGGTCATGTCAAATAACACAGGGATCCTTTGGGAGGCATTTGCATAAACTTCCTGAAACCTAACTTGTAAGCAGCAGCAACAGCTGACCACGGTGGGGACAGCGGAACCCTTCTCTAACCACCCAGCTTCCGCCCTCTTAGCGTGGGTTTCCTCCTCAACATTTAATTCTCCCTGTCCTCACTGTAATCAGTCCTGGATGGAGACTTGCAAAACACATGTGTTCTAAGCATGATTAGAACCTTCTAAGAGGTGACCTTCATCACCTTCAAGTTATGGGAGAATTAAAGAGTTGTTTGCTCCCTCTCTTCTGCAGTGGAAGCAACAAGAGAACATGGCAGAGATTAGAATCACTGGATGCCGGGCCTCCTCTGCATGATGGCTCGCTCTCAACAGGTGAGGCAGGGGGCTCAGGTGTAACGCCCCACAGGCCCTCCTCTCTGCACCCCAGCATCTCAGACAGACACCTCACCCACACAGACTCTTCCTTTCCAAGAGTAATCTCTCCACCATACTCCAGTGTCCAACCCCTCCTTCCTCCTCTCACATTTGGCCCTTAGCCCAACCCTCTCCGTGACTCTCCTTCACATTTTATCAACACTTAGTGACTCTCTGCTATGCGTCAACAGTTAAAGAAGTGACAGTCACCCAAGGGATCTAGGAATACCCAAATTTATCTGCCAGCAGCCAGTCTTTTCTTGAGGTTCCCAAGAAATAGATACGGCGGGAAATGACCAAGTATTGGACACTTTTTGTTACTTCTTTGGGATTGTCTTCAAATAAGGTGACCAGCTGTTCTGGTTTGCCGGGGACGGAGGAAGTTTCCAGGACATGGAACTTTAAAACCAGGAAAACCTCAGGAAAAACTGAGGCAAATTGCTCACTGTTATGGATTCAGTGTGTCCCCCCCCAAATTCATATATCAAAGCTTTAACTCCTGGAACCTCAGAGTGTGACCTTTCTTGGAAATAGGGTCATTGCAGTTGTAATTAATTAGTAATTAGATCAAGTGATCTTTGAGTAGGTTGGGCCCCCTAGTCCAGCATGGGGATATCGAGAGACAGGAATGCACGCAGGGAGAGCACCACGTGAAGCTGAAAGCCAAGACTGGGTGCTTCAGCAGACGCCAAGAAAGCTAGCTGGCTACCCGCCAGCAGCGGGGAGAGGGGCCTGGAGCAGATTCTCCATCCCAGCCCTCAGAAGAAACCATCCCTGCCAGCAGCTCGGTCTTTGACAAAAGTCTGGGCTCGTTTTGCAAGCGTGGTGGATGCTTGCAGACAAAGGAAAGGGATAAGGCAGGCTTTGAGGAGTCAGGATGGTGAAGACACAGACAGGGGGCAAGATCACGTAGAGCTTCCTTAGGCTCTGAGAGGGGCTGGGGCTTTCGAGGATCGACTGGGTAGTAGGAACCCGAGGCCTGTTCCCATGTGGCACGTTGGGACTGGGGCTGTGGGTGGGGCTTAGGCAGGACTTCCCACGGGAATGAGTCAGGCGTGAGCCTGACGGGTCCTAGCAAAGATCTCCTGACAAGGAAGCTCTGGAGCCACCTGCCCTCAAGGGCACCTCGACGCGTTCCTTAAATAAGGAATGTGACCCAAAGGCCAGAGGAGCCTTCGATGAATGTTCTGGACTCTGCCATACCTTCCAAGCCTGGACACAATCCAGAGGAGGGGAAGGGGGACTCCTGTTCCATGAGAGGCTGAATTTCCTGCCACTCATGTTGGTGGGAGTGCAGAGCCAATGAAAGTTGATTTAGGAGAATAAGAGCACTGTGACATTTCTTATGTGCACAGATGTAGGGTAACATTCAAATCCACTGCGTTCATTGATTGAAACAAGATGTATCAATACTTTCAACTCTTGCACTCTTAAGGTCCAACAGGCCGATGTCCCCAGGCTCATTCTTCTCCCAGCTACCTTGCCTCAGCTGACCCCACAGGTCCTATGGAGAGAGACACTTCTTCCCATAAACCCCAAACAGAAGTTAGTTTAGGGCATTCCTGCAGTGCTACAGCTGTGCTCTGAATCACAGGGAGAGTATAGCCTGGGAAGGGGGGCGGATGGGAGATGAAAAAAAGACGGAGAAGCCCCAAAGAATGGGAGACAAGAAGAAGAAAGCTGATTTGTAAAGCTGCCCTCCAGAGCTCTCCGGGGCCTCTCTAGTACTCCAGGAGGCCACCTCAACTCCATGACTTGCCTTTCTGCCTACTATTTCTGGCTTCCACTCACAGGCCAGGGTGCCTATCAGGCTGGATTATAGCCCATAGCTCACTGCACTGTCACATTTGCCATATGCAAACAGAAGGGAGTGTGTTTCAGCTGGGGACAGGGAGAACTCAGGGTCCATGACAAGGAAAAATGGAATGGAGCAGAGGAGAAAACTCCACTGCAAACTCTCTGAGGAGCTGGGATCATCCATCTTCCTCTTCTGGTTGTCAGTGAGCAACTCTCTGCCTACAGCTTCCACCACCTCTCTAGAGGAGAAGGAAACACAGCACACTTATTTCCCTCTTTTAATTGCAGAATTAAAAGGATGTGGGATAGGGCTTCCCTGGTGGCGCAGTGGTTGAGAGTCCGCCTGCCGATGCAGGGGACGCAGGTTCGTGCCCCGGTCTGGGAAGATCCCACATGCCGCGGAGCGGCTGGGCCCGTGAGCCATGGCCGCTGAGCCTGCGCGTCCGGAGCCTGTGCTCCGCAATGGGAGAGGCCACAACAGTGAGAGGCCCGCGTACCACAAAACAAACAAACAAACAAAAAAGGATGTGTGATAAAGCCCTACACGAACCTCACAACCTAATATTTTACCTTATCAGCATCACGTCCTCCAGATTGGGTCGGGGGAGCTCATTTCTTTTCATAAGACCTCACGTCTAATCGTACCCTATTTACCTTTCATGACTATTTTCTAACCACCAGCCCGTTTTTCCATGATTAGTCTTAACACAGCCAGACACTTTATGCCTCAAAATATCTACTGTTACCTTCCCCAAACCCACGAGCTTGAACCACGGGATTTGATCTTGAGTTCAAAAGAGAAATCAGGAACAAAACAATTCTAAGATAAGAACTAAACTAATGACAGTGTTTTATTGCTTGCTACTTGTGTTCGTTTCCCCAGAGACGGAGCACAGTGGAGGGGAGCCCCACGCTGGAGCACAGTGCCCAAAGCACCGGTGAGTCATGGCCAAACAACAAGATGAGTCACAGGCAATTACCGCGACACATTAAAGCTTGTGACGAAATCTTTTTTCTAATAAAACAGAATGCAGCCAAGGTTATCCTTACAAGGAAATAACTTTCACTCGCATTCTGATATGCCCTCCTGAGTGGAAGAAAAAAAGGGGACGCGCTGTCAAGTGCAGACAGCGCAACCCAAACCCTGCGACCACCTCGGCTCTTCCTTGCCTCGGGACACACCTTTACTGATGCCTGTTAACAATGATGGTAGGTAGATATGGTTGTAGTAAAAACATTTTTTCAGGTTTTTCTTGAAGTCTAGTTATACCCCTGGGGGTGTATTTATGTGACGCCATCTGTCTCCTGTCTTATGACAGACATAAGGGGCTTGGACTCGCTTTGCTCCCCAGAGGCACCAGCCTCTCTGTGTCTCACTTTACACTTCTTAAAAGTGACCATATCACATGGCCTCCCTCACAGGGTGCTTGCCAAGATGAAATGAACTGTAGAAGAGCCTCGATTGCCAAAGTTCAAGTGACGGGCTTTCAAAACTGGCTGCAGAGCAAAAGCTTTTCAGCTGTGTCTGAAAACCAACAGATGGTGCTAGATGTCACTTGTGTGGATGACGGAGAGACCCAGAACAACCTCTGGGAATCTAAAGTGTTCGGGAGTTCTTGGAAAAAAATGCACCTTTAAGTTGGAAGGGTTTGAAGTCATTGCCAAGACACACGAGGCAGCATTTCGTCTTTACTGCTGCACGAGCCTCTGCCACGAGCATGTTTTAACAGTGAACTCAATAGTAGGGGGCCATTTGTCCAGATATATGCCCAGTGTCGTGAAGTCATTGTAAATAGCGTCTCCTTTCAGAGTCAGTGTCCTAATTTGCAGGATAACATATCTGGTCACCCTACCGAGGAGGACCCTCGAGAAGCCATTCATTTCAGAGTCAGTATCTGATGGCTGCTTCCAAAGCTGTACTTTGCTTCCTTGACAAATGACACACTGCATCAAGAGGGGCAAGATAGGACGATTTTTCTATTTTGACTTAGAATCCAAGTGCTAGTTTATGTAGTACAGGAGTTCTCAACCTCAGCACTGTTGACGTTTGAGGCTGGGTAAAAATTCTTTGCTGTGGGCGCTGTCTCGTGAGCTGTAAAGTGTTTAGGGGCACCCCTGGCCTCTTCCTGCTAGATGCCAGTAGCACCCTCTGCCCCTGCCCTGTTTGTGACAGCCAAAAATATCTCCAGACATTGTCAAGTGTCATTTGGGAGGTAAAATCATCCCTGTTGGAAAACCATGGATGTGAAACTTCTGACAATAGGATTCAGTGTGCAAATCTGAGTCGCTTCAGCCTCGGACAGTCATGGTTCCTAAAATAGCACTTGACTTCAGAGGATAAGAAACACTAACGTTTAAGGTTTGGAAGAATACACTGTTCGTCATAAGCTCCAGATTTAGAATCAGGCAGATTTGGATTTGACGTGGCTCTACCACTTACTATGTAGCCTTGTACAAGTTACTCAACCTTTTTGAACCTCAGTTTTCTTATCTGTAAAATAGATTTAGGGACTTCCCTGATGGTCCAGTGGCTAAGACTCCGTGCTCCCAAGGCAGGGGGCCCAGGTTCAATCCCTGGTCAGGGAACAAGATCCCACGTGCCGCAACGAAGATCCCGCAGGACACAACTAAGATCCCGCGGGACACAACTAAGATCCCGCAGGACACAACTAAGATCCCGCGGGACACAACTAAGACCCGGCGCAGCCGAATAAATTATTATTTTTTAAAAAATAGATTAAAAAAAATTTCTATCTCCCAAGGTAGTTAGGAGGATTAAAAGAGACATGACATATAAAGTATTTTAAGTGTTTCAGGAGCGCAATAAGCATCCAATAATATTGTAACCACGATGATGGTTGCTATTAGCTGTTATTGTTATTAGACGTTGGGCAGACTCACATGACGGTTGAATGGGCTGCTATGTTCTGAAAGGTACTATGGGCAAGGCAAGTTTCTTAGGAGCAGGCCCTTTAAAAGAAAAATAATTATACATTAAATAATTGGACCTGTCATACCATTCTACTGGAAACCTGCTTCCCAGGTGTCTCATTTGGTAAACAAGTGGGTATGTGTCTATTGTACTAAAGGATTCTTGAGACCCATGGTGTATGAGTCTCAATATCACCTGGTCTCTATGGCACAACTCCACCTCTCCCAAAATCTAACCTAAGCCCCAACTGAGGAGGTAGTCACTGAGCCCCTGAGCCCAGGACTAAACTGTCAACCCTTTATCACACACAGTGGTCCATGCTTCAGGTGACAGTCCATTCGTGTCAAAGTCTACGCCAGACAGTGCTATGCCAAGAGGGCATGAGTCATCTGTGGTCCTAGGAGAGTCCCTGAGACTCAGCTTCTAGTAATGACCAATCCTGCACTTTGCGTCTATCCCTGGCTGTGCTCATAAATCTTTACTTAACCCTCTCTGAACATCGACATCTTCACCTGTAAAATAAAGACAAATAATACCTACCTCTCAGGTGATTATGAATATTAAATAAGCTCAGTAGAGTGTTCGGCATGGCACCTGGACATAGTAAAGGCCTTACGCGTACTTGTTGTCTGACCGCCTCTCAGATGTTCATGGATATGAAACGAAGCAATGCTAACACAGTGCCCGCCGTGGCCCAATAGCTCATGGGTCCCCTTCTGCCCCTTCCCTCACCCCTTGGTCCTTGTTCCTTTAACACCCTCGGTGAGGAGTTTGCTGGGGAACCCAAGGTGCCTGGACTGAGCTTCCTCGTCCTCTCCCCGCTGAGTGCAGGGGAGCAAAGAGAAAAGGGGACACAGAGTGAGATTCACCACGGCCTCAGCCTGAGCACCAAGAAGGCCACGCTGTGAGGGAGGCCTCAGAGGTGGAAGACTCTCTCTCCACTGACTGAAAATCCCACCTCACTCCGATATAAAGCAGGATGGAGAATGTATTATCTTAACGGCAGGGCCAACTTAGCCAATAGGAATGGTAGGCTGGTGCCCAGGGCCCACGGAACTTTTAAGGACCCATGAGCAAGTGTTAATTTCTCTTAAAATCAGAATTAAAAAAAAATACAATCCAGCTAAAATTACATTTTTCTTATACCAACACAGTCATGAATATGATTATATATATATAAAAATATATAATATATAAATAAATATAGATAGATAGATAGGTGATAGATAGATAGATGAAAGAAGTGGCCCACGAAGGCAAACATTCTTTAGGCCCACGAAAGCTGTAATGTGTCCCTGCCTCACAGCTAAGTGTTCAGTTGGTCTTAGGAAGACCTTGATGTTTGGCTTGAAGGCTGGATGCTAATTTGGGAGTTATTTGTGGGGCTCCAAAATCACCTTCCTTATCTCCCCCTCAACTCATCATAATGTAAATTTTGTGCAAGTGGAATTTAAGTGAAAAAGAAATCAAACAGGAGCCAAGTTCCAAATTGACACAAGTGATGCAGAGTCAGCAGCACAACCTAAAGCACCAGGGTGGCAGCCTGGGGACCCTGCTCCATCAGTGATCTGCAGTAATGGTGGCAAAGGCTTTGAATCTGGGGTTTCAATGACAATCTTATCCAGAATGCAAGGGGCGGCAGGTCCCTACCCACCATCAGAGTCACGTGCTACAACCAACTCGTCGCCTTACACCTCTTACTGTCACTTTCACAGTTGATTTTCTAATTCCTAATTTGTTTCTATATGTTTAGATACAACAGAGAAGGCACTCCTGGATGTGAATTATCCTCAGTGTATGTCCTCAACGATCCTCATGAGGACCAACGCTGTCCCAGGGCAGGGATGGAAGCCAGGGAGAGGAAGACCTGAAGCTTGAGTGAGCAATGCTTCCACCTGAAACCTGTAAGGGCTGGAGCACTGATCTGTGGTTGCAAACGGCTACTAGGAACGGGGATGGGGAGTGACTGCTAACGAGTTTCTTTTGGGAGTGATGAAACTTTCTGGAGTTAGATAGTAGTGATGGTTGCACAATCTTGCAAATATTAAAGGAAAGAAAAGAAAAGAAAAAGGAAAACAGCTGAATAATAAAAAAAAAAAGTAAAAGTGGGGCAAGTCCAGTGCGGATTTTGGGAACAGCTGGATGTGGGGCCTCCACAATACCCTCAGGCCCCGTCTCTTTCCATCTGCAGCTCTGCTCTGCTCTGGGTGGCTACATTCTCAGACTGACCGCTGTCTCCCCTCGGGGGCTCCTGCAGCTCTAGGCTTACATCCTCCCGTCTCTGAGTGGAGCCCAGAGAGGAGTTCTCGTTGCTTAACCTTGCAGAAATTGTTGTTTTCAGCTTGATTGTGCCCATGGCCTTGTCCCTGAATCAGACATCGTGGAGGTGGAATTTGCTGATTGGCTTAAGGCTGAGTCACATACCCACCCATCTCAGTCGCTGGGGGTGGGTTGCGGATGGGACAGAGGGAGGTGACAACCTCAAGCAAACCACAGGCAGTGAGAGTGGGGGATGGGTGGGTGGCTCCCAAAGGGTCAATGGAGTGTTGTTACCAGAAGCAGGAATGGAGATTAACTAGGCAAAAACAACGGAGATGGAGTGAGTAGCTGGGTGATCTTGAATTAGTCTCTATGCCTTAGTTTCCCCATCTGTAAAATGAGAATAATAGTAATACCTGCCTCCCCAGGTAGTGATAAGGATTACATGAGTTAAATAATATATACCACTTAGATAGAACATAGCAAGCACAATGCAGTGTTAACTAACGTTATTTTTATCTGTAATATCATCTGTTCTTAAATTTCTATAATGAGCTCCAGTTATTTACTTCCTCACCAGAGTGGCTCTTGCTTTAGTTGTCAGCAATCTTTGAATGCTCTTTAGCAAGAGTCTGCCAGCTCTTGACTTTCGGTATAAAATGACTAGAAGGCAGTTTGCCAATTTCTACATAAAACTGAAGTAATCATAACAGCCCCGGTAATTGCTATAAGATTACTAGGATGGTGTGATAATCCCGGCCAGCCTTTCTCCTAAGTCTAGATTCCAGGCATTCTTGGTTTTAAAGGGTTCCTACAATGAGAATCCAGAACCACACAGAAGGGGATGTTCTAGATCAGGAGTCTACGTGCCTTGACAATGAGAATGCGTAGCCTGACTCTTCTTGCAGTTCCTTGGAGATTCACAGTATCTCCAAGAGAAAAGCAGCCTTTTGTGATTTTCATTGCTACCAGAGCCTTTCTTTCCCCCACTGGCTGCTCAAGCCAGAGAAAAATGGCAGGATTCTGGGTCTATACATGTCACACTGCATTAGTGCTTATTTCTAGAGACAAATGGCTCCATTAAACACTGGGAAAGCTTTCTTATACCTGGACAACCAGCTGAAAATATTTAAATTGAATTTCACTCTCATAGCAGAAATCCATCTTTATAATACAGTCCCCAAAACTACTTCAAATGATTTTGTGTGAATAGTTTCTGAGATATGATAAGAAATGATTGCTTTGAGGGAGAGGGGCAGTGGACGATTATTTCATTAGCTGTGTTAGCCTTGGCACGCCATGACATTATGAAAGGAATTAGCAGCCCGGTGGACTACTCAGGGTACAGATAAATATTTTAATATAATTTGGAAGGTACTGCAATAAGGTCCAGCCTGGAAAATCCACTGCTTTCATTATGATGTGCTTATGGTTGAAAGTCAAATATCTGAAAATCAAAAATTAGTCCTACTCATTTTAGAGAGAAAATACAGTATATGACAACTTTCCAAACAAGGATTTATACAGGTGCCGCTGATCTCAAGGCCCAGGCAACATGGTGGGCTTGGTTAGAGCCCTCTCAGGCAGATTCTGGGGGCTGGGGCTGAAGGTGGCTTCCAGCTACCTGGGCAACAAAGGGGGAAGCACAAGTATTTATCCTGCATCTAGACCTGCTGTATTACCTAGTGGGCCAGGGAGGATAGGGGGCAAGTAATTCCTAATCTGTAAGTATCCCCCAGAGATTCATTAAGAATCCTTCACAAGGGTGGCAGGAAGAAGTATATTTTCACCATATCGGGGCTGAGCAGATTCTCAGCCAGCTGCCGACATCCCCACCCCTCCTACACAGGGCAGGTCCATGGAGACGGTCTTTAACCAGCTGCCTGCCACCAACTCCAACCCTTATTTACTGGGTGAACTTAGGCAAGTTATCTTGTTATACTGAGCCTCAGTTTTCTCGTCTGTAAAATGCGTATGCTTACTCGGGATGTGCTGTGAGGATTAAATGAAATGAAGAACGTGAAACACTGAGCACAGCGTCTGCCCCGTGAGAGCTGTCCCCCACCCCTTTCCTGTTTTCTAACATAGAGGAAGGAAGGGATTCTCAATTCCTCTTTAAAAAGCAATAACAAACTATCATAGGCTACACATTCCTGTTTGTTGTGAGTTTATAAAAAGCTGAGAAGTATAATTCTTTTGAAGAGAATGACACTCAGTTTTTCTGACCTCTAATTTTCTGTGTGACCTTTGATGAGCCCCCTGGTCAGTCTGATTCCTGGTTACTTGGACCAGTTGGTCCCCATAGTGACTCCCAGCCCTGTCATTTGCTGCCTTGATTCTCCCACATAGCTGAGGCTCTGCAGAGTGAACCTCTCAGGGACTGTTTGCAAGAACCTCTTTTTTTTCCAGAAGCATTGGGCCATGCACACAACTATATGGGGGTCCTTTACGTTATTACACAGCCTGGCTTCCTCTGGCCAGAGGGGGTTCTTCCAGGCACTCAGCCTGAACAGGTGAGTCCAAGTTCATCTCCATGAGTTGCTCCGGAATTGGGAAAGAGCTACAGGAAGCAGTGAAATCTAGCTCAAAGCTGCTGACAGCCACGTTGCGAGCAATTTGGTGGAGTACAGGCTGCAATGAGAGAGAAAAAAGCCAACACAGAGAGAGAAGCAGAGAGCAAAGGTGTAGAGAGGGTCCAGACTCTAGTCAGTACTTGACTTGCTAATTTTAATTCCTCCAGATGCCAGCTGCACCCCTCTCCTTCCTGCAGTTTAGATGTTTCCTTCCTTAGTTTCCACGAGCCAAACAATTCTCTTTTTGCCAAAGCTAGTTGGAGTTAGATTTCTGTCCCTTGCAACCAAAATTCCTGACTTGGAGCACCATTTTTATTTGATGCAAACATTTCTCATGTTTATTTGGGAGGTCATGGTTGTTTGTTTGTTTGTGTGGGGTTTTTTTACATTTTATTTTATTATGGTGAGGACATTTAACATAATATCTAACTCTTAACAAATGTCTAAGTATACAATAGTGTTATTAACTACAGGTACATTTTTGTACAACAGATCTCTAGAACTCTTTCATCTTGCATAACTGAAACTTTATGGCCAATGATTGACAGCTCTACTGTTTTCCCAACTCCTGGTCCCTGGCAATCACTATTTCATTCTTTGATGCTATGAATTTGACTATTTTAGATACCTCATATAAGTGGAATGATGCAGTATTTGTCCTTCTGTGAATTCAGTAAAGTTGCAGGATACGAAATCAAGATACAAAAATCAGTTGTGTTTTTATACACTAACAACAAACTATCAGAAAAGAAAAGTAGGAAAACAATCCAATTTACAATAGCACCAAAAGAATAAAATATTCAGGAATAAATTTAACTAAGGAAGTGAAAGACATGTACACCACAAATGACAAAACATTGCTGAAAGAAAGAAGACACAAACAAATGGAAAGACATCTGTATTCATGGATTGGAAGAACTCATTGTCTGAATGTCCGTACTAGCCAAAGTGATCTACAGATACAATGCAATTCCTATCAAAATCCCAATGGTGTTTTTTACAGAAACAAAAAAAATTTCTAAAATTCATATGGAATCACAAAGGACCCCGAATAGTCCAATCAATCTGGAAAAAGAAAAACAAAGCTGGAGGCATCACACTTCCTTATTTCAAAATATATTACAAAGCTAGTAATCAAAACAATATAGTACTGACATAAAGACAGACATATATGCCAGGGGAACAGAATAGACAGGCCAGAAATAAGTGCAAAAATTCACGGTCAACTGATATTTGACAGGGGTGCCAAGAATACACAAGGGAGAAAGGATAGTCTCTTCAGTAAATGATATTGGGAAAACTGGATATCTCTTTGCAGAAGAATGAAATTGGGCCCTTATCTTACACCATACATAAAATGGAATTCAAAATGAATTAAAGAGTTAAACATAAGACCCCAAATTGTAAAACTCCTATTTTCACTTTCTCAAGGGTCATTATGTGCCAAACACTGTCAGAAAAACATCCAATCCCTACGACAACACCGTTAGTAGGTATTTTTCTCACCATAACAGATTAACAAATTCAGGTTCGAAAAGATGATGTGATTTCCCCAAGGCCACATAATTAGTGGTTGGGCAGAACATCAAACATAGGTCTCCTTGGCTCCAAAATCCACATTCTCAATCACTCCGCCTTAATCCTCGTATAGCACAGTGTAGAGCAGATTGTGGTATCAGTTTCTATTTTTCAGAAAAATCAAGTATGAGACTATAAAGAATTTTAATGTTTCCATTCCTGTAACTGCTTCATGGCTCTAATATTATTGCTGGGTTTTTTTCTTGCTTTTCTTTTTTTTAAGGAGTGAAAGAGGGTTATCCATTTATTGCTCTTGTTTTCAAAAGAAGACTACTTTGATTTATTAATCCCACTCTCTTTTACTACTCTATTTCTCTTTTGCCTTCATTCTATACCTCTATTTGAAAGGAGGAATTTAGGTCTCTTTTCTAACACCCTAAATAAAATGCTTAATTTGGTCGTTTTTTTTGGTATCAATAAAAGCATTTAAGTGAATTAATCTGGTTGAGTTCAACAAATATGTATTGAAGGTCTACTCTGTGACAGGCATAGAACTAGGTAGAGGAAGGCACAGGATGACTGAGACATGAATATATGTCCCCAAGAGGCCTAGAGAAGGGAACAAGCATATTAAAAGATACCTTTTAAAATATATAAATGTCATGGTTATCTTCAGATGGGATTAATACTGACTTTTTTGTACACTTTTTAAAAATCTCATTTCTTGTAATTTCTTTTATTTTGCCTTATTTTATTTATGTATTTATTTTTGGCCGCACTGCATGGCTTGTGGGATCTTAGTTCCCTGACCAGGGAGCAAATGTGTGCCCCTGCATTGGAAGAGTGGAGTCTTAACCACTGGACTGCCAGGGAAGTCCCCTCTTTTGTACATTTTTGTATTTACCAGTATTTCAGTGATCATTTCTTTACTTTAGCAATATTTCATTCATGAACATATGCTACTTATATAATCACAAGAATACAGGAAATATATTTTTTTTAAAGAAAAGCTATTTTGGCATAAAAGCAATGATATTTAGCCTTGAATCTGGAGATTCTAGAAAGACCTGGCAGAGAAGAGGACACCTGAGCTGAGTTTTAAAAGAGGAGGAAGAAACAATCAAAAAGACAAAGGTTTATTTCATGAAGAGGAATTGGCATAAACAAAGGCCCAGAGGCAGGAGAAAAGAGGCGTTACCCCAGGTGATGGTGAGGTCCCCAAAGCCTGCCTTGGGGTCTGCCTGTTTCACTGCTGTGTCCCCAGTGATCGAGGATGGACAGATAGACTCCAGCTAGGTCTGCAGCACTAGCTCTAACAGGCGCTCCGTGAACATGTGTGACGTGGAATGAGGGTGGGTTTGTAGCAGCAGGAGGGGTAGGGCAGCGGTCAGGGGAGAACACGGTTTCCCAGGAGGATAGATTTGATCCCGGGGGCTATTGAGAACCCTGTGCAGTTTTTAGAGCAGAAAGGAAATTTTTACTGCACTTGGCACACTCCATTTTAGGAATAGCTGCTGTTCAGGGATGGACAATTTCTCCACAATTTAAAAATTGATGTGTTATTATCACTTCCTTGAATCACTAAAGTTCATATTAAGGAACCTCCTACCTCCTGCAAAGCCTGCAATACCAATGTAGCCCTGACATGACTATATTACCATGTAAAGACTGTTCTTATGGGCTGAATAAAGCCGACAGCCAATGGATTCCTCAATCATAGACACCATAAATGTCTTCGATAATGGCTGCTCTATTGGCCCTTTCTGTTCCGGCCTCAGCAGTAACTCACGTCCTCTACCTCCTGAGCCCCCAGAGAGCACTCAGCTAGGAAAGGCAAGACTCAGAAGGACAGCATTTTAATATCACTGCCGCTCTACCAGATGGCAAGTTACGGGAGGAAAGAAAACATTTCTCGTGTGTGTGTGTGTGTGTGTGTGTGTGTGTGTGTGTGTGTGTCTCTCTATATATAGTATTTGTATTTGTAATTATGCACATATACATAATCAGAAATACAAATTTTCTTTTAGTGTACTGCTCCTCAATAAGTAACACTGTTATTCAGTTCATCAGGATTTATAAAATGCCCCTTTATACAATTATGCAAGAATCCTGTGGTTTTCCCTTTAAAATATATTAAGTGAAATTTAATCCTGTATCCTACAGGGAATTAACTTTTACAACCGCTACATTCTGCCACAAGGAAGATTAATGACTTTTCCTTGTCTACTTTCTATTGAAACCCTTCATGCAAATGAGACAGATGTGAGAGACTTGGCACATAGCAAAGTCAGATATGACTTTCCTAATGAATTTGGCTGGAAACCCCTAGGCATTAACTTCACCCTCAAAAGAGCATCCTTCAGAGGTAGGAGCTGAATTCTCAGTGATCAACTTGTTTGGCGACCACCTATTAGGTCTGTCTTGAGGCAGATGAGTGGGTCTGGACCAGCCTCCCAGGTGTTGAGCTCAATGACACACAAAGGACCAGGAAAGGCAAGGTGAGACTGGGAATCCCAGGCTCCCCACAGAGGCCATGTAGACAGTGAGTACAGATTCTGGGAGACAGCTCCTGCTGTACCCAATGTCCCCTTGGAAACAACGTCAGGCCAGTGAGAGGAGCAGGATAAGCAGGAAGGAGGGATGACACCGCCCAGTCCTGGCACCTGGCTCAGCTCCAGATTTGGAATCACCTGGGGACTTCAGACAGGGCTCCTTTTCTTTGGTTTCTGACATCACGCCTAGAGTCAGGTGTGTTATGACAAATACAGAACATTGTGTTGTCAAATGGTAATCTGTCGGTCAGGCAATGAAAGACAGGCTTTCATTGTATGAAAACGGCATACGATGGGCAGTGCATTTTATTCCATTAGAAAATGTTAAATTTCTGTATTTCCAAAAAATTCACAAAATAAAGGGCAGATTACATTAGGGAAATATTTGCAAATGATTACATCTGATTATTGAGTGGAAAAGAGGAGAGTAAAAATAGTTCTTATAGTATGACCTCAATTTTATAAAAAATAAAACATATGCATTTTTTAAAGGAAGAAATATTTAGTCACTTAAAAGAAGCCAATATTACCAGGGATCATATATTTTTTGTATTTATGCTCTTCTGAAGCTTCCATATTTTCTACAATAAGTACTTATTTATTTTGTAATTTAGAAAAAATTTAATAATAAAAAAGAGACAGTTATACTCACTCCTGTGAATTATTTTAGGGAAATAACATAAAATTAAAACCAACTATAAGCATGAAGATATTTACTGTAGCTTTATCTTTGTTATTAAAAATGGAAATAACTTAAATATCAGGCACTAGTGGAGCAGCTAAATAAGTTATTGTATATATATTCTGTGAAATATTGTGAAATCATTCAAATGATAATTATGATGACTATATAAGTATTACAATTATGATAGAAGTTTCAAAGAAAAAGATTAAGGGCTTCCTTTGTGGCGCAGTGGTTAGGAGTCTGCCTACCAATGCAGGGGGCACAGGTTTGAGCCCTGGTCCAGGAAGATCCCACATGCCGCAGAGCAACTAAGCCCGTGCGCCACAACTACTGAGCCTGTGCTCTAGAGCCCACGTGCCACAACTACTGAAGCCCACGCACCTAGAGCCTGTGCTCCGCAACAAAGAGAAGCCACCACAATGAGAAGCCGCGCACCACAATAAAGAGTAGCCCCTACTCGCCGCAACTACAGAAAGCCCGCGAGCAGCAACGAGGACCCAATGCAGCCAAAAATAAATAAATAAATTTTTAAAAAAAGAAAAGAAAAAGATTAATAAAATGTGTGTGTATCATGAAATTGTGTAAAATATGTCTTCATTTGGACAGGATTGGGAGAAAAATATGTGAATATAAAAAATTACATTAGCAAGTGATTGTGGATAAAGATTGTGGATACATTTTTCTCTTTTTAAAAAAATTGTAATATTGTTCTTTATATTTCAAAGGAGTAAAACTAGATGCTCTTAGATAAATACTTTCAGTATATGTCAGAGGGCTACGAGTGCCCTGCTTTGTCTTACGGCTTCTAGGCCTCTTGATTTAGTCTGTCCACACTCAAGGCTTATTATAGGGAAGACTTTGAATTACAAGTCAGTCTTCTACCCTGAGTAGAAATACAAGTATGACGCTTAGAGATTAGACGTATCAGTGGCAAGTTGGCATTTGTTTTTAATTGCAACAATAGGAGGATTCTATGAAAGACCAGACAATGTGAAAGCCTGGAGTGTCTCACAATCTATTTCCACCAAGGTCCAAGCTTGTTAAGAATGTGAAAATCCATAGAATCATTTCTTCCCAAGAAATCATGATTGCCTACCACATACAACCTCGTGGGCTTAATCTAATTTATGAAATGCTATTCCATGAGCACAGTATTAAGACATTGTTTATTTGGACTAGTAAAAATCTGTTGAATAAACCAAATAAGGAAGTCCTCTAGTTTATTCTTCCCTTAAAAACAGCCAATAACTGGATAAACACACACTGACAGAACTTAAGTGGCCTCAGGAATGAGATTTGCTGGCAGGTCCATTATGTGGACCCTCCCTGGAAGGAGGGAAAGGGTGAGAACGGGTGCTGACCTGGCTTCTCGTCCTTAATACTCAGGACAACTATCACACTGGAGAATCTTACACGCAATATTTTTAACCTCTAAATGTGTCCAAAGTCACAGAGCTAGGAGGCGGCGGGACCAGAGCAGGACTCCTGTCTGTGTGTCTGGCTGTCTGTCTAACCGCAAAGCCCTCGCTGTCTCCAGCAACTCCTAACTGCTTCTCCTTGTGTGCAGGATGAAAGAGAAACACATCCCTCACACAGCTTCCTCGGGAGAAATCCATTTCATCATGACTGCTTTTCTCAGAAACATCCTTTAGTCTAATAAACCTCAATTACCATGTCATAAGGTGCAGTGACTGATCCATTATACTGTACTAATTATCCATAATATGTAGGGACATAAAAAGAGATTAATAACGAGAGTAACCAGATAATAAATCAGACTGATGATTATCCGTGAGGAAGTAAGGAGTGGGCGGAAGGCGTTTAAGGAAAAACTCAAGGAAAGATAGGCAGATGCCAAGTCCAGGCTGTCAGTCTAGTACCCCTCCCCTTCAGCCAATCCCCCGCTCAGCTGCCGACTGTGCCTCCCACGTTACTGGGTGCCTTTCCTTTAAAATGTACTGACTGCGCATGCACTGCCGGTCCCCTTTTATCCCCTTTGACAATGTCACAACCACTCCTAAACCTCACATGAAAGCAGCTCTGTATCCTGGACTGTGTCCTAACCAGGTAGAGGTTCGCCTCTGTCACTGGCCAGAAATATGATCTTGGGTAAGTCCCTTCCCCTTTCTGATGTTGAGTTTCTTTATCTAGAACATGGGGTTGGCGATAGCTACCACTGACGAAACAAAGTTGTTTTGGAATTCAAATGCTTTCGTTTAAATAAGATAGGATTGACCAATTTAAAATACCAATGTTATAACGAAAATACTCTAACAGTGTTATAAGGCAAATACTCTAACAGATGCAGTAAATGTCTTGGCACAAAGTGATGCTAGAGTTAGCGGGAGGCTGAGTGACCAAGGGTCAAGAGAAGGGTCTCAGTAAAGACACAGCCTGAGAAGGGAGGCTCAGGGGACCCAAGCCTGGAAGAGAATGAGGCATTGTCATCCTGAAAGATACACAAGCTGCAGCCCCTCTCCTTTAAAAGCTCACCCCTGAGGCCACCGGCCCTGAGCTTCAGACAGCATTGTAAGCACGCTATGATTGCAGGGCGGTCTGCAGAGCACTGATTGGGGCTTGCCCGGCAGCTCGAACAGCCTGTGTCTCTGGCTATGTGTGAGGACAGCCTGGTCTTTCAGAAAGAGCTGAGTTAGCCCATTCAGGCCAACGTCATCATGGTCCATTCAGAACTTTGATTCCCCAAACCCTGTCTGATGTGCTCCCTTAAAATCCTGGTCTTAAAGCTGGTCACTGTGGTTTTAGTATCCTGGTGACTGACACAGCAAATTCAACTCCACTTTTACCCAAATCCTCATTACTTCTTCTCTTTGCAGGATGAACCTTAGGGAGGGAAGATCTTTCTTCAAATTCAAGGTGATAAAGCTTAGAGGGGCCAGTGCTATCAAAAAAAAAAAAAAGGCCTAGATTTATATCCCAGCTCTGTCAGTAAATTATAAGGTACTTAGGAACCCAAGTGCTGTGTTAGGCTCTTTTAATGTATTATCTAATGTAATGCTTTTAATGTAATGCTTTTAATCATCCAAGGATAATTACCAACCCCCTCTAAAAAATAGAAGAAAAGGAGGCTAAATCAACGCAAGTAATTTGCCCAAAGTAACAATAAATGCCCTTCTATTACTGGTGCTAACCATCCATGACTCCCTAGGACCAGAAGAAGGAAATCCAGTATGAGGAGCAAAGAAAAGGCTTAGCTCACGTGGAAAGTCCTTAGCTCACTGCCTGACACATGGTTAATTCCCAGCAAATGATACCTGGTACTAGTAATAGAACTGAATTAAAAGAACTTTTAAAGGATCACATACAGTATGTGGATACCATGGACTTGTGCACATAGAAGCACGTGGTGTTAGAAGACATTTGGACAAGCGTGAAGGTCAGGAACTGTGCAGGACTACCAACAGTGTGACTGAAGTTGTTCATTATGCGCCATCCTAAGTGAGATAAGACAAAAACACAATTAAAAGCTACGTAAATAGTAAAATATGCAAATAAAACAGAAAATTTTTTAATTCCTAAATTTTCCCTTTGACTAACTTCATTATTCCTAGGTGTGTACCCTGTCCTTATACACCATGTTTCAGCATCAGAATTATGTTCCTGTCCCTTTCCACAATCAGGCCACAACCAGGCCAGCACTATCCTTCTTAGTTTTGGAAATAAGACCATGACTTCCGTCCTTGACCTTATTGGGTATATGTGCCCAGCCAAGCGGCTCAACATTCATGTTGCTGCCTATAGAACGGGAGAATTTTTAGGTAAATCTGATAAGGGATTTGTGTCTAAAGTAGGTAAGGAAATTCTATAACTCAATAGTGAAGAGACAAATAACCCAACTGAAAAATGAGCCAAAAATCGGAATAACATTAATCCAAAGAAGATATACAAATGGCCAATAAACACATGGAAAGATGCTCAACATCATTAGCCATCAGGGAAATGCAAACCAAAACCACAATGAGAACCACTTCACACTCACTAGGATGGCTACAAAAAGACAGAGAATACAAAGCGTTGGGGAGAATGTGGAGAAATGCCATCCTCATACACTGCTGATGGAACTGTAAAACGGTGCAGCAGCCTCTCTGGAAAACAATCTTGTAGTTCCTTAAAAAGTTAAACATTAGAATTACCGTATGAGCCAGCAGTTCCAGTCCTAGGTATATACCCAAGAGAAATGAAAACATACGTTCACATAAAAACCTGCACAGGAATGTTCATAGTAGCATTATTTGTAATAGCTGGAAGATAAAAACAACACAAATGTGCATTAACAGATGAATGGACAAGTAAAAGGTGCTATATCCATACAATGAAATATTATTCAGAAATAAAAATAACAAAAGTACTGCTATATACTACAAAATGGAAAAATTTGAAAACATTACACTAAAGGAAGAAGACAGGTACAAAGAACCAAATGTTGTATGATTCCATTTCTATGAAATGTCCAGAATAGGCAAATCTATGGAGATAGTAGCTTGGTGGTTGCCTAGGGATGAGGACGGGGTCATGAGGCCAGGGGGAAATGATGACTGACTGTTAACGGGTATAGGATTTCTTTTCGAAGTGACGAAATAGCCTCAAATTGATTGTGGTGATGGTTGCAAAGTTCCGTGAATATACTAAAACCAACCAAATTGTGTGATTAAGTTGGTGACTTATATGAATTATATCTCAATAAAAGTATGATTTTTAAAAAATCCTATGCTTCCCAGGCAGCTGGCATTCATTGCAACTGGACTGTGGTGTGGATTGTGCCGTGGAGGGCAATGTGGTGTTGTCAGTAGTTAAAAGTATCAGTTCTGGAATCAGATTCACCTGGGTTCCAACACTGCTCTGCCTTTTATTGACTGCATAACTTCAGGCAACTCTGTGAGCCTTAATTTTGTCATCCATAGGATACTTGTCATAATACAGCCTTATGACTGAGTAGATCCCATGGGATGATGCAGATGGGGTGAAGGGATTGGCATAGTACCTGGCATTTTATGAGTGCTCCATAGTAAGCAGTTGACTTCATCTCCTTCATCCTCAACATCTCCATCCACGGTCAAACCAATTTACCAGCGCTCTCTCTGATGTGACCTTGGAAATTTCACTTACAAAGTAAGTGATTTATTCAGTAGTATATTATTTCTGTCTTCATCCCTTTCCTCTGCTTTGTCCCACCCAAGCAGAGTAGTAATCGGAAATATCACCATTATATTCTTATCTCCACCAACTTTAAAAGAGGAAAAATAGTTGTCCTAGTTTAGGGAAGCAAATGAGACAGCTGTGGAAGGATGCTCTGAGCCCACTTTACCTGGCTTTGGAGTTGACGTCATTGGACGTGGAGTGAAATGGTAGTTTTTCAGGCATAGAAGAGGAGCTTAGGTTCCTTCCCATGGAAAGAGCAATTGTCCAATGTGTTTATTCTGTCTTCCACACTGGCCAAGACAGACGCTTCAGAGAAAGCCATAAAAACCCAGGAAACATACTTAATTCACACTCTTGTACCATGAGAGACATATTACTGTTCCAACCGCAGCTGTTCATCCATCCTTGCCCTGAATATTCAACATTCATGTCCTCAAGGCAGCTTACAGATTCAAACTAATTAATTCCTCTTACTATAAGAGGGTTCCCTGCCCCCTTCTCCATCTGTGAGCTTCTGCACTGACTCCTTACTGCCACCTCATGCCTGGTTGACCTTATGCTTAAGGCCATTTAAAACTCTTGCACCATCAGTCATTTATTGAGGACCAGGAAGAGTGTTGGGCATTGGGGAGAAAGGAATATTGAGATTTGGCTCCTTTCTGAGAGGAGCTCTAAGTCTACTAGAGTGTATTTATTCTGCTATAACACAGTTGCCTAAAAATGTGTTAGTCTCCCTTGCTAGACAAACATTATCTACAGATAACAATCATGTAGGGTATAAATATTGAAATAGCACAGAAGAACAGCACAGAAGAGTGGTTTCTCAGAGGTCACTACACATTTCCATTTACATCTCATTGGCCAGAATTTACCCTTATGACTTGATCTAGTTGTAAGGGAAGCTGGGATATGTATTAATTTAATGGAGTGATAATGTGCCTGGAAACAAATTGTGGTTACGTTCCTAAGAAAGAAGAGGGGAATAAATTCTGGGAGACAATTAGCAATCTCTGTCACAGGAGGCACCAATGATTTTTAATAAGGCAGTGGTACATTTAGATCTGCGGTTATGGGTATCTCTGCTAGCCCCAAAGTATCATCAGTAGGGAAGGATGTGGGGCAGGGAAGGCAGGACAGCAAGGGAAGGGAAGCAGCCAGAGAATAACTAAAAGCCAAAATGTATTCATTAACTTTAACAACTAAGAGGACGTTGTCGGTAATCTTTGAGAAATCTGTTTTATAAGAGTGATAAGGTGGACACAACGACCCATGATGACAAAATTACCATTATCTTTGTTCCTTTTGTTGATTAAGGAACTAGCAATGTATTTGCGGAGAGACAGAAGGCTGCAAAAATTATAAAGAAATCATTGTGTCGAGTGTTAAAGGATTAAAAAAAAGTGTGGAGTACAGAGGAGGGAGTCATTGCGTCTGACTTGAAGGAGAGCAGCAGAGGAGAAACTGGCAAACGAAAAGCTACCCCAACAAACAGACACAGGCAAAGGGCATTGGCCTCAGGAGAAACGCTATTTTGTTGTTGCTTTTTAAGTATTTCCAAGGCCAGATATGGAGTATTCTCCAGATTTGCAAATTTTTTCTGCTCTGGCCATACTTCTCATTCACTCTCTCCATTCATCCAACTAACTTCACACATGCATTTATTCTATCAACTCCATGAGGGCGGAGACTTTGTCTTCTTCATCACCACATCTTCCATGCCTACAACAGTGCCTGTCATTGGTAGTTGCCCTAAGTGAACTAATCCAAGGCAGCAAGGCTAATTGGGGCTTTTAGCTCCTGCTTTTCACCATTTCCACCAGGGCACATAGGTCTACGCAGTCCCAGTCTGAACAAACCGGACGTAACCAGAGTCAGCACCTCTTTCTTCCGGGAACCACCGGCTCCTACGCAGAGCTGCGGAACCGCTACAGCGGCGGCATCCTGAAGCAGCCGGAACATAGTCGTGGCGGAACCTGAAGGAAGCCGTATCTGGGGGCTGGGGAACCAAACTGCGGCGCCCACGAAGCCACCCGGACTCTGTTTGGAACGGAAGCGTAGTGGCCGCCGCTTCCTGGTTGCGGGTCGGCGCCGAGGGCCGGCCTTAGCCGCAGCGATGTTACCCTACACGGTGAATTTTAAGGTGTCGGCGCGCACCCTCACCGGGGCCCTCAGTGCCCACAACAAGGCGGCGGTGGACTGGTGAGGGCGCGGGGCTCCGAGGCCGCCAGGCTCGGCCAGGAGTTTGTGAGGGGAAGGGGACAAAACAAGAGGTTTCACCACCACCACCACCCCCCCGCTTAGTTCGGCCTGGCAAAGACTGGGTGCCGCCCTCGCACTTGGAGTTTTTCATTTAAATGCTGGATTTTTGTTGTTACGATAAAAACTGTAAATGCCCTACGTGGGAACTTTCCCTGTGTGGATATATTTGCCCTCGTTCTACCATCTCTGTTTCTCTTTGCTCTTTTCCCCACACCTTCCTCACCCTCCCAGTCCCGTCTCTGAACCTGTCTCCAGTCTCCAGCCTTCTCTCCCCAATGTCAATTCCCCTGACCACGTTCTCGTCCCCATTCTGTCTTCTTTCTCTTTCATACCTGTTTCTTACCTTTATTCATTCAACAGTGTGCCGGACCCTGTGCCAGGCTCCGGTGCTCTCGCCGGCACTTTATTTCACCTTTATCGGTTTACTGTAAAATGACACTGCAAATTAACAACTAGACAGATATAATGCAAGCTGCGGTAGCTGTGGCTACTGGGAATGTTGGCAAGAGTACCGAAACCTCCTGTTCACTGTTTGTCTTTTTTTTATCTGGTGGGAAGGACCGGGGCTAATCACAGATACCGGGGGGCATGATCCCACGCACGTTGTGGATGCTCGGTATTAAAAGTTGAATAAGACAAGGTATATGCCCTCAAAGACAAATAGACGACAGGAGTTGCTTTATACGTCTTCACGGCTCTATGTGCATGTCTCTCAGAACCTTCTTTTTTTATCTGAAAGAAAAACTAAACAAGCGTTTTTAAAGCTAAACTAGACGTTTTATTTGAATGGTATAATGTCAAATACTAGCCTTTGGGCTTAAATAATTTTATTAATGGTGGTGCATGTTAGTTAGATTTCTCACTTATTTAGGCTGCCTCTTGGCAAGAGAGAAGTTGCTTTGCTTTGCTTTTTACTTAAATTTTAACACTTTTTGTTAGGGGCTGGCAAGGTTTAATTGCTTATGGATGTCATTCGCTGGTGGTAGTGATTGATTCCAATACTGCTCAAACGCTTCAAGTTTTAGAAAAACATAAAGCTGATGTTGTCAAGGTAAGTCAGATCCCGCTTTGACCCTATAACATGTTGTCTATTCCAAAGTTTTAAATATCGCTAGAATCTCAGTAAGTCATATGTACACATGTTGAATAGGTTTTAAGTATGATACTCTATTTGGGGTAGCCTAGTATTTCCATATATAATGTCACATCAGGATGAGCTAGTATGGCTCAGATGAGCTAGAATGAGCTAAAATGCTAGTTCTTAGGTCATTTCAAAGCTGGTGGAAAACACTAATTCTACCATGTACTGGACCACTCATTCACTCATCAATTTTGAGCACCTAACATGTGCTAAGGATATAGAGATGAAAGCCCTCAAGCAATTCATTGTCTAGCGAGGAAGAATGAAAAGACAACATACAAATACAGTATGGTAAGTGAGACCTGCCTAATATGCTGTGGAAAGACAAAGGAGCTACAGGACATCTCGTTTTAGGGATCAGAGGAGGGTCTCAGAAGTCTTTTCATTTTAGGGACTGTAAACAGTAGTTGGCCAAGTGAAAATTGGGAGAGGTGCACTGCAGGAAAAAGGGAGGATATACACAAAGGGAAGTAATATGTGTAAGGATGGCTAAAAGATGGGATACACATGTAGGAGTGATGAAAGAAGGCAGCTGGAGAAATTCACCTGCCCCAAAAGGTTTGTAAGATTATGAAGGAATCTGGATTTTTAAGTAGGAGATTGATATGATCGTATTTGCATTTTAGAAAAACTCATTCTGGCAGCAGTGGAGGATCTGTTGGAAAAAGGGAAGACGAGGCAGTGGGATCATTTAGGAGAATTGCAGTAATTTGGGCAGGAAATTCTTAGGGCCTAAAATAAAGCAGAGGTGTGAAGGAGTTCCATTTAGGAGCTAAGAGGTAAACTTGATAGCCTTTATAGTAAACAATCTTAAGGGAGAGTCAGAATAGAATGACTCCAAGGTTTCTGTTTGAGTAGTTGAATGGCAGTGTTGCTTTGATGAGGTGAGTGTGTGAGAAGTTGGTGCGTTTAAGTGTTTAATGTGCAAAGTCTGAGACACCTGGGGCAATTGAATTATACTGATCTGAAATTTTAGGGGAGTTGTTACAATTGGAGATAGAGATTTGGGGTCTTTTTCATTGTTAACAGGTTTACTGAGATATTAATACCATTTAAATTCACCCATTTAAAGCATACAATTCCCTGGCTTTCAGTATATCCACAGAGTTGTGTAGCTGTCACCACAGTCAGTTTCATAACCCCCAAAAGAAACCCTGTACCCATTAGCAGTTGCTACCCATGCCTTTTCCCCGTCCCTTTCATCCCTAGGCAGCCACTAATCTACTTTCTGTCCTGTAGATTTGTCTGTTCTAGACATTTCAAATAAATGAGACGATACAATATGTGCCTAGCTTCTCTCACCTAGAATAATGTTTTCAAGGCTCATCCATGCCGTAGCATATGTCAGTACTCTGTTCCTTTTTATTGCTGAATAATATTCCACTGTATGATATACAACATTTATTTATTGATGGACATTTGGGTATTTCCCACTTTTTAGGTATTATGAATAATACTGCTGTGAACATTTGTGCACAGTCTGTTTGTGTGAACCTATGTTTTCATTTCTCTTGGGTATATGCCTAGGATTAGAATTGCTGACTCATGGCAACTCTATGTTTAACTTTTTGAGGAACTGCCAGACCATTTTCCAAAGAGGCTGCGCTATTTTACATTCCTATAGCAGCGTACGAGGGCTCCAATTTCTCCTCATCCTGAACAACACTTGTTATTATATGTCCTTTTGATTATAGCCATCCTAGCAGATATGAAGTTGTTCTCATTGTGGTTTTGGTTTGCATTTCCCTGATGGCTAATGATGTTTAGCATCTTTCCATGTGTTTTTTGGCCATTTGTATATCTTCTTTGAGAAGTGTCTGTTCATTCCTTTGCCCATTTTAAAATTGTATTTTTAAAAATTTTGGAGTTGTAAGAGTTCTCTATGTATTCTAGGTACAAGTCCCTTATCAGATATATGGTTGGCAAATATTTTCCCTCATTCTGTGAGTTCTCTTTCACTTTTTTGATAGTGCCCTATGAAGCACAAAAGTTTTAAATTTTGATGTAGGGATAATGTTTTTCTTTTGTTGCTGTATCCAAGAACCATTGCTCTTCCCAATGTCAATAAGATTTACACCTTTGTTTTCATCTAAGAATGTATGGTTTTAGCTCTTATATTTAAGTTTCAGATCCATTTTGACTTAATTTTTCTGTGTAATGTGAAGTAGAGAAAAATACAGGTGATTTTTTTTGCGGTGCGCGGGCCTCTCACTGTTGTGGCCTCTCCCGTTGCGGAGCACAGGCTCCGGACGCGGCCATGGCTTACGGGCCCAGCCGCTCCGTGGCATGTGGGATCTTCCCGGACCGGGGCACGAGCCCGTGTCCCCTGCATCGGCAGGCGGACTCTCAACCACTGCGCCCAGGGAAGCCCCAGGTGATTTTTTTTTTTTTAATACTAACATGTATCTTGTGATCTTGCTAAACTTGTTAGATCTGGTAATTTGGGTGATTTTTTTTTTTTTTTTTACATAGACAATCATGTTATCTTCAGATAACGACAGTTTGGGTTTTTCACTGATAATCTGGTGTCTTTTATTTCTTTTCCTTTGTGCTATTGTGTTGACTAGGACCTCTACTACAGTGAATAGAAGTGGAGGGAGGATACTTTTGTCTTATTCCTGAGCCTAGGAGGAAAGCATTCATTCAATTCTGATGTTAGGTATAGGGGGGTTTTTTGTTTTGTTTTTTGGGTTTTTTTTTTTTTTTTGAGAAAAAATATATTCTCCCCCCCCACACCATTTCTGTCTTTTTGGCATTTCTGGAGTTTTCATTTCTTAGTGTAGATCTGTGTTTCAGTCTGGCGTCATATTCCTTTTGCCTGAAGAATTTTCTTTAAGTCCTTGAGGCACGTATCTGCTATTGGTTGATCCTTTCAGCTTTTATTTGGCTGAGAAACTATTTCACCAGTTTTTTTTTTTTTTCTTTTTCTTTTTTTTCTTGTAGTGCTTTAGAGATATCACTCCACTATCTCCCAGCTTGGGTAATTTTTTTTTTTTTTTTTTTTTTGCGGTACGCGGGCCTCTCACTGCTGTGGCCTCTCCCGTTGCGGAGCACAGGCTCCGGACGCGCAGGCTCAGCGGCCATGGCTCACGGGCCCAGCCGCTTCGCGGCATGTGGGATCTTCCCGGACCGGGGCACGAACCCGTGTCCCCTGCATCGGCAGGCGGACTCTCAACCACTGCGCCACCAGGGAAGCCCTCAGCTTGGGTAATTTTTAATGAGAAATTTTTGTCTTTGTTTCCCTGTATGCGTTGTATCTTTTCTCATCTCATCTCCTTATCTTGATTTTCAGCAGTTTGATTATGCTGTGTTTAGGTGATTTTTTTTAACATTTTTATTGGAGTATAATTGCTTTACAATGGTGTGTTAGTTTCTGCTTTATAACGAAGTGAATCAGTTATACATATACATATATCCCCATATCTCTTCCCTGTTGCATCTCCCTCCTTCCCACCCTCCCTATCCCACCCCTCTAGGTGGTCACAAAGCACTGAGCTGATCCTCCTGTGCTATGTGGCTGCTTCCTGCTAGCTATCTGTTTTACATTTGGTAGTGTATATATGTCCATATATACACTACCACTCTCTCACTTTGTCCCAGCTTACCCTTCCCTCTCCCCGTGTCCTCAAATCCATTCTCTAGTATATCTGATTTTTTTTTAATATGTACACTGCTTGACATTTACAAAAATGGAATTCAAGTACTACACACTCACACACAGACACACACAACAATAATTCTTATCCGTGGTAGTTTTATTCTGTAAAATTGTTGCAAACACTGAGTTAACATATACTGAAACATTGATGGCTCCTCAGGGAAATACACGGTGTGGTTCCGAGTGAGCCTTTAGTCACAATATTTTCATCAACTGATTGATACATAACCTTGTTTTTTATGTGTTTCTGTTAAAAGACATTATATATTGTTGATTTATTATCATTGAGTTCATGACCGATAGCACTATAATTCATGCCTGGACAAAGGTTATTTCACGTGTCTTTTTTCTGTAAGACACGTCACAACTTCTTGTGCTTAGGAGCACTAGAGAGCACTTCACTGCTGCGCTTGAGGACCATTTTAAACAGTGAAATCCTCAACATAGAAGCACAAAAATGCAAAAAATGTGGTACTTAATAGACCTCAGAGAAGACATTTGTTTACATTATGAGAACTGGAACAAGAGTGCCTCATTCAACCACAGCTGGGATGCGGTTGCATGTTGAGTGACTCAGATTTTTCACTACCCTGCACATGTCCATGAATGACTGCAAAAGCACTGCGAATACTGATTTCGCAAATAAAATCACAAATACATTTTAGCGAGTAAGCAAATTCACAAATACAGAATCTGCAAATAATGGGGAGGGAGAGTATACATACATTCATACATGTGAATATACGTATATACACATTCAAACATATATGCATATATATATGGCTACACACACATTTTATTAAAACAATTCTTGCCTGAGGAAAAGATGTGTTGGAGTAGAAACCTAAGGCTTATTTAACACTGGAATTCAGAAAACTTTTTGTTTCCATCTTTTTCATGAAGGCTGTTGGAATTGGTTAGCATGCTTCCCTAACCTAGCATTTTCTATGAGTGCTTACTTACAAATACACACATCTGTGTGTCTGTGTACATATGTCTACATAGGTATATATTTGAAGAGTCTGTGGTGTTAAGTTAGTTTACTGAACACATACTCGAACGTCAGCTGCAGGCACTGTGTTAAGGCTGGGGGATAGAAATGTGAGCGAGGCCTTGGTGATCCTGCCCTATGGAGTGAGATTGGTGATAGGGTTGGTGATAGGTCAAAAGAAAGTAAACAGAATAATTAAAAAGTGTTGTGTGGGAAATGTTCTGAAGTAAGCAAGTAGGATGCTGAGCTAGAGGGGAGGGGAGGTTGTGTCCAGGGAAGGCCTTGGCTCAGGGTAAGGACTCTGTGTTTTATTCCTTACTCTGCCAGTATTCGATGCTCAGTTAATTTCTTGATTTTGTGCTGGGATTCTTGTGTTTTTTATTTTTTAAAAAAACTATTCTTAATGATATTACTAAAACTGTGATGCACAAATTTGTTTTTTAGGGAAAAAACTGTTAACGTTATTTTCCAATTTTATGAGAGGGATAGCCAGAGTTTTTGTTTGCTTTTGTTTTTTCCTTTGCAAGGTTTTTGTAGCTGTAAGTTGTCTCCTTTTAATTAGAAGAATAGAATGCAGGAAAAGATTCTGCTTAGCAATTTAGGATTTTACATGTTATGTCAGAATTAGGTTTTATGGTTATTACTGTGATCAAATGATATACCAATGATCATACCATTTTAAGATATGGTATTCTGGAGTTTTTTACCTGAATTCCCCATATTACTAAGGTTGTGCATCATTTTTCATATTTTAAAGGCAGGAACATTGTGATATTTTCAAAAATATTTTAATTGCAACTTTTAAAAAATATAAATAATAAAAATTTCTGACTTTCAAGATGGAAGCTAGTTTCCTTTTTTAAAAATTTTTATTGGAGTATAGTTGATTTACAATGTTGTTAGTTTCTGCTATACAGCAAAATGAATCAGTTATACATACACACATATCCACTTTTTTTTTTTAGATTCTTTTCCCATATAGCCCATTACAGAGTATTAAGTAGAGTTCCCTGTGCTGTACAGCAGGTTCTTATTAGTTATCTATTTTATATATAGTAGTGTGTAAATGTCAATCCCAATCTCCCAATTTATCCCTCCCCCTGCCCTTATCCCTTGGTAATCATAAATTTGTTTACTATATTCGCGACTCTACTTCTGTTCTGTAAATAAGTTCATTTGTACCCTTTTTTAAAGATTCTGCATATAAGCAATATCATATGATATTTGTCTTTCTGTACCTGACTTACTTCACTCAGTATGATAATGTCTGGGTCCATTCATGTTGCTATAAATGGCATTATTTTGTTCTTTTTTATGGATGAGTAATATTCCATTGTAGGTATGTACCACATTTTTATCCATTCCTCCATTGAGGGACATTTAGTTTGCTTTCATGTCCTGCCTATTGTAAATAGTGCTTCAATGAACATTGGGGTGCATGTATCTTTTTGAATTATGGTTTTCTCCGGGTATGTGCCCAGGAGTGGGATTGCTGGATCATATGGTAGTTCTATTTTTAGTTTTTTAAGAAACCTCCATACTGTTCTCCATAGTGGCTGTACCAATTTATATTCCCACCAATAGTGTAGGAGGGTTCCCTAGTTTCCTATTTTTATAATATAAGTGTAGAATGGAGTTTGGGTTCCAGTTGGCGTTTTATGAAAATTGTGTATAGTTTCATCCAGTACAAGTATTTACTTGATTTGATTTCTTCTTGATACTAGGTTAAATGGGCCAGGGAAAATTATCACCATAACATTGGCTCGCCATATTCCTTGCGCTTAGCTTCTGCTGATGTCAATGGAAAGATCATCGTTTGGGATGTAGCAGCAGGAGTAGCTCAGTGTGAGATCCAAGAGCATGCCAAGCCTATTCAGGGTGAGGAAAGTCTGTACTCCACCAAGCGTCTGTATTAATACACTTACTCTTAGAGTGGTTGGTTTTTCCCTTTCGTTTAATTTCATCACTTCTCAGTTAACTCTTGATTGTGTTTAGCCTGTTCTGCTGATCCGAATCTAGCTTTCTTTTCCATATCAATACGCTTCTGGGCTTATTTCCTCAAAGCTCAGTTGATTTGTGCTTTGGTAAAATGCATTAATTTCAGTCTTGCCCTCAGTTGAGCATGATGAGAAAAATTAAGCTGCTGTAAACTCTTGTAAATGTAAGCTAGAATATAAGTAAGCTGGCCCGAACCGCTCTTTTGAATTAGCCCTCAGTGCTTACTTTCTCTTAATAGAGATACAATTTTTTCCTCATTTTCATATAGATCATTTGTTTGCTTGCTTATGTTACTGACCTATAATCAATACAGTATTCCTGGGCTCTTCAGGCTTTGACTGAGTGGCTCTCTTGACTGAGTGAATCTTTTAAATGAGTATTTAAAAAATACTTATCAAGTACTTACTGTACTATTGAACTAGATCCTTATCCTCTTTATTGTTATGGAAAAACATGAAATTCTGTAAAGTCCCATTAAGTAATTCCACAAAAACATTAGGAGAGTCTGACATTCATCATGGCTAGGACAGTCTTTGACATAAAGTTTTAAATAATGAATAGTGTAAATTGCTTTGTATTTTCTTTGAAGTAATATTTCAGATTACTTGGAAATTTTGACCTCTAGATTCTAATGTCCAGACAGCTCATTTTTATATAAAATTAGCTTTTCCTATCAATCCTGACACATATATGCAACATTGAAGGGGGGTAGTTAAGATTTTAAGGACTATGTAAACACACACACACATACACACACACACAACTAGATATCACGGACACATTAGACAAGTCATTTGAAGTGGGTGATTTCTGAATTTTGCCTTTATTTTTCTGGTCTTTACAGATGTTCAGTGGTTATGGAATCAAGATGCTTCCCGAGATTTATTGCTTGCTATCCATCCGCCAAATTATATTGTGCTCTGGAATGCAGATACTGGCACCAAACTCTGGAAGAAGAGCTATGCAGATAACATTCTTTCTTTTTCTTTTGATCCTTTTGATCCCTCACATTTAACTTGTGAGTACTAGTTTCTTGTGGAAAATGAGTTGAGGTGTTTGTAACATATATGGTTAATGCTACACACACACACACACACCCTTCATACACCTATAATGTTAAAATGAGAAACACATCTAGTTCATATATTTTCAGCTCTTATTAAAGATACTATGATGGTTAGAAATTTAAATCAGCAAGCCAGACCTTCACTGTGTGGAATTTGTGAACAAAATTAGATTAGTCAGAGAAAGAGAGAGTAGCTGTGTTACTCTAATTCAGACTTAATTAAATTTTTTTCTAGGAACATCGAAAGAACCTGAGTCAAGGGTTTCATTTAGCCTGTGGCCAAATTCATTTCTTCCTTTTTAAAAAACTGTTTTAATTCATGCCGTGTATTTTGAGTGCCATAAACAGACGCATGTCAGGAAAAGACCAAGCCCAAGGGATTTTTTTCTCGTGGAGGCAGTTTTTCCCAATGTGCTTTTGATATTTTACTGAGCTACTGATCTAAAAATCAGATTCTAGACAGATTTTTTTTGTGACTAAATTATGTAGAAAATATTTTTTATTCAGTTATCCAACAGATATTTCTTGAGCTATTATTATACGCCAGGAGGTAAAGGGAGTGGGGGAATGGGAGTGGGCAAGTTGTTGTATTAGATAAAGTGGTCAAAGTAGGTTTTATTTTGATATTTGATCAACGACTTGAAAGAGGTAAGGGGATTAACTATGGTAAAGAATGTTTTCCCTGGATTTGAATGACTCAAAATTCTAACATGTATCCACCAACATTTATTGAGGGGTGTGTGTATGTGTGAGTTGATGGAGGGAGCGTAGGTGTATGTGTGAGTTGATGGAGGGAGAGTAGGTGTATGTGTGAGTTGATGGAGGGAGAGTAGGACAGACAAGTAGAAATTAAAATGGGAAACACAGCTGTATAAATAATTGCAATACAACGTGTTTAGCCTTCGTATATATAAATGTGTGTATATGAACGTATGTGTACACTCACTCACTCATTCACTCACTAGTTTGCTGTGAAATGCAGTGCTGTGGGAGCACGGAGGAGGGCTGGCCTAGCTGGCAGCGCCAGGGAGTGAGGGCATCACAAAAGAAGGGGAATGACTGGGACCTTGAAGGGTGACTTCTGTAATCTGAAAGGAGACAAGGCTGCAGGCTAATATACTGCATCTCTGTAATTTGGTTGATGAAAGTACTATATATTTCAAAGCATCAGTTGACCTAACATCTTTAATTTGCTCATTGAATGTGCTGGGGTTGTCATGATTCTTGAATGCTGCTTTGTTCCCTGTGTTTAAAGCAGCCTTGCTGATTGCCAGGATAGATAAGACTTTTATAATCAGATATGTATTAGTATTAGCCCGTTTTGAGGGGGATTATTTTTTCATTCATAAAAAGGCATAATTTATATTGTTAAATGTGGTGCTGCCTCCTTGAATATTTCCATTTTCTGTACACTTAGTAAACTGCTGTTGGCACTTTAATTTTACTCTAGATGTAAAGAGAAAAAGAACACTCTTTACACATTCCGAGGTTCACTTTGATACGCAAGAAGAAAAAGGAAAATATATTTAGACTGAGTAGCTCATGATAATGATGAAAAATTAGTATCATCAAGTCAAATATTTGAACTTACCAAGTGTGGTATGCAGAGCCTCTTACATATGGGATTTTTTATTTCTTCTGTGAATTTTATATTCTGAAAGTCTTTGGATTTTGAAGTTATGGGATATAATGAGGAAAGGTTTTTAATGAAAGTCCATGCACTGAATATATTTGGAAGAACAAACATTTGTTCTTTCTGCCAGTAACCTTCTGGTATCTTTTTAATTAAAACATTAATTTGGAATGCTGAGCTTGGAGGCCTCTGATGAATTGTAATGGACCACCAGTTTCACTTTAACTTGGAGAACATTCCCGTTATGTTATGACTGCATAACACTGCCAGTTCTATATTATTAAAATTATCATTACCTTGCTCTCAAAATTGTATTGGAATAAAACTCTATGCTATACTTGATTAAACTTTAATTAGAGTTTTGTTTCTCTCAATACAGTACTCACCAGTGAGGGCATTGTATTCATCTCAGACTTCTCTCCATCCAAGCCACCCTCAGGCCCTGGGAAAAAAGTGTACATATCCAGCCCACACTCCAGCCCAGCTCACAACAAGCTGGCTGCAGCCACAGGGGCCAAGAAGGCTCTTAATAAAGTGAAAATCTTAATCACGCAAGAGAAACCTAGGTAAGTTACAAGTGTAAAACTAACAGCAACATTCATTTATTTATTCAACATTTATCTAGTTATAATCTATTCATGAAAACCTCATTTTTGGAGATGTACTAAGATTAATTTTCTTCTTCATGTTACCCTTTCTTGTTTGTAGTTTTGAATTTATAAGAGGAAAAATGTTTTTTGTTTCTTCCCCGAAGAGATTTAGCATTAACGTGGCTCCTTTGTTTCCAGTAATGTGGTAAACGTCCCCCATTGATTTTGACACATGAAAAGTTTTGACTTCTGAAAATAAGAGATAAAGATTCTAAAATTATGGCCATTGAACACATTAAAAATTGGGGGACAAAAGCTGGATTTTCATTTTAAATACATTTTCCTGACTTAAATGCTGTGTAATCTCATTAGCCAATAAAATATAGGTGTTTTTCTCATGCATGTAAAGATGTTTCCCGTACTGGTTAAGGGCCAAGATTCTAAGGGAAGCTGTAGCTCTGTGACTCAAAGTATAATTTAATCGTGCTCAAATTTCACTCTCCCAATCTCTAAGATAGTGTTTGAAAGGATTTCTTAGGGTTGTAAGGATTAATAGGTGCAATAGCTTAAGTACTGAACATAGTGTCTGATACTCAATAAGCATTCTTTTGGTAAAGGCTAGCTATTATTATTTATTTCAGAAATTTCAACTGAGTACAATTTTATTTTAAAGAACTAATTTTATGCATTAAAAATAGATTTCTGTCATTTTCCTAGTGATATGGTAGTTCTTATATTTTTATTGCTTTGGTAGTTTTTTTGGCATTCTTTTTTTTTTTTTTCCTCGTGGTACACGGGCCTCTCACTGTTGTGGCCTCTTCCGTTGCGGAGCACAGGCTCAGCAGCCATGGCTCACGGGCCCAGCTGCTCCGCGGCATGTGGGATCTTCCCGGACCAGGGCACGAACCTCTGTACCCTGCATCGGCAGGCGGACTCTCAACCACTGCGCCACCAGGGAAGCCCTGGCATTCATTTTTTAAAAGCTTTTATTTTTAATATGCTAAGATTATTCTATCTAGTCTTTGTGGGTAATTACCTAAAGAATGTAAAATACAAATTGCTCTACAAATACATTCTGAATTTATATGTAAATATAATTTTTATATAGTCAGCCTAACCATAGGCTGATTAAATTAAATTAAATTATATAATCAGCCTAACCATAGGCTGATTAAATTCACTAATTTATCCCTCACCCTGTGCTGAAATAATTTAAGATTACTCCTTAAATATCTTGAGAACTTTTTATTTACTTTGCATTGATTCTGTATCATAATTATTTTTTGCCTGCATAGTTTTATAAGTTATGATTTATATACATTATATTTTCTGTCATGTGAATCATATGTTCATCTTGAGTACTGGGGAAATGCATTATTTATCCCTTCAAATAGAACTACTCTGGGTACTTTCACATACATTATTACATATAATCTTGCTACAATCCTGGGCATTAGTACTGTGCCCACATTATAAATGAGGAAGCTGAGTTTCACATTGTTTTAAATATGCTACTTAAGCTCACCCAGCTAGGAAGTGCAGAGCCAGGATTTTAATGCAGTCCACATCCCTGTCTCTAGTCCTCTAATCTATTTTAAGTTTCAAAACCTTTTAATAAAATTGTTGTGTAAGAAAAAAGGTACATAATTGTATGCCCATTCCTACTGAAATATATTAAATATAAATTTATTATAAAATAAAGTTGTGATTAAATATATACCACAATCACAACTTACTAAAATGAGTTTTGAGTCTAACAGTCTTTATAATCCTCATATCATTTCATCTCTTTTATTTACACAGAAGAAAATGCTGTGGTAAGTGAATAAAGTACAAAGCTTTGTTTCAAGAAAGCTTTAAGACAGCTGAAAAGTGAATGAAGGCGGAGTAGAGGAAGTGCCTTCCTTGCCCAAGCCATGCAGAGAGTGCAGTGACTCCTGATCCAGTTGCCTAGCCCTAACTGCCCTACGTGCTTTATGTTTTAGTCCTGAGGCTTCATTTCAGCAGTCTATCTAGTACTTCTAATTACAAAATAACAATAAAACTACTGTCTTAAGAATGCCGTATAGTATTGTCACTGACCATCTCATACCACAGACTTACTACTTTACTTTACATTTTCACATATTCAGAAACATGTCTCTATCCGACCTATACAGTATCATTGTCGTAATTTGGATTTTGGCACAAAGAAGAGATCTAATTTTTAGATGCTAGCCTGTGTTGGTCATTTCAGGAAACAGTTGTACATTCTCATTGACAGTTATTATATGGAAAGTACAAAATTCAATTCTTTTTTAGCTTTTTCTGATATGAATAAAGTCTGACTCATTTTTTTAAATTGAATTATGGTTAATTTACAATGCTGTGTTAGTTTCTGGTGTACAGCAAAGTGATTCAGTTATACGTATTATATTACATGTTCTTTTTCAGATTCTTTTCCATTATAGTTTATTACAGGATATTGAATCTAGTTCCCTGTGCTACACAGTAGGACCTTGTTGTTTATCTGTTTTATATATAGTAGTTTGTGTCTGCTAATCCCAAACACTTAATTTACCCCTCCCCTACCTCCTTCCCCCTTTGGTAACCATAATTTTGTTTTCTGCTTCTCTCAGTCTGTTTCTGTTTCATGAATAAATTCATTTGCGAGTCTGACTCATTTCTTGGTGCCTGAAGTAAATGTTTACTTTTTTCAGTGCTGAATTCATGACTCTCAATGATTGCCTTCAGTTGGCATACCTGCCTTCCAAAAGGAATCACATGTTGCTGCTCTATCCTCGAGAGATTTTAATCCTTGACCTTGAGGTGAATCAGACAGTGGGTGTGATTGCAATAGAACGAACAGGAGTTCCATTTCTGCAGGTATCTACAACTTATAAATTATATTACCACAAGTTGATTATGAATTATATAGAGAAAAACCATAATTTTGCAAAAGTCCTTAGTCTCACTTTCTCTTTTTCTATTTATTTAAAGATTAACAATGTTATTTTATATTCCTTATTTTTCTGCACTTTAGATTCGTTTGATTTAACCCTAGAAATTCTTCTGACTGATCTGAAGATATGTACTGAACTATTTAAGTTACATGGATAAAGACAGATTGTTTTAGGATTATTGATGGATATTTTAAATGTTCATTTAGTTTTAAAACTAGGGGATTATATGTGTATTTTTGTGTTTGGGGGTTTTTTCCGCCCATATTCTCTAAATAGGAGTTTATGAATCTCACCGTATATACTTTTAAAATCTATTGTTTTTAAAAACAAATACATCATCTATTTAAAGGTAATACCCTGCTTTCAGCGTGATGGTTTATTTTGCCTACATGAAAATGGTTGTATAACCTTACGTGTTCGAAGATCTTACAATAGTATTTTCACCACTTCAAATGAAGAACCAGGTGAGTTTATATCTCACAATAATGTTAATTATATTTTTCTTCAGAATGATTTTATAAAGCTTCATGTGGCAAATACTTACCAAAGCATGGAGTTAATAATAATCCTTGCCTTAAGAAAGTAGAATATGGTTATAACATGAGGCATAAAAAAACCCAGGCCCAAGATAATCTCTGAGTATTATAACAGTGCACCTCTTGTATGCTGCAAAGATAGTAATATTTTGTAATCCCTTCTTGATTATATCCATGAGCTAAGTGGATGTTATCTTTTGTGATTATTTCTTTAGCACAAGTCCAACCTTGTATATACCTTTATTATTACACCCCTTTGACTTCTCTGCTTTAGGATTTCCATGGTAAAGTAACAGGTTAATAAGTCTCCAGGGCATTCAGTTGTCAGTTTCAATCTTATCCTGGAGAACAAAACTAATGTTTTTATGGAATGATGTACGATGTAAAGGTGAAAGTGACTTTCACATCTTTTATAAAGTATAATTATTTTCAGGCTTATTGTAGACCACAGTAAATTATGTTGGGCTACAAGTGCACTGTTAATTATTTAATCATATATTACTGTTGATCCTTTTTCAAAGAATTTCCTTTATTTTAAAAATATTAAATAGACTATTTTGATAATAATTGTTATTTTGGAAATTAAACTTGGTATAGACGGTCATTAAGTAAATTTTCTTTATATCCTGAAGAAATTAGTAATTGTAAACAGGGAAGCCATTTTTGACAAACTTTGCATTAGTGAAGGGATGATATTCTTTTTGGTTGAGGTATTATTTAAATTAAAACAAGTAGCCGTGACATTGATACGTTTGCTCTCTAATATTTAAAAGAAAACTATACTCTGTTAAGATCCAGATCCTGTCCAGGAGCTTACCTATGATTTACGAAGCCAGTGTGATGCAATCAGGGTGACAAAAACTGTCCGTCCCTTCAGTATGGTGTGTTGTCCTGTCAATGAGAATGCAGCTGCCCTCATAGTGAGTGATGGCAGGGTTATGATATGGGAACTGAAGTCTGCCGTTTGTAATCGAAATTCACGGAACAGGTAAATGAACCAATAGGATCTCTTTTTTGTTTTGCTTTGTTTCCCTCTTTCTTTAGATTACCAGAATCATATAAAAATAGCAGGACCTTTTTTCTGAAAAAAATATTTTTAAATCGATAATTAAGACTTTAGATTATTAGGAGATTATGTAAACCTGCTAGAGATATTTCACCTATGGGTTAGATTAATGAATACTGTAAAAATTGATAGAATACTATGATCTAAAATTAGTATTTTGAGTTACTAACATGTGATGCAGGTTTTAAATATGTAAGAACCAGGTTTTAAATATGTTTTAAATATGTAAGAACCATCTAATTATTATGTCTTTGCAGTAGTTCTGGCGTGTCACCTTTATATTCACCCGTGTCTTTCTGTGGAATTCCTGTAGGAGTGCTACAGAATAAACTCCCAGACCTCTCCTTAGATAACATGATTGGTAAACTGCTTTTTTTTTCTCTCACTTTTATGTTAGGTACACTTTTTGAAGGGCAAAATTAATAGTCAGTGGTTGCAGTTATTGTAAAGTCAAAGTTAATACTTCAGAAAACTAAAATGTAGACTTATTCTTTCTTAAATAAATCAGAGGGGTATAAAATACTTAAGCATAAGAGTACCTGAAGTAGTATAGACTATTATTGTAGTGCTGGAATTAGAAAATGTTCATTCGTGAGGGACTCTGATCTAAATGAAAGAGATGGCATGAGGCATCTGGATGCTGCATATATAGCCCTTGCTGGGCAATACCATACCTCCTCCTCCATGCTCGCTGCTCCCTCAGCTCAGAATTGAACACACTCTTCCTCCCTCTCCCTTTCTGCTACTTATTCAAAATTCAGCTCAGGTGTTGCTTTCTTTAACCTCCCAAGCCTGATTAATGTGGTCCCTAATAGTCATCAGCTGATTGTAGTTGTGATTTGACTTGTCTTTTTCCCTACAGTAAATTATAAGCTTCACAAGGGTGGGACAGTGCTTGATTCAGCTTTGCATCCCCAGCGCTCAGCCCAGGGCCTTGCGCGTTCTAGATGTGTGATAAGTATTTATTGAAGGAATAAAGTAACTGAGCAGTATTAGAAAAAATCGTCTTAACTTTTTGACTTACATTTTCTTATTTTCACGTTGGGAATTCTTACTTCAACAAATATTTATTTGCAGATAATATATTGCTTCAAAGTTAATTATTATAGGACCACTGTATATTCAAGGAAGAATGAGGATTGGTGGTTTCAAATATATACAACTAGAAATTGTAAATATGCCAAGCAGTACCTACGTCTAATTCTTTTAAAATTGTGGCTAGTGGTTTATAAAGGATTTTCTTTATCACTATTTGTTCTCCCACAGTGTAATTGAAAATGAATATTATTTACTAGGTTCTTTTGTTTAAATGCTGTAAAGATCCATGATATACTAGAAAGAGCATTAACTTATTAATCTTCTTAATCAGAGGTGACATTTATTGAGTGCTTAATACTATGTTAAATACTGTGCCAAATTCTCTTTAAGTATTAGCTCAACAACCCTGCAAAGTAGGTACTATTATTATTATTACTTCCATTTTATGTATGTGGGAACTGAGACCCAGGGGGATTAAAAAACTTGCCCCGGACTACACAGCCGATAAGTGGAAGTGTGAACCTAGTCATCCCAGTCTGGAGTCTGCTCCCTGGCCATGGCGTCTAGTCCCGGCTGCTTCACCGTAATCTAAGCAAGACCTCTCCAGACCCTGGTATTCTCACAATTCCTGCCAGCCGTGGAATCCTTGTGCTCAGGGACACTAACTTTTATACTTAAAATTCTTTTCACCTTCTAGACATAAATCCATAGGAGGAAGTTTAGACACATAATTGTTTTGCAAAATTTATTTTATTAGTTACACAATTTTCCAAGTTAATTGACCTTGTCTGCACTTAATATAAAATATTAAAGTGAAAAGAATTATAAACACACATGCACAGAACTAATCAGTAATACAAAGCCTGTAGGAGTTTGTAATTTTATGCTGTTTAGGTATCTAAGTGATATAACTTACATTTTTTAGGAGACAAAATGATACAGATTGTATAGCAGTTCTTGACAGTGTTGTTGATTTAAAAGTATTAAATAAATCTTTGTTACTTGAAAACATTTTAATTAAAACTTTTAATTTAAACTTTTAATTTGAAATTCACTGTGTACTTAGTGGTAATTGAAAGCAATTCAGTTAAATACAGAGGCCTGATTTATATTCATTGGGTAAAGGCTGCTGCTTAGTAAGGCCTAATCTGCCCTACTTTGTGAATCATCTGCCCTACTTTGTGAATCACCTCACATGGAAGATGCTTGAAGAGAAATATGGCAGTTTCCTGAAGTGAACTCCAAGCTGCAAGGGTTGGTAAACATGGTACCTACCTGTAGAACTTGCCATTCCTTTAGACCCCATCTTTGTCACTAAGATTGATACCAGTTGTATGGCTTATCCTAAGGGATCATTTATTTGGATTCAACTGATGGCCTTTTTTTCTGTATATCTTACCGATTTTACAATAACATCATTACTAAAACAACTTTACAGCTTTAAAAGGTTTAGTTAGAATCCCGTCACCCACTTCTAGTAATTATTTCATTCTTCCCTTTCTCTGTGTGTGTGTGTGTGTGTGTGTGTGTGTGTGTACATATATATATACTCACACATATTCCTGATATGTACTTTTGACAACTTTATCCCAGTATTCAGTAGTGCTTTAAAGGAAGAAAATTTTTATACCGTTATTAGTGAATGGTTTTGATTTTGTTGCACACTTTGTATTCACATTTTGTGAATGGTTTTTATTTGAATCATCTTTTTAGTTTGAAATTTGATACCTAAGTACGAATGCTGTATCTAAAAATAATGCCATTTAAGACAACTATCACTAGTGACGGTTTATATATTAGTAATTATAAGTATGTATTTAAATTTTATTTTACTTATTTATATAAAAATATGTAATTATAAAGCTTAAATGTTGTAATTACATTGACACATTAAGATTTCTTATTTGAAATCTAAATGAGTTCTTTGAACCTGCTATTTGTGATTACCAATTTTATGTGCACTTTAAAGAGCATCAGATTGAAAAGTAACCCTTTAGAAAGGCAGTAAGACAGGAATGCTCTGTAATATCTCATGCTACAGAAACTGTTCTCTAACCCTAGTCCTCTTGATTTGCCTTGGGTGCCCTAATACCAGGAACTTTGGCTAAAATGGTGTTTCTTAGAAGACACAGGTCCCTGAATTCTGGATAGCAATACTCTGGAGTAACCTATCCTTTGAGATATTAGATGATGCAGTTTAAGTCCCATAGCCAAGTAAGACTCGGTGTATAGCTACAGGCACTAGAGTGCTACATTACACCTTCTAGACCTGAAGAGTATACTTCCACTGTAAAGTTCCTTTAGATTTTTAAGAACAGCGTATATTACAGTTAACATATTTGTATTTTTTATTACAAATCAGGGCAAAGTGCAATTGCTGGGGAAGAACATCCCAAAGGCTCCATGCTGCAGGAAGTGCAACTCAAATTCCTGCTAACAGGTCTGCTTTCAGGACTGCCCTCACCACAGTTTGCTATCCGTATGTGCCCACCATTGACCACAAAAAATATCAAGATGTATCAGCCATTGCTTGCTGTTGGTGAGTATTGGACCTGTTCTTTTTTTAATTCTTAATGTCTATTTTACATTTTTAAGATATTTAAGTTTCCTGGTTACTAGAAAATCCTTTATTCTCCTTTAAAATGCTTTAAGAGGAGGAAGAGGCTAAATGAAATTGTATAAATACTCATCTTGAAATACTTTTTTTTCTGTTCTATTAATCTTTTTTAATCATAATGATAACTCATTCACCTGACACCAGATGACAGAGACCCTGACACCATGAGTACATCTCTAAAATGTCAGGAGGAAAGTCCCTGTGTAATGCTGAAACCAGACTCCTTGTCTTTTCTTGGACCATCTCAAGCTCTTCCTGTGCATTTTGTTATTAGTTTTTGTTAACTAATAATATAGTCACACTTAATAGTTTAATAATAAGTTTCTTCATGTGCTAAGAATTGTATGTTAAACCTGGTTTTATTGTGTTTAAAGTGGCTATTGTCTTTATAAACTAAAGATTTGCCTTTTGGGTTGAAATTGCATATTTTTATGTTGTAGATAAAAAAAATTGGTCTGGGTTTCAACTTGCTGTCACAGTAATTTCATGGTAATGGGATTAACCTGATTTCTTTTACAGAGAGGACCAAATTTCTATTTGCTACTAAATACATAAGGTTAAAATTCATTTCTCTAAAATTTTGAACAATAATATATTTGTTTGAAATTGTCAACATTTTTCTTAAGATGCTATTGGTTTGACTTCTGGCTTTTTCCCAGAAGGTCTATAAACATGTGATTTGCGATTCTTTTTTTTCCTAAAATGAAAACCCGACCTTATGGCCAGTGTGTCTCAACTTAATGGCTGATTTGTGAGCCCTCATGGCTCATTTGAGTATTACTGTTTGGCACTACTCTTATTTTCCCATTTTTTCCATTATTATCTTTTGAAAGTGATTTGAATTTTAAGGTTCAGTGGTCTGCGTTTACAGGTGTCCAGATTTATATAAATGCAGATAGATGTTTAATTTTTATTTTAGAAACTATTGATATTAAAATTCTCATTGAGGTTTCAATTGGGATTGGTCAGTGTACATAGTATGTACATCTCTGTACAAGGTCAGTATACCTTCTCTTTCAATTTAGGAATTTATTAATTTCTTGGAGAAAATTACTTCTTGGGATAGCTAGATAACAAGAGCTGAGTCAGGCTCTGAGATTTCCATTGTAGAATAAGCTGTATTGTGCTGGTATATAGTGAATAGCAAGTCATTTATTGAATTTAGTATAATAACAAAGTAAAAGCAAAAAATATAAGTGCCTAAAGTCTTGCAGAGTCATTAGAAAAGAGAAGCAGAGTTCAACCAGAATTACTTCTTCTTGGGCCCCTTAAGTATTAAATCATAGTTTCAACATCATCAAAATGTGCAGAATGTAGAAATCATATGATTATTATGAACATCTGATAATTGAAAAGTTTTAGTAATTCTTTAGATATTTTCTCAGTACTAGAAGATACTGTAGAATAGGTGATAAAAGTAAGTAAGTGTAATACTGTATTTCTCTAGAATAGTTTTGCAAGAAATTTCTGAAGCTTTAATTCAGCAAGTTAACTAAAATTGGAAATTGCCTAGCATTTTTACATTTATTGTTATTATATTATTATTATTTCTACAGTCTATTACTTTGTATGAATCCATTAATTCTTTTAAGTCATGTGCAGTGAGAAAGTGATTGTGCAGTCACTTACATTGTTCACTTTTCTTGCTTGACTTATAAAAACATGTTAAGGGCTGAAAACGTTACTTTCTCAAGAAAGTGTTACTTTCTCAAGTGGCCATGTCCCTTCTAATTAAAATTTAGACATATTACCTGAGACCACGAAAAGCTTTAGGCATAATAATAGCTACAAATCATAATTACAGTGATAACAGAAATGGTAATAATCATGTACTTACTTTGTGCAGAGTGTTGTACTAAGTGTTTTACGTATGTTTCTCATTTAATCTCCAACAAATAGATTTTCCATTATTCCCATGTTAAAGGGATACTAACACAAATTTAGTGTGGGCAAGTAATTTGCAAAAGTATAGGGCAGAGCCAGGGCTTAAACTCAGGCTTCTTTAACGGTAAAATCCACAGTGAACCACTGTACTTCGCTTTACTTTATGATGTATTTAATGTTAAAGACAGAACAAAACCAAAATCTTTGTAAAGAAAACTAGAGAAATCTGGTTAATGAGTTCTGCTAGGTTGCCTTTTTGAGGATCAGTTATAATAAACATTCAAAAAGCTTAAGAAGGTGCATCTTCAGATTTTGTGTGTATTGAATTAGGTTGTGAAGTCTTTGAAAATCTGTCCCTGGATTTAGGTAAGATTACAGAGCACATGAGATTAAGCCCTTTTTTTTTTTGCGGTACGCGGGCCTCTCACTGTTCTGGCCTCTCCCGTTGCAGAGCACAGGCTCCAGACGCGCAGGCTCAGCGGCCATGGCTCACGGGCCCAGCCGCTCCGCGGCATCTTCCCGGACCGGGGCACAAACCCGTGTCCCCTGCATCGGCAGGTGGACTCTCAACCACTGCACCACCAGGGAAGCCCTAAGCCCATTTTTGATGAGAGGGAAGACAGAGAAGTTTACTCTTTCTTCACACCTAGCTTGGGTTCCTTTTATAAAATATAGATGTTGTAAAATAATTGAAATCTTGAGAAAAGACTTTTGTTAGATTTGGAACTTCCACTAGATTAATTCTCCTCTACTATGTCATTTTAATAGGTACAAGTAATGGTTCTGTCCTGGTGTACCATCTCACCAGTGGGCTGCTGCACAAGGAGTTAAGCATCCACTCGTGTGAAGTCAAGTGAGTCTGTCATTGGGATATTGAAATTATAAACATATGTAATACCAGAAAAAAGTTCTTGTGGACTTTTCTACACTGAATACTCTGCAGTGGTGATTATTTGACTGAAAACTTTGAGTAATGCATATTCATGTCCAACTAATGGCTATGTTCATTAAGGATGAGTACTAATTGTTTACTTTGTAGAGAACATTATGCAGTGGAGAATTTTTTTCTCACTTTATTTCTGCATCTTATTTATTTCTCCTAAGGCCAAGGCTATTTTCTCACTGGATATCACTCTGTTCCCTTGTTCCGGTTTATATAGTTTGTTTTCCTTTTCTGTAAAGATCCCTCAGTAGGACTGCTTGTGAAAATTTTGAATAAGGTCATTTAAATTGTTAATTAATCTCATTTATTCTTTCATTTTGAGATGTGATCTGTTTTATGAGTTCTCTGTATGCAGAGGTATCTGAGGGAAGGCTAACAGAACAGAAGGATGACTCTTGCTTTCTGTTTTAAAGTACATACATGCCACTCCAATAAAAATTTTTTTAAAATAAATAAAAATAAAGTACATACATACCTGCTCCATAGCATTATCTTGCTGATCACATGACTGTATTCCTTTCTTTGCCCTGGCAATGATGGATTGTAAAGTTACACATATATAATATAAATTTATTAATCTTCAAGTATTTTTTGATGATGTTGGAACAGATGTATCCGAAAGGCCATTTCTCACTTCTGTACATTATATTATAGTTATAGTTCTCATGTGTACGTTAAAATTCTTAGTGAACCCTTAGTGTGCACATTATTCGGAATAAATGCGTTTTCTAAATGGGGAAGGGTCAACCCTTGAAGTATCACAACTTCTGATTGTGATGGAAGTTTCTGAAGAGTTTATGTTGCCTTATTCTTTCAAGTGCATGATTTTTTGGTACAGCCTGAGTGACTGTTTATCGCCACCTTATGCTGTGCCCCTACAGTATCTCCCTAAATACATCTACATGGAGGATTAATGTCTTCAAAAGTGTTAGGCTTTTGGGGTGCAGAGACACAGGTAACTGCTTGGATCCTTCCAGGCTGTTGTTCATCTTTTCTCTCTCCTTCCAGTAGTCCCTGCTGCCACTGATACCTTCTCTCTTCCTTTCTTTCCTGTCTGCGTTGCTTCTCTTGACGTTTCCTTTCACCCCTGGCTTTTGTTTGCAGTGTTCCCTTTTATGGCAAACACCAATCAATCAAAACTCACCATTTAATCAGTATTTGTTCCAAGGATTATGTTAAGTGTTAATACTTTTCAGGCATTGTTTCCTTGAATCCTCACTACAGCTCTATGCAGTAGGCACTATTATTATTCCCAATTTACAGAAGAAGAACTGAGTATTGTGGAGTCATGAAAAGGTACATGGAATTCAATCCAGGCGTTTCAGGCTTCAGAACTGAGCTCTTAGGATACATGTGCTAAATCTCCAGCTAAAAAATTCACATAGATTAGTTGGGAACATTTTGGCAATAAGATAAAAGTGTTGACTAAGCCGGGATTAATGCCAGGAATTTGGTACATGCTTCTGGAAAGTCAAGCACATTGTCATTTTTTTCGGAACACTGAAATCTTATTTATTTGTTTGTTTATTTATTTATATTGAGGTACAGTTGAGATATAACATATTAGTTTCAGATGTACAGTGTAATAATTCAATACTTGTATATATTGTGAAATGATCACCACAGTATGTAATCTTTAATAAAGACAAGATAGCTAGTTAATCAGTGAGCTATTTGCTGTAAGTAAGGTTGTTATCCTGGATTGTTCAGGTCATAGATGTCACTAAATACATGACTTACACGTGTTATGGTAATATTTGTTATTGACACCAAAATTATTTATAACGTGTTACTTGGGGTACCGAATAGCCCTAAGGGGTATGCTGCTCAGTCGGGCTAGCGTTGTGAACAATCACGCAAGTATGCTCCATTTTTTTTAAATATAAATTTTCCCTCTTAATTGCCATTTTGAAGATAATTCACATTTTACATCCAGAGATGGTGCCCAAGAGGATGCTAAAATACTGCTGTCTTTGTGTTTCAATTAATGCAATTATAGTATTACAATTAAAAGCCATTATGAAAATTTCACAGATGTGCTATAAAAATTGCTGAACTTATTAGCAGTAAACCCAATATGTTCTAGATACTCATATGCAAATTAAAGGCCAACTTTAGAAAGTTGTTTTTCTACTTAGTACTAAAAGTGTTTTTAAAAACCACTTCATCTTAAGTACTTCAGTCTTTAGCATACATATGGCCTGGTACTGCCTAACTACAGATAGTTGCATCTATGCGTTTTTTGAAAGCTATGATGTTTTAACCAGTTATGCTTTACAAATATGAAATATATATTGAGCCTCTTCTGTATGCCTGTAAACAGACAAAACCTGGGAAGTTTATAATCCAGTGGAAGATACCTAGAACTAAATAATGTAGAGTGGTACATATAGGTTTTCTTAGATTACTAGAGTTCTTATGTTATTAGTTGGTGTCTTTGTCCAATAGGCTAAAATTACAATAATATAGCCCAATACTATTTTCAGTGTCAAAAATTGTTAAAACAGTAGTTTATATGGGTATCAAAACACTGATTGACTCAGTATTGCTTTGAGCACATTGAGTGATTTGTGGAAAGTAAAATGATCTCTATTTTGTCTGTCTGTACATTTGCCAAAGTTAGTTTCATATAACGGTAGGACTTCAAGACCTTTCAGAAAGTGTTTGCTCCCCCCAGCCACCCAGTGTTGAGAAGTAGCTAAGGTAGCATCCCCAATGCAGGTGAACAGGCCCAACTTGGGAATCTATAGGAGTCAGAACACTGAATCCCTATTGGTAGATTCTAAGGTTACAATTGTTCAGTAGCAAGGAATGCTACAAAACAAACTTAGACTGAGTCAGAAAATGAGCTGCTGTTCTTAAGAGTTTTTATAGAGCTCAGTGTGTGGTTAAACCTAGACAATGGTTTTCTAATCCTGGGAGCAGTGTTGAGCTCAGCTGTGTTTGACAAGAGTTTTCATTCTTTTCTTTTGAGAAATAATCCCCTCCTTATCTAATACACTTTGAAGTCCAACTCGATTTTTATTTTCTTTAGTTGATCAGTAGGAGTCAGATGTACAGGCTGCTGCTGGAATCTGCTCAAAGGCAGCACACTTGTGGTGCTCGATTATAAATAAGCAACCACCCATGTTCTGCTATATCCTGAACACTGGGACATCCTGTAAACTGGGGGGAAAGCACTTCTCTGAATATGTACGGCACTTAGAAACATAAGGAGGCATGGTAGGCTTTTTTTGGACATCATTCTTTTAATCTAACGGAATTTGCTGAGTGCCTGTCACGTGCTTAGAGAGGCAGGGCATGGTACCTCCCTTCTAAGAGACTACAGTCTACTGCAGTGCTTCTCCATCAGTTGCACTGTCGTTTCCACTGAAAGCTGTTGAGGCTTTCAGGCAAAACCCTATTTGCCCTTTGAGTCTCAGCTTTAACGTTTCCCCAGGAAGCCCAGCCTGGCCCCTGAGACCAGATTCCATGTGACTCTTACAAGCTCCTGTTGAACTCAGCACTGTTCTCTTTTGAGATAGATAATACCAGATGCACTTGTATAATGTCTCTTTGCTGCTAGATTGTAGGCTTCTGAAGGACAACAGTTACCTCCATCTCATTCACAGCTGTATTCCCTAGCCTAGCAAACTCGCTAGCATGTACTGGGTACTTAATAGCACAGGCACCGGCATATATGGGGTACCTAACAGATGTATTTTTAAAAATAATAAATGAAAAGTGGGAGGACTGAAATTTTTACTGTCCAGAGGTAGTGGCATTACTATGCTGGAGTATAAGTAGTTCAGATTGCCAGCAGCAAGACTTGGAAAGTATATCTTAAGGTTTCTGTGGGTAAACGGATCTGATTGAAGCTACCAGACTTATTTAGAGAACAGAAGTTCAAAATGATTCTTGTCTCCTTTTGTTCACTCTCAGTAGAAAAATTAATGAGTACTATGTGTTAGGGAAAAGAAAGAGAAACAAGACAAATTGACTTTTCCAGTGAATAATTAACCAACTTATATTGTAGTCTCTATAGGTGCAGTTTGAGTATAGTAAATGAGGAGGCCTAGTGAAGAAAATAGGGCTTGAGTTAGATCTTGAAGTAAGAGTAATTATTGATGGTGATTATGAATACATACAGTGCTTACTCTGTGCCAGGCCTTCTCTATGCACTCAGTGTTATTACTCCTGCACGGCAGATGAGGAAACTGAGAGGTAGAGGAGCACAGAGCTAGTAAGTGCTGGAGCTGGGACTTGATACTAGATAGTATTTGAACAGGGAAGGAGAGGGGTCGTTCCAGTTATGGAAGTTCTCAAGAGTTCTTCGTTTTTAGCAGCCTAATCTGAGTGTTTCAACACAACTTTACATTTGAAGAGTTATAAATTGATAACTACAGTAATTCCCTGCTGTTGCAAATATTATTTTCAGTTCTCTTGGGATTATCTTTGCTCCTCTGAGAAAAGACAAGTAGGTGGGTACACAGGGGTCAGTGAGGAAAAGCTACTCTAGTTAAAATAGCAAGGTTTTTAACATCTGAACCTTTTTAACACAAGGTTCAGATGATTGAGAGGTAAGTTTCATGCCGAATGGCTTTGAAAGTCACACAGAAGAGTTTGGATTTGATGCAGGAGCCATTGTATTGATACCTTTTCTTGGGCAGGTGAGAGACATGTTCAGAGCAGTATTAATGCTAAATCTAGCAAGAGCATTCAAATTGGAGTAGAAGTGGAAAAACTAGATCAGAGGTCAGCAAACATTTTCTGTAAAGGACAGATGGCAAATATTTTAAGCTTTGTAGGCCATAAAATTTCTGTCACAATTACTCAGCCCTGCCATTGTATCGTGAAAGCAGCCATAGACATTATGTCATTGTGAAAAATGGTTGTCCTGTAAATGCTGATGAGCAATTGCATATAGAACAGAGGTTTAGACTTGCCTCCCAGTCAGCTCTATTACCTTGTAAGCAATGCAGGGTAATAGTAGTGTTTCTCACTTCTTTTTGTGACTCTGATGAATTCGCTTGTCCTGGGTCCCCCCATTTTCCATTGATGGTGAAGCCAGTTATGTTAGTGGGAAAAAAACATGGACTCACCTACTATCAGTCCCAAATAAAGGGAACTCCCAAGATATTAGGTTGATAGGTTACTGTCCTGTCATACTTGTCTGATTTTTCTTTTATGCTTTTCTCTGATTGACATACTGTTTGGAACGTTCATCCACTTCCAAATCTAATAGCTCAGTTTGTATTGTTTGCTTCAGGAATTTCTGCTTCCTAACCAACTAAGAATTTTGATAAAATTTGATAAAGTTCCTACGTGTGCTCAACTTTAAGCAGTCTGCTCAGAATATTTCTGTACCACTTGTTTTTAAACAGTGGAATTCTTGGCAAATACTGTGATGTGACTCCTTTGCCAGATTCTAATAGCTGTTTTAGTGCTATGAATTCTGGTAACCTGTCTTCTTATTGGATCTGGAGATAAAGTTTTATTAGAAATAATTTTATGTATGTTGGAAATGTATGAAAATATAGCCTCAAATAAATGTCATATTAATATAATTCCTTAATTAACTTGTATAATAAAATTTAGGTCATAGAAAAAACTTATTTTTCAAATAAATTTTTCAGACAAAAAAAGAATATTAGATTAATCTTTGTTTAATTTCTCATTATAGGGGTATTGAATGGACGAGTTTAACTGGTTTTCTTTCTTTTTCTACCTCAACACCAAACAACATGGGATTAGTGAGGAACGAACTTCAGCTGGTTGATCTTCCAACAGGTTTGTGTATTTAGACTGTTACGATATTTAAAATGGTACCATCATATTGAGCAAAGATGTTGCTATTTATAAAACATGTTCCAAAGTACTTTCTTTCACCTTGGAATTTTTTCTCATTTATATATTCATTTTTATATATTCTATGTTTATATATTCATTTTTTGGTTGTTCTGTAATAATTGCCTTAGAAAAGGCTCATCATTGTATGCAAATTATGTTAACACAAGTGCATGGTAAATGGAGTACCATTGGCCTGAATGGACAGATTCATAAATATGGTATCAGTTGTACTTTCAAGTACATTGTTGTAGATAACCAGAAGTACAGTTTTAAAATCAATCTTTGTAGTTACACTTTATTAGATTCTCTTTTAAAAATTTTGGCCTTTGCGTGAAACCCTTAAAAATCTTGTAAATAAGGATTCTTTTTAAATGCTTAAATTTAAAACTTTTGATAATCTCTGGCTGGCTAAATAGGAAAACTTAATTTCGGAGTTTAAAGACTTTACAATAGGAAATATTCCAGTAAAGTAACCTGTTCACAATTGTTAAAAACCTATAGCCCAGTGAGTTTCAAAATACGAACTTGAAAATAGAGTAAGGTGAAGGTTTTATATTATTTTATATATAGCACATGGAATGATTTCAAATAGTTTTTTTTTTTTTTTTTTTACAAAATTGTGGGGAGTTTTTTTAAATGGCTTAGCAATATGAATATATGTAGATAGTTTTAACCAATAAGTTACCTGTGTGTATAATAAATCATATATATGGTTGCTTCCTTGTATTCTCAATATATATTTCTAATTTATAGTTGTTCTTACTTATCAGAGTATGTTACTAAACCTCAAAGAATTAGCCCTACTTTAGTCCAGTGTTGCTCTAGTCTAATTGGAAATGACCTGCCTGGTGACCCTATCCCTACATTCCTGAGTTGCCAATAAACTGGCACTGGTCACTGTAGGTACATGGTAGCCCAGGGATGAAATGCTGTTCTGTAGTATCATTCACTAAAAAAATGCCTGTTCAGTTTTTTCCAATCAGCTCAGGTCTAGGACTGTTAGATAACTTAAAATCTGTCTTTCACAGATTTATTTTTGAGGAACAAATTTCTAAGTAATAGTTACTGACTTTTTAGGTGGGACATTTAAATTCATAGATTATAGACTTTTACAGCCTTGTCTTCTAAGGAGGGCAGCCGACTAGCGGAGCCAGGAAAGGATGTAGGGTGTTTGGCGAATAATAATAGTGAGCTTCTGTTTGATGGCATTGAAGAGCAGGGAGGCACATAGGCATCCACTTGTCTTTGAATTGAGTATGTTCTCTCTTTTGTTTAATGTAATAGAAATCTAGGAAAAGATATTAAAATATATTTGTTCAGGGACTTCCCTGGTGGCACAGTGGTTAAGAATCCACCTACTAATGCAGGGGAAACGGGTTCGATCCCTGGGCCGGGAAGATCTCACATGCCGTGGAGCAACTAAGCCCTTGAGCCACAACTACTGAGCCTGCGCACCACAACTGCTGAGACCATGTGCCGCAACTACTGAAGCCTGCACGCTCTAGGGCCTGTGTGCCACAACTACTGAGCCCGTGCGCCTAGAGCCCATGCTCTGCAACAAGAGAAGCCACCACAATGAGAGCCCAGACACCACAATGAAGAGCAGCCCCTGCTCGTCACAACTAGAGAAAGCCCATGCACAGCAACAAAGACCCAATGCAGCCAAAAAATATGTATATTTGTTCAAACATAAAGTAGAACTTGCATTTTTTAAGTTATAGAAAACCATTTAGATTCTTTGGCTATTAACTAATTCTTAATATTCCCCAGTTTCAGTTTATAGAGACCTTTTGATAGGAACATGTCAAAATATTGTAGTTGAGTATTTTGCACATGGGACAAGAAATCTTAAATACCTGTTCAAAGAGTGTTTTCTCCACTAATTAGTATTTGTAAACATGAAAATATTTATATTACCTTGAATGTACCAGTAGTTTTTACAGTAAGCAATTGCTTTACCATAGATGCATTAAAACTTTAGAAATTGGTATTTCTAAATTTCTAAGATTAAATTATTTGAAAGAAACCACAGAAGGACTTCAAGAAATTCTGTAAAAAAAGAAAATATCTTTTTATAAAGTAGATATTTGAATGTAAGTAATATACTGTTGGTCTTTAACTTGTAATAGTTTTGAATACTTGAGAATACTTTTGAATTTAGATTATTAGAAACAGCTTAGAAGCAAATGGAAGAGGGAACAGGAATAGAGGGTAGCACTGATCAAATTACATTGGTACAGCTTTTAGTTTCTTACATGTTTTATGTGCTTTTTTACCTTTTAATATTTGCAATTAAAGGTAGGAGCATTGCTTTTCGTGGTGAACGAGGTAATGATGAATCGCCCATCGAAATGATTAAAGTATCTCATTTGAAGTAAGTGTCATCCTAAAAAAAAATTCTTTGGTCTTCTCACAAGGTAATCTCAAGGATTTTTTTATCTTTAAGAAAGTGAGAGTGTGCATGCATGCATATAGAATTTCTTAGTGATAGCAAACTGTGATGTGCAACCATATCAAAGAAAATATTTTAATCGCAAAATTAAGTTGCTATTGCTTTTAATTCTCCATTTCTAAAAAGACAAGGTAATTTATCTGAACCTTAACATTTCATTAGATTGGTAAGACCAGTAACCCCATTGTGTTCCACTATAGCTATGTTGATATAAATGCCTGTCACTCACTAAGAAATGTTATTTGTTATCTGGTGAAATTCTTATTTCAACTTCCACCTCAGTTTGGGTTTACTGAGTAAGAATTCATTTTCCTTATTTGTAATTTAGATCTAATTCCACTAAGTTTCTGAGTTTTTTGTTCCAAGGGAAAATAAATGTAAAGCAGGATTATTGACAACAGAGACTGAATGAAAACTAATCAAAAGAACAAAGAAAGGAGTAAGCACTCTGAAATTGTTTTTAAAATTGCTTTAGCTTTTCGAGGCTCTTTGCATTTCCATATCAACTTTAGACTCAACTTATCAGTTTTACCACAAAGCTTCCTAGAATTTTGATTTTCATTGCATTGCATCCATGGATCAACATGGGGAGGAATTGACGTCTACCGAGTTTTGTGATTCGTGAACGTGGTGTATCTCTCCACTTATTTAGTTCTTTAATTTCTTTCAATAATATTGTGTAGTTTCCAGCTTATAGGTCTTACACATCATTTGTGAATTATTTTTTGCTTTTTCTTTGATGCTATTATAAATGGTGTTTCTTCTTTTATTTCGATTTTCAATTATTATTTATATACTGAAATAGTTAATTTTTTACTGAGGTAATATTTATTTATAACATTATGTAAGTTTCATGTGTACAACACTGTATTTATACTTCTGTGTACCCTACAGCGTGCTCACCACCAAAAATTTATTTTCCATCGGTCACCATACATTTGATCTTCTTTACCCATTTTGCCTTCTTTCCTACCTCTTTCCCTCTGGTAACCACTACTCTGTTCTCTGTATCTACTTGTTTATTTTTATTTGGTTTGGTTTGTTTTTTTAATTTGTTTATTTTTTTATATTCCACATATGAGTAAAATCACATGGTATTTGTCTTCCTCTGACTTATTTCACTTAGCATAATACCCTTATGGTCCATTCACATTGTTGCAAATGGCAGGTTTTCTTTTTATGGATGAATAATATTCCATTGTTTTATATATATATATATATATATATATATATATACCACATCTTCTTTATCCATTCCTCTGTTGATGGGCACTTAAGTTGATTCTGTATCTTGGCTATTGTAATTAATGTGATGATGAACATGGGAGATGCAGGTATCTTTTCGGATTAGTGTTTTTGTATTCTTTGGATAAATACCCAGAAGTGGGATAACTGGATCATATGGTAGTTCTATTCTTAATTTTTTTAGGAATCTTCATACTGTCTTCCATAGTGGCTGCACCAATTTACATTTCCACCAACTGAGGGTTCCCTTTTCTCCACGTCCTCACCAATACTTACTTCTTATCTTTTTGATAATAGCCATTCTGACAGGTGTAAAGTGATATCTCATTATGGTTTTGATTTGCATTTCCAAGTAATTAGTGATGTTGAACATCTTTTCACGTGCCATCTGTATGTCTTTGGGAAAAAGTCTGTGCACCTCCTCTGCCCAGTTTTTAATCAGGTTGTTTGTCTTTTTGTTGGGGAGTTGTATGAGTTCTTTGTATATTTTTGGATATTAACCCCTTATTGGATATATCATTTGCAAATATCTTCTCCCATTCGGTAGGTTGTCTTTTTTGTTTTATTTATTGTTCCCTTTGCTGTGCAGAAGCTTTTTATTTTGATGTAATCCCATTTGTTTATTTTTGCTTTTCTTTCCCTTGCCTGAGGAGACATATCTAGAAAGATATTGTTGTAGATACATGTAGATGCCCTTTATCAGGTTGAGGAAGTTTTTTGTTCCTAGTTTGCTGAAATTCTGTATCATTGAGTAGGTGTTGAATTTTGTCATATGCTTTTTCTGCATTTATGGACATCATCATTTGGTGTGTTTTTGTTTTGTTCTTTAAGTTGGCTTAATATGGTGAATTATATTGCTTGATTTCTCAGATGTTAAACTTGACATTCCTGGGATAAACTCCGCTTGGTCATGATATATTAGTGGATTTGATTTGCTAATATTTTCATATATTGTTGGGTTTGATTTACTGATACTTTATTAGGGATTTTTGCATCTGAGTTCATGAAGGATATTGGTCTAGTTTTTGTGTAATATCCTTGACTGGTTTTGGAATCAGGGTAATGGCCTTGTAAAATGCGTTGTGAAATATTTCCTCCTCTTCTTTTTTCTAGGCGAGTTTGTGTAGAATTGATATTATTTCTTCCTTAAATAGGGCGAGTTCACTGAGGAACCCATCTGGGCCTAGAATTTTTTTTGTAGTAAAGTTTTTAAATATAAATTCATCTTTCATAGATGCCAAACTATTCAGGTTATATATATATATTTCTTTCAGTGCGCTTTGGTAGTTGGTGTCTTTCAAGTAATCTGTCCATTCATTTCATTGAAGTTGTTGAATTTATTGATATAAGCTTGTTCATAATAATTCCCTTATTCTTTTAATGGCTGTGTGATCTGAGTAATGTCTCTTTCATTTCTGATAATCAGTAAATTATGTCAATTTTATTAATTTTTTCAAAGAAACTACTATGGTTTCTTTGATTTTTCTCTGTGGTTTTCTGTTTTCTGTTTCATTGACTCCATGCGTATCATACCCTTTTGATTCATTGATTTCTTTATCATTGTTAATATTCTTTGTTCAGAAGTTTGTCCGATTTGTCTGATTAGTATAGCCACTCTAGCTTTCTTTTGATTAGTGTTTGTATGGTATATCTTTTTCCTTCCTCCTATTTGTAACATCTCTGTCTTTAAAGTTGATTTCTTACAGAGAGCATATAATAGGGACTTGTTTTACTGTTTGATCTGATAATCTTTGCTTCTAATTGCATTGTAAATTATTCATATTTAATGTAGTTACCAATATGGCATATGTTTTCATCTACCATCTTGGTAGTTATTTTCTCTTTTTTTCATTTTGAGTGAATTAATATAGTTTATAATTATATTAGGTTTAATTTCTCATATGCAAAATATCAGTTAGTATAACCCACATAAGAAGAAAAGTTCTTTGGAGGAGAGCCTCAATAATTCTTTTAAATGTAAGGGAGTCCTGGGACTAAGAAGTTTGAGAATTGCTCAAACTGTTTGGACTCCAGTCTCTTCTATTTCCAGTCAGTCTTGACTCTACACAAGCCTACTAAATTAATACATCTTAAACAACTGATCACATTATCACCACTGCTTCAGAACTCAGTGATCTGCTCTTCTTTGCAGGATGAATCTCTGCACATGCTAGCATTGCATTTTAGGGTGTCTTAGGGATTTTATAATGTGAATCCAAAATTCACATTTTAGCCTTCTTTCTCATGATGATTGCTCTCACATACTTTGCATTTCAAACAGCATGTTCCCCCAAACACCCTGTGTCCTTTCCTGTCTTTTGCCATTTATCACACTTGTAACTCTGCCTAGAATGCCATTTTCCTATTGTCAAAATTAATCTCAACTTTCATAGTGAATCTTTATAGCATTTACCAGATTCTCTTTTATATTAGTTATTTACATACACGCCTTGTTTTTATATTAGATATAATAAAAAATGTAACATTCTGCATTTGTATAATCCATCACGGTTTATAAAAGTCTTTCATGTGTGCTGGTCGTTTTTGTTTATTTTTATCCTTACAGTATTTAGTGAGGTATGTAAGACAGGTGTTGCCATTTTAAAGATAAGCAGAATAAAACTCAAAAGGTCACATGGTTTGTCTGAGGTCACATAATTATCAAGTGGGAGTCCTTTGATAACACTGCGCTACAGGGATCTTCCTACTCTGTCACATTTCCTCACTGTCGGCATGATAGAAACTTTACTTACTTTTTCATTTAATTTTTACCGTAACCTGCATCCCAATCAATCCATTGATGTAAGTAGTGGTATTTTCATGTGTTGATGAGAAAATTGAGCCTCAGGGTTATTGTAATATGTGGCACCAGGATGTGAACTCATGCCTTTTCTCATCATTCTGAGCTGGGCTCCTTGCCTACTTATGGCTATGTGGCTCTCACAGGTCATTTTAGAGCTTTACCTTCTTAGGACTGTTAATCATGAGGGCTAAAGGTTAGTTTAAATTCTCTTTGTTTAGAATGTGTCATCTGAGTTTTCTGATTTACTGAACTTTTTATTTGCACTGCTTGTGAAAATTTTGCAAAAAGAGGTTTATTTAGTAATTTTGTTTATTTTAGACAGTATTTGGCAGTTGTATTCAAAGATAAACCCCTGGAGTTATGGGATGTTAGGACCTGTACCATTCTGAGAGAAATGTCCAAAAACTTCCCTGCAATAACTGCTTTGGTAAGTTACAATTTAAGAAGTAAACAGTTTATTTAGGTATGTATATATGTGATGAATATTTTTCTTTAGCTTGAATTGAAATCATTAATCCTGTGTATTTTCTTGCCAAAAATGTGTATTCAGAGAAGATGATCTAAACAAATGGAGACAACTCTTATTTTCTTGGATGGGTTAAGCTAATATTATATTAAATTTAAATTTAATTTAGATATTTTGAAGAACATGATAAACATATTCTAAAATATTTATGGAAAAATAAAGGTCATAGTCAACCTTGAAAAAAGAGGAGTAATGTAGGCAGTATGGGTGGGGGTCGGACGCGTCCTACCCCATACAGTACATATTATTGAACCGTAGAAATAAAAGCAATGTCATATTGGCCCAAGAAAGAGAAATGGATCAGTATAATAAAGACCTCATTAACAGACCCATGAATGTTTGGGAACTGAATGTACAGTAAAGTAGCTCACAAACCCAAGAGGAGGGACAGACTGTTTAGTAGGCAGTATTGGGGAAACTGTCTCACTTTATGGAGAAAAATACTGGATCTCTGCATAATACCATATTCAGAGGTGGGCTTCACAGGATTAATGACCTAAATGTAAAAAAAAGTAAAGCTATAAAATTAATACAAATACAGAAGAATATTTTTCTATTCTGGGGCAAAAGAGGATATCTGAAGCTCAAACCAAAAGGCAAAAAAATTGAATGAATTTGATTATATCAAGATTGGTGCTTTCTATTCAATGAATCAGACCATTGTCAAGGTTAAATATAGAAGACAAGTTGAAAAAAGAAATTTTCCAGTGTCTAAGATGGACAAAGGGTTAACTAATCCCTCTAAGGGATTAGTATTGTAGGAACTCTTGCAATAAAGCGACAGGAGCCCCAGTGGAAGGACGAACAAGCATGTGAACAGTTAATGAATGGCAGGGAAACCTAAAAGGCCAAACAAGCATGTGAAGAAATGTTCAAACTCATAGATTTTGAGATGTGCAAAGTAAAATAACCATGATATACCTTTTAGACTAACAAAAAGTGGAAAGCCAGGTAGCATCCCATGTGGGTGTAATATGGGCTATAGGAATTCCTTGGCGCTGCTGATATACCTATCCTATCCTATCCTGCTGATATACCTATCTAGGTAGGTATATACCTGATATACCTACCTAGACCAGTGCAGCCATTCTGCAGAGCAAACTGGCAGCACTTAGGCAAACACAGACATCCTCTGTGTTCCAGCTGATCAGCTTCTGGTCATACAGGAACTTTTGTGAGGATATTGACTGCAGTGTAATTTGCCGTGAGGAGAGTATAGAGACAATCTGGGTGTCTTTTGCTGGGAAACTAAACTAAACTAAAAACTAGGCTAAAAATTGGCAGATATACCTATGGAGTGTTATATAACATGCAGAAACAACAGAGGTGGGACTTGAATACATTGCACTGAGTAAAAAGAGTTAGAAACAGGATGAGATATATAACACACTACTGTTAATGCAGATCACAAATATGTGCATGTAAAATAACTACATGTTAAGAATTTATACATATGAGAGGATATTAGATTAAATGCATTAGAATAAGCAGGAATAAATAAATAAAAGGAGAGGTTTGGGGTGGACCTACAGATGATAATGGGCCATGATTGGAGGAGTGTGATCATCTCACCTTGTGTACCTAAGGGGGAGGTGGGGAGGTAAGGAGTGGGAGGTACCATAATTAAATGTATTATTTTCATTCTGTAAAAAATGAAAGCATCAAAAGTTTAAAACCTGTTGGAGTTGGCCATTAAGCTCTTTTCCTTTAAGCTGTAATTGAAGATTAAAGGTAGATCATTAAAATATTCTACCATAAGCTGTAATGAAGATGCATTCATTCAACCTTTCTGAAAAAAGTAAAACCTAAGAACAAATTGTGAATTCATGTGTAGTAATAATAAGTGACGCTGGGCAATGGCGGGTATGCCCAGCTCTTCTGGAAGCGTTCTTTGACAGAGAAACTGATCACTTGCGGGCATGTCTGTCTTTGCTTCACAGGAGTGGTCACCTTCTCACAACTTGAAGAGCCTAAGAAAGAAACAGCTGGCTACCCGAGAGGCCATGGCCCGCCAGACCGTGGTCTCAGATACAGAGCTGAGTGTTGTTGAGTCATCTGTGATCAGGTACCCTGTTTCCGCCCCTGTCATTTGTAATAGCCAAGTCATGGTTGGGAAATTGACAAGTGTCATCCCAAGGCACCTCTAGTCTGCTTTTGAACATACGTTGGTGTTTCAGTACATGCTCATATTACTATAAAGTTAGTTTTAGTATTGCATTGCTTGGTGCAGTTTGCAGCAGTAACCTGTGCAGTAACACCTACACATCAGCACCCGTTAGTGAATATGATCATTCTCAGTGCCCTTCTGCTCCATAAACTTCAGCTTCTGAAATTCAAATGAATGTAGCATGAATATCCAGATGGGTCCCATTGTCATTTATGTTCACCAAAGGAAATGTATTAGGGATTCTAACTTAGGTACCACCCCACCCCCATCCCCACTAAATTTACAAATAAAAAACTTCAGAGAGAATGAGGAGTCGAGGTAAGGCCTCTGTTCTGCAGCAGAAACAGCAAAAAGGATTTTTTTCTTGTGTGAGGTCTAGATCACCACATTTTTTTGTGCAGGGTAAGTGTTCACTCGTGGCATTCGGAGTAATTTGTGTTTTCCTGTTATTACTAGGCAAAGATTAGTTTCAGCCTTTCTTTTTTTTTTAAATGGTTTTGACCCCCTGTTAATGCATCTGTATTTGGGGTGAGTTAATTAATTATGTCACTTGAGGGAAAAGAAATATCTTTATCTTATTTTCCTCTATCCCAAAGCTTGTTGCAGGAGGCTGAGAGTAAATCTGAACTCAGTCAGAACATCTCTGCCCGGGAGCATTTTGTGTTTACCGATAATGATGGCCAAGTTTATCATCTCACTGTTGAAGGAAACTCAGTGAAAGAGAGCGCTCGGATTCCACCAGACGTGAGTCCAACCTGTGATTAAATCTTCATTAAGATTTCTTATTAAAGTCCTTATTGGTTCTATATCCAGTGAAGCCATAGTTGAGTTTGAAAACTATCTCAGAAAAGTGTAATGTAAATAAACTTTACTAAGGAGCTATTAGCACTGATTAAACTTGTTCCATACTGCTAGAGAATAGCATTATAACTGTTTCGATTAAATACTTAACCATGTGTTACTCATTTTTATCACTATAATAATCCATGAGGAATTATTTACATTTTATCTATGACAAGACTGAGGGAGAGTGAGTCACTTTCCGCAGTTGCCCAGCCTAGTGACATGGCAGAGCAGCATTTTAAAGCCAGGTCTGTCTGTCTGACTCTAGTTTTCTCTTCTTTCCATTTCAAGCATTACCCTGAAGGATTTGACTAAAATCTAGTATTACTTTTGGGTAATAGTAATCAGGTTATAGGTATAAAAATATTTATTAATACTTACTAACATATATATCCTCCTGTGGGCTTGTGGAGTTCTCTAATCAAGGTTTTGTGGTTAATTGTGTCAATGTGTATCTCACAGGTTGTTTTTAATGGATGGATGAAAAAAATGTTTTTGTTAACGAATAATACTATAACCGTTAACTGGAGGATGAGATGGTTTTTTAAATATATATATTGATTTAAAATTGCCATCTAAAAATGGAATGTTGTAGGCGAATGCCAACCCTCATGAGGTTGCATGAGGATGTTGGCTGGGGCAGGGGATCCCCTTCCCACATGGCTCACTCACATGGCTGTTAATGCTGGCCGTGATGAGAGGCCTTGGTTCTTCCTCACATGAACCTCTCCATAGGGCTGCCTGAGTGTCCTCAGATATGGCAGCTAGCTTCCTCCAGAGCGAGTGATCAAAGAGAGAGCAAAAGAAAGCTGCAGTGTCTTTTAGGACCTCGTTTTCAGAAGTCACATTTTCACAGTATGCTGTTGGGTCACTGTTCATTGTGAGAGGTGACTACCAACGGACGTGAATACCAAAGGCAGAATCAGGTAGGGGGGTTGGCCTCTTAGGCGCTGGCTGCCACATCTTCCTTATTAACAGCTTTAGAAGAATTGAGGGCATCCAAAAAACCTTCATTGATAAAAATTGAAACTAGCATGTGAAAGTGCTTTTCAAACTGTAATTACATTTTTACTGTTATATAGAACAAGTCATATCTGAGACTTAGTAATGTCTATTTTAAACTCTCTAATATTGCCAAAAGTTTTCACTAGTGTGAAAATAATGCAAATGTGAAAAATTGATATTTGGTAGTTATAAGTAGGAGCAGTAACTTTAAGTGTGTAGCAAGAAGAGCTACGGTTAAAGGGTGTGGGCATAAGAGTTGCAGTGTAATGAGCTGTCCTCTGGAAAGTCAGTTTGCTTTCTTAGTAATATTCAGAGCTCCTCTAGACTCCAGAGAAGGACCCATCTGAACTCCGATAGTGGCACTTGCAAATAGCTCAGTCTCTTTGTTTTCTAATCACGTCACATTTGAGATTAGAATAGAAATAATCCAATAATTTTTGAGATTCTAGTTCCCCCCCACCCTAAAAAAAGTTAAAAATTTTTGAACATTAGACACATGAATTTTTCTCTTTGTAACTGCTTCTTTCAGGATTATTGCACCACACAGCTTTTAAGATTCTACACTGTTTTATGGAGACCTGAAGTCAGGATATAGCAAGTCTCTGTTCTGCCTGCCAGATCATTTTATTCCACAGCTAGAAGCAGCTTCCTCAGGGAATGACCATCCTAATAAGGGTCCAGCCTTATTAGTGAAATTAGTGCATATTTTAGAGCACATTATTTTTAGGGAAAGAGAATTAAGCATCTACTATATAAAACATGAGAAATTGGTTTTGGTTCATTATTTTTATTTTTATTTGCAGTAATCAAAATATTTTTCAATGACTAATAAATATGTAGAATTTAGGCAGAGGTTTTGTTTGTTTATTTTTTTATTTTTTATTTATTTATTTATTGTTTTGTGGTGCGCGGGCCTCTCACTGTTGCGGCCTATCCCGTTGCGGAGCACAGGCTCCAGACACGCAGGCTCAGCGGCCACGGCTCACAGGCCTAGCTGCTCCGCGGCATGTGGGATCTTCCCGGACCGGGGCACGAACCCGTGTCCTCTGCATTGGCAGGCGGACTCTCAACCACTGCGCCACCAGGGAAGCTCTGTTTGTTTATTTTAATCCAATATTTATCTTACCCTCCTCCCAAATGTAAAGTGTTAAACATTTGTTTTGAGTTGAAACTTCCCCTGAGTTTTGGCCCCAGAACTAACAGTATATAAAAATGGAAAAGAAGCAGAAAGCTTGACATTTTAAATTATGTTCTCATGGAGAGTTTATAGTTGACTGACTGCCTTTATTCAGAAAACCAGAATAGCAGGAGAGAATGAATATCTTTGCTTTGCTGCCAGCCTTACTTCTGATCTTTTGAACATCACATTTTACACGTAGGCAACATATCAATGTCAACTAATAATACTCTATCATAGAGTTTTAAATCTTACACTGGTTCTCTTGGGATTATTTGGAGCCACAAAGCGAGTTTGTGCCACATCCTCTGAAAGCACCTTAGACTTTCCATATGGTTTATATCCCATCAACAAGCTCTTAGGTAGAAAGGTCTGAGTTGTTTAATTGTGCAGTTGTATTAATACATCACTTGTAATTCTAAGCTGGTAACACTGATTTCTGGGCAAATTTAAACTTTAATATTCTAATTTTTAGAAGTTAGAAACTGAGATTATAAAATGTAAAAAAAAATTTAAGACTGAAAAAGTAAATTTAAAGGCAAATTCTTAAACATTCTGTTAATATGGTCAGGAGAATAGAAATAAGATCTTTATACTATACAGAACTCTATTTAACATAGCTTTCTAAGTATTTTATTAATTGAATTCATTAAAATACTTAATCCAATTTTTTCTTCTGTTTCTTGACTAACACTATGATTTACGCAGTATTTGGTGTGTGTGCAAGTCTACTAATAGCCAATTTGGCAAACCCTTGGAGCTTTCCTCCTTACTATCGATGGCATGAGAGCTAAACACGTGAAGTTTTACATTGTTCTATAAATTAAGAAACAAGATTTCTTTTAATATAAGTAGAGAATAAGTAGAAAAGTAATTGAGCAATAATATTATTTAATAGCTAACATGTATTGACTGTTTACTCTGTGGCAGGCATTGTCATAAAGCCTTTACCTGTAGAAATTTATTAACAGTAATAGGAACTCCTCAAGTTCTGTGAGCTTACCGTACTTTATTGATGATAAATTCTAGACACAGAAAGATTAGTAAACATGCCCCAAATCACACAGCAAATTAAATGATAAAGCTTGGATTCAAGCCCAGGCAGCTGACCCCAGAGCCCAGGCTCCTCGGCTCTCCATCACATGACCTCTGTGCATGTGTTAGATCTTGAAGCTCCTTTCTCCCCACTTGGATTTATTACAGTAGTGTTTCATTCTTATATTTGTGTTTCCCTGTGTAACTTCTCTGCAGAGCCTTCTGTGAATTCAAATTGTGCAGATGCCTTTAATACCCAGTACCTCTTCACCTTCCTTATTCCAGAAGGTATCAGTGAAGCTCTGGATCCCCTTTTTCTTTCTTTTGTTTTAATTGAAATATAGTTGGCATACAATATTATGTTAGTTTCAGATGTACTACATAGTGATGGATCCTCTCTTTCAATAGCTGTGAAACAGCTTTAAGTTTCCCCCAGAATAGATTTATTTATCCTTTTGCAGTGAGGGATAACTTGGAGACGGGAGCTCTCTTGAAAGGGTGTCCTTTCCTTCTCTTTTTTTCTTCTTTTAATTTTCTTTTCTCTGAAGTAGTTCTCCCTCAAAAGACATCCCTTTTCTATAAACCTAGTTCAGATAACAATGTCTATCTAATTGAAATCTCCTGGTTCTTCTTAGTTGAAATCGAAATGCTAGGTAGCTCTCGTAGTGTCTGAACTCTGTTAGTGTTTGATGACATTCTTACTAAAGCAAAACCATTTTTAATTAGGTTTTATTAAAATATCTTTATTATTTTATCACAGTTATTAAATAAAAATATTTCTCTGTTATGACTGCTTATCAGTGGTGAAATTGATGTGTATTTGTTGCTGTTGTTTTCTAGGGAAGTATGGGTAGTATTACCTGCATCGCTTGGAAAGGTGATACATTAGTTCTTGGAGATGTGGATGGAAATTTAAATTTTTGGGATTTGAAAGGCAGAGTATCCAGGTATGAGTCAAAAATGCAATCGTGTTATTTGGTTTAAAAAAAAATCTCTTGGTACGGTTCCATTGGAGGCTTGTGACTTGGTAATAAGCAGGGTCACCAAATATGTCATGTGGAGCTTGGACCATTGGGTCTCTTGTCACTGAACTTGGGAGGAAGGGCCTTGAGCCAAACTCTGGAACAGTCATAGAAGACCCTTATCTGCAGGTGGCTCATGCAGAAGTCCTGGGACACTATTCCAGCCATTGTTAAAGAGCAGACACTTTCTCTTATACGTGGCCCCTGTCCCAGAAAGCAGAGATTCTCCTGTCACATCATTAGACCTTGTCAAAAACAGAAATAGAAAGAGACATTGGACATATCTCTTGATGATGAGATATTACTCTACTTCATATTGGTGTTTTGGTTTTTGTTTGTTTGTCCTCAGAGGAATACCTACACACCGAAGTTGGGTGAGGAAGATTCGTTTTGCCCCTGGTAAAGGAAACCAAAAATTAATAGCAATGTACAATGATGGAGCTGAAGTATGGGATACTAAAGAGGTAGGCCCAGCTCCACGTGGGTACACTGCAAATGAAGCTGCTGGCCACAGGAACTATGTATTTTTTTCTTCCTTCTGATTTAGAAATGAAAACTATGTAATGGGTTTGTCAAGCTTATTAAAAGTTTTCTTCCTTTAAAATTTTTCTTTCACAGTATTTCTGTTTTAAAGGTGATAGCTCAACAGATTTTTAATGTTATCACTATCTTTGGGACGTTTAAAATGCAGTCTGCATGTGGAAGGTAGACTGCCAAAGACTGTTCAGTTTTGGACGTAAACTGGACCTTTGCCAAAGGCGCTGTCTTTCCTTGACTGTTTAATCCAGAATGATTAACATCTTCCTTTTCTTTGTGAAAGTGACAATCAAATTCACTCTTGAAGGTTCAGATGGTGAGCAGTTTAAGAAGTGGAAGAAATGTAACCTTTCGGATACTGGACGTGGACTGGTGTACATCAGATAAAGTGATCCTGGCTTCAGATGATGGGTGTATCAGGGTCCTGGAGATGTCCATGAAGTCCACCTGTTTTAGGATGGATGAACAGGAGTTAACTGGTATGGAGTTCTAGGGAAAGGTTGCTTGGAAACCTGTCTTTATTTTGCACCAGCTGCTCTCTTCAGGGGAGAGAGATGCTTCTGTTTCATCTCAGTCTTGCTTTCTAGGAATCTGAGTTTAAGAAAATATTATATATTAACTTAAAGCTTGAGTGTTTTTATTGCTGAGATGCTAGACTCTTTGTAACTGCAGACGTCAATCATTCCCTGACTCTGGTTTACCAAGCGCCCCTTCCTTGACCCTTTTCTGAGTGCTCTGTCAAAAGATCAAAGATGTTTACATTTATAAAAATGGCTTCCTCAGACTTTAGGAGAACTCATTAGAGGACATAAATCTAGTGATAAGGTGCTGCTGGCTTTTTAATAGTGAGCCTTATATCTTTCTCAACCATGCATCATGGAGAAATCACTTTGGAAAGTGTTCTGAGTATCATGAATTTTGATGCCCATCTTATGACTTGTTAAAAGGCCAGTCAAAACAAAATTAGATGATTGCACTACCTTACCCTTTTTTGTATGGTTTTGTATGGTTTATGCTTCGAGATTTTTTTTTTCCAGAATGAAAAATATTTTAGCAAAAATAACTGTGACTGTAAAAGAAGGATGAGAAGTTTGTGAATGCACCCATCAATCTACTTGAAAATCAGACTTCCTTCATTAAGTTTTCTCCAAGCATATATTTGGTGTACACTCTAAGCTATCTGATCTGTAAAAAATTTCATTAGAGAATTGTTTAGTCATTTATTGAGTTTCATCTTAGAAACTGTCAGCTCTGGGAATTGTCTATACCTTTGTAGAGTCAATCTTTGGCACATTCAGAGGCAACAGTGTTTTGAAAACCTGCCCCTTCATGTTATGTTTGTGCTTGAGGCACTACCAAGTTGTTGTTTGTGTTGGCTGGGCTACCTTACGTTAGGTGTGCTTTTGTTTTTGTCACTGTCCCACCCTGCCACTGTATTTGGGAACCACCACTTCTTATTCTGTAACCGTGTCTGCCATCTGCTGAGGCAGAAGTTGAGCATTGCATTCCCATATCTGTCCTTGAGACACCTGCCAGCTCTGCAGAAGTAACAGGACTTCCTCCTAGGGAAGGACAAGCATAGATACTATTTTAAACATAAAGTTATTAAGAAAATGGAGGGAATTTCAAGGATGATTTTTCTTTTAGTTACTAATTCTAGGTAAAGAAGTGTGCAAATATAATCTAAGTGTTTGAGAAGCTTTTCTTTGACCTTTAACTTAAAATTTGTATCTAAAAATCTCCATAGCCAGGGTACTTATTTTTAAATTAAACTGAACTACAGAATTAGAGCCCATCATTAGCACATGTTTAATACCATACCCGAACGGCTGGCCTGCAGCCAGATTTTAGATTACATTTTTCTTTTAAAGTTTTCCTAATACTAAAAAAAAAAATTATTCCTATCCAATCTCTGTTGGTGTGACCTCAGCCAGAAAGGGAAAAATTTTTAAATAATAATGGGGAAAGGACAATAAAATTGTGCATATTTCCACATATTGAACTTTAAACTCAGAACAACACTCAATAAATGTTAAAGAATAAACACTGGTGAGAGTGTAAATATGAGTTAGGAAAAAGATGTCTGTGTTTGCTGCCAGATATGTGCTGATTTGAGCTTGGAAAAATATCAATCTGTTTGATATAATATATTCCTATTCTGAGGAATTAGAAATGTATTTTGGACTTACTGATGTCGGATAAAAATAAAATCATTTGAGGTCATGTGCAGTGATATAATATTTAATATATTTTCTTCAACTCTCCTTGACGACAAGTAGAAAAATCATAATACATCGATTCAAATACGTTTTCTTAGAATAGCTTAGATAGTCTTCTTCTTCCACCTGGCCTTTATTTACATGTGTCTGATACCTCCCCCCACCCCCCATAAAGGGGGAGGTCAGACAAATGTAGAAAATTGGAATCCCTGTTTTTGAGTTGGAGAATCCTTCTTGCCCACACTGCCTATTATCAGGGGCATAAAATGGCATAAAACAATCTTAATATTCTTTTTAGCAGCATCTAAAAGGAATTCAAGAGTACGAGACTTTAATAATAGTATGAAGCTGTTTCCAAGCACTTTAAATAGTATCACTATGGTGTCAGAGACTCTTCAATCTTGCTTTCTCCCCAACTCTTAGCCCCTGTGTCGTAAGTAGTGATTACATTGAATATACTCTCTGAGTTGCCACCAGACTTACACACCATTCTCTGCTGACTTCTCTGTAAACTGTCTATAGCTGAAGCTTTATAGTAGTATAAAATTTTACTTATTAAAAGCAAAAACTGTTTTCTTGTCTAGAACCCGTGTGGTGCCCGTATCTCCTTGTTCCAAGGGCCGCCCTCGCCTTGAAAGCTTTCTTATTACATCAGCCTTGGAATGGACGGTATTCTTTAGACATTTCTCATGTGTAAGTTTTTTTGCATTTTTGTTTTCCTTTCCTAATTGATTTAAGATTGAAGGACACCATTGAAAATCAGCAGTGACCTGTCTCCAGGGCCTATAGGGATTGGAAACTTAAAACCGAGCTGAGGCAGTAATGGCAGACACACTAAAAGAATCACTGATCTGCCTCTTGTCTTCACCCCTCTGGGGACTTTGGGGAAGCGTGAGCCTGTGGACAGCTGTGAGTACACGTGCTGCTCTCAGGTGGCTTTGTGGTAGTCTTACTGTCTGAACATGGGGCATGGCATACTGAGTGTGAAGAGGGCCAGTTGAGGCCAAGAGGAATTTGGGGACAAGATTAATTCTTTTTAGAAGCAGCATGAAGGGGCCTACTTCAGAGGTATTTTATGTTTTATAGTCTGCCTTATTGCAAAAAAATATTCACATTATTAGTGGTTATTAGTTAAACTACCACAGGTGTTACAGGATTTATGCCATGTGGAATGCACAGATAGGCCTGGGTTAGGGGAATTAAAAAGATAATAATATGATGAGGTATCTTTTCTCCAAGAAGTATCTACTTAAAGAAATGAATGGTCATTTTGCAGAGCAGAACAAGCAGATTCCTTTAGTCATTGCTAAGTTCCTTATTAACATGAATCTAAATCTAATAGTTTTTAGAGCTCACTGATCAATTTTCTGGTTTCTTGAAGGCCAAGGAGACTTTCTGTACTCATTTCTTGGTTTTGACTAAATAACATAAAAGCAGACATTAAAGATGATTGGTAGGTTCCTGAGTAGACTGTTGCTGTTTTGGTCTACAACCAGGTTTTTAACCAAGGACTACAAAGAAGTTATTTCTATATTAATACAACTTTTTTTCTGGTGAAGAAATAAATCGTAAGTGAAATAAATAAATTGTAAGTGAAGAGAAAATGAACTCATTTAAAATCTTTTCTTGGTACAGTGATTATCCAGAAAATGAAGAAATAAAGAATCTCCTTCAAGAGCAGTTGAACTCATTGTCTAAGTAAGCACTCTAACTATGTTTTATTAGAAGATAAGGATATGAAAAAGAAAAACATAATGATTTAGGCTTTTTAAAATTAAAATAAGCTTTGTTTTAGAAAATATTTAGTAGCCCATGGAGAGACCATTCTGTTCACAGAGGTGAGTTTCCCTTTCGAATCTTTGTCTTGTGGAAGTAAGGTTCAGATTGCCGTGCAGTGGGACGTCTTATAGCTCAGCCTGCCTCCAGCACAGGTCCCCTGCGAAGCCTCGTGTTAGAGGGTGTACACAGGGCGATTCTTGTGTGTCCGCTTCCCTCTCCTAAAGTGAGCTCTCTGTGTCAGGAGCTGTGTGTGCACTATTCTGGCTAAGAAATTAACATGCTCCCTAGAGCCAAGAGCATTTAAAAATATGTACTGGGAATAATATTGGAAAGGAAGCAGAAAAATATGGGTCCACAAGGAGTTCTTGGTAAAACATAACATGTTTTTGCAATCTAGACTCTGCCACATGTATTTTAATACTTAATAAATTAACGATAATAGAATATTTTATTGATGTCAAATTCGAAATAATTACTTTATTGTTTTCTCTCTTCCAAGGTTATGTTTAAATGGAAAAGAATAGATTTAAAGACTATCTTCCCTTCTTCCTGATTTATAAATATTCTATATTTGGCTATTTTAGAAATAGCAATTTATAAAAACACTAGCCTTCCTTAAATATTTTAATTTTTGAATACGTTCAAGAATAAATTCTGAATGCATCGTCTCTAAAGTATGTACTGTTCCTGATGATTATCAGCAAAATCGTTTTATCAACAATGACATTCTTGTTCCTATAGTTAGACAGCTGTTCATACTTTTAAAAACATGAGTTGAACTGCTTCAAGAAGCAAGAAGGTGAATCACAATTAGAGCCTTAAGCTGTGGTGGTTGATGGGTACTGCTTCTCCAAACCTAGATACACTCTAAGCCCTGTAAGCTTTTGCAGTTTCAGGGTCACAGCAAAGTGAGTTCTTTTGTAAGTTCTAAGCATACCCTTTGGGTAGGATGTTTCATTTTAAGAGTTACTGATTTGTCTCCTTTGTTGTTGGATTCAAAAATGTTATCTTGCCTTTGTCTGCATTCCTGTCCACAGTGACATAAAGAAACTCTTGCTCGATCCGGAATTTACTCTCTTGCAGAGATGCCTGCTTGTTTCAAGGTAACTCTGTTTGAAATGTTTTATGTAAGACACAGGGAATTTCAGGTTAACTCATTTCTTTTATTAAGGTTGTTAGTTAAGACCAGACTCTTTCGGATTTTAGAAAATATATCAGTTCATCCTTTATAGTTGGCTTACAATTAATTTTGAAAGTAGTACTACAAATAGGAAAAAAAAACCTCACATTTTAAGCATGAGATCTAGGCCTTCTCTATTGAAAAGACTCCCTCCTACAGACAGCTTTTTAAAATATCAGCTACAAAGTGCATAAATATACCTATATATATTGGTGTACCAATATTGGTATTAAATGTACCAATAACTTATATTTAGAAGTAATAATCTCTACATTCTTACTGTACAGTAGAGTTGTCCCTTATAAAAAAAGACATTTCCCTCCACTCCCCAGAGAATAAATAGCATATTATTTCCACACCTTATCTAGTCAGTTATTCCAGAGGAACTTCTTCCTTAGTTGGTCCAGATTGAAAGGTATGCTAATGGCAAACCAGGTAAATAATGGCCCAGGCTTAAGAACCATGGTGTTCCTCTTAACACAGAACAAAGGGGGATTTGGGTCTGAAGGGGCCTCATGCAGTCAGAGCCCTGTGCTGTTTGAGACCCAGTAACAGGGCTGGAGGACTTGCAGCTTCACCTCTTCCACCCAGCCCAGCACGTGGTCTTTCACATGCCAGCACCATGCTCCCAGCACTTGAAGCTACTGTGAGAAGCCCCCATCCAGGCCCCACTCTGCTGTGTGAGTTCAGTGGAAACTTTGGTTTCACCCTTGCCAGGCTTTACGGCGATGAATCGGAGCTGCACTTCTGGACTGTCGCTGCCCACTACCTGCACAGCTTGTCCCAGGAGAAGGCAGCAGGCACACCAGCTGCTAAAGAAACTGCTCCTTGGGACAAAGTGAACAACCCACTAGATATATGTTACGATGTGCTCTGTGAAAACGCCTATTTTCAGGTATTATGTTTCATATATTAAAAACCTTTAAAGCTCTGTCTTTGTAAGTATCTTAACCTTAGGAAACTTTCACACCAAGTAAAGGTCCATGTGATAGAAATGAGTCCCTTGGCACATTCACATTAAAGGATTGACTCAGTACTTGAAAAGCTCATAAATGCTTACAGAGTTTTTTAATAGACATTAAAATTTTATTATTAACAGTCTTCTAATTTTTTTGGTCTTAAAATTTTTTTTCAACTTGGTTCATTTTAATTTTCTCATTTTATTAATTTTCTATAAATAACAAACAATTTACTTGGTTTAAATTTGCTGTTCTATATATATAAAGGTAGTTTCATAATTTTTTTAACTTCCAGTAGAGTTCTAAATTACACATAGAGATGCTTCTTCCAGCCCTACTGAAGTGGCAGTTTCTGTAAGCAGACTTGCACACAGACTAGAATACATTCCAACACTGTTTCTCCTTAGATTCTTATTAAACTTATTAAACTTATGAAACTCCTTAGATTCTTATTAAACTTATTAAACTTATTAAACTATGAAGCTGATTAATAACCTCAGAAGTCAAAGTAATGTTTACTAAAACGACTTTAAGTATAATTTAAATAAGTCAAAAGTTTTAAAATCCAGCCTCAATTTTCTCTCTCTTTTATTTTTCTACTCTAGAAATTTCAGCTGGAAAGGGTTAATCTCCAGGAGGTGAAACGGTCAACTTATGATCATACCAGGAAATGTACAGACCAGCTACTTCTCTTGGGTCAAGTATGTCAGTTTTTATAACTCTTTTCATGTTTCAGGGAGTTCCTAGTTGATTAGTAATTTACAGCATTACTTATACCCCCCCCCCACACACACACACACTATATAGTGTTTCCTTAAAAGTATAAAAGTATAAGTATAAATTATGCTTTCTTTCGAAATAAGACCAACAAACATTCTGAGAAAGCAAAGATATATATGGTTAACCAGCTTGTAATTTTGGCTTCCATAATGTCACATGAGGCCTAACTAGTTTTGTTTTGTTTTGGTTTTGTGTCTTTGAATTGACTGGCGCAAAGCTTACATAAGCACCTGTATAAACCAGAATGTGGTTTTACATTTGTCCTAAAGAAGCAGTGTTGTACTTTTGTTCAACTTGTATATATGCAAACAAAGTGTCCACGAACATTTTTGAGAAAAGTCCTCTTTAAGCTGAAAACTTCAGTGTTCCAAATTATGAATTTTAAAAGGTTATGTTGAGGAAAATGGCCTCGTAATTAGAAGAACTGTTTCTTTTATTAGACAGACAGAGCTGTGCAGTTGTTATTGGAAACAAGCGCAGATAACCAGCATTATTACTGTGATTCACTGAAAGCCTGCTTGGTCACAACTGTCACCTCGTCAGGCCCCTCCCAGAGCACCATTAAGCTCGTGGCAACTAATATGATTGCCAATGGGAAATTGGCAGGTAAGGCATGTTTTGGGGTATATTCGTTAATACTCTGGAAAATCAGACCCACTCCTGGAAAGTAATTGGTTATTAGGGATATTTCTTTCTTTTTTATATACACTGGAGAAAAGTAGAAAGATTATTGCTAGCAGTTGATAAGATGACCATATAATTTAATCATCTAGACCAGAGTGCTTTTTAAAGAGTAAATGGGGCACTATTAATAATTGCCAAGACAATAGGCATAAATTGGATAAACCTGGGCACCCTAAATGCTGAAAACCAGTGAGTGAGGTAGGCTTTACTTGTTTGTTTTCTGGACTGTGTTTGTACTTCCAACCCTGTTCATTTGAGTGGTAACATTGTAAAGCCCTATTTTAATATTTTATTTTAAAATTTAAGTCAGTAATGTCTCCAATAGGTAGGTATAAAATGTCCAAGACCAGATGAAGTCAAATGGTGATTTTATCCTTTAGTGACTTGTCAGAAAGACAGCTCCAGTGTCACTTGTGGGGCTGCTGTTTTGTCTTCCAGAGGGTGTTCAGTTGCTCTGCCTGATAGACAAAGCTGCAGATGCCTGCCGCTACCTGCAGACCTACGGCGAGTGGAACCGGGCAGCGTGGCTTGCCAAAGTAGGTGATTCTAGTAGGTGCCTTGAACATTCGGGATAGAAAGTTCAGTCTTGAACTTTGGACTCAAGATTTAGAAGCATTTTTGTGGCTGCAAAGCGGCTTTGCGAATATTTTCTTGCAACTTTCATCCTCTTATTCTTTGAGTATAAATTACATTTCTTATTGCAAATTGGAGGTTGCATTCGTGGCAATTAAGTGAAAGCAGCTGCCTCCTCTCCCTACTGGGGTGTGAGCCCAGACTCAGCCCAGAGGTGTTGCCAGGCCTGTCGGTCCCGAAGGTGTGGGTCCCCGTCACTGCTGGTCGTGGTGCTGCAGCGTCAGGGGGTGTGTAGTAAAGCAGAGCCGAGCTTTGTTTCATAGGTACAGATCCCATTTCGATTCAATTCTTTTCCTTTCTGTAGTGCAGGATGTCTCTGTTTTTAACGTGGGCATCTTTCCCAGGTCCGTTTAAATCCAGAAGAGTGCGCTGATGTTTTAAAGCGCTGGGTTGACCACCTTTGCTCCCCTCAAGTGAACCAGAAGTCAAAGGCCCTCCTGGTCCTCCTCTCCCTGGGCTGCTTTTCCAGCGTGGCTGAGACGCTTCACAGGTACACCCAGTGTCCACAGCTGGTCAGGACCACCCGGGATTAACCACCTTATGCTGTCCTGAGGCTCTGCCGGGTGGAGGGTAGTCCTCGGTGTCGGGAGTGAAGGGAGAAGCATACATTTTAGGTTTATTTAAAAAAGAAACCTAAAGGGATGGAACAGTCTGTGTTTATTAATTCTTCATTTGGTCTAGGAACTGTGTTATTTTCCTACCAATATGCTAGTCACACCTAACAGGTACCTGTTTAAAAAGAATATTAAAAAAGTCTTCAGAGAATTGGGGACAATTCATCTTTGAGTAGAGCAACTGAGATGAAGGCTAGAAGGCAGTAGGAAGGGTGAAGAAAGTGTGGCGAGTTGGAGGTGTCCCCTCTGACAACCTTGAAGGGTAATTAATACTCATCACTTGTTATAGGACATTTTATTTATTTAAAATCTAAGGGAGGTAGGTTGAGGCAAATACTACAAAAGCTTACTTGTTAAATCTGGGCAGTGGGTACGTGGATCCTTGTCCTATCTCTGTAGATTTCTGTGAAATTCAACGATTTCACAAATTTTTTTTAAGTATTAATAAAAAAGAGCGGGAGGTTGGGGCGTGAGAATTCTCCCTTCCTTTCCTCTAAGCCGGGGCTGAGAACAGTGCTGGTGTGACTTACCCAGCACTCGGGCTTCCGGGGAGAGTGTGTACAAGTCTTTACATAGAAACACGCCCTGGGACGGTTCTCTCAGATACCATAAATTACAGCACCTAACTCGTGTTCTGTTGAGCAGCATGAGGTACTTCGACAGAGCGGCCTTGTTTGTGGAAGCTTGTCTCAAGTACGGTGCGATTGAAGTCAGCGAGGACACAGATATCCTTTGCCGGGGACATGTGTGCTGAGGAGGAAGCAGATGCCGTAGCGGGTTTTAGAATCTCTCTCGGTTGTGCTGCCGGGGAAGAGCTATTCTATTGAGAAAGATCTGTATTCTGACCCTCCAGAGCCAGGAAAGAGGGAGAAACAAGAGGGACAGAATCAGAAAGAAGGTTGTTGCACCACCGGCATCAGCTGTGAGATAGACGGAGGGTCAGGAAGGGCTGTAAAGGGGAGGGAGCCCGAATTTTGTAATGTTTTGTTTGAACTTAAAAAGAAGATAGAGGAAGACTAGTTTAGGAAAGGTAAAGGAGGCTGCTACTGGAATAAATGCATATTGGAATAGAATAAAAAGAAAGACTTGCTGTTATCCATAGGGACAGTCTAACATGGAACAAGACACAGCAGCACTTCAGAGAGACGTGTTGTGCAGGCAGGTCACTGTGGTCCACGTATGACCAGGAGGATTTCAGTTCTTCTACACGTCACTTGAGTTACATGTGTTTCTTTGGAAAGAATGAGCTTGAGAATCCAACTCCCAGGTCCTTGTTTTTGCAGAGGCCTTGTTGTTATATCATTGCACTTTTTCTTGAATTGTTACATTGTGGCCTCATTTCTACATGTCATGGTTTTGATTTTCTGTATAATTTTTTACAGAAAATTAAGCTGAACTCAGTGTTATATATCTAGGCACTGGGGAAGTTGGCTCTAGTTTGAAGGAGCCATTTTGGATATCAGAGCACAGTGGAACAGGGCTGTCTAAAATCCCAACACGCAGCTATCTGGAGCTCTTGCCTTGGGGCAGGCTTTGTAAATAGAACCTCTCAGTGAAGCTCATCTGCCTCTTAAACCACCAGCCTCTCCGACTTTCAAATGGCATGAGGGTATGCATGTGAGTTTCACTTCTGTCATCCTTCTTTCTCCAGTCGTTAAGTGCATTTAGACCTTGGAGAATCTGGGAGGATGTTAGTTGGGTCTTGTAGAAGGACAGGCTCTGGACTCAGCTGGTGCAAGTGCAGGGACATTACACACTGAAACATCGCCTCCCCCCGCCAGGAGTTGCCCTCCCCCAGGGAAGAGGTACCTGTGCTTCTCCCGTGCTGCCCTCCTGTGGACACTCCAGCAGAGCTGGTCATTGTTTCCGGCCTGTGGGAAGCTGGTGGAGCCCTTTTTGCCCTTCTTTTCCTTAACTGTGGTTTACAGAAACTCATCTCCGCTATATATGTGGATTATGCCCGAAGTTTGAAGAACCTCGGTTTTAAACAGGGAGCGGTTTTTTTTGCTTCAAAAGCTGGAGCAGCTGGCAAAGATTTATTGAATGAGCTGGAGTTTCCCAAGCAAGAACTGATTGAAGAGTGACAGGTCAGCATGTACCATGGCACGTGGCCTCACGAGCAGTCGGCCGGGGCGTTGGTCTGGCTGTGGACGGTCACAGCCCAGGCTCATGATGATGCCGTCCCTGCCGGGGTCCTTGTGGGCTGTTTCACTACATGTGCACAGCAGTATGTGAATGTTTATGCTGTCAGGAGCAGGTTCTAGGACCTGTATTTATCTCAGACAAAGATGGGAACGCTTCAGATTTTGAAAGTATAACATTTTATACTTTTGGAGACAGTTTTAAGAGTCCCTGGAAACACTTTTAATTTTTTTAAAACTTAAGATCCAAGCAACTGAATTGCTTTTCTCATTGACTAGATTAAAATCTATAGTAAAAGGAGTTTGTGAGACCTATTCTGAAATCTGTGCTTTGCCTGTGTTTATATACAGTCATTCCAGGTACAAACAGAGCAGAAACATTTAAGCAGTAAACATGACTTACCATAGCATTCCTTGTTTTCTTACCTTGAAAACAGAACTGTTGATTTCCTGATTTAGGCAGCTGCTAAATTTTGTAATTTCAGGTTCGTAGGCTCATAGAGAAATTGTAAGCTTTATGTTTTGTCCAGTATGTGGAGTCTTGTATATTTTGGATTTTAACTCCAGTGATGTGTTACAGTAACCTCCTCTCTGAAGGCACTGTTCTTTAATATTCTTTGTTTTCTTCCAATGACTGAACTATATGAGATGTGACTGCTATAAATTATCGCTAAAAATTTAAATGTGTATAATTGACAGAAATGATAAATAAAAAGGGACTTCATCCCAGCCAGGCCTTTGTGTTCTCTGAGCTGCTGCGCAGCAGGCTGGGTGCTGGGCTGGTGCCTCAGGAGTCCGTCAAGCTGCCGGCCCTCCAGCATCCGAGCCACTTTGCTGAACCCGGAGAACCTGGGCTGCGGGGGCTTGGGCCCCAGCATAGAGCTGCCTCTTGAGTTCCTGGGTGGGCAGGGCTCGGCTTGTGGCTCTCAGAGGTGAGGAAATGGCCTTCCTGTCTTCTCCTCCTGGATGTCCACAGTGGCACGTATCGTAACACCCACCAGGAGGTGTTTTTAGATAAAATCGTAGTCTCTACCCTTAGATATCAATCAGTCTGCCCCATCGGACAAGGAACTGAGATCCATGGAGAGGAAGAGCCTGTCCTGGGAATGCTTGTTCCCAGGCCAGTGCTTTGGCTAAATGTCCTAGAAGAAACCCAGGACCCATTCATTGGTCCTGTGATTGGCTAACCTTCTTGCCCTTTCTTTGCCTAGGTAGGTTACATAGAATTTTTAAAGGCCATGGGCAAACCCAGCTCTCTTTATATTGTTTATTAGTTAAATGCTTGTCAGGATAGATTTTATTAATTCAACCGTCAATTAGCTAAAGGAGAAAAGAATGCTGGCCTTAGTAAGCAGAGAGAAAAAAGAAGAAATTCCAGCATAGGGCATCTTGAAAGTTAAATGTGCTTTGGAGTGGAGGCCAGCAAATAGGCAGTGAGCTGTTGCCTGACTGTGGGAATGGAGGAGCGGACCAGGCGCAGCTCGGCAGCAGCGGAGCAGAGAGGCCCGAGAGCCTGGAACATGTCACAGACCGGCTGGTGAGGATGGCAGCCAGTCTGTGTCAAGACGCCCCTCTGGTGAGCATTCGAATTCAAGGGCAGGTGAATCACATTCACAGTCAGTCTTTCTGAACCTCAGCTTGCCTTCCCACGGAAGGTCTTTAAGCACATTGTGTTATCAGTGCATTAGCAAAGGAGGCTTCCCAGGGTGACACAAGCAGCGGCAATTGGGAAGGAGAGTGACCGTGACTTCAGGTCAGCAGGTGTCTCCCTGTGCAGGTCCCCACAGGTGTGCTTGTCAGGCCCTTGGCCCTTCCCTTGGCAATGAAGGAAGCCTGGGTGGAGGGGAGAAACCTGGTCTGGTGGGCAGGGGCTTCTGCGCAAGGGAGGCCCCGTGTGAGACCACTCCTCTGGCTGCTCTCACAGAGCCATTTCCTGTCGCTCACTGTTACCTTTTTCCTGTTCGGTTAGTAATTGTTCTGCGGGTGGTGGCACGCTCTCGGCCTGCCCGCACTCTTGCTTTAGGTATTTCCATTGCTTTGAAGGTGGAAGCAGAACCTTTTGTTCTTCTAAAATAGATATCAGAGCAGCATCAATACAAGCTTCATGTCCCTCCCAGATGCAACTAATCAGAAATTCTCTACAGAATAGACCTCACCTCGGTATGAAAACAGTTCCTCTCTCGACTGTTTGTTGCCTGGAGATTTCATCTTGCATGAAGACAGTATTAGGTTTCAGTGAATCCTCAGCTCGTGATCACCCGTAGTATTTCATTCTCCTCAGCAGCACTTCATGATTGACGTGAAGTGTTCAGGTACAAACTTGTTGTCATGCTAGAATAAAAGAATTCTGCAAGGCAGAAATGACAGACAAGTGAGAATATTCTCTGAGCCAGTAGGGCTCTGTTTCTTTGGGATCTATTTTAGAAGAACAAAAGCTTCTGCTCCCATCTTGTAACTGATTTGACTGACTCAAAACAACTTGTGAATGAAAGAAGTCTGTCAGTTAAAATGTAAAGGGATTTTTAATTGGTTATACTTGAAGGTGCTGGTGTTTTAAAAGAAGAAAAGCGAAGGAGCTGGGCTTTAGGAATGCAGTTCTCCTGAGAACTGCTGGAATCCAATTAGATGGGCAGGCCCAAAGGGCACTCGGATGGGCAGATTGCCCCACTTGCCTTTCTTGTCCTTAAAGGCTCCTTGCATGTGTTTGCTCCGTCAGCCATGCCGGGTCCACGCAGAATAATGCCATGAAGGCCCCACTTCTCTCCCACTCAGATTTTCAGTGACTGCGGCTCTCAGATGAGTCCCTGCAGGCATTTTGCCTCAGCATTTGGCTCTCAAACCGAAAAAGGCCAACTAAACACCACCGACCCTCCTTATTTTTTTCAGTGACATTGAGAAATATGACTTAGTCAAGGTGAAAGTAACTGTCCTAAGTACAAGAGAAGGAAAGACATTCTAGGTTCCGTAGGTGATTTGGGTTTGATATTTAGCTTTTCCATCTTCCATATTTATTTTTAGCAAAGCCAACTGCAGTTAGGCAAGAAGGCTGTTAAAAACCCTGTGATGTACAGCTTCAGAAAGATTGCACAAATTAGTTAAGACTTTAAGGTTAGATAAAAAGACATTCCTCAGTCACCGCCTTAAAAATGTTGCTTGGGTCCGTTTTCTCTCGCGTTGACTGTCTTCTTGAAACTGAAGTTGGTGGGCTGGTGTGGGGCAGCAGTGCGGGCTGGAGGGGAGCGGGGGCAGGTGGGTGGGCTGCACGGGAAGGGGCCCTTGTTCCGGGACATCCTCAAGATGAAGAGCTGAAAGTGCGGCCTGCAGGCCTGCCTGTTCTGTAAACAAAGTTTTACTGGAACAACCATGACCATTTGTTCAGTGTCTGTAGCTGCTTTCAATTCAAGAGATTTGAGTATTTGCAACAGATACTCTATGTCCTATAAAACCTAAAATATTTACTGTCTGGCCCTTTACAGGAAAAAGTTTACCCACTCCTACTCTAGGTCCATAATGCCAACTTGAGATGAAATTTCAGATTTCCATTTGTCTTTTCCGGGTACAGATCAGTGATCCTTCTCTGACTAGGTACACTAGAACTTAGCTCTTTTCAGAAACATGTTGTTATAAGCGTCATCGCATCCGGCTCCTTTATGGGCCCCAATTCCCATGGCAGTGGGTCTAGGAAACTACGTACAACATGTATCACCTGGGCTGACCTTAGTCTTATTTCTGACAGTTTTGAGATAAATAGATGGTATATATACGTCATCAATCAATGATAGATGACATCAGCAGACGACAGAAAATTTATATCCAAGAGCTGTTTCATTACCAGCAATTTTAAGCAAATCTCAGTCTTACTCCAGACACCTCCTAACATGTTCTGCTGTAATAAGACCTCATTTTATTCCAGTATTTTGACATTCTACCATCTAGAGCTTTCATGCTTCCGGCAGGGTGGAAGATGAAAAATCGTTACACCCTAAGCCTGTGGTAGGCATTACTGTTGCTGACCTGAGTTCACAGGGTACAGATGTTTCTGGACAGAAACCCTGGGTGGGGGAAGTCTCAGCAGCTGATGACTCGGGCTTCGTGTAATCCCATATGGATGAGCCAGGAAGTGCAGTTATCAAAAGGGGAGGATGGATAAGCCTGCAACCTAATCAAATGGAAAAGCTCAACTGAGGAGGAAACTGGCAAACTGTAAGTTGGCACAGATACATTGTGGGAGGGAGTGAGGGAAGGAGGAAGGCCTGAGAAACGAGATTTCTTAAAGGCTGATTTGGGGGGAAATGGTTCGGATCGTTTTCTTAAGAACCATCTGTCCAGCAACAAAACTTAGTTCTGTGGATTAGGTTCACTTCCCAGTGGTCCCGAGTGCACATCGGGAACGTAATTGGACAATAGGCCCTTGCGTGTCTTAAGTTGCTAATATCTGTCAAGAGTAGGACAAGAAAAATAGACCGTGTCCCGTGAAGCAGCGGGAAAGCTGTCCTATAGAGGATCGTGTTCTAGCAAGAGTCTAGCATTAGTTAATTCAAGGGATCTTAAGAACCTGATTTAAGTTTGTGCTCTTGGCGATGCCACTGCACATTGCAGAGGGTCTGCCGGAGCCACACTGGCTAGCAGAGTAACTGTCAGCCAAGCCTTGGGTTTTGCTTTTTGCTTTTGCAAACCTGCTCAGCAGTGGTTCTGAACACCAGTGCCCAAGGTGTGGAACAAAGAGGAAAGCGTGGCCTCGGGATGGCATGTCCCTGCCATCTAGCTGCCTGACCTTGGGCAAGCTGTCACCTGAGCCTCCTTTGTAAGAGGGGGTAATATTGCCTGCCTCCCAGGGTGGTTGAGAGAAAGATGACAGATGGGAGGGCTCATCAGTCCAGAGGATGCCCGAGTCCTTAGAAGTTATTCAGGAACGTGTGTGTTCTGTCTGCGTCGCTGCTCATGGGAAGATGGATGAGACTGTCAGCTTTCGTTCAGGACGGGGAGTCTTGCTTGTGAGACACAGACCAGCAGGATTAGAACAGGCCGGGAGGAAGGGAGAGAAAAGGAAGACGGAAAGTGGCTCTCGGCATCCCTAACGTCTGTCGCCCACTCTGGCATCGCGGAAAAACTTGTTCTGAGCAGAAAGAACTTGATCTGGAGCCAGGGTGGACCACCTTCTCTCCATGAGGCATCTCCAGAAACCTGCTCCGTCCACGTCCAGCAGTTCCTCCCTGACCGTCTCCCCCATACGCAGCAAGTCTCCTCCTGCCTGAGACTCACATCACCTTCCTGCATCCCAGCCCTCTGCTGCCTCCCCAGCCCCTCCCTGCCCTGTCCTTACCCGTGGGAACCGCCAAGCTCCGAGCGTGGACTGAGCCACCACCTTCTGTGGGAGGCACCTCCCTACAACTGGGTGGGGCTGGGATGGAGTAGAGAAGTGAAGAGCAGCCCTGGGCATGAGGGGACGTTCACCCCCGGCAACGGAAGGACTGAACAGAATCCACCGGGAGTGGCCGTGAAAGGACACACGGCCAACAGTGGAAGACAAACCAGGAAAGGCGCACAGCAGGTGCAGTGGGGTTCAGAAAGGACAGGGAGCAGGTGACTCACTGGGGCCTCCTGGGGAGTAGGTGTCAGCATGGCCCTGAAAGATGGGCAGGAATGAGCCCAGCCGGTCCAGGCAGGTGAAAAGCGCAAAGAAAGGTGTGGTTGTGGAAACTGACCTAGAACCAACACCAGCAAATGGTTCCATTTTTCAGCAGTGTTGGATACATCCCCTGGGGCTGGGTGGGAGGAGCGTGTAGACCAGCTCAGATGTCCGTGAGGCCCCAGCTGGGGCCCGGCCCTGCGCACTCTGCTCACCAGAGAACCGGCCAGCGGCTCCCATCAGTTGCTCCAGGTAGCGGGGGAGCTGCGTTCTCAGAGCCGCATCGCTGACGGTGGGTGAGAAGGAAAAGGCAGGAGCTTCTCTGTCACCATGTATAAACCCAGGAAAAAACATTTTGGCCACTTCTTGAAGAAAAAGGTAAGACTCAGCAGCCCTGGTTTCTCACCTGCATGGTCTAAGGGCTGCACTGTGCACTGTAAATGCCACAGAAGGCACTCTCCCCCCAGTTCAGCCAGAGAAAGCAAGTCACTGTCAAATCTTCCATTGCTTTTGATAACGCTTACCTTGCACCAGGGAGCAAAGGAACACACACAGTGTACACCAGGGAACTTGGAAATGACCAGCAATGTCGAGGTCAACAGCTTTTTTTTCTCTAGATGTGCTTGTGGTTATGACATTTTGAAAATGAAAGCACACAGTGTTGCTGTATTTTTGACTAGTTGGTTAGTATTGTTTGGCTGGTCCCTGGGACAGAATGAAATGTACCCATATTTCTGGTGTTGCACAAAGAGCTGTGAGCAACTGGATTTGTGTTGCTCGATTTTAGTAGATTAGGTTCAGATGGACCCAAACTTTTTCTTTTACGAATGACTGGGAACCACAGGCTCCAGAACAAATCAGAAAGTCAGTCATAAGTGCCAGTAAGACCGGGGGTGCAGTGCTGAATCCCACCCTGCACAAGGGGGTCCATGGCTACAGGCTCAGGAAGGAGAGCAGTGGCCACTACTCAGCACAGCTGCCTGTCGGCACAGAAGCAGTGCCACTGGAGCACCAAGGGTCAGATCTTTCGATCTTTCAAAAGGCGCTGCAAGTCGAAATCGCTACATGAGATATCCAGATGTTTCAGTGTTGGCTCAGATTTCCAGAAAGCCAGTTCATGCCCAAGAAAATACATCTCTGGGCCAGCATCAGCTCTGGTGCCAATAGTTTGTGACTGCCATGATCATAAAAATAAGAAAGCATCAGCATCGCACTTCATTTACTAGCTTCACTTTGTTAATAGGCAGAGAGCGCTAAAGGATATCCAACTCTTCGGAGCACCATGGTCTCCCTGAACTACCGAGGGCCCCTCCTGGATGCACTCGGGCTCTGAGGGTAGGGTCCCAGACAGTTCTGTCTCACTCCAGGTCACCTGATTAGTGTGTGTAAACTTTTTAAATAAATTCATATAACCACACAGCCTTGTTCAGTTGGAGTCTCAAGAGCTGGGGTCTGAGCATCGAGGTTTGCATAGCGCCCCGAGTGATTTTAATGTGCGGTCAGGACTGAGTTTACTTGCTTATCCCTCTGCTATTCTCGTATCAGAGTGATGGCAACTAAGAGCTGATGTGCCCTGGATGGCTACTCCTTTCATCAAAGACCCCGACGGCTTAGAAAGAACCGTCTTCTCAGCATAGGGGTGCGTCCACCTCTTCACAGATATCTTGGCCCACTCTCTGGACCCTTCAGAGACAGGGGAAAGCCCCAGGGTGGGTCTTTCCTCTGTCACTTGCTTGAGCGCTCTGCTGTGTGATCTGAATTTCCCTACTTTTAACACAATCATCATGCTGATACTGATGCAGAATTCTGCGAGCAGCTAATAGGTTGTGAAGTGCAGTGCACGTGCATATGTTGCTTTTCTGAGCTTTCTCCTGTCCCCAGATGTCTCTCTGTGTCCTAGTTCTTCACCTGCCCTCTGCACCCCCAGCGGGTACCCCCATGCTGCTTCAAGGAGACCCTCACACTGGAAGCTGTTTTCCTCCCTCGCTCCTGCCTTGCTGTCACCAGAACCTCGGTGGAAGGCTCTGTCACCCTCAGATGCTGAGTCCCAGGGCCATGTCTGGTCTAGGGCACAGAGCGGACACATGGCTCTGCTGCTGATTGCCAGCCTGTGGGAAGAAGCCTTTGGTCCTTGTTACTGACGTTGACCCCTCGAGTGTCTGTTCAGAGAGGTGAGTGGGCAGTGAGCAAGCGCTGCAGCCCCCATCCCTCTGCTCCCCTTCCAATCAGGCTCTGCCTTTCCCAGTACAGTTCCCCACACACTGCTGTTTCCCTGCCCCTACCCTCCCAGTCTCTGCCTGTGCAGAGCCCACACTTCTCCCGCTCTTGCCTGGAGCTCCCAGATCCATAGTTTATGCTCCCCTGCCCTTGGGGGATCAGTATCTCTGCACCTGTGTAATGATTTTCTCACAGGAAGCCCTACAACACTGCCACTGTTTTCTTAAAGTTACCACATCTTTAATAAGAAAATCCCTCCCAGTGGTTTGACGTGTTCGGGGTACACTTGGGGGCGGGGAGACAACCTGATGGGTATTAGAATGAAAGAAGCATTGGATGCACCTGGAACAGCCAAGTACTAGCAAAGTGGTGCTCACACACAGCGGGCAGGAAGAAAGAATGCCCAGGTAGATTGTTCATTTAAAAAGCAAATCACCAAACAATATAGTATGATGGCTGGTATGGTATAGTATAGTATAATATATATATCACGTAGATTGACATAAAAATATTCAGAAGGCTCTAGAGCAAACTCTTGTCAGTGGTTACATCTACATGATGTACTGTATTATCTATATTTTAAAAATGTTGAACAATAAAAAATCGTCCCATAATAAAAGTCATGTTTAAATTCTAATGGTAAAAAGAATCAGCCCACCAATCCTCAACCTCTGTGATGTCTTTTCTCTGGGTTTCCCTTGTACCCCAGCTGGGAAGGTTTGTTGTGAGGCATCCTTCCCTCTCCCATAGCACTCGGGACCACCTCCTTCATAAGACGTGTCTTCACGCTGTTTTATAATCCTCTCTTTCCCTGGGCTGTGACCTCCTGCCTATCAGAGCACCCAGAATGTCCTCTTCATAGAGCTTATTATCAGTGTGACTAATTAATTTCAGCAGATTCATTCTCTGTGCAGTTTGTGTTCTCCTATCTGTCTTTCCCACTGGACCGTGTCAATAAGGGTAGGGACCAAATGCCAAACAGCCAGCACAGTCTGTAGAATACATAGTTGGTGCTCGAGAAACAGTTGCTAAATAAGTGAATGCGTGAAAGTATGGATGAATGAATTCAAATCAGGACTGTCTCAGAAATCCAAAGCCTGATGCCTCCGATCATCAGATGGGTGTCACCAAAATGCAGAGATCCTACTCAACAGCGGGGCTCTCTGTCACTCACTGGAGTGGCACACGTGTCACCCAGATCAGAGGAGACTTTCTATCTGTCCCCCAGGAGTCTTGTTCTCTGCAAAAGCTTGAACAGAGCCCACCTGTGTGCTGTAGGAATCCAACATTCTCACAGCACCAAACTTCCCAAATACAAAATAAAAACCAAGTAGTTGAACTTCTGCATTTCCATGTCTTATTTTAATTTTAAAGATGCACAATATGATTTTTTTTTTTTTAAAAAGGCCTATTCCTCCTCCAGACTTCTATGTCCAAAGAGATAGCAAAGGTTCTCACCTACCGTGTGCATGAGAATCACCTGGAGGGTTTACTAAAATGCTGAGCGCTGATCTCCACCCACCATTTCGGAGTCAGAAGGTCTGGGGTGAGGCCCGGGAAGCTGCCTTTCTAGAGGCTGTTCCAGGCACCAGGAGGGTCCGTGGGTCAGAGGACCCTCTGCCTGGTTGACGGGGAGGCAGCAGCCCTGCTGTGTGGCCTAGAAGAAATTGCTGCCCATTCTGAGTCTCAGATCCCCTGCAAGTAAAAACAAAGCGGTTCTGGGCTGCCACACCTGCGGGTTGCATTGGCCTGTCCCAGCCCACGTTGGACAGCAGAGGGCAGCAGAGATCAGGAAACAGAGCAGAATCGGGAGCTCGATCACCCCACTGAACACCACGTGGACTGAATTGTCTTCCGTTTCAACAACAGCAGTCTGGCGCCTGAGTGCTCCAAAAACCACTTGCCAAACAAACTTCCTAATCCATTTGCTCTCATCTCTTTTGTGACTAGGAGAGGTGAACTGATGCCTTGCACAGAAGTTTTTTTCTGCATCGCCTTTACAGCTCTGGGAAACTGGGGCCTGGAGAGGGAAGAAAAGGCACTCTCCCACCAGTTCAGCCAGAGAAAGCAAGTCACTGTCAAATCTTCCATTGCTTTGATAACGCTTACCTTGCACCAGTGAGCAAAGGAACACACACAGTGTACACCAGGGAACTTGGAAATGACCAGCAATGTCGAGGTCAACAGCTTTTTTTTCTCTAGATGTGCTTGTGGTTATGACATTTTAAAAATGAAAGCACACAGTGTTGCTGTATTTTTGACTAGTTGGTTAGTATTGTTTGGCTGGTTCCTGGGACAGAATGAAATGTACCCATATTTCTGGTGTTGCACAAAGAGCTGTGAGCAACTGGATCTGTGTTGCTCGACTTTAGTAGATTAGGTTCAGATGGACCCAAACTTTTTCTTTTACGAATGACTGGGATCCACAGGCCCCAGAACAAATCAGAAAGTCAGTCGTAAGTGCCAGTAAGACTGGGGGTGCAGTGCTGAAGCCCACCCTGCGCAGGGGGTCCATGGTCACATGGTGGCAGGTCAGGATGCACAGGCCTTTCACTCCATCCTGTTCTAACTTTTACATTCCCTCCTGGAAGAGAATCAGGCTAGGTGGGGCGCTGGGGGCCTCCGGACGGGGTATGCGACGGACACGGGTAGTTTCTGAGTTGGGCCCCATGAGTTTGGAGAACCCTCCGTGTGCAGCTGGAAAAGGGAGTTCCCTACAAAGATGTGACCCCAGGGCCCCCAAACATCTATTCAGAGACAGCAGATAATTCCTAGTCTGCACCTCTTCAACCAGGCTTTAAACAGAGCAATCCCGTCCCCTTTTCCACGCATGGATCTCGTGCCACGAAGGGCTCACACTTCTGAGTGCATTTGAGTCACCTGATTGGGGGCAGGCGAGGGCAAAAGACACAGCTTCCCGAGACCTTCACCCGGGACCCCATGCATCAGGTCTGGGGGCGGCCCTAGGATCTCACGTTAAACCCAGGCTGGTCTTCTCCATCCATACCTGGAGGATCACTGAGTTGAGGTTCAGTCAGGGGGGATGCAAGAAAGGGGGCACGGACACCCCCCCCATGAGGAGGTTTCCTACGTTCTGGTAAATTCCTCCAAGTGTCTCCTAGTTCCCTGACATTTTGGAGGCCAGGACAAGAGTAAAAGTGGAGGCCCATACCATGTGTTGAGTACTGTCATTAATCAAGGTAATAAGGTGTTAGATAAAATGTGTTATTTTTCTACCTTGATAAACATCTTCTGCGTCATCTGGAAGGTGAGGTTTGAACTTAAGAATTGCAGGAGTGGCCCGTCAGAACGCGGCGGTACAGGGAGCCGGGCTGGGACACCCCCACGGAGGTCCACCCCCTGCTCTCTCCGGGGCCACGAGGGGCCTTGCTGCACATGTGTGTGTTCCCACCAGCCCCACGTGTCCAAATCCTGTCCACGACCCCACCTCCACTGGGCTCATCCAGCCGCGCTGTCGCCCACAGGGAAAGGGACGAAGGGGGAGAGGCCGGCACCACACAGACCCGGAGCCTGTTCAGGGCTCTGCAGACTCAAGATGACCTCTGCAAGGACAGGACTCAGGACCCAGGGAAGTACCGCCTGCGCCCAGAGAATCCCGCCCGCAGACGGGACATGGCCCCAAGGGCAGAGCAGGTCCCCGTTCCTGCCTGGGTCTCAGACAGGACAGCCTCAGGGCAGCAAAGCCTGCCCTGGAAGGCCCAGGGCTCTGCACTGACCACTGTGCTTCGCTCCTCAAAGGGCCGGGCTCCCAGGACCCCGCTCGGTGCAGGCGCCCATCAGCTGATGGGCTCCCATCAGCTACCAAAGTAGAATGTGGACCTTCAGCTGATTCCTGCAGGCGGGAAAAGAGGAAATAGATGCGGGGTCCAGGAGGCTACTGGGGACCTGTGGGGCTCTAAGGAGGTTGACAAAGCCATTGAGTGCCACCACCCCTGCGCAGCCCTAGGAGGCTTTCAGGGGCCCCGGAAAGAGAAGGCCAGCTCCACCCGCCACTGCCAAGGAGACGCCTGGGCCTAGGAGTCTCTGTGCGCTCAGGTGTCTCCACCACGCCAAGCATGGGACCCGGGCCTCCGCCCAGGCTGGCCTGGGCTATGACAAGCTACGGGGGGACTGGCCTGCTGAAGCTACACGGGCTTTGGGTGCCCACAGCCTGACTGCGACGGCTTTCCAGGACCTCAGGGAGACCTGACAGGACTGAACAGGCTGCTTGGAGACAGGGCTGCAATTCCCCCAGAAGATTCTAGTTCACATTAAAGTGTGAAAAACACAACTTAGAAAATTCAGTCAATGGATATTTACAGAGAGTCCCTTCCCTTGGCACCATCGGACTCCTGTCCCCTGTGGCCGAGAGAAAGCCAGCTCTCCCTCCCATTTTCCCTCCCTCCTCAGGTCTCAACTGCAATTTCACCTCCTTGGGGTGCCCTTTCCAAAATGGCTGCCACCTCCAGGCCCTCTCCACCACATCCCCTCACTTAGCTCCTTCTGGACCACAGACACGTCTGTGCATTTATTTTACTCATTGCTGTGTCTCTCCTTCTACAATATAAGCCTCTGCTCCCGCCCTCAAAAGGCAAGGGCCTGATGTATCAAGATCACCCCTGTATTCCCAGTATTGCTGGCATACGAGGCTCAGAATAGTTATCAAGTGATGAATGAGGCCACGACGACTTACTGATTCATTGTCTCTTCCAATAATGGGACAATGGGGCAGGCGCCTATGGGAGAAAGAGGGCGTTTGAAAGGAGGGAAGGTGTAGGTGGCGGAAGGCCCCAAGCTCTGAGGACCCGGCGTGGCTGGCTGCCAGCCCCTCTCCAGGGACGCTCTCCCATGAAAGGCAGAGAGGAAGAAAGATCAACAGAGCTCACGAACGGGGCGTCCTCCCTCGTGAAGAAGGATTCAGGGCTCAACATGCTTCCTGGGGCTGGGTCTGTACAGGTAGAAGGAAGAGGCCCAGTCGCTCCCAGGAGGGGCCAGCCCGAGGCCTGGTGGTTTGCAGGAACCCTTCCTTCAGAACCTGCTTGTAGGTACTTGCTCACTGGCGCACCATGAATTGTTTTCTGGCTGCCTTGTTAGGAAATTAGGCTTTCTTTCAAAAAGATGAACAAAAAAGTCTCTAGCAAAAGGCTTGACTAGAGCTGACCCCAAGGGGGGGTGGCAGTAACTGATGGGCACTACATTTGTCTAATTAATCTTCTTGTCAACAAAGTTGTTCTTTGCCGGTGCCAGGCCTGACATCGCCCCGCAAACTTCCCACACTGGTTCATACCCGACCGCAAAGGCCTCCTCCGACCCTGCCCTAAGTTCACCACCCACCTTCCAAAACGTTGCCCCACGCTGCTGCTGGGCTGGGAATCCGCGGATGAGAACAGAGGTGCCCCACACCCACTCGCTTCGGAGGGACCCTGGGGCATCACAGCTAGAATGAAACATGGTAGAGACCTGGAAGCTTCGGGGGTTCTCCAAGCCTTAAGGAGGCTGGTTCCCAAATAGGACTCAGAGATCCTGAGCTTTTTCTTTAGATTAAACTTTGGGGGGTTTAGTTCTGCTGGGCAGATCGCTGCTGTTGGGCTGGGTTGCCCCAAGCAGCAAAGGTGCGAAATCAAATGCCTTTAGGGTCTAGACAGGATGTAAACCAGTCAGGGCTTTAGAAACTGGGGCAGCATGGTGGTCAGAGGGTTAAAAACTGGTCCTGCACAGGAGTCAGACTTTTTCAGACTGTGCAGGTTTTAGGCTAAATTGGGCCCCCTGGTGGCCATTTCCTACCTCTGCATAAGACTTTGTAACACCAAATTCCACATCTTCCAGGCCTTCCCCGACAGTCCCACCTGATTCAGGCCCTCTCTTCTTATCGTATTGTCAGAATCACCCTGTTGATTTCCTTCAAAGCATTCAGCACCGTCTATACTCACTCTGTTTACTTATTTATTGTCTGCTCACCTACCAGGCTTCTTAACCAAGGGTTCTGTGCATAAAATCCAGGAGGTCCCTGAACTTGCCTAGGGAAGAATTTACATCATTAGTCTCGCTAACCTCGAAGTGAAATGTAACCTTTTTTTCAATTATGAATATAGGCAACACGTCACAGTGTATTAGTGGCTGTGACTTTGTCACCAACAGAGATCACAGCTATTTTCATATTACATTGCAGTTGATACCTTTTTCTTGATATCATTTGTGCCCATCACTATTTTGAAAAAATGGTAGTTAACATACTGGTCTGTAGCTCTTGTTACATCATGTATTAACAAAGAACATGACTATTTCACAATTAAAAGGAGCCCAGGGGCTTCATCTGACTGGCAAAGACACCTAGCGTGCTCTAAGCCTTCACTTTTATTCTTTCCTGTATCATCTGGAGCCACCTCAGGTCCTGGCAATAGCAGGTGTTCATTACATGTTTGCGAACTGACTTCCTGAATGAACCATAAAACGAATGAATACTAGCAGAAGGCTTAATATAACCTTGCCCGGGTTCAGGGACCCATGCATCCCCGAAGGAGCGAAGGTTTCCGGGAGCCTTTATCACCGGTGCTCTTCTCTGTGACAAACCTGCTGCTCTACCACGACAGGCTGGGTGCCTTGCTTCCCACACTATTTCAGGGCGGACCAAGGAGTCCTCGCCAAGTAGGACCCCATCGGGCCATTCCCTTTGCTGTTGCAGCCACACAGGCCGCCCGCGCCCAGAGCTGGAGCCCAGGGGATGTCCCCAGAGGGTGTGGCCGTCCTTCCCCAACCACCGTGATCGCCCAACTCACTCTGGTCCTGGAGAAGGTGGGAGCCGACGGCCCCAGCCGCGCTGCCCAATCTGGCCACACGATGGCGCTGTGGGCCCGGCCGCGGAGCCTCCGCGCATCCAGCCCCCGCGCGCGCTCACGGCAGACCCCCCGGACGGGAAATCAGGATTCGGTTCCCAGCTCCGAGCGACCGCGGGGCTCCAACCCTGGGAAGGGCGCTCGCGGGTCGCCTCCGGCGTCGCAGCAGCCCAGCAAAGGTTAATCAGTTACGCATCAGTTGCCCATCAGTTCCATGGGGCTGGAAATCATCCCCAAGGCGGGAGGCGTGGGAACTCAGGGCGCCCGGGGCCGGGCAGGGCAAGAGGGGCCAGAGGAGCCAGAGGGGCAGGGTTCTCGCTGCCCTTGGGGTGAAACCCCAGGAACCAGGCTTTGAGAGCCTCTAATTCGCTGTATACACCCTGTGTCCACAGAGGGACCAGAGCGTATAGGTCAATTGCCCTCTTATGAGAGCCCAATGAACTTGAGTTCCAAGTACCATCCCTGCCTTTCTGCCTCCCTTTTCTCTTTTGCATTATGGTGATAATAATAGTCCCGACCAGTAGTAGGATTGAAGGAGAGGATGCTGGAAAAGGCTTGCTCAGAACAGCGCCCTGTGCTCAAGCACACTGGGAAGTTGACTGATGCTCGTCATCCTTTAACTCAGGCCCGCGAGTCTCCGGTCGTCATCCGCAGAAGAGGTCCAGTGTCCTCTCTAGTTTGTTGTTTATTTGAATGAAAGGAGTGCAGAGCTCACACCTCGCCTGGCACACCCCGAATAGCCAAAGACTTAACCTTTCCATTGTTCTGGAGAGTGTACTGTGTGCCGGGACGCTGACCAAGACATCCTGCTGCCTCTCTAATTATGGTCACCCCCAGGTCCTAGAGGTGTGTGCCAGGAAGCTGGGGCCTCACTGTGTCAGGGAGTCCCGTGATCTCGAGAGAACTTGGGCGGTAGGGGTTAGGGCTTTCAGGAGGAAGGTGATGAACGTTCATCCCAAGTCCTTTTTTTCTTTTAAATTTCTTTGGAGTATAGTTGCTTTACAACGTTGTTAGTTTCTGCTTTACAGCAAAGTGAATCAGCTATATGTATACACATATCCCCTCTTTTTTGGATTTCCTTCCCATTTAGGTCACCACAGAGCACTGAGTAGAGTTCCGTGTGCTATATAATAGGTTCTCATTAGTTATCTATTTTATACATAGTAGTGTATATGTGTCAATCCCAATCTCTCAATTCATCCCACCCGCTCTTTTCCCCCTTGGTGTGCATACGTTTGTTCTCTACATCTGTGTCTCTGTTTCTGCTTTGCAAATAGGTTCATCTGTACCATTTTTCTAGATTCCACATATAGATCCAAATCCTTTTTAATCAGGAAGATTCAATCTTGGAAAACCAGCTTCTGGTCAGGAGGGTGTTTAGGAGAGCCAAGGGGGCTCAGCTGAAACCCAGGCAACCCCGAGACAACCTTGTTCCTGCCACTGTCCGGGGTCTGTCCCTGTGCCGCGTCCACAACCCCTTGGGCCTGTCCCTGTGTGTCCAGTAACTGGGGCATGCAGGCCCGAGCCTGGCCCTCTCTGACTCAGCCAGGGACCAGGGTATCCATAATTAAGAGACACACGTTAAGAATGTAAATTCCTGTGGTTCGAAGCCTAGGAAGGGTTCATTCGTTGCCTCAGGACAATTACAGGCTGAGGGAGTCTGAAAGAGGCAGTGTTACTGTTTAAAGTGTTATCAGTTTAATGAACTGCTTATGAAGTGTTAAATGCATGCAAGTGTGAAGCAGCATCTGGGCTTATATTTTATTTGTAGACTTCAAATTGGGCGCTGGTTGTTTTGAAAATGCCAATTAATGGTGTAAATCAGAATTTCTAATGGGGAGGCAGGTGATCGTTTTGTGATATCTCCCTGAACTATCTCGAAAGGCATCTAAAACACCACCCCCAAACTCCACCCCCCCCCACACACATTCGCATACAAACAAAGCAACAACAAAGACTTAAAAGATTTTTTTTTAATTAAAGACGCAGGAATTTGCTCTGTTCAGCCTTGTTGCACGATTTGGTGTGTTTTTGCTGGAGGAAAGAATGAAGAGTTTAAAATCAGAGATGCCATCAACACAGATTTCCCAGAAGTGGTTCTAGGAAATTTGTCATCTCTACCCGCCTCTTCCAGGCCAGAAAATAGACAGTCTACAGGAATACTTACTGTGCTTTCAGGAGAAAAATTTCCAAGCTACCCCCTGAAGCAATGAAGTTGGATATGGAGCAAATGGAAACATTGTGAAATTACTTATTTTCTTCCAAAATTTATATTTTTCTTCCTTATTTCCTGTAAAATCAGTGCCACTCATTAGCAAACATATTTTTGCATTATATCCTCAGCAGAATTTTCTCTCTGTGACTGGATTCCAAATTAAACTTTCAAGTTTCCAGGAAAAATGTAACAAATGTCTAAATCGGTCAGAAGTTAAACTAATGAGGGAAAGGGGGGGGGGGACCCACATCTTTTTTCTTCTCTTGTACTGCTGTTGCTTTTTATCTGCTTCACACTTTGGGCCTGCTTTTATTCCTGGGATCTTGAAAGGACCATTCACAAAGCAAGAAGGCTCAGGAAAAACAGGAAGGTGTCTGAATTTAGAGCTATTGAAAAGTTCTGACAAATGCTGGTTTCAGGAAAATAAAGGCGGTTGGAGGGTTTCATCGCAAGATTTGGATGGGGCTGTCTAGAACCAGTGGTGCTGCGTTAGAGCTGGGAGGGTGTCCAGTCTGGAAGCCTCATTTCACAGATGGTGCGGCAGAATTCCCGAGAGACTGCAGCACACCCAAAATAATTTAGTGATAAAAGTTACAAGTAGAGCCCTTCCCCCTTGCCAGTGTTGTTGTTTTTTTTTTTTTGCGGTACGCGGGCCTCTCACTGTTGCGACCTCTCCCGTTGCGGAGCACAGGCTCCGGACGCGCAGGCTCAGCGGCCGCTCCCCGGCACGTGGGATCTTCCCGGACCGGGGCACGAACCCGTGCCCCCTGCATCGGCAGGCGGACCCTCAACCACTGCACCACCAGGGAAGGGAAGCCCTTGCCAGTGTTCTTTAATGAGGAACTACTAGTTTGCTTTGTGGGTGTCTCTCTGCTAAGTTTCAGTGAAGACATAGCTAAATCCAAGTTGTTGCTTTCTAGCAACAATAGGCAAATGACACTCTTAAAAACAACAACAACCACTTTTTATTTTATATTGGAGTATAGTTGGTTAACAATGTTGTGTTAGTTTCAGGTGTACAGCAAAGGGATTCAGTTATACATATACATGTATCTATTCTTTTTCAAATTCTTTTCCCATTTAGATCATTACCTAATATTGAGAAGAGTTCCATGTGCTATACGGTAGGCTCTTAATAGGAAAAAGGTGACTACGCATATTAGTTTCCTATCAAGGTGGCCCAGCAAGGCCCAAGCTCTGTCTTCGTTCTGCCCTTGTCTGCTTTTCCATTCTACAGCAAAAGGTCCGGATGAGCAGGAAAAAATCAAAAGAGTAGGATCCTGGGTGAAAGTTATAAAGGTGACTATTATCGTAAGACAACGGGGGCTACTCAGGTCAACAGGAGTCCTATTCAGACGAGGCCTGCAGTAGCCAGGAACGCTCCTTCTCGGGAAATTTTGGTAGCTTGATCCAGCCCAGAATATTTTGAGAAAGAAATACATTGGAAGTATTACACTGTTGAGGGAAAAGAAGAAAAACAAAGATGTTATAAAACTTCAATAGGCAAATCAAACCATCAGCATATGGATGGGTATAACAGAATGTCTCAAACACAGACCCTAATAGAGATAAAAAATTAGTACGTGGTAAAGATCCGTGAGGAAAGGGAGATTAGTCAATAAAGGATGTTAGGACCCAACCATGTGGAAAATATTAAAGATAATCCCTAGCTCTCCCCATATACCAAAATAAATTCCACATGCACTTAACAGTTATATGCAAAAATAACATAGAAATAGAAGACATGGGGAAATTTCAGATCTTGAGAGAAGAATTTTATAGCTATAAAAGCTTAGACATAGGTTAAAAAGTAAAAGATTATTGGGTTTGACCACAGAAACATTAAAACTTCTAGGCATCAGTAACACTGGAAAGGTGTCTGTGATAAGTATCACACAGAATCTTATTTTTATGTGAAAGGCTATTGCAAAACAATGAGAAAAGTGCTAACATAACCATATTAAAATGGACCAAGAACACGAGTAAAGAACAGAAATACAAATGTTCAACAAACATGTAAAATACTCATATACATTAATCAAAAATGTAAATCAAACCAATAATGAAAATTCATTTTGCCCATTAATCTGCTGTAGGACAGACTCTCTTTCACATTTCTGGTCAGAGTTCACACTGATAGAAACTTTCTGAAAACAATAATATTAATCAAGAGTCTTAAAAATGGCCATATCCTTTCATTATGCTCTCCTACTTCTACGAATGCTCTACTGTCAGATAAGAACACAAAGACTTACTCACAAGGTTTTCCATTTCTGGAGTAGCTCAAAAGTTTTGGGAGATGGGCTCTACATCTGTTACAGTTGTTAGCATCCAAATGATGGAATATTATGTAGCCATTCTTATCATTATTTTTTTAGGGAAATGCCCATGATGTAACGCTAAGGGAACGACTTTGGACGTGAAACCTGTACATACTGTATATTTTAAAAGACTGAAAACAAAAACCTAAAGTTTTCAGTTGGGATAGTGGGGATAGGGTGTGGTTTATTTTCTCCTTTTATGAGTGTGGTTTCTTTCCCCACAGTAAAATAGATTAATTTATGATAGAAAACAAGTTGTTGAAAATAGCATGACCTTCTGTGTCTGAACCCCTCATGCAGACTCGGATGGTCGGAGATGGATGTTTTCCCCAAGTGGTGGTGGCCAGGGTTGGGGACAGTGTGATGGGGGGAGTGGAGGCACATTTCATTCCTGCAAGTGTGGCCATCTCTCACAAAGCAGACCCAGCATTCCCAAAGCTTCTTGTATGTAAGTTTCTTCTGCACTTGGCAAATCCCTCAGGACAGGCATTCCCAGCCTAGCTGGGGAAGAAGAGTCTTCAGAACCCCAAAGAGCTATGGCCTCACTTGCCCACCACCATCGGCACATCTGTCCCTTAGAAGGGGAAGATACTGTCAAATTAGGGGTCCTTTAGGGTTGGTTAGAGGTTTCAGTTCTCTGTGTACCATGAAGCCAAAAGGGCTTTATTCTCTATCTTGGCCAAAGGCCGGCACAGATAAGCTCCACAAATCCCAGTACCATCTGGCTCTGGGCTCCATCACGTAAACCGGGGAAGGAACTTTAAAACACACCCAGCAGCTCCAGTTGGGGCTGCAGAGCTGTCCTCTTTTAGGGTCTGCTCTAGCACTGGATAGGGGCTGGCTGAGCCCCTTGTTTGCATCTCTTCCCAACTCAATAGTCACCACATTGGTAGCTTAAGGTTGGCCATTGTAGGAGTATTTATACCATGGAAATAGACAGTACAAATTAGGATTTTTTTCTTTTTTCTGGAGAGCCCAGAATTACCACTGGCTGTGCTTAATTCAACAATGATTTTATTCTCTCTCACAGTCTGTGTGTGACAGGAAATGAGGAAGGGCTGGTTTGATGGTTGTGGGTTTCTCGTGCGCAGAGAGCAGCGGGAGGCTAGCTGGAGATCTCCCGCACCTCACAGCCACGTGCTTTCTCCATGTGGGGGGTTTGGGCTTCCTCACAGCATGGAAGCTTCAGAGCCATCAGAATGCTTACGTGGTGGGTCAGGGTTCTGGGGGAGACTGTTCAACTCACTGCCTTTTATGACCTCATGCTGAAGTCGGACGGCATCACTTCCATGCATTCTCTTGCTTACTAGTGAGTCGGAAGCTCACCTAGTTTCAAGGGGAGGGGAATTAGACTCTACCTGTTGGTGGGTGGGTGTTAAGTTTCTCAAAAACATATAGAATGAGAAATATCATTAGAAATACTGTTTTTGGAAAATATAATCTGTCGTAACATTTTAAAATACACGTGGGGGTTTGCCTTCAGAGGCTACAGAGCATTTTTCTAGATATTCACTGGGCATTGCTGTTCTTCCTCTGTTGAGTGTGTATGTAATTTCTGAGGATACACAAAAAGTATTGAAAGCCAACTCTAGTAAACAAGGCAGACAACTCTCTTGGATAATAATAATAACAGAAAAGGAGAAGTCACAGTAGAAATGCACTCAGCTTTCATATGAGTCCTTACCTGGGGCCTGAAGACATTTGCAAAAGAGGATGCCACAGCCCTTCCCATCTCCATCTCAGAAATGAGTATACAACCTTCTAAAGGGACTGCTTTGAAGGGCAAATTCTTCCAGGCTAAATATTACAAAAAGTGGCATGTTTTACTACAAAACCTGTCTCCTTGCTGTACAGCACACTGTACTTTTCTTTTCATCAAAGTATTTAACGTTGCACCAGGCACATGATAGGGACAAAGTAAATACCTGGGTGATTGATTTATGTTCCAGAGCAAAAATAAGCCAGCCCCTGGTTCCACCAGGTCCTTAGGTGCTAGTTATAATTGGCCAACTGTGAGAAAGAGAAGCTGACTCTTTCTCTTCAAAACCTCTTAAATAAAATCTAATATGTTCAGACTGGAGGACTTGGGTATAAATAAAAATGTACATTTCTCTAGATATATACTCTTGAGTTATCTCTTTCCAAAGTCCACAAATCTGTGGATCTATTTCCTCTCATCCTTGTCGGAGGGGATCAGAGGGGCTGGAGGAGTAGAGGGAGCCCCAGGTACTGGTCCAGGTGTCTTCATGGCCTGGAAGGCAGACTCAGCTGGAACAGTTGGCTTATTTCTCCTCAGGCCATTAAGTTTCCTCTTTTAGTTCTCAGACCCCACTTGACTAATTGCTCCTTAGCCATCAAATACTTATTAAGGTCCTCACCTGTTCTGTCACCAGGACAGGATACCCATGAAAGTCCTTATGCATCTGTGCTTTCCGTTAATAGGAGCTTAGAATTTCCGATGCATCCCCACCAAAGACTAAGGAAAGGACTCAGAATACTTTTCAGTAGGACCTGATGGTAGACATGTGGGTGCTTCCATGCGATGGCAGAGACATTTCTTCTCACCACATATCACGTGCCCTGCCATGTTTCCCAGTCCCCTTGCAGGTAGGTGGGTCCATGTGACTAGTTCTAGCCAATGCTTACTGGGGTTCCAACCATGAGACCCTCACTGAAGACATTGTCTCTATACTGGGAAGCCATGTGCCTAGCTTAAAACCATGAATTCAAGAAAAGGGGCACAGCAGATATCAGGGTATACAATTTGCAGTCTGTGTCTCAAGTACTTGAAAAAGTGCCTGGTACGTAGTGAGCAGACAATAGAAGTAGACTAATATTCTTAGCAAAAGTCTGCCTTGGGGGATGGAGCTGCTCTGCTTCAAGCACATCAAAGGCCTCACCTTCATGCTCAGAATAGTTTACTTTTGTTCTCAGGTTGTGTTCAGTATACAGACTGTCCTTCTGTTTCTACAGATTAGCAAAAACAATTTCAAAATAAAAAGAGCAAGAGCAGGTGTGGGAATAGACTGAATCTTATGTTCCCTGGGAGAGAAAATAGCTGCACCCAAATGATACCAAAAGCATTGGTGCAGCAAGGTGGCCGGGGGAGCCCTCAGGGGAAATGGCTCCTCCAGGGGAAGGGAGGGTTTTGGATGGCCATACCCACGTGAAATGAAAACGAGAATTCTTTGGTCCTTCCCTATGACATACTGGGCACAGGGAGGCATGTCACCTGATTTCTTTTCCCCCAGCTTATGGGTGAAGGCAGAGGGAAGGAGAAGAAATAGGAAAGAAGACAGACAAGGCTGGTCGAAAGCCTGGGACCCAGGGGAGGAGGAACTGCTACTCCCAAGGCTTTGGTTGCCATGGTTGCAAGTAAGCAGCTGCCCCTCCTCCACCCCAGGTTTGCATGACAAGTGAGGGGGAGGCCAGTGTTGTCTTAACCTTTTCCATCTCTGACACTCTGGTTACCTTGCTGGAAGGGGAGGCAATAGAGGGGCTCTTTGCTCCAGCTCAGTCAGCTTCTCATAGAGGCTTCACCTTGCAAATGTTGCCATATGTGTGTCCCTTGTGTTCTAAACTTGCAGTTCTCAAAGTGTGGCCCCAGGACCCCTGGGGTTCCCCAAGAAACCTTCAGAAGATCCACTAGGTTAAAACTACTTTCATAGTAATTCTAAGATGTTATTTGTCTTTTTCGCCCTTGTTCCCTCATAGGTATATAGTGGAGTTTTCCAGAGGTTGTATGTTGTGTAATGTTGCACTGGAGTGAACACAGGAGCAATGGTGAGAATCTACCTGTCTTCTGTTAACCGAGATCTTGAAGAGATTTGCAAAACTGTAAAGCAATGCCACTCTCCTAGGCTGAAATTTTTGTTTTGGAGAGTATCATTGTTTTTCCTAAAAATGTGTTATGTGTGACTATGTAGTGGGATTATTACATTATTTTAAATGAATTAATAAATAAATATTTAAAATGTTTCATAGTTTTAATTTCAAATATGGGAAATGTCAATAGATACAACTCAAAGTCAACAAAAGCTCTTTGGGGTCTTAGGTGATTTTCAAGGTTAAAGAGGGTTCCGAGGCCAAGGAATTTGAGAATCATAGCTTTCAACAGTAGGACGTTCACACTTCTAGCGTCTGCGTACACACCCGTGTGACTTAAAAGTCTATTGTGTCCATTATGCTCCAATATAAAATAAAAATTAAAATCAATAAATAAAACCACCATGAAATTAAAAAAAAAATTGTCCGTTGTGACTAAATATCCTTTCCTACCTCCAGGTCAGAATTCGGCAAACTTTTCTGTAAAGCATCAGAGAGAGTAAATATTTTAGGCTTTGTGGGCTGTACAGTCTCTGTAGCAACTACTCCACTCGGCCGCAGGGTCACAAAATCAGCCAACAATGGTCAGGAACGAATGGGAGTGGCTATGTTCCAGTGACGTTATTTACGGACACTGAAATTTGAGCTCTGTATAATCCTCACGTGTCACAAAATATTATTCTTCTGCAAATATGTTTCTTCTTCCCCATAAATAGATTTATAAATCAGATTACATCCTTGTTTCTGACTTTTTCATTCTGGAAATGGGATGATGCGGGCAGCATCCCCACTGTGCTCAGTGCCGTTGATGGCCTTCAAATTCAGTGTGTGATGAAGGTCAAGGGTGTGACCTGGGGCTTGCTTCCGCGAGGGTGTGTGGAAGCTGGGTGCTTGTGCCTCAGACAGCCAAAAGCGGGGGTGGGGGAACATACAGGTTAAAGCAAGAGGAAGCAGAAAAGTTCGTTATGCTGAACTGGGGTCCAAATTGTGTAACCACCTCTGTCTTTTTTCCCCACTCATTCAACGCACACTGTATTTAATGAGTGCTTACTATGAACCAGGGACTGTAAGGGTTAAAATATCCAAAATTTGCATCCTATTTTTCCATAGAGATTTCTGGAACGCATTGGGGAATGTTTTTTTGTGAATTTGCAAACAGGGAATCCATGAATAAGGAGAATAGACTCATGTCAATGTATTGTTAGTACCTGAAAAGATCTCAGGATAAAACTGGTCCACTCATTCTGGAAGGGAGCTGGGCCATGTGTCTCTAAAAGCTTTAACTCTGAGAGTTCGACTTCTGAGAATTATCCAGAGAAAATCATCAGGCAAGTGAGTGAATCTTTATGTGCAAGGATGTTGACTGAAGAGTTGTTTATAATATAAGGGAATACTATGTGGTCATGAAAAATAATGAATTAGATGAATATTTGTTACTATGAAAAGAAGTTCATGAAATGCTGTCAAGTAAAAATGTAGCCAAACAATACGTATAACCATGTACAAATAAAAATTTTGTGTGAATAAATATATTCCATTTATGATGTGTGATATAGACATATCCAGTTTATTATATAGATATATTGAGTTTATGGGTACAGAAAACTCTGGAAGGATATATGTAAGGACCTTATATATAAGGTCCCATGTCTGAGAGTTTGGACTGTAGATGAATTTCATTTTGTTCCTTGTACTTCTCAGTGTTCTCCAAATTTGTTTACGATGAGACAGCTACCTTTATCACCTAGAAATGTGTTATTTTTATAATGATCATTTTGGGGGTGCTTGCTCTCCGCCCAGCACTGGGCTAAGTTCCTTAACTCTTGACTCTTTATTAAAATTCTACGAAACAAGAGTTGTTTACATTTTATAATTTGTAATAAAAATAGAAAAAGTCTCAAGATCCCTTAGCTTCATTCCACAGATTTGGAAGGCTCTGGAAGGCCGGCTCCCTCTGACATGTCTTTGCTGCTACTCTGGGAACTAAAATCAGAGTCTCTGGCCCCAGTCCCCACTGCTCAGAAAAGTGCTGAGGCCTGAGTCTTCCCAGCCAGGACAGAATTCCTAGGGCTTGGCCACGGGGACAGGGCAAACAGATTCAGGCAGGAATTTTGTCTGTCTCCTTCTTTGTTTTTAAAAGAAATAGGCACTGCCTAAGCTAGGTCGAGCCCAGTATTATTTGGTTTTCCTCAGAGGCGCGCAAAGATGAGCTGCTGCCTTTTGGTTCTGTGGGGCTGTCTAGGTAGCAGCAAGGTCTGGGAGAGCCTGTGCTCGGAGCCCAGACCTGAGTCAGTTGTCAGCAGGGCCCATTACTACGAGGGATGAAGTTAACCGATGTAAGCGCATCGGCCTGAGAGCTTGTGCCGGCGATTTATCCTTTGGAGCACGGCTGTATTCTCAACCTGGATTTTTCTAACAGTTAACAAATCAAAAATGACCAAAGATGATAACGGGGACCAAGTTCAGGCTGCAACCCTTTCTGCAGGCACCCTTCCCTACCCGGTACCAGTCTCGGAGTGTTGCTTGACCAATCCTTAGCTTTCTAGCTTTTTCTTTATACTCTACTTCTGATGAACTGCAGAGTCCTCTGGACTGGAGGCCAGAGGACTTGGATGCAAGTCCCGCTCTGCCACATTCTGACTGCATGACACTGAATTAAGTCACACATTCTGCCTGCATGACGTTGAATTAAGGCACTAACTCTTTCTGGTCCTCAGTCTACCCATTTGAAAAATTAGGTCTAAAAATTAGGTCATGTTTCGATTTGCTGATGGTTTAAAAAAAAATACAGGTTGGAGGGCTTCCCTGGTGGCGCAGTGGTTGGGAGTCCGCCTGCCGATGTAGCGGACCCGGCTTCGTGCCCCGGTCCGGGAGGATCCTACATGCCGTGGAGCGGCTGGGCCCGTGAGCCGTGGCCGCTGAGCCTGCGTGTCCGGAGCCTGTGCCCCGCAACGGGAGAGGCCACAACAGTGAGAGGCCCGCGTACCGTAAAAAAAAAAAAAAATACCGGTTGGAGGATACAGCAATTAGATCACGTCATTGTAGAGACTGGATTCTCCTCCTGCCCACTGAGGTGTAGCGTCTGTGGAAGCAAACATAGCGTTTGGATTTCTGCGATGCCAAAGCAGTAGAATGAATGCACAGCTTGCTTGCCAGCATCAATGAGCTTAGCTGGGGTATTTCTGTGGGCAGGGGTGAGGGGGGGCCTTCCAAAATTACACCACACAGGGGTCCCCTGACCTACATGAAAGAAGTCAGCACCCCCTGGGGCCGGTCAATCGGGGCTCCTCAGATCACGTGGCAGAATTAGGCACGGTTTATGGTTCTTTTCAGGGAGCTGGATTCTCTAAGAATGGTGTAAATGTCAGTTTCCTGAAAATCCATTCTAAAAGGCCTGATCAACTTCTCAATCATCTGCTCCCCCTTTTCCTCCTTGCTCTCCCAGAGCACTGGGGGTGCTTCTGAGATCAGACAGCATAATTACAAATGAACTGGGGCTCTGGGGATGGCTTACAGCTTAATTAGCTCCTGTCCCTGCACTGTCTCTGCTTCTGGGCCTCACGCTTGGGGCAGGAATCCCGACTGGTAACGAAGAATTCAGAGCAGGAGCGCCCTGGCTTGTTCACCTGCTCTCCTCGGTCCACCTGACACTCACATCCAGGCTTCCCTGCAATGAGGCCCAGCCGAGGAGAGGGAAAGACCTCTGTTTGTGCATCTGGAGCTGGGGAGGGGGTGCTTGTCTGAGCCAGCCCGGAGGCAAGGAGCACCATGGAATGTGGAGTGCGCACCTGCCTGGCCCAGCCCAGGTCAGGAGGCTTCAGGCTGCAGGTGTGTTTGGGGGGGGGTGCATCTGGAGGGGAGGGCAATGAAGACACCTGGGGTTAAAGGGACTCATACTTACATAAAGGGGCTGGGAGGGAAGGGATGGCCTGAGATAAGAGCTGCAATGGCCCGTGGGCAGCAGAGCTGCTTTATCAGCAGGAGTCAGGGCCCCTAGAAATGGCTCTGGGCTGTGCAACATCAAAAAGAAGCAACTATGCAATCACACCTGGGTGGCCCCTCTCAAAGAAGAACACAAACCCGTAAACTGATTTCTTGGTCCTGGAGGCTTTCTGGGGGTCTAAGGGTTGGGCTGTCACTGAGTTCCTAGCTCGAGGTAAATTGCTCTACCCTACAGGAGCTCACTCCCCGCGCTCCTACAAAGGAGGGAACCTGGAGGAAGAACACTGCTTGGAGGCAGAAAAGAGAAGCTGTTAGCTGGGCAACGATGCTTGTCCAAGAAGATAACGGGAGAAGAGAGAAGTGATGCCTCCCTGCCTCTGACCACCCCCCAGCACCCGCACTCCCCAGCCAGGCGGGTCTGCAAGGGCCCTAGAGGCACTGGACTTGCCAAGACCCAGACTCTACAGAAGAATTTAAGCCACATCCCCTCCCTCAAAGAGAGAGAGTGAAAAAACAAACCCAAAATGAATACGTGTTGAATTTAATGTCTACAGGACATAACATTACATCTAAAAGTCAACCACCACTCTGCTTTAATACAGTACTTATATAAAAATGTGTTTGAATATTAGCCAGGGATGTATTTTATTCTGTTCGATATAATAGGGAATAGCTTCCCCAAAAGCGAATTCCCTGGGAGCCCGCAAAGCTCTTAACAAAGACCTACTCCACTCCCGAGAGAAGCAAGAGATGGAAAATCCGTGAGCCTACCTCATCACGAAAAGGCTGAGGCCGCAAAGACCACAGCCCCTTGGCCTTGGCGGGATGCCCTGGACAGCGCCTGACCGTCACCTCTGGGGATGGACTTCTTTGTCAAAGGGATCCTCAGCGTTCACACCGTGAGGTTTCCATACACCTGCTGGTTCCGAGGAGGCCTGCTGCAGACCTGGGGCTGTCAGAGTGAGCAAGAGATAACTTTCCATCTCTCTCCTCTTATCTCAGAGCAGTCATCCTCTGCACCCCTGCACTACTGCCCTGAGAATGCCCCTTGTGCCTCCTTGGGCTCTGAACCAGGCTGCACTTTAGTTATATTGTTAGGGAAAGATTGCTTCTGCGCACGGGGGAGGCCGGCGCCCTGTTTGTATTTTAAACAGCCGTTGACCACCTGCCGACTGCATGCCTGGCAGGTGCTATTTTTAAGGTGTTCAGAGGCCTGCAGGGGAGACAATCATAGCACAACTGAGAAAGCTCCGGAGCAGGGGAATGAAGAAGGTGTTTCAAGGCCTGGGGAACATGGGGCTCATTCTAGCTGAAGGTGGGGAGACCACACAGAGGAGGCGACTACTGGGCTCTGCCCCTGACCGTGATGGGGGTGTTCCTGGGTCCTGGCCTGAGAGCGGGTGGGGATCAAGGGGTCAGGGACAGGGATGTGGGGCAGGGCACTCAGGCTGGAGAGGTGGGTTGAGGCCCAAGGGAAGGACCCCACACGCTGCCCCAGCAATTAGAAGGGTATCGCCTAGTCTAGGGAGCTACAGAAGGAATCCAGCAAGGGAACATTGCTTTGGTTTCCCTGCTGGGAGGTACAGGCTGGAAGGGAGGAAAGGGAGGCCTCTTCCACTGGCTGCTGTCAGCCACAGCCATAAATGGGTCACACTGCTGTGCTGTCCTTCCACTGTCCCCCGTGGCTCCCTTTGGAGCTTTTCTGCCTATTAGCAAGTGATGTTTCCATTAAAGCTCCAGCTGGGTTTGGACCTAGATGCAGAGCGCATCAGAAACCTCCAGGCCTTTCTACTCTATGTGTGGTCCAGGTACCAGCATCATTGGCCTTCCCTGGGAGCTTGTGAGAAATGCAGAACCTCAGGCCCTGCCCCAGATCCACTGGATCTGATTTCTCCAGCTCACCAGAACAATGTGACTTCCCGAGAGTTCCTAGACCAAGAGTGGCCGCTGCCTGGGGCCACGTGACCTCTAGGATGGACCCTTCCACTCCCGGGCTCAGGCCATGGAGGCCAGGGCAGGAGCAGGACCAGGATTTCCCTCCAGGTACTAAGCGAGCCTTAGCTTCAGGTTTTCGGGTTTTCAATATTCCGGGCAGGAGGCCAGCCAGAAGGGGCTCAGTCACTCTCAGGCACATGGCGTCGGGAGCACTGTCAAGAAACAAAACAGGGGCTTCCCTGGTGGCGCGGTGATTGAGAGTCCGCCTGCCGATGCAGGGAACACGGGTTCGTGCCCCGGTCCGGGAAGATCCCACATGCCGCGGAGCGGCTGGGCCCGTGAACCATGGCCGCTGAGCCTGCACGTCCGGAGCCTGTGCTCTGCAACGGGAGAGGCCACCACAGCCTGCGTACTGCAAAAAAAAAAAAAAAGAAAGAAAAGAAACAAAACAACCCGGAATGCAGGTGAGCTCCTGCCAACGTGGAGCCCTGGGAACTCACGCTCGGGCACGTTGCATGTGTTCCAGTGAGTAAGCAGGCTGTACAGGTAGAGCCATGCGCCTGGACCTGTCAGCGCTTCCGTTACCCACGATTATCTGGATTTTCTTTCCATCTGGCCCCAGAGGAGGAGCCGCCACACAAAGAGTTTAGCAGAGCGAAGTCACTGGCCTCGCACTTGGATAGAACAATATCCACAGATGCAAAGAATAACCAGTTTAACGTGTGAGAGTGTGTGCGTGTATGTACAGGGGCGTGGGGCTGCTGAAAGACTCCGCACCTTGTCGAAGGAGAACTTGCAGAAAAGCTCTCTGCTTCTCTGCAGGTCCCAGCGTGAGAAAAATTTCTCATCTCCTTTAGGGCCTTGAGCATTTGAAAATAATAAAAAGGAAAAGTTTTGAATTAAAATTTATGGTTGAGCCTGCCTGTCTGGGAGGAGCTGGCTTAGCGGGCAAAGCTGACGCCAGCCAGGCTGCAGGGGCTGGGAGAAATTGGACACCAGCATCCTTGTAAGTGAGGGGGGACGACTCTCCCGTAGACCAGCATGGTGGCCCCTCTTGGGCAGCCGTTTCCAGCTCTGGCTGCGCACCGAATGCTCCTGCAGGAGTGTTTAAAAAATGCTGAGGCCTGGGCCACACTGTACAATGAGCCCATCTGATTCTCTGAAGGTGGGGACCACTCACAGGAATATTTTTAAATCTCTCCAGTTGATTGTAATGTGACACCACGGTTGAGAACCACCAAAGGTTCCAAAACTGGTAGAAAGGGAAGGGGGGGCTCCTAGTTTCTGCTCGGGGTCAGTAGTACATGCCTCGGTGGGTAGGGGAAGGATGATGTTAGCTTTCAGCTCTTTGGCAGTTTTATCTGCCTAGAGAGGGTCCAAAATTGATAGGGCTGACAAATTCACCTGCAGGGATGCGGTCAATCCAGTGGCCATCCCCACCCCTCCTTGCCTCTGGGCAGCAAGAACACTTCTGATTTCCATGTGGAAGACTTTTCCCAAGAACTTGAACATCCATGATCTTATTTTAACCTGTTACTAGTTTTCTATTGATGGTGTATTTGAACAGGTCAGCACAAATGTAGTAAATGTGCCTGAAACAACACAGACCTCTGACCTTACAGTTCTGGAGGTTGGACGTCCAATACAGGCTCACGGGGCTAAAACCAAGGTGTCACAGGGCTGTGCTCCCTCTGGAGGCCCTGTGGGGAAATCCATTCCTTCCTTTTTCCCGCTTCTAGAGGCTCCCACATTTCTTGGTTCGTGTTCTGTTCCTCAAATCACTCTGATCTCTGCTCATGTCACATCTCCTTCTCTGACTCTTTCTCTCCTGTCTCCCTCATCTAATAACCCTTGTGATTACGTTGGGCCCTCCAGGAGGGTCTTCCCATCTGAAGATCCTTAATCATATCTGCAAAGTCTCTCTTGCCATGTAAGGTCATGTTCATGGGTTCTGGGGATTAGGATGTGAACATCTTCGGAGGGCCGTTATTCCATCTCCCACACCTGACAGCAGCCACGTGAATCAGAAGTGCATTATTATACCCATAGACGAGAAAACTGTCACCCACCCAGAGACAGGCAGCTCCTAGATTGTAAACGTGAAACTACATTCTTGTAACTCCCTGCCTGGTCACCATTGCATCTGGCACCTGCCTCTTAGGATAATCACCTATCTCGATCCTCCAGCCATGGGCTTCCTTCTTCTTTCCATAAAGTCCAAGGTCCCTCCTGTCCTCCTGTGGCGTTGGTGATTCTCACACTCTGTGTCAGCTTCATGGGTGCCCAGCAACTGATACAAAATGGTGTCACAGGGAAATCCATTGCTACAACTGGGTCAGCGTATATCACAATAGGGCCCAGGAAGTCGGGATCTCTCTCTGAATTGATGCACATGGCTCTGGGTTCTTGGATCCCCCTGAACAGGTCTGTATACACACACGTGATAGCACGTGCCTCTCCTCTATGACATTTGTCAGAATTCCACCATCATTTATGTACTTCTATAATTAATCTTGGTCTTTCCCTCTCAACTATAAACTCCATGAGGACAGGAAACATACTTGCTTTTGCTCACCATGGCACTTAGGGGATGTTTAATAAAAATCTGTTAAATGAAGGAATATTTGCCAGCAGTCTAAGGTTTATAGAACCACTTCTTGCCTTTTGAAAGCTATGGTTGATGATATTAATGTTCCCATCTACTGCTTTCCCTGTAGGAGAGCCAAACATCCCCATTCATTGACATGTGACCACAGAGGATACTTCCCTGCCCCGCTTCCAGGCTTGGCTATGTGACTCGCTTTGGCCAATAGAATATGAATGGATATGACAGAAGCCATGTCTGAGCAGCTTTAAGGGCAGTCACATGGCTTGGCTCTGCCTCTTGTTCTTTTCCCTTTGCCAAGAGAACACAATATCCCAACTATGGGCTGCTCCCTCTCAGGACATGTCCCAGAATGAGAAGGCACATGGAGAAGGACCAGAGTGGCCACCATACAGCTCTCAACATGAGCGAGATTGAAGCTCTCACTTCTGTAAGATTTGGGGATCTTTGTTACTGCAGCATAACTTAAGAAACTCTGACAACCATGGACGTCTTTATCAGGACACATCCAGCTTTCCTTTCTCCCAAATGGAGACCACGGTTCTGCCACCTACAAGTTGCATGATCTCGAGAAAGTCATGTAGCATCTTTTGGCCTTAAATTTCTACACCAACATATAAAGCTTCTTCCCAACTTTACAATCAGCAGTTCTAAAGAACTAGCCTATCATTTGACACTTGACCTCTGTCCTTTGTAAATTGTCTTTGCACATTTTAGTATGGTACCAGAGAGGTCACTCCAGATTTTGAGTCCAGTAGTTATATGTTCTTGGGCAAATTGTTTTATCTCTCTTTTACTTGTAAGTCTTCTTATCTATAAAAGGAAAATGTATCACACAGCATTGGGGTAGGTCATCTAGCTCATAATGTATAGTCAATAAATGTAAGTATCCTACCCTTTGTCTTATTTTTCTTGATCAAATCGATCTCTTTGAGGTTCACTTCTTTGCAGCTCATATGCCCTGAACCTGGGTGCTTCCACAGGAGGCGGGCTAACAAAATCCCTGGATAAAAACCCACAAAGCTGTATTCTGATGTTCATGTTCATAGCAGTGTTATTCATAACAGTCCCAAGGTGGAAACATCCAAGTATCCATCAGGTGATGAATAGATAAACAAAAGGTGGCATGTCCATACAATGAAATACTGGTTGATGTTACAACATGGATGAACCTTGAAAACATTATGCTAAATGAAAGAAGAATGTCACCAATGGCCACATATTATATGCTTCTATTTATATTAAATGCCTTTAATAGGCAAGTCCAAAGAGACAGAAAGTAGATTAGAGGTTATCTAATCTGGAGTTTGGACAGGGTGGAGGGGTTACGGGGGGAGCAGGGGGTGGTAATAGCTAATGTGGTGGGTTTTTAGGGGGTGTGTGAAAATGTTTTGAAGTTAGATAGAGGTGATGGTTGTGCAACTTTGTATATATACTAAAGAACATTGAATTGTATACTTAAAAAGAGTTATATAGCGTGAATTACATCTTCGTATTTTTTTAAAGAAGAACCCCCAGAGGGATGAGTAGCCAGTGGTTGATGGCTCAGGTTGAAGGGCATTGCCGCATCCATGCCTCTTCTCAGCCCTCTCAGTGTTACCGGGCTTTGGTCTCCTATTATCTTTCTTCTTTTCTACTGGTGTCATAGGCCCAAGCAAAGGGAAAATTCTCTTGTTGCTTAGCTCAGAGGAAATGATTGAGATTTTTCAAAGATTACTTTATTAAAAATTTTAAAAGGAGCAGAGTGGGGAATAAAAATGTAAAAGACTTCTCTGGTGGTGCAGTGGTTAAGAATCCGCCTGCCAATGCAGGGGACACGGGTTTGAGCCCTGGGTTGGGAAGATCCCACATGCCACGGAGCAACTAAGCCCGTGCGCCACAACTACTGAGCCTGCACTCTTCAGCCCGCGAGCCACAACTTCTGAGCCCGTGTGCCACAACTACTGAAGCCCGCAAGCCTAGAGCCCGCAACAAGAGAAGCCACTACAATGAGAAGCCTGCGCACTGCAATGAAGAGTAGTCCCCGCTCGCCGCAACTAGAAAAAGCCCACGCGCAGCAATGAAGACCCAATGCAGCCAAAAATAAACAAATAAATACATTTATTTAAAAAATAAATTAAATAAAAGCTTAAAAAATGTAAATACTTAAAGTATGAAGGAGTTAAAAGGTGGAAGTGTTCTGGAGTAGAGATTCCTTGCTGTGTTATAGCTACAAGTACAAGCCAACTCATGGATCTTGAGTCTTTCCCACCCACTCAGCCCCTTCTAAAAAAAACAATCCTGAAGTCCCCTTTATTATTATTTTTTTAATTATTTTATTTTATTTTTTTTGCGGTACACAGGCCTCTCACTGTTGTGGCCTCTCCCGTTGCAGAGCACAGGCTCCGGACGTGCAGGCTCAGTGGCCAAGGCTCACGGGCCCAGCTGCTCCGCGGCATGTGGGATCTTCCCGGACCGGGGCACGAACCCGTGTCCCCTGCATCGGCAGGCGGACCCTCAACCACTGAGCCACCAGGGAAGCCCTTTTTTTTTTTTTTAATAGCTTTTTAAAATTTTTGGCTGTGTTGGGCCTTCATTGCAGCACACGGGCTTCTCATTGTGGTGGCATCTCTTGTTGCGGAGCATGGGCTCTAGGCGTGCAGCCTTCAGTAGTTGTGGTGCGTGGGCTCAGTAGTTGTGGCTCACGGGCTCTAGAGCTCAGGCTCAGTAGTTGTGGTGCATGGGCTTATTTGCTCTGTGGCATGTGGGATCTTCCCGGACCAGGGCTCGAACCTGTGTCCCCTGCATTGCCAGGCAGATTCTTAACCACTGTGCCACCAGGGAAGTCCCCTAAGTCCCCTTTAGAAGCTCTGGACAGTTTCCTCCATCCCTCCTTCCCTTTCATGTTGGGCCTGAACACCGGCTGGTCACAGTGTGATGGGAATTTGGCAAGTAGGTTGTTAGTTCTCTCAGTATAGATTGCCACCTTCTTCCCCTCCAAATCCAGGGACCAAGACATGTGTGGGTGGGACAGAGCATGCATAGAGACCCCCAGCTCTCCCTCCAACACACCCCCCCAGAAGGAAAGGGCTGTTTCCTCACCCTGCCCCACAAACACTTACGCAGGACTTATCACCCAGAACCCAGAAAATTATAACTTTTCTTTTCTTCCCAGGACAATGCAGGTCCCTCACCCCATCTTCAATCCACAGGTTCAAAGATGACCAAGTCAACTGTTAGAGCATCCTAGCAAAATGAAGACAAATAAACAATTACTCTTCCCTGCTTTTGTTTGTGTATTTTCAGATTGTCAGATCAAATCATAGTGTGACAAGCCTAATCGCTGGGTGTGTTTTAGATCTGTCTGAGCCCCGCTGGCCACTTCTACAGGCCACCTGGAACCAATTGACAGGAAGCAGCGCACACATGGAAGAGAGTGGGGTCTCCAGGGGCAATCACCCCATCACAGGTGTGGAGGGTGAGGTTCCCCTTTCCTTGCCAGTCGCCCTTACCTCTGAGGGGGTGCTGGCGTTATCTAGAGAGAGTTTGGAATATGGGAACATGACTTTTCTCTTTCCTCAGAGCTTTAGAAACTTATTTACCAAGTCCTCCAGTTCCTGGGTCGAAAGGGCTCACCACAAGACCTAAGATATCCCACAAACGAGTCAATATTTATCACCCGGGGCATCAGCTCAGGTGGCTTCCTGAGACTATTTGAGTTCCACTTAACTACTGTACATTGATCTTCTGCAGGAGACCTTTCACCTGCTGGTCCCTCTCTCTTTATTCTACTGCACAATTGGGAATACACTTGACTTTCAAAGGCTCAACGTGTGCCATTCAAAGGAAACATGTTCACCTCATTTTTAAGCCCTATCTTGCTCCCCTGCAGTCTGAATAAACATTACTCAATAGCCAACGTTACTTAGGCATCAATCATTTCCACTTCAAGGAGGAGGTAAAGGGAACAAAGAAGCAAGAGCACAAAAAGATTGAAATTAACCTCCACCGCTGGGTGCTTTCCAAACTTGTTCAGATTATTTCTTCAAAAAGAAGCCCCAGAGAGCTGACATTACCTGAAGTTCACTGAAATTCTCTTTCTCTCAAGGATTACACTTGAACGTGAAGTGAGTATCTCGAAAGCCCTAGGCAGGCAGTCAACTCGGCTAGTGGGTGAGTATTTGCTCTCTCGCTCTCTCCTCTTTGGAGTAATTTCCACACACTTTTGACATTCCTTTCTTCTCTGGTGCACCCTCCCTCGGAGAGTTCTCCGCTCAATATCTCCTCACAATACATCTCCTGGTCCATGGGCTTCTATTTCCTTCTCTTTCTCCTTCCTTCCTTTCCCTCTATCCAGCCCCTGGAAAATAGAACCACCCTCTAGAAAAATTGGCCTCTGAAACCTCCCCTTTCTCTAATCTTATTGACCAATGGGAACCATGTTTGGCTCTGAGATGCCAAAGTCCCACTGTTGAGCAGGGGACCTTGGTTTCTCAGACCACCTGCACTCGGCTCACCTGCATCTTGTTAAGCACAAAGATTCCCCCAACCTCACTGCCTTTACTGAGTTGGGCTCCGGGAAGCGGACCAGGAAATCTGTATGTTTAACAAGCTCATTAAGTGATCCTTCCACCTAGTGAAGTTGAGAATCCGCTAATACTAAGGAGGGAGATGGCTTTGGAGTCAGGAAAACACTAGCTGGATTCTGTGCTTTGCTCTTTACTAGTGGCATGATTTTTTAACAGCTCTATTGAAATATTACATATCATGCAATTCGCCCATATAATTTGTACCTACAATTCAGTGGTTTCTAGTACATTCACAGAGTTGCACATTCATCACTACAATCAATTTTAGAACATTGTTAGTACACCTAAAGAGAAACCCTGTATCTATCAGCAGTCACTCTCCCTTTATTCTTAACCCTTCAGCCCTAAGCACCTCTAAGCTGCTTTCTGTCTCTATGGACTTGCTTATTCTATTACAGAATTTCATATCAGTGGAATCATACAACAGGGGGCTGTTTGTGTCTGGGTTCTTTCATTTAGAATAATGTTTTCAAGGTTCATCCGTGTTGTACTATGTCAGTACTCCATTCTTTTTATGGCTGAGTAATATTCCATCGTGTGGATATACCATTGTATTTATTCATTCATCTGCTGGTGGGCATTTGGGTTGTGTCCATTTTTGGGGTTACTATGAATAAGGCTGCTAAGAACATTTGCATATAAGCTTTTGCATGGATGCGTGCTTACATTTCTCTTGGATATATAACTGGGAGTGGAATTGTGAGGTCATAGGATAACTCCAGGCTTACCATTTTACATTCCCACCTGTAGTGTATGTAGGTTGCAATTTCTCCCCATCCATGCCAACACTTGTTTTGTCCATCTTTTTTTAAAAATTATTATTATAACCATCTTAGTGCTGTGAAGAGGCCTCTCATCGTGGGTTTGATTTGCATTTCTGTAATGGTTAATGATGTTGAGCGTCTCCTCATGCACTTACTGGCCATTAGTGTGTTTTCTTTGGAGTAGTTGCATGATTTGGGAAGGTAGGTAATCCTTAGCTTTGGTTTCCTTGCCTGTAAAATGGAGGTCATCAGAAGGTGAGTAAATGAGGTAATGAAGCTGGAGTCCCTCATACACAGTAAGCACTCAGCAAAGGTTTACCCTTCCACACCATTAGGTAGGAAACACAGTAGCCTAGCTAGGCTGGAACCATGATTCCCAGAATTCCCTGTACAGTTCTGGGTTGAGATTGCTTTAGACTGAGCACAGAGACATCTCTGGGGAATTTGGAAAGCGCAAGTGGTGCAGTAGCCACTTCCGGCTCTGAAGGTCGGTATAAGGCACTGCGGCAGCTCACGTCTGTGGCCGCCGCTCCGCCGGCTCACTTTGCAGCGAGGGCAGCGCGTATACCAGCAGCTCCAGCAGCCCCGCTGCATCTTCTCCTTCAACTGCCCCCAGTCCTGGGCTGGGTGCCTGTGACTTCTGTGGCACAGGTCACGGTTTCTCTGCGGGTCACCCACGTCGCCCAGGTTGCGTGGGAGACAGGTTTGGGTTCCAGTTCCCCAGCGGATCCCAGCTGAGCCTTGCTCTCCTCTGCTTCCCATCAGCCTTCTTTCCTCACTGCTGCTCTGCTGACCTAATCAACTTCAGACTCAACACCAGAGGCAACAGCCTTGCAGAGAATTTTCCACCAGCTTCCGGTACTGCATAACACCCAGTTCTTATAATACACCCCCGATTCTCTGTCTCTCAGAGTGATTCTACTTCTCTGAGTTAATCCTGGGCAGTACAATCACCAAGGGCACTTATGCTGCCTCCCCCTCTAGAGAAACCATGGACCTGGATTTCTGAAATGTGGTCTTCCCGGAGAAATCATATGCGGTTCTTCTCAGACCTGTAACCCCAGGGCTCCCCATGCAGAGGTAGAGGGACCTTCCACCTGCTCCTCCTGTGTTAATTTTCTAGCAGGGCTGTAATAAATTACTACAAACTTTGTGGCTTAAATCAACAATTTGAAAAATCAAAATTTGTTAAAAATCAAAATTTGTTAAAAATCAGGTTTATTATCTTACAGTTCTTGAGGTCTTAAGTCCAAAGTGCATCTCATTGGGTTAAAATTATGGGGTCCTCTGGCTGGGTTCCTTCCAGAGGCTCTAGGGGACAGTCTGTTTCCTTACCTCTTCCAAGGAAGGCTTCCTTCATTCTTTGGCTTAGGGTCTCTTCCTCCATCTTCAAGGCAGTAGCCTCTTCGAATCTCTCTCCCTCTCTCTCTCTCTCTCTCTGAGACACACACACACAAAACGATCCTCTTATGAGAACTCTTGTAATTATTAATATACTATGCCATCACAGATAACCCAGGATAATCTCCCCAACCTAAGATCCTTAACCACATCTGCAAAGTCCCTTTTGCCACACGAGGTAACATAGTCACAGGTTCCGAGGACCAGGACTTGCTATCTTTGGGGGCCATCATTCTGCCAACCACACCTCCAAATCCACTCCCTTCACCTCCTCCAGGCTGCTTGGCGCCCCCAGAGTCTGACCCAAGTAGGAACTGCACCTCCTGGCTCCCTTGCCCTCTTGCTTCTGATAGGATGCAACCAATGGGAAGCACCACCAAAGATCAGAAAACAGAGTAGAGTCCCTGGTTCCCTCCCCCGGGGCATGTGGAAGATGCATCCTTCTACCAAAGGTTTTGGGATGGTAACGTCACCCTTGCCTGCCCGCCTGCCCCAAGGTCTTGCTCCATTCCTTGTTTTTCTTGTAACTCTGCATATACCTCTTGAAAAAGTTCCTGGTCTGGCATAAATATAACTGTTCAAATTATAAAACTCTTAGGACATAACATAAGGGTAAGTCTTCACGACCTTGCATTTATCAGTGGATTCTCAGAAAGATAAAAAAAGCGCAATCAACAAAAGAAAAGATAGGTAAATTGGATTTCATCAAAATTAAACACTTTTGTCCAACAAAGGACACTAGCAACAAGGTGAAAAGACAGCCTACAGAGTGGGAGAACATGTTTGCAAATAATATAGCCGCTAAGGGTCTAATATATAAAGAATGCTTAACTCAATAATAAAGGCAACCACCCGAATTAATAAATAGTTAATAAATGAGTGAAGGATTTTGAATTTCTCCAAAGAAGATATACAAATGACCAACAAGCACATGAAAAGATGCTCAACGTCCTTAGTCAATAGGGAGATGAATATCAAAACACAATGAGACACACTAGGATGGCAATAATCAAAAAAAAAAAAGAAGGAAATAACAAGTATTGGTGAGGATGTAGAGAAAGTGGCACCCTCATACACTGCTGGTGGGGATGTAAAATGGTGTAGCCGTTGTGTAAAACAGTTCGGCGCTTCCTCAGTACGTTAAACATAAAATTACCGTACAGTCTAGCAATTCTACTCCTAGGTATAGACCAAAAAGAAAACAGGTGTACAAATAAAAACTCGTATGTGAATGTTCATAAGTAGCATCATTCACAATAGCCAAAAGGTGGAAAGAACTCAAATGTACATCAATGGACAAATGGATAAACAAAATGTGATATAGGCAAACAGTGGATATCATTTGGCAATAAAGAGGAAGGAAGGCCTGATACGTGCTCCAACACGGATGAACCTTGAAAAACGATACTGAGTGAAAGAAGTCGGACAGAAATGGCCATATATTGTAAGATTTGACTTATATAAAATACCCAGAAAAGGCAAATCCACAGAGACAGAAAGCAGGTGAGCGGTTGCCGGGGGCTCGGGGGAGGTGAGAACGAGGAATGACGGCTTAATAGCTACAGCATTTCCTTTTGAGGTGATGAAAATGTTCTAGAATTAGATAGTGGTGATGTTTGCACAGCTCTGTGGAGGCACTGAATGCCAGTGAATCATACACTTCAAACTGATTTCAATGGTAAGTTTTATGTGTACAAAAATTCCTTTTTAAATTACTGTAAATGTGCCACGTGACTCCTGCCAGGACTAAAGCCCCAGACTCTGGCAATTCCACCAAGGGGTCATCACTTCCACGATGGGACCCTAAATCTCAGCTGATCCTACACATTGTGGGAGCAGCTGCTGTTTACTTGTGGAAGGATCCTTCCTGTAAAAGTATGTCTGCTTCGGGAAATGCAAATAAATTCTCTGCAAAGGAGGGTCAGTTCATCTCAGCAGCTTCTGCTAACCAGAGCATGGCATGGAGACCAGAGCAGGTAGTTTGAGGCACAGATTCCAGAAACTTCTTGAGCAATATTGGAGACATACCTGAGGCCACCCCAGGCACTTCTGACAGTTCCACTGGGGAGCTGAGGACAGTCGGTTCTCTTACTCCAGACAGTCTGCCCAGAGGAACGACTGTTTCGCTGGAGATGTGGCCTGGGCAGAGGTTAGGAGGCATCCACTAGCCCAGAGTCCAGCTTAAGGGAAACCTCTGTATTATCTTCTAAGTCATGTGGGACCCCGGAGCCAAGCCAGCTCCCCTCACTCTCTCTCTACCCGCCAGAGACACCAGGCCCTTCCTGGCTGGTTGTCCAGGTGGAGGTCCTAGCTGCAGCCTGACATGGTTCCCCAGGCACTGCCCCCCGGGTCACCCCTCCTTCCCAATCCTCACACTAGGAATCTCCAGAAATACTCTCTCCTTTCACGAACGCTCAAGTTTAGGCCAATCTCTCCCTGTTTATGACGTTCACCTCTTGCCTGTCACTCCATCCCGGCCCCCCTTCTCCTCCCTCACTGTCATTGCTGATCTTGGTCAGTTACATTTCTGTTCCCTTGCTCCCTGGCTCCGAGGCCAACTCCTTGTTCCATTACCTAGTCATCCTCCCAACCAGCTCCAATGTATGAGCTGAAAACACCTGCTTTTAGACGCTCTCCCAGCAGATAATTTGTGTCCACCGATGGCAGAAGAGCCAAGGCAAGGAGCCTGGGGAGGGGAGGGCTGTTCATTGTCCGGGACCGTTCATCACAATATGACACAAAGTTCAAGGTTGCTGCCAGCCGGGCTATTTCCCAAGGTGCTGGAGTGGGGTACATGCCTAGGGAGGCCTGCAATTTATGAGGCTTTAAGATCAAAACAAGGTCAGGGGGAAAATTGGCAGACTCACTGTGAGTCTAAAGTGACTTCAACTAAAATAGGTAGAGAAGATGGAGATCGTAGAAAAAGGAATTTCAGATTTAGTGTCTGATGTTCCAGGTCCTAAAAATAGGCAACCTCTCGGGCTGTGATCTTGGCTTTCTCTCTGCGTTGTCTCTTTTGGAACTCGCTGTGCAGATGTTTCTGTGCTAAATTTCTACCTGAAGGCTGCAAAGCCTCTATTTGGAGTCATAGCACACTTCAAACGCAGTATATCTCTAACTGAACTCATTCATTGATTCATTCATTGATGCATTGATTCATTCCTTCGCTGTGCTTCTCTCATCTTCATCATCTCTAAACTTCTCAGCATCCTGGCTTCCCCATCCCTTCCATTTCCTACCCCTGCAACCCCCAGCTGCCTGTCAATGCCCACGGATCCCTGCTTATTGGTTCTCTGGGCTCCAGTCTACCCTAGACCCCAAATCCAAATTCTCTGAAGCCTGCCTCCAAGCTATCCATCCCTGTTACAAGCCTTCAATTTATTATTGCGAAAACTCCATCTCATTCATTCTGCATCTAATATTTCCTGAATATTTATTGCGTGTTGGGCATTGTGTTAGGGGCTGGGATTGTAACAGTGAACAAGATTCTCAGGGCTATGATCCAACGGAGGAGACACACATGAAGTTGAAATACAAGGGTGGAAAGTGCTGTAATAGGGAGGGAGGTGAGTGTGCCTTGAGGCCACAAAGAAGGACACAGACCTCAGATATGGTGGGTCAGGAAAGGCCTCCAGTACTTGAAGGATCGATCTAGATTCCTTAGTAAGGGTTCAAGGTTGTTCATACCTGGCCCAGATTCCCTCTCCTGCCCTCTAGCCTCCTCACATGTTCCATGAAGCGCCCACAAAATGATCCTGCCTCTTTCCAAACAGACCAACACCCTCCTACTGCTAAACATTTTTTTCATTCTTCTTTCTCCCTTGATTATCCTTGCTCCTTCCCTCTATATGTCAAATTACTACTGAGTCTCCAAGAGCCACAGAAACACCACCCCCTCCCTGAAGCCTTCCTTGGTTTCTTTACTGCCCTTGTCTCTTTGTATGTGGTACATTGCAGTGGTCTGTATACTTCTTTGTGCCATTGAACTCCAGGGGCAGGGACCACATTTTGTTCATTTTTGAAAGCCCTAGAGGACCTTCTTACCATAATGCCCTGCACTGAGGTGAGGGTGATGATGAATTAAGGAAGATGCCCAAGAGGATATTTTGTCCCAGCTACACTGAAACACGAACGGGCCACACATAGTAGATCTGGACTGTTCTGTGTGCACCGCTTCCTTGTACTGAAACCCTCTGTTAACTCATCTGTCCAAGTACTAGTCTGGGAAAAAGTCAAGGGCAAATCACATTTATCTGTGTGTCCCCGGGGCCTCAGCTTGCACCTTCTAGGTCCCTGGTAAACCTTTCCTGACTCTGACCGAGAGCACATATTTCTGACTCTTTCGCTTTCCTGTGCACAATCTCAGCCCGTGTTGAGACTGAATTAAAGCTCTTGCAAACATAACCACATCATCTTTTTCTCTCATACATTTGGTGAAGGAGAACTTGCTTTCATTCTGGGCTCATTGATCCCTGCCATCCTTTTCAATCCATCCTTCTCTGCTTCTCAACTGGCTGGCAAACCTTCCTGTCTTAACCCAGTTCTATTTGAACTGGCCGCCAGCCCAATGAATACGACCTTCCTTCCCCCGCCTTCTCTTGCACTTGGGCCCCTCACCTTGGCTTTGCTTTGGAGAAAGTTTAAAAGGCTGGTTTCCTCCATCCCCTTTAATCATATTCGGTTATCTTGATCAGCACTTTTATTTTGCATCCTTAAGACATTCTGCCTTGAATTCTGATTTCATTGGGGGAGGGGAGAGAGTTGGAAGGAGGATTGTTGATGATGGCTATATTTTATTACGTGTGATGGTCATGGGTTAGACATGCAGCTCGTCAAACTGGGGGCTGGGGGTCGGGAGGGGAGAAGGACACAAAATACCATGTCACAGAGCAAAATATTTTTCAAGGAGACATCAAAGGCTTTTTCCATGGTGTCTTGCCTTGACCCCATTTCACACTGGCAGAACACAAACTCAAATTAAAATAAAAATACCAGGCTGGCTCCATTTAGCCAGTTGGGCTGCTAGGCTAAGTGACCGATTTTATTAAAGTCACCAAATGCAAACATTCCAAGATTTATTTTCGTTGCTTATAATTTTTTCTGCCTTCCCACTGGTGGGCTGTTTATTTCTAATAACTTGGTAGGAAAAAACATTCGCTCATACCAGTGGAGGTCTTATATGCCAAGCTGCCAACCAGAGCACATTTTATTGCGGAATAAAACCCCTGGAAAACAGGCTCTAGGGGGGCCGCTGATGCAAGTTTACATGCATAGTACAATTGACGCCATTATAATTAGTTCCCCCCCAAAAGTCTTATTTTTCAGGGCAGAGATGGGAATCTTTCTCTTTGCACATGAATATCTCCGGACTAGAGCAAAAACATTACGGAGGGTGACTCATAGACCCTTTGGGCTTTAAAGACTAATGCAGATCCTATAAATCTAACCCACATTCTTTTACTGGGAATGACTGACTTTTATGAAAACCGAGGATTGTAAATCAGAACCCTAAATAGCTTACTTTGCAGCAGATAAACACAGATTTATGTAGTGGCTGAGCCGTAACTTAACCCCTTCATGGTGCCACAGAGCACCTGGGGATATGTGTGCAGTAGGGGTTGCCTGCATCCAGCTCTGCTATTTCTTCCTAAAAGCTGGAGGGTGGAGGCGAGATGTGTCACGTTATCTCCAGCAGGTGGAGGTGGGCGACAAGAGGAGCCTGTCAGGCGTGCTTGCTACTTACGCATCTCAGCTGGCTGCACATCCAGCCACCAGCAGTTGGCCCCTGGTTATTCCAAAGGACAGTCCCCAGCCTGCTGCGGCACACGCACAAAAGCTAACCTGGAGGGGCTCCCGTGTGGGTGCTTGTATGTGAGGCTGATGCAGCCCGGGTTTCTAATCCCTACACATTGGACCTCAGGCAAGGCACCACATCTCCCTGGACCTCAACTTTTTCATCTGCAAAATGGCGCATCTGGCACGTTGTTAAGAGTTAAACAAGACAATCACATCAGGTGCTTAAAACAATGCTGGCTCATGATAAGCACTCAATACACCGTAGCCAGGGTTGTTACTATTATTACCAGAGCCACTGGTTACGTAGACCAGACTCCTCAAACCGTAATGGGGACATGAGTCACCCAGGAATCTAATTAAAGTGCAGCTTCTGACCCAATGCGCCGGGAATGCCGCACTTCTAACAAGCTCCCAGGTGAGCCGGATGCTTCTTCCCGGAACCTGGCTCTGAGAAGTGTAGGCGGCAGAATTCGGAATTTACGAACCGCGCCCTCATTCCTTCCCATTCGTCTCATTCCCAAGCTTTGCTCTGTGGACAGGTCGAAGCATTCTTCTTGCGGTTGATGCTGTTATCGCCATCCACGTGATCGTCACCAAAGAGGTCCCAGCGGGTCTCCTAATGCTCCCCCACCTTCGGTGCGCCGAGCCGGCGGGCGGGTGGCGGAGGCCGTCCCGCGCCCCTTGCCCAGCGCCCCGCAGCAGAGCGCTTATCTCGCCGGCGCCCCGCCCGATGCTGCCGCCGCCCACGCCGGCCTCGCGCTCCCGCGTTGGAGCAGGGCTCACCCTGTGCGGCCGACGCAGACTTTATAGGGAAACAGGACCCGTCGATCCCGGAGGGAGGAAAAGGGCATTTTTCATTTTTATGTGGCATTTCAAAGGAGGAGGCTCCTGGGCGGCCCGGAGACAAAGGCCGGCGGCGGGGTTAATGGAGAACCCGGGATTTAATCATTAACGCTTAATACTAAAGCAGCCCGAGGAGGCCCGCCCAGGTCGGGGCGGAGGCCCCCGGAAAGCTCTGGCTCAGCCTTTGGGGCCTGGGGGGCCCTCCTGGGGTTGGACTGTGTTTGGGCTCCCATGGGTGGGGTTGGGGTCCTGGGCTCATCCTTGCAGACCGGGCTTTCTGCTCAAGAGTGGGCAGATGCGCCCTGTCCGTTCCGGAACTCATCTAGGGAGGAAGGGGCGACGCCTAGGTGGTCCTGACCTAAGGAACTGAATCTTTTCCACCGGCTCGCCTTGCCCTGGGAAGCTAAAGGCATTAACTTACATTCTAGCCTAGACCTGAGATCTGGGTTGGGTAAATAGCCCAGAGCCGCACACGGGCCAGCGAGGGCCCTGCACGTGACTCCACGTGACTCCTCATTGGGCCAGTGGTTGGGGCTTGGGCGTCCCCAGGCTCTTCCCACCCCCCGGTTCATCCCCAGCCCTGAGGCCTTCAGCTCTGACCTCTGCTGGTCCCCCAACCTCCCATCCAGCCACCTGTCCACCTGCTGCCCCCTGCACACGCTGTCCCCCCCAGCTCTACACGCTTATCTCATTTTAATCATTTACCTGGAGCTGGGACTAAGTCGCCTCCTTCAGTGTTTTCCCAAGTGCTTGGACAGAACCTTGAAATCACACAATGAGAAAGTCATTTCCTTTCCGATTCTCCCCCAAACCTTGCAATGAGGAGGAACAGGCCTTTGACCCCTCTCGAGCACATGTGACGCTCTTAACTATGGGAGCAGGGGCCCTTAGCAGACCCTGGCTTCTCCCCAGAATTTAATAAACACTGTCTTGTGTTCATGGTGGTTCTACTTATTTTTTTTTTTAATATTTAAGTTTAGTACCACAAGAGGTGTTAAGCTGGATGTTAAACTGGGTGAATTAGATCAAACTGAACAGTCTGTGAAACCAGCAGTCAGATCAGAAAACAGAGTTTCCTGGGCTCCCAGAAGCCCCCTCTTCCCATCCCTTTCCATCACTACCCCCTCCCCAAGGAGTGGCCAGTCTCCTTACTTCTGACCACATGGGTTAGTTGTTTTTTTTTTTTCCTGCGCCACAAGGCACGCAGGATCCCGACCAGGAATCTAAACCGTGCCCCCTGCAGTGGAAGCACGGAGTCTTAACCACTGGACTGCCAAGGAAGTCTCTGCATGGGTTAGATCTGCCCATTTTTCACATCCATCAAATGAATGGAATCCCCCGGGGCCCACCTTCTTTTGCTCAGCCTTCTCTTTGTAAGATTCATCTGCATGACTGTGTGTCACTGTAGACTGCCCATTCTCATTGCTGAAGAGTATTCATTGTATTTCTTTTTATGGTGACTATCTATAATCCACGGGTCCTGGTTTTCCATTACCTCTCCACTGGTACTTTTGAGAATTATTAAAGAATAATAAAAGAAGAGACTTAATTTAAAAATTGAATAACAGCACTGGTGGAACACAGATGTGGCAAAAATAGTGAAAATGGTGCATGAATCATAAAGATGTGGCATTTCAGACTTACTAATTTAGGATGATGGAGTTTCTGACTCTGTACCCATGCCCAGATTGGGCCAGTTTTAAACCTTATCACTTGGGAACTTATAACCTGCCAATGCACTTGACTGTCCACCGTCTTGCAGGCCAGGCACCATGGTGGCATCCCCCACTCAGAGCTCCCTACTGTGTCTTAGAAGGACACTGGGACCCATGGAGCACATGTGTGTAGGCTCTGGGACCTCTGACATAGCCCCTCTACAGCAGAAGGCACTGAACCTGCCCCAAAGGCTCCCAGGACACACTGCTGACCTTTCCCACCTCCCTGTGGGAAAATTCCCCAGGAGGAGATAAGATCAGTGTTGTTAGGGCCTCGCAGGGGGCCTCATGCCTGGGGAGCAGCATTGAGGCACAGTTCAGATCTGGCTTAAGCCAAGCACCCCCCAGGGCTCTCCATCTGGAGTTTCTGTGAATCCCGCTCTAGCTTCGCTGCTGAGGGGGAGACCCTCCTGGAGACAGCACCAGGCCAGGATCTCCAGGGGGCTGGCAGCAAAGGCTGCCGGGAGAAACCTGAGCCCCTGCCCCGGGCTTGCTTAGGTGTAGATTTCCACCTTTGTCTCCCCAGAGGGGAAAAGTCATTCACAAACCCTAAGTGGGAGGTGATACTGACTTGTTTACCTTCAGATAGTGCTTTGAGAGCCTGTTGACTCATTAATCTTGGAGATCTGATCATCCAGCAGTTGACGGCTCACCCTTAGGAGGCTGAGAAGAAAGGCCTCTGGGCCCTCCTGACAAACCCAAGCTGGAATCCCAGCTACCCTGTCCCTTCGTAGCTGCACGACCTCCCTTAACCCCTCTCAACCTTAATTTCCGGGTTTGCAATGTGGAGGGGGTAATACACCCCTCTAAGGGCAGTGCTGGGAAAGCATGGGAGGTGCCAGCCAAGCATTTAGCATCAAAGCTCATTAAGTGGTGTGGTTGGGGAAGGGGGAGGGGGAAGGGGGGAGTCCTAACTTTGAATCCAGTTGCTTGGTTTTTAACCCCAATTCTGAGTATGCCTCCATTCAGGTTCAGTTTTTTGTTTTTTGGTTTTTTTTTTGCGGTACGCGGGCCTCTCACTGTTGCGGCTTCTCCCGTTGCGGAGCACAGGCTCCGGACGCGCAGGCTCAGCGGCCATGGCTCACGGGCCCAGCCCGCTCCGCGGCATGTGGGATCTTCCCGGACCGGGGCACGAACCCGTGTCCCCTGCATCGGCAGGCGGGCTCTCAAGCACTGCGCCACCAGGGAAGCCCCACGTTCAGTTTTTTTCTTTTGAACAAAAGAGAGAAATGAGAGCCAGAGGTGGAGCTTTGCCTGTGACACCCAGGGTGCCTCTGGTTGGTGTAGGATCTCAGGTTCCCGGGCAGCGTGATCCTCCGCGGGCTTCTTTCTTCCCAGCATGCGGGTCTCCGAGAGGAGCCGGGCTGCTTCTAAACGGCTATCTCAGCATCCTCAGCAGAGGCTGCAAAGCAGGATGCTAGCAAAGGCTCACTGAAGGATAGCGCCTTTGCCCCTCTGGAAGCCTTACTCCCTACTCACTAAGGGTCTGCCATTCTGCTCTGCAGCTTGTAAACATTGCTCAACACTTCAGATGCTTAAAAAAAGAAGATGCCCGTGTTGATGCATGTTGACGACAGCATTAATCATAACGGCCAAGAGGTGGAGCCACGCAAGTGTTCATCAGGGAATGAAGGGATCAACAACTTTCGGTACATCCATACAATGTGATATTACTCAACCTTAAAAAGGAATGAAGTTCTGACACATGCAGATGGCATGTGGAGGAAGCTTGAGGACATTATGCTAAGTCTCAAAAACAAAAAAACTATATAATTCCACTTACATGAAGAACCACGAATAGTGAAATTCATAGAAACAGAACGTAAAATGGTGATTGCCAGGGGCTGGGGGGAGGTTGGGAGGGGAAGTTGTCTGGCTATTAAAACTGAAAGTTCCACATACCGGAAACTCCCTCAATCTTTGGCAAACGGGAACAATTGCTCACCTTATTAAACTTGTGTTGTCATCTGCTGCTCTGGTCATTTCCCACCTCATCCGAATTAACAAAGGTTTATTGAGCAGACACTGTGCTGAGCACATGTTCTACAGAATTTCCCTAACAATCCTATGAGGCAAGTATTGCTACTTTATTGTTTCTGTGCTAAACAATATGGAGACAAAGCACGCTAAAAGATGACTGTGACTATGCAAAATAATACAGCTCCTGGCTCTAGGAAATACGTGCTGCTGGCGGTAGGCTGCAGACCTATTTTCTTATCCAGGCTAAACGCTTGCTCATTGATTCTCCCTTCAAGACTCCTGTTTCACTGCTTATGAACCAAAAAGTATTCTGTCATAAATTCAGCACCGTCCAGACCAGTCTTTCCAGAGCTGCCTTAAAATCATCCAGCTCAGGACTTCAAACCCCGTCATTATCCTCCCCCGACTTCCCCATCCAAGACACTACTAAGATTATCCCATTGGGGTACTCCCTTATTGCAGTATGTCTAACAAACTTGCCTGATGTTCACTTTGAGAAGCTGACAGCTGGTGTTATTTCCCCAATTTTAGAGGTGAGGCACTTGAAGCTCAGAGACACAGTCTCTTTTCTGATGAGCAATGACCATTTACTAGTATTTTGAGGACCTACTATGTGCTAGATAGGATGCTGGACACCTTACAGGGTTGTTTCATTTGATTTGGACAATAATTCTGGGCATATTAATTCCAGGTGTTAATCCTTACTTTGTAAATGAGGCTACTGAGGACCAGAGAAGCTAAGCAACTTGCTGAAGGTAAAACAGCTTGTAAGTGATAGAGCAGGGGATTAACATTTCAGTCCATTCGACTTGAAAGCCTGTTCAGATATCCCCAGTGGCTCCCTAATGGCCCAGATTATAGCTCTCATTCCTTGTTGGGTGTCCGAAGCCTGCTTCGGCTGTCCTCCTTGCGACAGTATCTCCCTCCCGCCTCCTTTACCTTCATCCTTCTGTCTGCTTGCACCAGGCAGTGTCCTAGCCCTTCTCCTGGGTCCCGGCATCCTCTCACCTACAGCACCCAGCAGCCTATCTCAGTCCACCTGACTGCAGCCCACCTTCAGCCTTCGGAGCCTCCCCATTTTCCATCTTCCGCTCGTTCCTTCTTTGCTCTGCATTTATCATCTTCTTTACCTTTTCACGTACTCATGACTGATCTCCCCAAGAAGGCTGTGAGCTTCTGAGGCCTCTTGTTTGGGACTCCTTTGCCTCGCCCTCACCCCTAGCACACCCAAGAGTGGCTCTGTGAGCCTTGGCCGGTCCCTTTATCTCTCTAAGCCTCTGTTTCCTCATCTGTAATATGGGGATAATAACATCACCTCACAAATCAGTTGTGAGATTCTGCCAAAGGATAGCGTGCGAGCGCTTTCAACGTGAGGGACATTTTGATGAGGTTTCTGTCTCACAGTAAAAACCCATCAAGGACGGGACCACCTTACACCTTACCTACACTCACCAGATTCTCAGGGAAATTGCTGGTGGGGTGTCCTTGAGCTCCTGTGTGGCCAGCCCATGTGTGAGCTAGGGCAGCGGGAAAGCTGGTCTGGGAGGTGTCAGCTAAGAGAGGCTGAGAGGGCACTAGCACCTGGCGGGGCATGTGTGGGCTTGTTGTTATTAATCATGTCTTTTTATTCTGTGTTTTGGATGCTTTGACATATTGGCATGCCTTGCTGACCCTGGAGGGACTGCCTTCCCAGGGCTGGACAGTTCCTAAAGCTAGCAAACAAATGGTCTGTGAAGGTGCGTTTCATAAGCAAACCAACCCAAAGCCCATACTCTCAACTAACTCCTTTATCAGAGGCTTAAGAAACAGTGTTTAATGTGGACTGTTGCTGAGCCTGTTTAATGTGGAATTAAAGCCAAGAGCTCAGCCCTCATCACTCTATTGGACTGTATTTTTCCCTTAACTGTACACAGCGCCCCCTTACCTCGCTCACTCCAGCACCCCATGCCCTTGCAGTCAGCTCAGCCTGAGGGAGCAAAATAAACACACAGGCTCGGTGATTCTGCAGAGAAGAGCTGCCTGGGGCATTTGGGCCCAGATTTTATTTGGATGAATGTGGGAGAAGCCATGGCACTTTCCCCCAAATTCCTGCAACCACAGCATTCATGGCTGTGAGGACCAGGGTTGGGATGAGCCACCTGTCCAGGGCCACCCGCCACCGGGCTCCTGTAGGGACCCTCAGCCCCAAGCAAACCAGGCACTGCCACCACCCACAAGCCTGGCCTTCCCTCTCCTCCCCGGCTCTGCTCACCCCTTCCCCTCCATGCAGCTCAACAGACCTCCTCCAAACACTTGTGGCCTTCTCGACTCAGGCTGGGCAAAGGGAACCCAGAGGAGTGAGATGTGGTGACAGCATTTCTGAATGGCACAACCCAGGGGAGGATGCAGGGCCTTATACAGCCCAAGGCACTAAGAGCCAAGACATGGGGGGCACAGGCACTGTGGGAGAGCCATGCCCAGCCCTGCCTGGAGGGGGAGGCAATCAAGGGAGGCTTCCTGAAGGAGGAGAGTTCTGAGCAGAATGGGAGGTTGGCCAAGCAGAGGGAGTCGAGGATTCTGTAGGCAAAGGGAATGGATGGAGGGGATGGTCTCCTCCACTTCGAAGAGGCCATTCTTTCCCGAATCTTCTTACCCCCAGCCCCCTCAGATCTTTCTTACTATCCACTGCTCTCTGTAGTATTGTGTTCATCCAGACTGCGTGTGTGTGTGTGTGTGTCTGTCTGTCTGAAAGAGATATCTACAGTCCCCTTCTACCCTCTGTATCACCCCTCTCCATTAAATCTCGTTCAGCAAATATAAATGGCGTGTTTGCATTCCAAGAGCTTCTGCCACCCTCCTTAGCCTGGCCAGAGCCAGGATCTGAATGTGAATTTGACCTTGGCCCCCTTCTCTGTGTTTGAGTTGCCTCACAGGAAGTTCTCATCAATGGTAGCAGCTCTTAATGTCATCAGGGTACATAATCTAATAAGGGGCCAAAATCTTCATAACCAGGACTGATCTGGAGAAGGTCCTTGTCAGGACGCCCCCTGCAGGGCTTGGTCAGGTCCTGACCCTCCCAGGTAACTCCTGGCAGAGGTGGTACCTGGAGCGTGCTGCCACCCCTGGCGTGGGAAGGATTTCCGCCCTCAGGCTCAGGTGTGGTCCCCTTGCTTCTGCCTTGCCTGGACACCTCTATCTGGTAGGTAACTCTGTCATCCCTGTCTCCACACACCCCCCCCCGCTCCCACGCCCACTTATTCCTGCCAACGCATTTCATCTCCGCTTCCTCCCCTCCAGGCCCCTTGCTAAACACACAGGTGTTTCTGGACCCTCTTTCCAGTCTGGTTTCTCTGCAAGCAGAATCCAGATCTTTGGCACCCATCTGGCTGCCTTGGGGCCCCTCAGAGGCGGGGAGTACCAAGTGCAGGTGTTCCCGCCTCAGGAAAGTGTCTGCTGGGCCACCATAGGTTCTGATCCTATCAGACTACCTCAGAGCCCAGGAATTTGCATCTTCAGAGGCTCCCCGGGTGATGAGGCTGGTGGTCTTTGCACTCACATCGAGAAGCTCTGAATGACAGCAACGCAAGCTTTCCAAATGGCTTAACAGTGGAGAAGAGAAGATCCTTTGAAAAAGGGGGTGGAACAAACCACTCTGGCGGCGGTGGCCCGGGTGCAGGGTGTTCCTGGAACTAACCCACGTGGAGCTCCCACGGGTTGTTTTAGCTATTTCATCACCTTTGGATTCAACCACAGCCCTGCAAGACAAAGCTGATTAGTGCTTTTCACAAAGGTGGGAAACTGAGGCTCTGAGAGGCTAAGAAACATACCCCAGGGTTCACAGGCTTTCAGTAAAGACCCAGAAGTTGAAGCCATGTCTGGTTGATTCTGAAAGACTTCTTTACAAATATTGCTCTGCCAATGACTAAGCTGCTACCAAATACCTTTATCCCGGGCCAGGCCCCAAGTCAGTGTTCAAAGCACACCTAAGAAATGAGCAAAGAATGAATGAATGAGTAAATGAGAGAAAAAAACGGCTTCAGGATTATGGAAACGAGCCCAAGAGGTTCCCTCTATGACCTCATGCCCAAACTTCCCCTGCCATAATTTCTTTAACCTGAAAGGTGACCCGGCTAAATTTGCCCAGGTGATAAGGCCATGCTACTCACCTGCACCTTATATTTGCAACCCGAATCCAAACAGGAAGCGGGGGCTGAGATAAGGCAGAGGAAGGCAATGCCTGGAATCCTTACCAGCCTTGAATTAGCCATTTAATTTCATGTCCCAAATATCTACTGAGCACCTCCCAAGTGCCAATCTCTGTGCTAGGTCCTGAGGATGGAGCAGGAAACCAGACAGTCCCTGCCCTCGTATGGCTTGTAATCTACTGGGACTCTCGAGGCTAAAGAGGTCATTGCAAACGGGATGAGTATATGGAAAGGGAGGAGCATGAAGCCAGGCGTTCACAGCAAGCCCCCCTCCCCAGTCCCCAAGACTTGCCTTTAAGCTGGGATCTCAGAGGTGAGAAGGAACGAGCCAGGAATCAGTGATGGGATCCCTTCATGCTGACCCGGAGACATAGTGACCGGAAATCTGGAGTGCTGGGACTGGTACCCTGACCCTGGGCCTGGGCCTCCATACTTGCCATCTTGTTACAGATTTTTTATCCAGAAAGTTGGAGGCGGGCATTCTTCACAGGCTTTTCCCATTGTGCTGTTAGATTCTATAATTAGGTCTCTGTAGCAGTCGCCAGGAGTGCCCTAATTCTTATGTGGGTCAGGAGTCCATAGTGGCCCAGGTGAGGCTTTTAGCTCTGAATTCAGTGACTCAGGGAAGCAGGGGACTCTGAGTTCTAATAGCTACTAAGCACCCAGTACCCAGCTAAGACATTTAATGCCTCCCCACTCAGTCTTTGCCAAAACCCCATGTGGTGGATCCTACTATTTTTAAAATGTTTTTGGTGCTATTTTTAAATTAATTTTTATTGGAGTATAGTTGCTTTACAATGTTGTGTTAGTTTCTGCTGTACAGCAAAGTGAATCAGTTATACGTAAACATATATCCCCTCTTTTTTTGGATTTCCTTCCCATTTAGGGGAAGGAAAACTCTACACAGAGCATTGAGTAGGGTTCCCTTGCTATACAGTAGGTTCTCATTAGTTATCTATTTTATACATAGTAGTATGTATATGTCAATCCTAATCTCCCAGTTCAGTGGATCCCACTATTATCCTCTGTAAACAGATGAGAACAATGGGGCTCAGAGAGGTAACACCACTGGCTGGGATCCTGCAGCTGGTAAGCGGGGACTCGGCAGACAAACCTGCTGGCTCTCCCAGGCCCGCTGACTTGCTGCCCAGCTGGCCACACCCTCTGTTCTGGCCTGTCACCGCTCCCAGTGTGACCCAAAACGCACATCTGTAGGTTTGGAGCCTGATGGGCAGACTGCTTGAAAAGAATCACTCTGCCCGATACTGGAAAACGTGATTGAAACACAAGCAAATGAAAGCAAATAAACCAACTTCTCTGACTTTGCTTTTCTGTCTATAAAATAGGTTATTAAGAAGCCTATGTGAGAAATCTGTGAGAGGCGCCTGGCACACAGAGGGGAGGGTCAGTTCTAATAACACACGAGATGACACATGTAAACCAACCAGAAGAGAGCCTGACGTATACAGTACGTTCAATAAATAGTACTTATCATGACTAACACTTCCCATCCTTTATTAGAGTTTCAGTAAGCCTCCTGCTTCTAGAATATCCAGTTGCAGTGGCAATTCCACAATATCCTGGCATCTATGGACCAGTTTAGGATCCTGCCTACCAACTTCACTATTATTTCAAGGGGAGGGGATATGTGCTCTGAATTCCAAGTAACTGACTTTATACACTGTTTGAAAACAGAGCCCATTTGTAGCTATGGGTGGGCTACTCATGCTTTTCAAACTGTTTTTTTAGCTATAGCAATCTTTGTTCAAATAACATCTTACATGCTGGCCCGCGATATAAGACAGATTTTACAATCAACAAGTGCAGTTGAGATCTAGGGGATGGAGGTGGCCTAGAGCCTGCCCCCCATACCAGGTCTGCCAAACACAGTATAAACCCCCATACATCCATATTGTTAGTATGGACTTCTAAAGACCAGCTGGATTATTGGGTTTACTGAGAATGGTTTTGTGTCCTCCACATGGGAATGTTTAGGACACGTGAGATGCCTTTGGTCGAAGGCTTCTGTCTTATTTTAAATATGCCTCTATTTAAGCAGAAGTAATCATTTTACGGTGATGGCGGGTTAGCGGGTATTCCGCTGAACCCTGAGATATTGTCAATATTGCTTTCCGTGGATCAAATAAGGCAGATGAAAGTCAAGGTTTTCAAAATTCTCTTGTAGGAGGAAATCCCTTCAGGCAAAACTTTGAAGTTTTCACAGCCCTGAAAACTAGCCTTGACTTACTTCTGGCAACAAAAAAGATCCTTTTTTGTGTGTGTGTGCCAAGCAGGAATATATTTCTTCTCTGAAACTATTTTATAGATTACGTGTCATTTCCTACTTTCCTTTTCTGTCTCATAGTAATTATCTTCCTTTAAGAAAATGTCTACACAGCATACAGTAGACATGTTTAGGCAGATAAGCACTGCAAACCTACCCAGCTGGGAGCAGCCTTGTTTCTGTAACCCCGCTAAATCCCGGGACCCACGTGGGCAGCACTGCCTTCAAAGAACCATAGTCTTGCGGCCAAAAAAGTAATTGAAAAGGAATTCTAAACCTTACCTGGGCTTTTCAAAACTGTGAAGGGGATCCAAATTTAGAGTTAACAATAGTTTCTTCTAGTGGCATGTTTCCCACCAGCCTCCCCATCCTGTCTCCGCATCCATCCTACCAGGTTTCTGGAGCACCTCTCTCTCCACTGGTCTCCCAAGCCTTTCTCCACACCAGCCCTGCAGTGGGATGGCAATGACAGGATTATCTTGGGTGAGCAGAGGAGAGGTGGGGGGAGGGAAAATCTGCATACTCCCTCTTCATCTTAATAACTTGGGATTTGAGGTTTGCTGTGTTCTAAATTATATCCGTGTTATTGCCTGATTTTGTGTATGGTACAAATAGATTATTCCATGTGAAGTGCTATGGTACCTGAGCCAACCGGCTCACTGGAAAAATATTTATTTCTGTTATTTTACAAGTTTCTAGTATCCCATAAGGCAAAGAAAATCTGATCCCTGTATAAATAACAGAATTATTATGACCATTCTTTCTCACAGGATAAATGAAAGACTCCACATATACGTCTATGTACATGGTTCATCTATTGTAATTATGGCTAAATAAAGTAGGGGAATCTATTACTCTGAAAATTCAATGAAAGGCAGATGCTTGATAATAAAATTAGAAGTCCCAACCTTTGCTCTGATGATGAGAAATTAGTGAAATTGTGGGAAATCGACAATGATTGGAGTAAGAAATATCTCCAGAATTCGATCCACACAGTAAGAATTCCATACTTACTAGAACAGACTTACTTAAAGACAGATCTGTAAAAATCAGAAAAGTTTTCAGAAAATAACTCATCTGAAGAGGAAGCCCCTATGAACAGCTCCTAGACCACGCTGTTATTTCTTGACTATCATGCTCTTATTTACTTTAAAATGAGACTTTATATGTGGCAGCACTGGAGATCCAAAAGAATGGATGAAATTGTCCCTGGCTCCAAGAAGCTCCCACTATGGAGGGGTTCATGGCTTCAACATAGGAAGATGCTGAACAGATGCAGTGTTATAAGTAGTCTGGAAGGTTAATAGTTTAGAAGCTTGCATTTGTGAAAGCACAAAGCAGGGGGACCAAGTCTCCCTGTGGGTAATGAAGGTCAGGGAACACCACACCAATCAAAGAGGACCGTGAAGGGTGCTCCAGATTGAGGGAACAGCAGGCACAAGGCTCAAAGGTATGAGTGTGCATGGTGGGGTCAGGAAACTGAGTACCCCAGTGAGGCTGGAATATGCAAAGCAGGGAAACAAGCCTATGGGTAGAAGTGAGGATTTACCAGGTGTCTCTGGAGGACAGGAGCAGAGTGATCTGGCTGGAAGAAAAGGATAAAGTTAAGCGAACAAGGAAAACTAACATTAATAGTTTATCCTGTGTAACAGACACCACGTGGTAGATTGGGCTCAACCAGGACAACACAAATCTTTACCCCCTAGATCTGTAGAAGGGCTTCCACCTCCACAAATCCCTCCCTCCTCTGTCATTTATGAGAGAGCTCAGATATCAAGGACTTGACCCTTAGCAGACGCCCTGTGTTTCTAGGAAACCAGAACCAATACCTCCTAATTAAAGAGTGAGAAGCTTTGGAGAAGACAGTGTGGAACTGCCATAATTGCATGATTGGATGGAAGTGGCATAAAAGTACACGTGCAGCTGAGACCACAGCAAGAGGAATGATTATGGAGAGAAGCCCACGAGAAATCCAGCCTCTTTAAGTAGATAGATACATGGATGGACAGACAGATAGATGAATTGATCAACCTATGAAATTTGTCCCATCTACTTATCTCTTAGAATCTGACTCAAGAGTCTCTTGTGTTTCTTTTCTATCGTGCAGTTAAAAACAAAAGTATGTCTACCATAACAAAGGCTTTCTTCTCTAGATCTTTCCAAGGTGGTGCTGGATTCGATTCAGACTACGAGGAGGGAGCATCAACAATTCCGAGCAGAATGGCTTTCATCTGTGAATAATGAGCTACCCTCAACCTCCCACCTCCCAGCCCCCCACCAATAGTCAACATGAAAATACAGGAAGGTAATGACCAGGAACTCTCCACAGGATTCCACGCAACAGCGCCTCCAAGCAAGGGATCCTCAGATCGTAAGGAGGATTCCATTTCCAAGTGATGAGAGGGGCCATAAACCGTTCAAATTCCTCTCTGATGATGAGTTCCTTGAAGTTTGTAAAGTTTCACCTATCCTTAAAAAGAGTTAAGATTTGAGAAAATAAATACTCAAGTCACTAGGTAGACAGAGCATCCTTTTCAGCAGCAGTGCAATAATCTCCACAAGACATTTTATAAAGAACTGAGGTCATACAAAGTACTACTTATTAACAAAATGCCCCCTACTTTTTACTAACTGAATTGTTTTCTTTTTAATATCAGATTACCTTTTATTCCACTGTGCTTTTAAAAGAGAAGATTACAATCAGTGCAATGAAATAAACCACATGGGTATGTTCACTACCATGTGTAAAATAGATAGCTAGTGGGACTTTGCGGCATAGCACAGGGAGCTCAGCTCAGTGCTCTGTGATGACCTAGATGGGCGGGATAGGGGGGATGGGAGGGAGGTCTAAGGGGGAGGGGATATTTGTATGCGTATAGCTGATTCACTTTGCTGTACAGCAGAAACTAACACAACATTGTAAAGCAAATATACTCCAATAAAAAAAATGAAAACAAACAAACAAAACACCAATGGGCATGTTAAGAGCCCTGGATTTTGGTTTTGGCTTTGCCACCAACTGGTGTGTGATCTTGGGCAAGGCTTTTGACATCAATGAGCTTTTATTTCTCCTTCTGGAAATTGATAAAGGTGATCTCTGAGGTCTTCCTGCTCAAGTATCCTATAGTCTTATCCATCTCATTTGACCCATGTTGTGCTTGACATACAGTAGGTGCTTAATAAATATCTAGAGTGGATGAGTGTGAAGTGGTTCCCTACATACTTGACAAAGAATGTGGTTTGAAGGGCTTGCTCCCCCTTTCATTTTCTTAATATTCCTTTCAATTTCACGTTTTTTTTTGTTCATAGATTCACTATCTTCTCTTATATCTGAGGATATTAATGATAGTTCTTTTGAAGTTTTCCCCTACTTGCATGCAGTGTCTCTAGTTCCTTTAACTCGCTCTTGTGGTTTCTTTATTTTGATTTTTAATTTTCGTGTTACGGGTTTTTTCATATGCCTGGTAAAGTTTGATTTTCCTCTCAAAATTAAAATGGGACATTAAAAAGATGATTTGGACAAAATAATTTTGAAAAAGAGCTACAACCTGAAGAACTACACTGACTGATTTCAAACTTCCTATAAAGCCACAGTAATCAAGATGGTATAGTATTCGATGTATAGACCCATGGAACAGAACAGAGAGTCCAGAAATCAGCTCACACATACATGGTCAGTTATCTGCTGACACATGCGCCAAGGTAATTCAAAGGGAGAGGATAGTCTTTTCAACAAATGGTGCTGACCTCGCCCTTATTTGATCTCATATACAAAAATTAACATTAGATGAATCATAAATGTAAACATAAAAGCTAAAAATATAAACTTTTAAAATCATAGAAGAAAATCTTTGTGACCTTGAGGTAGGCAAAGATTTCTTAGATAGGGCACCAAAACCATAAACCATAAAACAAAAAATTGATAATTCAATTTCCTCAAAATTAAAAAAAAAACTCTTCAAGAAACAAAAAAATGCTTCTATTCTTATGAAGCTCTAAAATGTCTAATGGAAAAAAATCAAAACAACAGTGAGGACCAGCTAGGACAGAGCATGTGTTCTGATTCAGGAGATGGTCCAACTTGCATATTCTTCACTCCTGGCATTTGAACGGAGGCTTTGGTCTAATTGCATGCCTTAAGATTTTGATCATTTTAAGAAAATAATGATTGTGCTTTTACAGGCCAGACTCTGGGCTGAGGGTAAACACTGTGTAATTCTCATAATCACCAGCCGGGGAGGTGGGGGCAGTGGGAGGCAAGTGCTATTATTTTCCCAATTTTGCAGGTGGCAGATGGAGGCTCTGAGAGGCTGAGTGACTTGCCCGAGGTTCATGACTTGGAAGGGCAACGCTGGGATGTGGACCCAGGCCTGCCTCATTCCAAGAGAGTATGTCTAACCACCACACCACAGTGCCTCCTTGGGTACCACCTGCTGCAGCATCTCCTGGAGGACTTGGCACACGATACTCAGCTGTGTTTGTTTCACAAAGATGCTCAGCAGCAAAGTGGGTGGTAGCCAAGAACTCCCCACGAAGCCGTGCCAGCCAGCAGCAGGGCCAGGCTCATCCCCTGCCTGTGAGGGGAGAGGTCTAGGAACTGTGCTCAGTGCTGGGGGAAAAGGGAAGCTGTGAGATAGATCACTATTCTGGGAAGAGGAAAAATATGTTGACTGGAAGGTCTGAATCTGAGGGTGAAGTTTGTAAACCACAGGCTTCTTGCAAGACGATCAGGTCTTTCTCTTGGGCTGACCACATTCCCTAGAGAAGGGTCTTGCATCTCCTACCTGGCGGATATAGTCCTGCCTGCCACAATTCTGAGGACTGATTACAAGTTGGCATTCAGTTAGGTGAAAGTTCCCTTACACCACTGAATGGCACCCCAGCCCTCAACTGTCCCCGATTCTCCCTGACTTTCCGTCCCTATGGCTGGGGCTCTGCATGGGTGGTCATGGTGGTTTTGGGCCGAGGGAACCAACTTCTTAAACACCTGTTTGTTTTTTTCCACTACCTACTCCAGAGGTACCTGACGCTGCCGAGATCCGTGCCTTTGGGGAGTTTTGTCCCGTAAGTCAGGTTGCTTTCTGGCTTCCCCCGTTCCTTGGAGGAACAAGTCACCACTGATCCATCTGTGTTCCAGCATCTAAAATTTTGTTACTTGTTCTTTTTCCCAGTCTGTTTGACCTCGTGGGTTTATCTGATAAGAAAAAAAATCTCTTTACAGTTGTTTTGGGAGGGAGAGTAAGAAAACACTGGTGTTTGATCCACCCTCTTTATTTACTGAGATGCTGCTCCCTCTGCTATTTGGGGTCAGTAGCTACGTGGATGCTGCTCTGTTCTCTGGACCCCGTGTCTACTCACTGCTTTTGTCTGGATGTCAGCACTTGAAAGCAGGTCCTCAGTTAACCACACACATGCAGTAGCTCCAGGCTCACCTTTTCAAGGCCATTCCTTCTGGACTCCCAGCATCCTCCAACCTCTCCCTCATCCATGGAAGTTATTTTACAAATGTCTGAGGGATGGGTCTCCTACAGGTTTGTTTGTTTGTTTGTTTGTTTGTTTTTTCCCTCTCTATGTTGATCTGATCTATTTGGATTTTTAAAGGAGTTTTTCAAAATTTCTTATATGCGGACAGCACTTTTTCTTATTATTCAAATCAGCTATGATTTTATTATTAAATTATACATTTATCTACATTGCATGAGATTTGGTGTGGAACTGGGGGTAGTTGCAAGTGCTCAATTACACATCTGATCCAATCCAGAAGTTTAAATAGACCATCCTCTTTTCCCCTTTTTGTGGTTAGGGAGTGAGCCAGAGGTTTGTCAAACTGGAATGGTCTTTGCCACACCAAGACTATTCACCTATATTTTCTTCTAGTACTTTTGTGTTAATTTTTTATATTTAAATTTTTGCTTCATTGGAAATTTTATTTGGTGTTGGATGTAGAGAAGAATCCAGATTTCTTAAAAATGTTTAGCTCTTTGTTCAAATGTTAGTTATTGACTACTTTTCTGATTTGAAACTTATACTCTGTTAATTCATGTGTTTTCAAAGTGTGTTTTATTATCTCATGAGTCACGTTTTCCTTGGTAATTCTTTGTTAGCTCTTTCTTGGTGATTTGTATAAGTTTATTCTATCAAATGTATTTTAAATAATTTGGGCAAGTTGAAAAATCCCATTAGAATTTGGAAGTGCTTGAATTTATTTTAATAGATTCAGGGAGCGTTGGCTTTTTAATAATTTTAAGCTGTATTTCAGCCTCTTCCATGAATCTATGTTATCCAGCCAGCTGAAGTAATCGTTTACTTTAAGATGTAATAAAATTGTCTCAACACCCCATCTCACACCTGATAGAATCCCAACGTGCTTTTCAGTCTCTCTGGGGTTTCATGGCAGTGGAGGGGGTTGGTGTTTATTTTTCCTGGAGCCAGTTCCATTTTCCTGCTTCCACAGAATTCTTGATCTCTGCTCTGGCTCTGACCCTCGCACATCTGTCCTTTCTCCAGTCCACAGCACCCCACTGGAGATGGTCCGATCTTTACGCTGCCATTAACTCTAGGCCATGAGCACTAGATAGGAGACTTCAGGGTAGAGTTACAGTCTGAGCCCTGGAGTCAGAATGTCTGGGTCAACCGCTAAACTCCACTTCCAAACTGTGTACTTGGTCAAGTTACTTAACGTCTCTCTCTGCCTGAATTCCTCACCTGTAATGGGAAACAGGATTTTTGTGACAATTAAATGATAAACACATTTATAGCGCTTAGTGCATTGCCCAGAAAGTAGGTACTCAATAAATATGAGCTCTTATCATCAGCACCATCAGCACCACCACCATCATCATCATCAAAGGTTTGGAGGATGTACGAATGGGCTGCATTATAATGGATCACAACGAATGACTTTAAATACTAGAAGTGTTTACTCTTAAACGTTCATTTACTTGTCCTCTTACAGGAGGAAGGTCCTCACTCTCTCTTTAAGCTCCTTTACTTTGATCTCTTCCCTTCTTTCTCCTGGTTTACTCACCTCCAGCCCAATTTCACTATCTTAATTCTAGTCATGACAATAAGGATAAGACTTATCTTTCCAAAATAAACCGATCCCACTCAGGTGCTTGGCTAAAAAAACAAAACAAAACAAACAAAAACAAACAAGCAAAAAAACTCAGTTTTCTCTCCAAGAGGAATTTGTATTCGTCTTACAGCTCCAAAACTAATAATTATTTTTTCCCTTCTTCGAAAAGTTAAGATCGCATATCTAAAAGGTACATCTCTCCGCTTTACCAAAGCTCCTTTATTATCAATAGGGTTTTGTTGCTTTCTCTATAGAGCGTATGTCTTATTAGTTATATATAAATTGCTATTATGAATAGAATTTTTGATTCATTACGCTTTCTAAGTGACTATTGTTAGTGCGAAAGTTATTACTTTTTTGAGCATTTGTTTTGGAACCGGAGTCATATTACCACTGTTTCTAATAGTTTTCTCAGTGTATTCTCCTGAGTTTTCTTCGGTATAAAATCATTTTATCCTCAAATAATGACAATTTTGCTTGCTTCTTTCCAATACTTACACCCTTTGTTTTGGTTTATTGTGCTGACTTGGACAGATGGTATGTATCAGTGATGATAATGACCCACTGGTATTGATTCTATTTGCTAATATTTTGTTTAGAATTTATAAGTGAAATGAGGTCCATAGTTTCCTTTTGGGTATGCCGTTAATAGGTTTTGGTATAGTGTTTTGCTGGCTTTATAAAAACAATAAAAGCATTGAAAAGCATTCCTTCTCTGAGTTATGGAGCAATTTAAATAATTTCTGTGATGTCTATTCTTTTATGGTTTGAACCATATAGGCTGTATGAGCCTGGCCCCTTTCAGGAGAATCTCCTTCGTAATTGTCTAGCAGCTTATTTTAAGTTTCCTATTTCTTCTTGATATAAGAAATCTATTATTTCTAGAATAAGTGTCCACGATATCCAAGTTTTTAAATTTACTTCTACACTTTTACAAAGTATTCTTTAATACTTTAAAAAATTTCCCCTGTATCTGCCCTTTCTTTTGTCTAATTTTGGATATTTGCATTTTCCAACTCTTTTTTTCTTCTTCGATTAAGGTAGACTATGACTTCTCTTTTTAAGTTTTTATTTTTGCTGTACGCGGGCCTCTCACTGTTGTGGCCTCTCGCGTTGCGGAGCACAGGCTCCGGACGCGCAGGCTCAGTGGCCATGGCTCACGGGCCCAGCCGCTCCACAGCATGTGGGATCTTCCCGGACCGGGGCATGAACCCGTGTCCCCTGCATCAGCACGCGGACTCTCAACCACTGGGCCACCAGGGAAGCCCTAAGTTTTTAAATATCTCTTGAATTAATCAGTTGTAGTGTTTTTAGGTTTTCTAGTTTAAATTCAGTTTCATGCTTTTTATGTTTTTTCCTTCTGCTTTAGGTTTGATATTCTTTTCCTAAATTTTTGAGTTTTGCGATTAATTTGTTTGATTTCACTCTTTTGTTAGTAATGAGAGAACTTACAGCTACAAAAATTTCCCCAAATTTAGCTTCAATTCGTGCATTTAAGGGAGCAGCAGTCTCATTATTGTTGCTTTAGCAAATAAGTATTGAGAGAGAGAGGCATATTCCCCAAGTGGTAGGGAAGTTAATGCTTTTCGTTTCTACTTATTTCTAGCTTTATTGAATTTTGGTCAGAAAATGTGATCTATTGCCTTCCTACCATTAAAAATATGTTGAGGTTGCCTTTATGTGTTCTCCAATATAATAATATGAGATATATGATATGCACATATCACATTAACATATATTTTAGACTTAATTTAATATATACATATATTATTAATTATACTGTCGAGCTCACATATATCTGTAAATTTTATATTCTTGATCTGTCAAGAAGTGAGAAAGATGTAGAATTTGATTTGTTTTTTTTTTTTCCACCCATCCCTCTCATTGATCTGGAGTTTATTATACAAAGAAATGATTCTCAAAGTGTGGTCCCTGGAGACCTTGGCAACAGCATCTCTTGAGACACTGGGAGAAGTGCAAAATCTTGAGCCTTACCCTAGACCTACTGGATCAGAGATGGGGGTTGGCCCCAAGTCTGTGTTTTAAGAAGCCCTCCAGGGGACTTGGATGTACATTCACGTTTGAGGACCACTGAAGGAGGTATGAGGTGTGTATCGCACTTTGTCTCACTCTGTCCTGAAGAATTTTTCAATTTTTCTTCTGATTTGTTAGGCTACCTTTTTCAATAAATTAATTCTGTTTCTAAAGTTTGTTCTGTACCATTCATCTGTATCGTACAGTTTTAGTTTGTACAGTTAATAATCAAAGACAGGCAAATTAGAATTAGGCATTACGTTTTCTTAGTAAATTTACAAAGATTTAAAAACTCAGCTCTCAGTGTGACAAGAATCTAATGAGCTAGACTCTCTCATACATTGATGGGAGTCTATAAAATGGTACATTTTTTTTTTCCTGCAAAGAAACTATGGCGATATGTCTAAAATATCATAACATTTGTTTTGGTAATTCCACCCCTAGGAATCTATTGTAATAAAATACAGTTGATCCTTGAATAAGGCAGGGGTTGTGGTGCCGACACTCCCCGCAGTCGAAAATTGTTGTATAACTTTACAGTCGGCCCTCCTTATCCACACTTTCTCTGTATCCACCATTCTGTATTCAACCAGTCACAGATGTGTAGTACTATTGATATATTTATTGAAAAAATTCACATCTAAGTGGACCCACACAGTTCAAGTCCATGTTGTTCAAGGGTCAACTCTAATCAGAACTGGTGAAAATTTATATTTACATTGCCTTTTGCTTGCTTGTTCATTTATACTGTTAATTATTTATTTTTAATGAATAGAATATTTTTGGTAGAAGTCTTAGGTTTACAGAAAAGTTGAGCAAAGTACAGAGTGTTCCCAGTTTCCCCTATTAACATTTTACATTAGTGTTGTATATTTGTTGCAATTGATGATGTGATATTAAAACATTATTTTCAACTAAAGTCCATAGCTTACATTAGGGTTCACTCTTTGTGTGGTACATTCTGTGGGTTTTGACAAATGTATGCCATGGACCCACCATACAGGTACAGATACTGTATGCCCTAAAAATCTTACTCTACCCATTTGCTTTTTAAAAGGTTTTATTTATTTATTTATTTCGGTACGCGGGCTTCTCACTGTTGTGGCCTCTCCCGTTGCAGAGCATACGCTCCGGACTCACAGGCTCAGCGGCCATGGCTCACGGGCCCAGCCACTCCGCGGCATGTGGGATCTTCCCGGACCGGGGCACGAACCCGTGTCCCCTGCATCGGCAGGCGGACTCTCAACCACTGCGCCACCAGGGAAGCCCTAGTTTTATTTTTTATAAATGAATTAATTAATTTCAACATTTTTATTGGAGTATAGTTGATTTACAATTGTTTTGTTAGTTTCTGTGGTACAGCAAAGTGAATCAGCTATATCCTATTGGCTTTTTTAAATAGAAAAGAATATAGAGCATCTAAAGTTCCAATAATATGAGAATGTTTAAATAAATCATGATGTATTCAGTTCAAATGAAATATTATGCAGTTATTAAAAATGATGTTCTTATAAAATAGTTAATGACTTGGGGAAATGTCCATGATATATTACTAAGTAAAAAAAAAAAAATACACACACACAAACTGTATTTGTAATATCATCCTAAATTTGCAAAACCATAAGTATATATGCTTATGAGAAAAAAATACTTCAAAGGAAGGAAGACACTGAAGAATCTACATTAAAATGCCTAGAAGATCTATGAGGGGTTAAAAGTAAATTGTAGATGTTAAAAAAAAAAAAAGTAAATTGTAGGATTGAGAACACCAGTCTCTGGCATTAGCCCAGCTGGGTCAGCATCATGGCTCCGCCACCTGAGAGCTGTGTGGTCTTGGGAAAATTACTTCATTTTCTTTTGCTATGTGTTTATGAAACTTTCTAAAATAAATATGCATTGCTTTTAAAATGGGAAAAAAAAACGTAAAAAAAGAGGAAGTGATGGAGAAGCAAAGGTAGAGACAATGGGGCAATAAAGGGGTGTAAACGGCAAATTTCCTACCCAAAGTGGCTGAAGCAGAACAGGAAAGTTGGTGACTGACAAAATGGAAAAGGAGGGCAGGCTTAAAGCAGGGCTTAGATGATGACCCTCTGACCCTATTTCCTCTCTCAGCTCACCACTTGGCTCTTCCTGGGCCACGGGCTTCCTCCTGCTGTAACCCCACAGCGTACAAGGTTCTCACATCTCTCTCACTTCAGAGCCAGTGACAGTTCCCCAGAATTCCCCTTGAAAGTCTCACTCATCTCATTGGTTGTGTTTGAGTCAGATGCTCATCTCTCAACCAATCAGAGTGGCCAGGGAAAATACAACGTGCTGATTGGCTTAAGCCTGGATCACTCAGCCTCCTGAATCAGAGAAGGAGTCCGCTTTCCCAGAAACATAAGGACTGATAGCAAGTGAAGGGGTGATTCTCTGATGGGAAATACTCGGTGGCAATAAACAAAAGATGCTCTTTGTCTGCTAGCTGTTTTTGGCCTATCTCTCTCCTTCTTAGATTATAGTTCAGCAGGTCTTTATTTTTATGCCAACAGTAGAGATGGCTGTACTGGTTCGTCCTGACCCAAGACTGAGCCTGGCAGTGAACAACTGGTTCTCAGAATTCTAGACCACAGACTTATTGATAATAACCTTCGGTTTGTGCTTCCGGCCTTTCACATGAAAAGGATATTATTTAATGCCCTTTCTAAACTGTGCAAGCAGGCACCCCTGCGGCAGGGAAAAGGGGATGGAGGATCTTCATTTCATCGTAACACAAACACAGCATCTTGGATGTATTTTATGACCTCTCCAAGAAGACAAAAGACTGGTATAACAATACTCTTGCCAATTTGCTGAAAAGTTTATCATTCTTAGTTTTGCAGCTGGAGCTCCTCACCCCAATTCAATATTCTTGGGCTAAACAGAGTCCTCATTTTATGACTCTTGTGAAACTGTATTCTTGGAACAATGACAAACTCTGACTCTCCTAAAATCATGGCCAGTTGAACTCACTTGTGTCGTTGGGATTGGCCATAAAAACAGGTTGGATATTAAGCAGATACACCTGCTTCTCAGGCATCTCTCAGGTGCCAAAAGATAGTCTGATTGTGTGGCCTAAGCTCCACGCACTGGGGGAAAGGAATGGAATGGAATTCCTTTGGGAAATTGGGGCCCTAGGGAGTATGGATCAAATAAACCTCCCTTCTGAGCAGTCTGCCCTTCCATCTGACAGTGAAATGACCCAGTTTTCTTGGGCTATGAATATGGAGAGACCTTTAGTCTTACCTTAGTCAACGCATGAAAAAGTATATGATCCTGGCAAGAACGCATAAAGAAGAAGGCACTAGACCAGGCCATATGCACCTTGTCATTTCCTTAATAAAAAGAGATTTCATTACCTTGGCCCTGTCATCATTGTTATCTTGCCTGCTGCCTCTTTATTTCCTGGCCTTGCAGTGGGTTGCCTGGTTACTTGAAAAGAGAGTTTTTCAAAGCAAAAGACTACATTACTCTTACTAATATCACTGTTGATACTGTATCTTTGCTGTGCTTGTCACTGTGCTGAGTGCATTCTGCACATTACCTGAATCCTCACAACACACTGTGGTAGTTTTCACAGCGAGCATTATAAACAGGAGGAAACTAAAGCTGTCTTGTTAAGTCACTTGCCCCAAACCATACAGCTCTATGGATAAAACTGGAATTTTGAAACTAAACCTGCCGATGGTAAATACCACGTCTCTTCCCTCATTATCAATGACTGACAAAAGGGTATTTCCTTCAAATTGATTTTGGCAAGATTTAGCCTGATTCCATTTGTATCCCTGCTTTCTAAGTCTAGCAGCCTCAGTGATGTCACAAGACTCATCCTCAAGGTGACTGGGCATCAAAGGGAATCCAGTCTTCTCCATGCATAACTTTTCTACAACAGTCTTCCAGAACCTTCCACCGGGGTCCTTGCCCTGAAGTCTTGGCAAAACCTTCCACTCCCTTCACCAGAGCATCTCTGCACCGCCTTTGTCCAGCTTCTCTTGGCTCAGCAGTGCTGATGACCAGAACAAGACCAGCCTGTGGCTTGACTCCCCTGCAATGTTTGACTATATCCAATGTGAAATGCTAATAATTGCTTTGCAATTTTACATTTTGATGCAAGTGCAAGGTTGAAACTAGCTATTGAAAAAACAAATAGCTTGAAAACTCGTTGTGAAGTAATGACTGCATGCAGGAAACTGACTGGCTTTCTGCCCTTGGAGGGGATAAGCTGCTCCTTATAAGCCACCAGAGGCTGGCTGCGGGACAGCAGGTATGGATGTGCCGGGAAAGCCACATCTGTTTGTAAATCTTCAGGAGGAGTGGGGTTGAGTTTTCCATGCTTCAACTCTAGAGGAAAAAAAAAAAAAAACCCGAAGAAAAGCCACTTCCTCTCGGTGAAGTTTTGTGTTTCTAGCTCCGTTAACTGCACTCTTGCTGAAAAAAATGCTTTTCGAGAAACCTTCCAAAGAGGCTGTGCCCAGGCTTTGGAACTGGCATTTGAAAATGGTGGAAAAACTCATTAAAGCCATCAATTACTCTGTGGACTCTTTGTGGCTCTGTCCCTTCTTTATACATCAGGCATATTCTTAGACCCCTGTGTCCCTGTGGAACACTTTCAACTCCTTGAAAAAGAACCTGATTAAAAATGACAATTTTCCTACAGTGACTAAGTTTTCCAAATTCATCCCGTGACTGGCTCATTCATCCAACCAACAGTCTTGAATTCTTACTGTGTGCCAATGCTGCCACAAGTCCTGGGGGTTGGAAGGTATGAGGCCCATGACCTGTATCCAAGCCCACAGTCCAGCAGAGGAGGCAAGGAATTAAAGAACTTGAAGACCCAATGGTAAGACTTAACATGCTCCAGATGCCGGGGGACCAGCTCGAGGGCAGTTAGCACGGGGAGGTCAAGGAAATGAAGGCCCAAAATGGCTTCTGGGAAGAGGTAACCCCAGTCTGAACTTTGAAGAACACAAGGGAGTTAGCAAAATGTTTAAGACAGAAGGTGCAGCCTGCAGAAATGTGCCGGAGTGAGGAGGGAGACGCATCACGGGGCTGCTGCCCTGCACACAAGGTGGCAGAGGAGACAGGACTGGGGAGCGATGCCGGCTTCTGTCATCCTTGCCCCTGCGCTAAGTCCCTTATCTTGGGTCCATGGGCACATCTCAGCCCTGGGGGCATCTGCATGTGGGGCTCCTTGTAGCCATGTAGCCCATCTGGAGATAGCTCTATGGGGCACGGGAACTCTTCCCTCAATGCTCATGATCACTGGCTATTTCACATTTCCCAAAGCAGGTGCACACACGTGTATGCATGCACACAGCAGTTGCAAATAGGTCATTATTCCACGTCTACAGTAACTCATCCAAACCTACACTATTGGTTGGGGTGGAGGGGAGACTAAATCAGACATGGTGCCTCCTGGTTTACCTTCACGGCACGGAGGAGGGTCTCACCCACCAGCACTTCAGGGCATCCTCTTGGCTGGTAGAGAGCACCCCTCAGAATCCTCCTCTCTCTCCCCTCCAGAACTTCTGCCCTTCAACTCTTCTCCTCCAACAGTGTCTCCACCTCCCTGCTATTTCTAGCCACTCGCCATCTCCTGACCCCTGATACAAAGGCTCAGCAGATAGCTTGACCTGTTGGGACTCAGAGCCTCCCTGGCTGGGAGGTAGGTAAGCCCTTCTCTCCTCAGTCAGGTGAAAGCGGGAGAGGGACTTCAGGTTTAAAAGCTGTTCAGGGGCTACTGAGGGTGATCATCTATGGTCTACTCCTGGTTCCATTTTTCTCGATTTTTCCTTTGGTTATCCCCTACTACCTGGGGGGAAAACGTCACACATCTTACACCAAGAACATAGGATTCCTGCCAAAGGCAGTGTTGACTCTGTTAAGGAGTCTGAAGCCTCTCTGCTTGAGTAACTCTGAACTTAATGGACTTATCCTTCTACTCACCTTCGTTTTCTTTGTGAAACCTCCTTCCATTCATTTCACACCAACAGAAGTGTCCGGTTACTCTTCCCTCACTCCTCCTGACTGGAGGGCAGAAGGATTGACCAGCTACCGAGCAATACAAATCGTCCCAAGACGTTCCATGTGTTCATACCTACTGGGTTTAACTGCTGGGCTCAACTTTGTATGTGCATTAATCAGCACCTAGCCCAGTGCCAGGCACCCACTAATTGTTCCCTATATTTCTCAATGAATGAATAAATGAATCAACGATCCTTAACACCTCATAATTTACCTGCAAGTTAAATAGGATTACTTCCGCTTTATACATGAGAAGGCTAAGGCTCAGAAAGGTGAAGTTACCCATGGTTGTTTAGGTGACAAACGCTGGATTTGGGGTTTTCTAACACAGGTTTTTTGGATCCCACAGTTCATGCTCTTCCAGAAAATCATGAAGCTGTCTACCTGCCGACCCACTAAATATAGTTCGTGTCAATAAGGAGAAACCTTTTGCATGGATACTTTTGGGATCGTCTTAGTGCCAGGTAATGAGGCTGTGGATTTGGGTAATTCCTCATGACTCAGTTGATTGTTTCTTAGTTACCTCCCTCCTAGAGTCATCATTTTTGTCCACACCCGGTGCAGGGGTGTCCACACTCCTTTCACTCATTCATTCATTCATTCTCCAGACATTCTGGAAGTCTCTACTACATACTAGATGCTAGAGATACAAAAATAACTGCAACAGCCCCTGCCTTCAAGCACCCTACAATTTATCACAGTGTATTCGTTGCCTGTGTGATTGTCTTAATGACAAAGACAGAGTCTTATGAGTATTTTTGTTTCCAGCTCCTGACAAAAGGCCTGACCGATGAGAGACCCTCAGTAAGCGTTAGTTGAATTAGATTGATATGGTGTCTCGTGTAATGACGGGTGCTGTATATAAATCTGTGCTCCGTGGGCCACAGCCAGGCTTTGGGGGGCATGGGTATTAATTAATTCTTTCAGATCACTGAACTGTAATTTAATAAATGGCACAATTGCATTAATATGGGGAATTGCTAGAGGGGTTAGATTCATTTTCTTTCCTCACATTAAGAAGTAATTGTGGTCATTCCTTATGCAACAAGCCAGTAAGAACTCATTTAATTTTTCCTCATTAGTTTCTTTAACTAGATTACATAAAATACGGTACAAAATTTAGGAATTACAAAAGGGTGTAAAATGAAAAGTAAGTCTCTGACCTCTGGCTTCAGTCACCTAAGCTCTCATCCCTAAAATGAGTAGCTGTCCCTGTATTTTTTTTGCGTATGCTTCCAGAGATATTCTCTGCATACATAAGTGTATGCACGTGGGCTTATATGTATACCTACATCCACCTGCCCCCTCATCCCTAGAAGGTGGTGTATATACACTGTTTTCCACTTTTCTTTGTTCATTTAATGCTAAACGCTAAAGACCTTTTCATGTTATCATGTAGATAATATTCTCAGGTTTAAATGGCTGCTTACTGTTCTGTTATATAGATTGTACCATATTTTAAACAGTCCCCATTAAGGGACATTTAGGCGTTTCCTTTTTATTACTAAAAAGACATAGTGAATGTTATTATGCGTATATCATTTTGCATATCAACCATGAAGCTGAAAGATAAATTCTTGAAAGTGAAATTTAAATAAATTAATTTTATTTTCAAATTTAAATTTCTTAATTTAAATTAGAAAATTAAATGAAATAAATTCCTAGAAGTGGATTCCTGGAAGGGCTGGGTCAAAGGATAGATGCATTTTAAGGTAGACATTGTTGAATTGCTCTCTATAGAACTTGTGCCAATTTGCACTCCTACTGTCAAGATGGGTTATCAAACTTTTTGATCTGTGCTAATTTCATTGTACTCTTAATGTTCATGTCTATTATTATGAGATCTTATTTATTTGTCAGTACTCTAGTTTAATATTCAATCATACTTCTCATGATGTCAAAGGTACTACAACCACAAATTTTGTGTTCATCCTGAACTGCTCTTTACCTGAAACTAAAAATATATTTAGTTTTATTAATTACATTTTTGTTTCACTGCTCATCCCCAAATGAATTTGAGGTGATTAAATAAAACACATACAGAACAATGAGGGAGGGAAGGGGAGAGAGAGAGAGAGAGAGGGAGAGAGAGAGAGAGAGAGGGAGAGAGAGAGAGAGAGAGAGAGAGGAAGGAGGAAAGGAGTTTTTTAAATCAGGAGAAAGGAAAATAGAAGCAAAATGGCAGGATGATAAAAGAGGGAAGTTGAGTATAACAAAATGCGTATCTTCAGGTCCAAAAATTTACGAATTTTGGTCCACAATTTTGGCCCTGAGCTTCCTGGAGTTCAGGAGTTCAAGGCAAAAAGGAAAATGTAATCAGTTAAAAAATGTACATTATTCATAAGGAAAAATAATACTTGAGAAAATCAAGAAGTTTTGACTTTTAAATCTAAAAGAAATTCACAGTGGTTCATCACAAAAGGACTCCAGATAGTATAATAGGTAATGTCCTCAACAAGATGTGTGGGACTAGAGCTACTACTCTGACAGCCCAGAATGCTTTCCTCAGGCCCTTTGTCTGCTGAGAGCACCCCCATTCTTCTGGGCACCGACTCCCTGACTCTCTGTGGTCCTGGCGGGCATCAGCGAGCAAGCCTTGTCCCTAGCGTTGGGAATACTGCCGTACAGTAAACCACACCAGAAACGCAGAGGCGTGAGAGTAATGCTATAGCTCATGGGTCTGCAAGTGGATGATTTAGTCTGGGCTCAGCCGAGCAGTACTTCTGGTCTTGGCTGGGTTCTCTCACAAGCCTGGGGGTCGCCTGGCTGGTGTACGGGCTACTGGGGCATCTTGGCTCTGCTCCACTCTTCTCTTGGCCTTCGGCACGCCAACCCACCTGTTCTCACGTCACAGCAGAGCCCCAGGTGTGGAAGCAGAAGTGCGAAAGTGCTTTTTAAACCTCAGCCTGCGTCAGATCCATTAACATCCCGTTGATCACAGCAATCCCATGGCCAAATTCAGAATCAAGGGTTGGAGAATGACGGGATATGGGAAGAACTGCAGAGTCTCGTGCAAAAGGGCGTGGACACAGGGAAGGGTGCAGAATTAGGGCTATTAGTGCTACAATCTACCGCAGGAGGCAGGTGACCTAGGCTTGGCCAGATGATGGGCCAACCCAAGTGGGCCTCACCGAGCCCAGCAAAGTACTGATACATAAATCCTGGGAGGAAGAAGCTCACGTTTCCATTGGGTTGCTCAGCTGAGGCTTCAAGCAGCCATGTTCCCCATGCTTACAGAGGGCTGGCTTGCTGCAGGAGAGAATGAGACCAGCATTCAAAGAGAAGCAGAGACAAGAGCAGATAAGACCTGTGCAGAGAGAAAAAGCCAGGTGCTGTGAAGTCCCTGCAGCTCTTACTCTGTGTCTGCAGATACCTCCAGTATCTAAACCAGTCCTCTGAGTTGACCCATTGACCCGTGTGCTGTATCAGATGGTACCCAAGAGTGTGGATACTGGATCCAGTCCGCCTGGGTTCCAATCCCAGCTCCATCACTGAAGAACCGCGTGACTTGGAGGCAGGATGCTTCATTTCCTTGTGTCTCAGTTTCTTTATCTCTAGAATGAGGGTAATAATAGCCTTGCCTCTTAGAGTTGTTGTGAAGATGGAAGATGTTAATATACGAAAGGACTTAGAACAGTGCCTGGTACATAAATGTGTATAGGTATTTTGGGTTGAGGTTAGTTGGTTTTGCCTTTCTGTCACTTGCAATGGAAAGATTCCTGGCCAACAGAGTGACTTTCGTGGGTGGAACCTCAGTTGGATTTGACGGAGAGACAAGGGTACCTCGTTATGGTAACAGAGCCTCTAACTTCACCCAAAGCCATTGACCTGCCTCCCAACTGCCAAATCTATAAACCAAGAAAATACAAACTGAATACTATTAGCTAGGATTAGCCTAATCCGTGACTGGCCCAGGGAGTGCGTCATCTGCAGAGTCATTGCACTTAGAGGACGTCGTATGTGAAGGTAGTGCTCACGGGCATCAATTCCCCCACCATCTGCACCCCCCACACACCCCAGTCCCAGACGTGGGTGAGGTTTGCTGGGGCTGGGACTCGGTGGGCGGGGCCAGGATGCTGCATGAGCTCGTGGATCGCCCTGTGGATAACTGGCTTCTAGATTCTTTCCGTGCACCAGCCACCCAGCACATCCAGCCGATCCTGGGCCCCTAAAAGGAAACACAAGGCCACCGATGGCTGGGACCAGAGAGTCTGCGCCGCCATCAGGCCTCCGAGCAGCCCGGCTGAAGCCCTCCGCTCTCCCTCCACGTCCGCCATCCGCTGAGTCTGCTCGGAGAACGACAGTTTACAGTTTGGCTGGCTACAGCCTGCCTCCACGTGGGGAATAAAGCCGGGCATTGTGCTGGCCTCGCAACATCTTTCCCTTCCCAGCGTTCCTGATGTGTTTGTTACCCTGGATCTGGCCTGAATGTTCTCTTTGTCATGGACCTTCGAGTGCCGTGGTGGGTTCTCCTTCTCTGCGGCAGTCCTGGGTTAAATAAATACATTAAGGCAACATACACGGCTTGACACTGGAGCCAGCCTCAATAACTCAAATAACTCATGTGGCAAAAGACGGATCCGCTGTGGTTTTGAATTCATTTAAAGATAGATTACTTTGTTCAGTTCCTTTGAGGGAGGACAACATACACCGGGAAGGGACAGCCGTGCTCCGACTCAGCTGGGCATTTTTCTCCAGCCAGACTGTTTGAGGGTTTCTAAATCCTGTGCAGATGAACACAGAACATGACCTTCAGCCGGTTGCAGAATACCGTGCTGACATCACCACATAAATATACACTCCAAAGAAAGCCGTGATTAAGCTCAGTGCTGATTTGTATCACTTTTCCAGTGTCCCGGCAGTCTGCGTGTTCATCATGCACCTTTACAGAACCCATAATATTTAGAAATGTGCTGTGTGAGCCCCAGAGGCTTAAATAAACGAAAGCCTGTGAATGTTTTAATGTAACGCATTACCTTCACATGTGAAATTATGACCCTCTCTGATACTCAGTAGTACTGCCATCTTTGGAGGCCCTACGTACATTTCTCCTTCTGAAATATCTGCTTCAGACAGCCTTTTAAGAATAGAAAATACTTCTATTTCAATTCCACTCCAAGATAGTAAAGACTGGGTGAAATTGTATGTTTTTAAAAAATCTAGAAGCTCAACTCAAGGGCTTTGTGCTTTGAGGCCAACAGAAGGATGAGTGGGAGGGTGCTGTTATTCTAACTTACAAAGTCAGTAAATTTCATTTTCTTTTAAAAGCAGGGAGGGACAATAGATGGTTTACTAAGTATAGCAGAGATTCTGAACCAGGGGCGATTTTGTTCCCTCTGGAGACACTTAGCAATGAATGGAGATCCAGTGGGTAGAAATCACGATGCCACTAGACACGGGACCATGCACAGGACACCCCCCTCCGGCAAAGACTAGTCCATCCCAAAATGCAGATAGTGCTGCAGTTGAGAAACCCTGAAGTATGGAACATCTGGGAGTTGGACTGTAGCACTAATGTGTCCCAATGGGTTGGGTGATCATAAACTTCTTAAGATGCTTTTGTAAAAGCACTACCTTACCTTCCAGCAGGTTTATGGGCTGGTAGACATTGTTTCAAAATTCCCATTCCCCACGTATCCTATAGGCACTTTGCTATAAAATGCCCATTGATGAGGTTTGCCTGGTTCAAAATCCAAAGAGTGAAAAGAGCTGCTCAAATTAAAAAAAAAAATCTTTAATTTTGAAACAATTTTAACTCACATAGAGGTGTCTAAAATAGTGGAGGGTGCCCTTCACCCAGCTTCCCCTAATGACATCTTATATAACTATGCTACAATATCAAAACCAGGAAATTGACATTGGTACAATATTATCAATATTAAATGACAAACTTATTTGGATTTTACCAGTTTACTCGAGTTTTAAAGAATAAAAGACTAAAAATGCCCACCCCCAAATAATCAACTTTATTCCTCTAGAAGTGCTTTCTATGGAAAGCAAAACAGTAATGATCTTTCTGCTTCTAAATGGTCCTCATTGCCAACGATGGCAGGAAAGGAAGTTATGGGTGGAAATAATTAGCTTCTAGCTTTATTAACCAATCTTCAACCTCTTCAAAAGGAAGACCCAAATTATACACTTTTGCTTTCTGTCCCTTCTTGTTTTTCAATTTGTCAGTTTACAAGTCCCCCCAAATTCAAGTATTAAACCTCTTGACAAAATGTAATTACTTTTGATCTTCATGTCCCTAGCAAGGTGGAAGCACTCTCCAGGGCTTTCCTCCAAGACACACACACACACACACACACACACACACACACACACACACACACACACAATTTTTAAGAGTCTTTTAGAAATAAAAGGGGAGCATTCTGCTCCAGGTCTACTTCAGGGAAGGCACTGTCTTTATCTCCATTACTTCATAGCTACAATGACCTTCAGATGTCATAAGTGATGGGCATAAGATAGTAACTGCTACCTTCACCCTCAGCCTCCTTCAGGAGCTTCGGAGAAGAGGCTGGGTGGGAGGCAAGGTCTCAAGTGAAGTTTGTTAAGTTGTTCTAGCCACAAAATGAAAAATAGAAGACCAAAAGGTGGTCAGAAAAGGCCCAGAAGATGGGACGTTAGCACAGACTTGTAGAGCGCTACCTGAGAAGGCCAAATTCAGTGGGAGAGAAAGTCGCAGACCATAAGTCAGCAGAACTGAGTTCAAATATTGGATCTGTCCCTTTCTGGTTGTGCAGCTGCAATGAACTAAATGTTAATTCTCCCCTCCTGTCCTGCCCCAAAATCGTATATTGAAATCCTAATCCCCAGTGTGATGGTATTAGGAGGTGGGGTCTTTGGGAGGTCATTAGGTCCTGAAGGGGGAGCCCTCATGAATGGGATTAGTGCTCTTATCAACAGGACCCCCAGGGAGCTCTCTTTCTCTCTCTGCCATGTGAGGACACAAGACGTCAGCCGTCTCAACCTGGAAGAGGGCTCCCACCAGAACCCGACCATGCTGGCACCCTGATCGCAGACTTCCAGCCTCCAGAACTGTGAGAAATAGACATCTGTAGTTTATTAGCCACCCATTTTATGGTATTCTGTCATTGCTTCTTGAACTAAGACAGAGGCCTTGGGGGAGGCATTGAAACAGAGCTTCAGTTTTTTTATCAGTAAAATGATGATATCAGTACCAATCCTGCTAAATGCAGAAGGTGGTTGTAAAGGTCACTGACATGCTTGATGTGAAGATGCCCTTTGGAGGAGAGAAATAAACAGTGTAGGCTCGTACAGTGAAAGGGAACAGAGCTGCAGCCACACGTATCAATGTGGTTGAATCAAATACAACACTGAGTGAAGAAAGTTGCAAAAGAACACATAAGGCATGATATATCATTCATGCGAACATGCCAAACCATACTGCATACGTAGCCTAAGGATACATGCTGATGTAGTTCAAATATAACGTAAATGCATGGGAATGACCAGTGTCCAGTTCAGGGTAGGAGATCCCCCAGGGTAGGGAGGGCAGGGAAGGCAATTGGGTCTAACTATGCTGGCAGTATTTATTTCTTATGCTTGGAGTGAAGCTGCATGACTATTCTTTCCATTATTCTTGAGACATTTTTGTATGTCTTTAATATTTTAAAGTGCTCAAGATCTTTAAAAGGTTTTCTCTCATTGTCAGAGAGGTCCTAAGACCTCTGTGGAGTTTAGGGCATGGTCGAGACCCTGAAGGGGCTGGTGTGTATGGAGCTCCTCGACCTTGGAAAATGTGCTTAGCTACTCAACTGCCCTGTGCTTGCAATTCTCATCTGTCAAGAGCACCTCCTCCATAATATCTGGGAGGCTTGAACAAGATAATGTCTGAAGCCCACTTACCATCGTACTCTGACACATAATCACCTCTCAATAAATGTTAGATTTTAGCTACTGCACAAAATTCACTAGGTTGTATGATCGTCGTGATGACTCATCAATTGACAATGGAGCAGCGCTGTGTGTAAATAATAGAGATGCTTCCGTCTTCTGGCCACTGTAATGTAATATTTAGGACACAGAATAATGTTATTATTCCAACCCCAGATTTATGAGCCAGAGTCTTACTTGGATAACTCGGGTCACTCCACTGAAATATCTTGTGGAGAGATACTTGAATATTTGCTTGGATTCTTGCCAGTAGCCATAAAAATTCTTTACCACTCACTAAGGTTATGTATTATAGTCATGTAGGCATTCTGGCTATCAGAACTCTCATTTTTTGGACGGTGCCAGATAAACTTGAACATAAGACACCTTCAACAGTTTCAAGATTAATGGCAACAAATTCCAACTTCCTGGCCCCAGGCCCACGCAAATCACACTACTTACCACCCTATAATGTTACCCTGTGCAGCCAACTCACAAAGTACGGTGCCTAGAACAATCTTAGGTTTCATTGCCAAAATACCAGGGAGACAGAGTAGACTTTAACAGCCATAAGCCACATGTATGTCTCTATGTTCTCCAGAGTTCGAGTCAACGTGGAGAAATTCTTCTTTGCCATGTTGCCCTCAAGTTATTCTGTTAAAATTTAAGAGAGCCTTGCTATCTTAAAACAGTCCAGTCAGCTGTAGTTGGCCAGCCAGTCACTGTGATTTCTTCTTTACAACGAGAGCAGAGGGGAGTGGATTACCGAAGCCTCAAGTGGCTTAATAAAGGTAAAAGTCACCTAGACTTGTCATCTGCAGGACTGGACATCCTGTGTTTAATCTGTTTTAAGAATGAAAGTATCTTTCTATCCTGAAACAGCACAATCCTCCCAGCCTTTTCTTGAGCCTATAAATTTACTTTTTTTACATGTAGGTCTGTGAAGTACAGCCTTGTTGATTCAACATCTGGAACTACTCAGGTGGTTTGTCTCTGCCGACTTTAGGAACAATAAAAGCAAACCACTGGATGATTCCTGGATATTTAAACTTGAGGCATAGGCATCCTGGCCTCGCTGCTGACAAACACAAGATTTTAATTTTCTCTGCTGGATCCAAGTGCAACAAATGTGGTTGTGAATAGAAGGCTAAGTGTTCTCCTCAAAAATGGGCTACTTGTCTAAGATATAATTTTGTAACTGTGGGGCACATACCTCAGAAGTTTCCAAAATCCTTGCAAATCTCCAGTCTGTCCCCAAACCCAAGCACAGTCCCACTTTAAAGAAATAGACTTTCTGCCAAAACTGAGAAGAAACCTATCAAACTACTGTGGACATCCTACTGTCAACTCCACTCCTGGAACTGTTTAATTGGCACCATTTTTTGTTACTGGGGAAAGACTTCTCTGAAGTGATCCCTGACCTGTTTGCAGCCAATAGGCAAATTTATAAATATTAGAGATGTCATCAGAACCAAATTTATAAATATTAGAGATGTCATCAGAACCAAAGGGAATGAACCCTTGAAACCTTGTCTGAGAAAGAAAAACCCAACCGCACAGATTAAATTAGGAAATAGAAGAAAAATATGTGACTTTGCTAAAGATATCACTTGATGGTCACAATGAATTATAAGCTGATGTAAAGAATACAATGTCACAATATCATCAAGTGTTAAAATATATGGTTGGTTAAGAGTCTCAAAATGATGCACCAGGGGCTTCCCTGGTGGCACAGTGGTTGAGAGTCTGCCTGCCGATGCAGGGGACACGGGTTCGTGCCCCGGTCCGGGAAGATCCCACATGCTGCGGAGCGGCTGGGCCTGCGCGTCCGGAGCCTGTGCTCCGCAACGGGAGAGGCCACAGCAGTGAGAGGCCCGTGTACTGCAAAAAAAAAAAAAAAAAAAAAAGATGCACCAACAGAACATTGAACATGGGCCACCAGGAACAATGCTCGCTTACTACACTCTAACGTATCCCTTAGATTTATCTCTGTATCTTCCAATGCCAAGTACCATGCCTGGTACAGAGTAGATACTTAACACATGTTTATTTTTGGAACTCAAGTGTTAGTCATAGATTTATGACTTTATTGAGAAGAACATTATCCAAACTGCATAATAATTCCAAAGAAGTGTCTTGACATTCGCCAACTCTATGGAGACTTTAAAATGTAGGTCCAGAGAAAGATATTGTGGCTCCTCACAATTTATTGAGACATAAATAATCCCTCATCTATACACAGATTGTGTCCAGAGAGGTGACTTCGGAAAGCAGTTGTTTGAAACTGGCGCCGCCTCCATTTCACTCTACTCCGTGCCCAGGATGGTCTTTTCAAAATGTAGATAATATAGGCACTTCCAGGGGCGTATTATGGCGTTTTTAACAATGAGAAACAGCTCCTGCAGGACCTGTTCCCTTCCTAATCTGCGGCTGTGTTTCCTGCATCTCCCCTTCCTCACCAGGCACACCGGTCTCCTTTAGGTCCTTTTAAAATGTCAACCATGTCTTCGCACAGGGCCTACATATTTGAGCCTCTGTATGTCAGTTTATGCTCTTTCCTGCTTCTCCATATGGTCAACCCCCCAGATGTCCCAACACAAACGGCACCTCCTCAAAGAGCCCTTTTCTGACCAGTCTGTAGCCGTGGCCACCCCACCACGTGGTCCTCGCTATCTCACCATTCTGGTTATCTCCTTCACAGAGCTGCAGGGAGTGGGGCTCAGGGGAAGAGTAGAGGTGATGGTGGGAAACATGGCGGACAAAGTATTTGGCTGGGGCAAGATTTTGCAAGGCCTTCAGAGTCAGCGAAGGTGTTCGGATGGTATCTGAGGATCAATCTGGCATTAGATGGGGGAGTTCTGGGGCTGGATCACGTTGCATGGTGGACAGGAGGTGATGCTGAGAAGATCAGGCTCTTCTAGCCACTGTGATAGCGCTGATAGAGAAGGTGATGGTCTGGAAGGCAGTTGAGACATGATGAGAAATAGGAGATAAAGATGCGTTAAGTGATTCCTGATCTCGAGGAGCTTACTAGGGGGTGAAACCTAATACTGAACTAACTGAACTGCAAAGCCATGTAAGGAAAAACTCCAAGAGCAGAACCTCAAAGGAGGGTGGTTCCCCATGAATGGTCCTACTTAATTGACATCATTTCCTCCTTTTTGCTATTAAAGCAATGGTCTCATTCATTCCTCCTTTGAGCCTTGTGACTGGTCTTTTCAATTTCAGTAAAGTTTGATTGTTTCTTTTTGTCTGTTTGTTTTTCTTTTGAAGTCAGATGGGTCTTCCAGATTACTCCAATAAGATTTCCAAGTGAAGCTTATGGAGGGCCTCTTAAAGATCTAGTACAAACTCAAAAGAGTCTAGAGTAAAAATACAAAAATAAAAGTGTGCTATTTCTCAGCTGCTGAACCTGATATAAAAATTAACAAGGAAAACAAGTAGTTATCCATGAGTACGCTTTCTTTTATTAGATAAATACATGAACATGACTTGCTCTACTGATTAAGTCAATACATACACAGAAGACAAAGGGAAAACCGAAAAGGCAACAGAATAAATATCATTGTAGATAGTGAATATATATGCACAAGGGGCAAATAGCCAATTGGTGCTATTACAGCGTATGGTTGAATATGTGCCCCAATTTTTTTTTTCTGGATGTAGCACTTAACTCTTATTATCCGTGATGTAGCTTGAAAACTCTTAAAGTAACTAATCACTGGAGAATTTTATTAATTGAAGCTCTATTAGATTCGACTGCTAATTGCTTTCCATCCAATGACAATTAAATTGCTAACAGCACTGTTAAGTCAAGGCTATTGTGAATACCTTTTGGGTAATAAAGGAGGTGATAAGACAGGCTAATATTTACTTTCTAGGGATGTCATGTGGATTAAATGAAGTTTATGCAACGTGCATTTTACATAAACCTTCTCAATACATGACAGTTTCCTTTTCCTTCATGACCTGGACAAGATGGGATGCCTGATGCCTTAGTTTCCCACTGTGCAAGGTGATTGCAAGCCCTGAGTTACTGGGGCATATTACTTCTGAAGAGAATGAGAACATAAGAGAGATAATGTAATACTTCAAAATTGTGGTTTAATTAAGGTTGCTGGTGTGTGCAGAGACAGTGGATGGGGCTAGAGAAATTTTTCTTGCCTCTAATAAGCCAAAGAGACTGTTGGGCTACACAGATCATTTATATTGAACATCAGTTTAATATTTTAGCAACTGCCTTTTAATAAGTATAAAGTATGAAATGGAATGCGAGACTTTTAAAAAAATGTGTGAGTCCATATACCAACCAAGGAATACCTCACTTTTTATAAAGTCTTTTGTAAGTTCTAAAGCATCTGCATTTGCATGATCTCATTGGATCCCCATTATGCCCTTTTAAGCCCCTTTAACTGGTGAGGCTTAAGACGTTAAACAACTTGCCCAGCTGGTCAGTTGCAGAACCTGGGACCCAAATCAGGTCTTCCACAGCCAAGTCTGATGATCGCCTGCCTCACTACCACAGAGCTACTTCCACATGACATTTAACACCAAAGTTAGAAAATAAACACGAACGTGTTACGGGCTGGACTGTGTCATCCTCCAAATTCACATATTGAAGCCCTAATCCCCAGGACCTCAGAATGCAACTGTATTTGGAGGTAGGACCTTTAAAGAGGTGATTAAGTTACTATGAGGACATTAGGGTGGGTCCTAATCCAATATGACTGCTGTTCTGATAGCAAGGGGAAATTTGGACACCCAAATTTCTCCCTGTGTCCCTGTCTCCCTGTGTGAGACACCGGGAACGTGCACACACAGGGGAAAGGCCATGTGAGGACTCAGTGAGAAGGTGGCCCTCTGCAAACCAAGGAGAGAGGCCTCAGGAGAAGCCCAACCTGCTGACACCTTTTTCTTGGACTTCCAGCCTCCAGAACTGTGAGAATTTTCTGTGGTCTAAGGCCTTAGTCTGTGGTATTCTGTAATGACAGCCCTAGCACACTAGTGCCCAGTAATACCAGACAAAAGAGTGTACACCAAAACTAGTCACCCAACATTAACGCATGAACAATGAATTTAACCATATTTGTTCCAGGTTAAACTCTTTCTCTCTTTCTCCCCCCTCACCCCCATATATACGTGTAAATGTTCATCCTGTATCACTCAGGGTCCCATCAGGAGAAAGAAAGCACACAATAATTTGAACAAGAAAAGTTGACTCTAAAGAGTTATCAACTACAAGATAGGATTGGAATAAGGGGGAATTGGCCGCTAACGAATCAGTAGAACTCTAAGGAATATACGCAGAGCAGATAATGAGGAGCACTCAGTGGCCCTGGGGCTGGGGTGAAGGGCCAAGGAAGAGCCCAAGGGAGGAGCCCCCCAAGGTGGGCGGGGCTCCACCCCGCCCAGCCCACCCCCAGGGCTGAGATCCAGAGGGTTCTGCCATGGCTCACTGGATGGCAGGAAAGTTGCTGTGATGCCACACCAGAGAAACTTGCCAGAAATCTGTCCTTTAGGGTGACAGGGAAAGTACGCCTCAGGGCAACTTCTCACTGGAGGTATTTCATTACAAAATCGCTCCAGGGGACACTAAGGAGGAAGCTGCCAGCTACTAGGTGCTGCTGACGCTGACATTGTTGCAGTTGGGCACTGGGGAGCCCTGGAAGCCACAGAAACCTGGTGCTGGAGAGGTCACGTGAGGAGCAGGAACCAGGACCAGAAAGAAAAACATCTTCCTTCTGTAACGTCTCTCCAGCGTCCTCTATTGACAAAGCTTGGTATCATGCCAGCTGGCAAGGGAAAACAATTTAAAGAGCTCTCTACATTTTCCCAGAGCAGGCAGTTAAGGGTGAATTTGGACCTGAGAGGTATTAAATGGATAACTGGCACAGGATGATTCACAGTTGCACTGAATCGGAGATTTTGTTGTACTCGGGCAGCTAAAGTACATATGCTCAACGTCCAGTTGAATGCAGAACCGAAGAACTTGTTAATATTAGGGGTAACCTCTTCAAAGACAGACGTAGAATTTTAAAAGAGCAAAGGAAGGAAAAAATGATGGAGGGCAATCTGAGGAAGCCAGCTTCCACAACTCAAAGCCATGTATCCTTAACTGGAATCTCTTGCCCCAAACAATGAATATGTGCTCACAAGGTTGCACAATCTATAGCATGACCCAACTGCACCGTGGTGTTCCTGGATTTTAATCTCCTGAACTTCCTTGTTCATAAAGTTATGTTTGTCTGAATCACAATATTTACAACTTAAATATTTAAAACCTCAGTCATCTTGGAATGAGCAAGTACTTAGTGCCAATGTGTTTCTTTCTTAATTAACTCTAAACTAGTTCAATAGTTAAATTAAAATACATATCTCTAAAGGTTTTTAATTAGCAAGAGGAAGAGATATACCCAAAACTGTTCTATTAGAGTTTTAGATAATATGAAGTTGGTATCTTTTTTTTTTAACCCTTCTAGAAGGTTCTGGTTCTGCAAACAAGTAAGATACATCTCTGGGAGACTTACCGAACATTTAAAGATGATGATTAAGCAAGATGGAATGTTAGAGCTGGACGAGGCCTCGAAGACCATTTAGATAGTTCCACCTTTCCTTTCCAAGATGGGGAAACTGAGTCCTGGGGAATCTTTGCCCTAAATCACATGGCTACAGCATGGCTACATTGGAGCTAGATCCAAGGTCTTGCAATTTTCTCTAAATTTTCTCCATGACTGCTTCAAAAAGAAATAATGTTGCACCCTGCATTTTCTGGAGTAAAGCAGAGGATGTGGGGAAGGAAGGAAAGGGAAAAGAATCAAGTCCACCCTGCTTCTTGCTGAAACTCCATCCAGTGCCCTGCTGGAACCCCTTTATGGGAGGTAAGTTGGAAAGAAAACATTTTTCCCATTCTCCATCCTGCCCAGTGGCCAGGGTCTGGAGTAATGATCATAGGCAAAACACCTGAGTTGTCTGAAGTCTAAAAGGAAACATCTGAAGGCATGATCCTGCCTTAGTATATGATGCGAGAGGAAGGAATTTGGATCGTATTTGTTTCCTTGTTTTGCTTTCTTGTTGTTTGTTGCTTTTTGTATTTGGTTGCCTTGGTTTGTTTTGGACATTTAGAAAGTCAGACTCTTTGGGCAAGATACTCTCTCACATCTCAGGAAAGAACACACTCATGGTGAGAATTATACACTAGCAATAAGAGTACAGTTTTCTCATCTCTCAAACTTATCCAAGAGTTTGGATACAACCGGGGTGCTTGTCGGCTCTTTATATTTTTAAACCACAGTACAATTATTTTTCAGAATCATGAGTTTTGACTTAGCCCTCTAAAAAACTCTTATAAAGTGTGAAATTTATAAATACAGTTGTGTTAGAATATTAGGATATTAACAAACATAAACCTTAATCTTCCACGGGTAAAAAAAAGAGTTTTCATCAGCTCCTAGACCAGTAGATCTGGGGGGAGGGGAGGATGAGATTGTTGAGATGATCTGTCCCAGCAGTGTCCCTTTATGAATGAGGAAATTAAGACTCGTCCAGGTCATCTGACTTCTGCAGTCATCACACCATTTAGAGGTAGGACAGCTGTCCATGTCAGATGTGTGTGTGGGTGTTGCATGCTCCCCCAGTCTGTACCACATCCCCTAATCATGGACTTCTAACTTGAAGATTTGGGAGATTTGGAGGGGGAAACAGTAGTTCGCCACCATAAAGTATGAAGACTCCATGTTCTCCAGAGAACTGTCAAAGTTTGTTTGCCTAGGGTTTTTTATAGAAATAGACTGTGCACAATAATCTTACTTAAGGAAAGAAGTTATTTGGGTCATAAATGCCCTGATTATAAACTAGGGATAAAAATATCCCACCGTTTTCACACTTAGAATAAAGATCAGTAACTGGTGGTGCTGATGGGTGTCGGATGGAAACACAATTCATATAGGGATTCCCTTGGAGATCTCATTCCTGCAATCGTTCCAATGATAACCCTTACATTTGGCAATCTGGTGAGAGGCCCCTGTAAGAGCTTAACAGTTTTATCAAAGTCTTAAGCCTTAAAATTAGGTGAAAAAGAGAAATCATTGAGTTCCCCACCATCTCTCTGCTTTATATATATAGATATTTTAGTATCTTTTTTCCATTTCTTAAGGTTGAGGAGTCTTTTTAAGGTCGTAATTTTATTTCTCTTTTCACAACCACCTGTATACTCTCCTCCCCACCCAACCTTCCCATTTTGGACTTGAGATAATAGTACAGAACCACATCTCCAAAAAACGAACCTTTTCTCCTGGTACCCAGTGACATCGAAGTTCCCCATGCTGCTCAAACAAATCCACGTCTCATTATATCAGGCTGTCTAAACAGGCTGGGGCACTGATGGACTGCAGAACCTTTTCATCTCATCCTGGAGAACTGGGCATAGGATCCAGGAGGAGAAGGTACCCAAGAACCTTGTCCATCCAGCAGCCATGCCAGAAGCACCAACTAAATCGAAAAACCACAGATTCAATTAACTAATCCCTCTCCTAGAAGTGCCAAGAAGAAATAATCTTGTCACTACCCCCTTTGCCATGAGCCCTGGTCCAAGGTTCAATATGCTTTTGATTTTCCTAGCGCCGTCAAGAAAAGAAATGTTATTTCAAGGCCACTCCCTGTTTTTCACATTCTTGACAGAGGTATGTTTTTCATACTCTCCACAACACTTACTGATGGAACAGTATTTGTTTTTAATTTCTGTACAGTATTTTAGTTGGTCTTATCTATGTTTTCCTAATTAATTGAACATACAGAGCCAGATTCATTGGAGAGGGCATTGTGGGTAATTATGTCTCAGGAATATTTTTCCTGCTGAAAATACGTAAGATTCATCTTCCGTTCTTTTCTGGTCACCTGAGAGCCTCAGCTGCAGAGAGATTAAATTCCATCTTGTGAAATCACACCAGAACTATTTAGTGACATTCCCCTCTGAACAAGGATGTAGGAGACTGTGCTTCGATACAAACTTTACTCCCCAGTCACACAAGTAGGATCACAGCTCAAAGCACACATTCTCAACCAGATGGGCTCTACACAGTGTTTTCCTCTGTATCATTTTCACTTTTCTCTGCTTTCCTTACACTTTCCTGTCACATAAAAATTGGATCATAGGCTGATTTATCACAGGGGCAACAGGGCACAACTTGTGTCAGTGTCTAAGATGGTTTCATGGGACTTTTGTCAGCAACAGCTAAGGATAGAAGAAAGTTTCTTATTATGAAATTGCCTTGAGAGTGACAAGGAGTTTTACTGATGACAAAAATTGAAGTGTGAAAATTGCACCACCATGTTACTACAAACACCTATTCTCTTTAGAATTCTCGGAGTATTAAATGGATGTGGTGCTACCAAAACAGAGCTGGAGATTTGATCCAAGGCACTATTTTCTCAGTGAAAATGCCACTTATTTGGAGAGTGGTTTGGACCAACTCTGAGTTCTAACACGTAGAAAAAGGGTGCAAGAACAGGGGGAATCCAGGACTGAAGTCTGTATAATTCAGCTCAGCGCAAGAGCTGACCCATAGGCTTACTGACCCCTGACTTCTGGGCTAAGACTTCCAGAAGGTTCCCCAGACTCGTGGTCATGGTGGCAGCTTTTGTTTACCTTCAAGTAAACCCTATTGAGAAATAATGCTAATTTGTATGTAAAACCTTCAAGTCGAAATCATCTGTGGGTTCTTTGCTGCTTACAGAAATCTGAGCTAAAAGCAAGGCCTATACTCCCTGCAGCTTGCATCTGATAACAAAAAGCATAGCAACCGTATAAACAGACCCTTTTTATTGACTATAGGTTGCCACTTCTCCCTTATTGAAACACGAGTCATTGGGGCATAGAACTTATACCATAAGCGGAAACCAGAGACCCTTAGAATCAGAAGTATCTCCAATGCTAATTGTATTAAAAATCATGAAGCATATTCCCAGACCGGAGCATTCAAATCAAATTAGCCACCATCTTATTTTTTAAAAATAGAGGATTCGTGCCTTGTGTGTACATTATCATCACAAGTTAATGAAGAAGGTATAGCATGACAGGGGCCCCTCACGTTACCGGAACTCAGGTACCACAAAATGCCCTCCTCAGTTTTTTTTCCTGCAAAAGCTGAGCAAGAATCTTGAAGTGCTACCACTTCGTTCTCCGTGAAGGCGGCATAGCAGAAACTCCTCACTTTGCAGAGGAGAAAAGGGAAGTCCAAAGAGGTGATGTCAAGCCGAAGACCTCACAGTGCTTTGGCAGCAGCGCCTACAGGTAAGACACAGGTCTCGTCACCTGCAACGCTGTGTGTGCTCTGGTTACATCCCCAAAGCTTCCACTGAGATGGAGGGAAATGCAGTGACCGTTCCAAGGAGGAGCAGAAACATCGTGCATCCCAGACGCTGGCTTGGAGAAACCAGAGCTCTGGGATCGTCCTGGCCTCATCATACAGTACGTTCCCCCTTAGCTCCTCCCCATCACCTGCTCATAAAGGAGAAAAGAGAACAGAAGCAAAGCAAACAAGCAGAGGACTCCAACTTCTGGTTAGAACGTAAGAGAATGGACCTTTGTTCCTGGGGTAACGACAAGAGAAACTTGGGCAAATAAACAGTGTGTTCTTCTATCAGGCTACTTAAGAGAGATGGGTTGCAAGAAAACCTTGATGAAATGAATTCGAGAGAAAAGCAAGCCTTTCAAGGGTGAGCAGGCTTCTTACCGGGGGAGGGAGCTGGATCCTGGTATGAGAAGGTGGAGGAGTCTCCTTCCAGAATTTGGGGAGACTGCAGCAGAGGAGGACTTAGTTGAGCCTGAGAGGACTGTATGGGCCAGCAGGATGGAGGAAATCTGGAAGAGCCCCAAACAAATCACTCAGTCAAGAATTCTCCCCAACTCTATTCCACCGGCTTCGACTATGGTTGAGAAGGCGGCAGTGGAAGAAGACCTGGAAAACAGGCCCCGACATGCTTGGGTTCTGAAGCCCAGACAGAGTTTAACCCAAAAGGAACCACAGGCCTCTGGAATCACAGCTTAACCCCTTCTTAGCCCAAATAGCCCAGAAACGTTGATCTAAGGAAAGAAATGAGGATCACCCAAAAGTGTAAATAAGTAGGAAAGACAATTTTTATCAATGTTGAATTTATTTAAAAGATGATTAACTATTCAAAGCAAAAATAATAGCAACGTGTTATGGGGTTCATAAGATATGCAGAAGTTAAACATAGGACATCATAGCACAAAAGAAGGAAGAGGGTATGAACGTGAGTATACTGGTAAAACCCTACACTCAGAGTGGTGTAGGATTAATTCAGTGTAAAGGATATAAATTACGGTCTCAGAGCAATGAAAGAAGTTACACAAATAGGCTAATGTGCCCCCCACCCCCCGCACACCCCTTTATCTTAGGAAGGTGAAGGGATGTGCTGCACGGCACTCATCCTCCCAGCTCTGCAACAGTTGGCTGCTGTAGCTTCTCCCTGAGTTCCTCTCCACAATTGCCCTTGGCCCCGGAGAGCAGCCTCCCCCAAGGGTACGCCCCTTGGCTGGAGGCAGCCTGCATCCTATTACTCATTGATGAAGGGGCACAGAGGTCCAGCCCTTGCCTAACCTGGGGAGAGTCCAGCTCTCAAGCTCCCATCGGGATTGGCTGAGGCTTTGGTTGCAGCTGCATCACAATTTAGCTTCTCCCTCTGCCCGCTCCTTCCTCCCCCATCCCTCACAGCTGTCGGTCCCGAGACCTCTCCCAGCAAAGCTCTGCGCACGGTCTGTCTGCTGCGGAGCCTGACCTGTGGAAGTTGGTCCTGGGAGTGCACTGGAGCCAGGTCACCTGCTGGCTGCTGCAGTGAGGACCTGTCACCAGTGGTAAGTGAACTAGGACGTGATAGCTGCGAGGGAGATGCTCTGGTGGATACTGGACCTCAGGTGTGTAAGAGTTTGGAGGAAATAGTCATTATAAGAACTATGGAATCAGATGTTTGTTGCGAGAAGTTATCTGTGCATCAGAGAAAGACAGTAAAGGCTGATGGTGATTAGACATCAATATAAGGCAAAATAAAAACCCAAGGGCCTCCTTGACAGCATACGAAGAGAGCCTCGTCTTCTGCAACTGGGCAGAGACAGCTAAGAAGCAGGCCCTGAATTTAGTTAGAAGAGTAGAAGAGCTCCAAGGAAAAGTGAAGTCTCAACTCTGGCAGATCTGCTATGGCAAGATCAGGGCCCTGGTTGGAAAGGAGTGGGATGGGGGCAACGAGGTTGATATATTAAACCATCTCAGATCCAAGATCCCCTGGAATTCTCTAGACCTGCGAAAGTATCCTGCTCTTCTCCTTACAGGCTTATGTCTGCGTTTGCATGAGGATGATGATGAGATCTGCTTTGCAAGACCACGCATGACACCTCCCTCCCATGTTCCCCCTCCCCCCTGCAGATCTACCCCCGGCTCCCCTCCTGTCACCAGACCTCAAATAAACAACCTAACCTTACACCTAAAGCAATTAGAGAAAGAAGAATAAACAAAACCCAAGTTAGCAGAAGGAAAGAAATCATAAAGATCAGAGCAGAAGTAAATGAAATAGAGACAAAGAAAACAATAGCAAAGATCAATGAAACTAAAGGCTGGTTCTTTGAAAAGATAAACAAAATTGATAAACCTTTAGCCAGCCACATCAAGAAAAAAAAGGGAGAGGGCTCAAATCAATATAATTAGAAATGAAAAAGGAGAAGTTACAAAGGACACCACAGAAATACAAAGGATCATAAGATAACACTACAAGCAAGTATATGCCAATAAAATGGACAATCTAGAAGAAACGGACAAATTCTTAGAAAGGTACCATCTCCCAAGACTGAACCAGGAAGAAGTAGAAAAGAGGAATGGACCAATCACAAGTACTGAAGGCTCCTGTCACAGCGTAATCTGGCCAGAGAAGTGTGTTCCTATGAAGGGATGGAGGGGAGTATAGCCCGGAGGAGCCGTGCGACCCAGTCCACACATCCCTGCAGGAGCCAGGAGGGTATGTGTAGGATGGACACTGAGCATGCTGGATGAGTGAGATGAAGTGCAAAGCTGGATGGGAAAGTTTATTGTTATGGAAACTCTCCTTTGATACAGCATTTAACATCCCGGCAACGGCCCAGGAGACAAAGCTAATACCTTGTTAGTTTGGCTCCTGGAAGCTTAGACAATGGGACGCTAAATGAAGTAGATATGCCAGTTCTGCCATAGCAGGTGGTGTAGGAAGGGATGAAAAGGCTCGGGAAAGTGGGCAAGCTTGAGTGGATGTACCACACAAGGCCAGAGAACCCAATGGCTCTTGTGTTCTACAGGGAGGCCTGGAAGGATGCTACCTTTGCCAAAGGAAAAAGAATGCATTGGGGAGAGGGCAAACAGCATGAAGAAGCCCAGTGGTGCCTCTGCCCTGAAGGTCAGGGCTGTTGGTGGAGATCCTGATACAGAATTGGGTTCCTTGCTAGCCACGGGGATGATAGAGGCCAGGAGGCAGAGCTCACTGTCAGATGCAAGGTTCATGTAACTATCACTGTGCGCAGCAAGGTGGGAGTGGCGGCCAGAGGGATAACCCACAGGGAGTTATGGAAATGGTTCAAATAAATGTGCATTCTGAGGGGAACAATAGATGGGCAGCCGTCAAGGGTACTGCTCAATACAACCAAAATAAACCAAAATAAAGGATGAAGAATCAGGATACCAAGGGCAGCCGTCGCAATAAAAAGTTACCATCCCTTACCCACTTTCTCACACCTGAAACAGATTGACTGAAGGAGGCTGGTCCCCCAGTCCTTTCCCCAAAGGGACCTGTGGCCACTTATGTGGCCACCTGTACTCTGAGGAGAGGGGCATGCTCAGATATTTTGAGGGTTCTTGGACACAGGTTGTTGCTGGCATTGATACCTGAGGACCTAAACATTATTGTGACCCGCCCCCATTAGAGCGGGTGAATATAAGGTCCAAATAATGAATAAAGTCCTAGCTGAAGCCCAGTTCACAGTGGGTTCACTAGGTCTGAGATCCACCCAGTGGTTATTTCCCTAGTCTATGCCTGTGTAATCGGAATGGATACCCTTGGTAATTAGCAAGTATCCCCATACCCACCATACACACACATTGGTTCCTTGGCCTGTGAGGTTACAGTTATCATAGTAAGGAAGGCCAAGTGGAAGCCTCTAAAATCTCACCTCCCTCCCCTGGCCGAGACAGTAAATCCAAACCACTGTTTCATCTCAGGTGAAGTTGTGGTGGCCCAGAAAAAGCTAAGGAATGCAGAGGTGGTGGTCCCATCCTATTCTCCTGTAATTCACCAGTTTAGACCCTGCGGTCCCAGACGGATCCTGGAGGATTCATGTAAACTCAACCAGGTAGTAGCCCTGATTGCAGCTGTGATGCGAGATGTGGTATTTTTACTAGAGCAGATTACGTGGCCTCAAGCACATGGAATGGAGCCGTGGACCAGGAAAATGTGTTCCTTTCCATCTCTACCAGGAAGGAGAACCAGAAGCGTTCTGTGTTCTAGAACGTTCTAGTGTTCACATTGAGATGAAGCACTGCGTATATCTACTGTATTGACCCAGTGATATCTCAGCCCTCACCCTTGGTCATTATGTATTCTGAATGGATGAGCTATCTGGCCGTTGCACAGAACACCACATTTGTCTCTTACATCCATGACATCGTGTTGGTCAAACCAGATGTGCAAGAAGTGGATGTTGGAAGCTTTGCTGGGACACACGTACTCTTGAAGGTAAGAGATAAATCCAGTAAAGGTTCAGGGATCTACCATATCAGATGTGACTATATGATGTCACAAGAAACACTGGAAGGGGCTGAGGACCGCCCACCCCAACATGCACACCTTTTTAAAGGAAAGATCCAGGAGACTACTTGAATGGAAACCACGAGGCTTACATCGGAAGAGTTTCCAAGGGGAAGCATCTCCGAGATTCACAAGGAACTAAGAGATCTGCTGCTCTGGCCCTGATCCTGGCTGAAGGAGGGACTTGGTTTGTAGAGTGGTTGGCACAGAAATCACAGGAGAAAGCAGCTACCTCTTCTGAACATGTGCACAAGGAAAAGTCTGGTGAAGCCATCACAGCCTTTATATTTAGGATGGCAAGCCTCACCGGGTGGGGAAAGAAGTAGGATTAGGTCTTACGGGCATGAGATAGTGGTTAAAAGCACAAGCTTTGAAAGCAAACAGAGTTGTGCTCAAATCCCAATTTTGCCACCCAATAACTGGGATTCTTGACAAGTTAACTTCTCTAAGTCTCAGTTTCTTGATCTGTAAAATGGAAACACTACTAGCTTCCTTACAGAGTTGTTTATATAGTTAAAGAAGAGAGAGTAAATAGTAAACCCTTAGCACATTGATGCGCACTCCATATACAGTAGTCATTGTGACCATTATTACTATGAAGAGGGTTTGGAAGTGCCCGACAGTGAGTCCCAACAATGCAATCTCAAAAGGCCCAATGGGCACAGGAACTTGGGTGGTGATGGCCGAAGACACTGCTTTTGCACAGCTGTGATGCCCAGAGAAGCACTTTAGCAAACAACGAGAGATGGGAGTTTAATGGGAAACAAATATAAAAATGTCACACGGACCTCTGGGAAGTGTCATCTCAGGCCACAACAAATGTCAAAGACAGCAAAAAGTCTGATTTAGTTTTGTTCGGAGCAAAGAGCTCCAGGAAAGATGGGATCAGATTCTACAGAACTCTTCCAGTCCTTTGCTGCAGCCATTTTACTTGCTCAGAATGATCTTGATAATGAAGAGGAAAGAATAAAATGGGAGACTCTTACTGCAAATGTCAGAGCAGGCTGAAAATACAAGCGGGCCTCAGGGGAATCTGGTTACCTCTGGGGATGATTGATTCAAGAATTTTTCAGTTATGCAGAACCCAGCAATCTAGCAACCTCTTGTACCTGCAATGTCTTAGAAAATTTAGAAGTGTGTTCACAAAAAGGCTCAAGGGTTAAAAGAGAAATACCAAAGTCGACTCACAGTCGCAGAAGGGAATGGAAGAGGGCCTTTCTCCGGCCCCTCAGTTTCTGTTTCTACTCTACCCAAAGCTGATGATCTGTTTTCCTCATCCCCACAAGCCTGGGGACCTCACAGAGGCAGGCACAGTGTCTCATCAAGAAAGCAAGGGAGGTAAGAGAAAATTAGCACAGAACAGACATCAGAGGTCAAAGGACAGTAGTCTGGAGCCTTTAGTGAGAGGGCATCAGGCCTTTCTCTGACGCAGGCAGCCTGGGTTCCAGGACCCTTTCTAGGACTGGAGCCTTGAAATACTCACCATACAGCTGGTAACTTTGCCTCACAAAGATAAATTTCACATTATTGCAATGGTTCATGAAAAGTTCCTATGAGAAATGTTTGTCCCAAAGCCATGCCAGCTGGTTGATTAATCTTGCAGCAAAGATTAGAGAGGGACCCACCCATTTCATGTGCCTCCAGTAGTTTTGGATTTATAACTGGAAGTGACCACCACTGTGGTAACCTGAATAATGGCCCCCAAAGACATCTAGGCTCTAATCCCTGGAGCCTGTGGTTATTACTTTTTATGGAAATTGGGGCTTTGCAGATGTGATTGAGTTAAGAATCTTGAGATGGGAAGGTTATCCTGGATTATCTGGTGGACCCTAAATGTAATCACAAGGGTCCTTTCAAGACACTTAATAATGGACATTTATAAATCTCAGAGAGATTCAACGACAGAAGAGGAAAAAGTGATGTGTCAAGAGCAGCAGTGGGAGAGATGGAAGAAGGTCAGAGGATGCTGTGCTGCTGGCTTTGAAGATGGAGGAAGGAGCCAAGAGCCCAGGGATGCAGGTGGCTGCTAGAGTCAGAAAACAGGTAAGGAAAAGACCATCCCCTGGAGCCTCCTATAGGGACCCACCCTGCCAACACCTGGCCTTTAGCCCAGTGACGCTAATACTGGACTTTTGACTCCAGAACTATAAGGCAACCTGTGTTGTGCCACACATGGTAGTAAGTAATTGTTTGTGATCATTTGTTACAGCATCAATAGGAAATTAATACCACTACCTACCGCTTCTTTTCTAAGAAAATTCACGTGTGGGGTGGAAACATCTTTCCTCTGGCTATGATCCAGATTCTGTGTCTACCTCCAGAAATGTTGGGGGGTGTGGGGGGAGTCTAGGGCTGGTCAGATACATGAAAAAAATAATTCATGGCACATGAAGAAACTGACATTATACAAGAAGCAGGGGGCTAAAACTAGTGTGGCAACATCTAGAAGATGTATAAATCATTTGTTTAAATAATATCATATTGTTTAGAGAAAAAAAGAGGCTACAGAAAAACTCTCTGATTAGCCTCCAGATTTCTTGGTAGCCCGCATTTTCTGCTTCCTCAGTTAATTTTTTTCCACCTTTTTCTCTAATAGGTTGATTGAGATGTAATTCACATATTATATAATTCACCTTTTAAAAGTGTACAGCACTTCCCTGGTGGCGCAGTGGTTAAGAATCCGCCTGCCAATGCAGGGGACATGGGTTCGAGCCCTGGTCCGGGAAGATCCCACATGCCGTGGAGCAGCTAAGCTCATGAGCCACAGCTTCTGAGCCCTCATGCCACAGCTGCTGAAGCCCGCAAGCCTAGAGCCTGTGCTCTGCAACAAGAGAAGCCACTGCAATGAGAAGCCCGCGCACTGCAACGAAGTGTAGCCCCCACTCGCCACAACTAAAGAAAGCCAGCGCACAGCAACGAAGACCCAAAGCAGCCAAAAATAAATAAATAAATTTATTAAAAAAATAATTTTTAAAAAAAGCGTAAAAATGCGGTAGTTTTTAGTACATTCACAAAATTGTGCTACTGTCTTCACTATCTAATTCCAGAACATTTTTATCACCTTAAAAAGAAAGCTTATATTCATTAGCAGTCACTCGCCATCCCTTTTTCCTCCAGCCCCCAGGCCTAGGCAACCACTAATATACTTTCTGTCTCTATAGATTTGCCTATTCTAGACATTTCATATAAATGGAGTAATACAATACATAGCCTTTTCCGTCTGGCTTCCTTCACTTAGCATGAGTTTTCAAGGTTCATTCATATTTATCGGTATCAGCACTTCTTCCATTTTTATGGCTGAATAGTATTCCATGGTATGGATATACCATATTTTATTTATTCATTCATCAGTTAATGGACACTTGGATTGTTTCCCCTTCTTTATGAATAATATTTTCATTTCTGTTGAGTGTTTACCTAGGCATGGAATTGTGGAGTCACATGGTAACTTTATATTTAATTATTTGAGGAACTCCCAAACTGTTTTCCAAAGCTGCCGTACCATTTTATATTCCTACCAACAGTGTATGAGGACTCCAATTCCTCCGTATCCTCATCAGTACTTGTTATTGCCTGTTGCATTGATTTAGACATCCTAATGGGTATGAGGTGGTATAATCATTGTGCTTTTTTAAATGTTATTTTTATTTTTTTGTGGTACGCGGGCCTCTCACTGTTGTGGTCTCTCCCGTTGCGGAGCACAGGCGCCGGACGCGCAGGCTCAGTGGCCATGGCCTACGGGCCCAGCCGCTCCACAGCATGTGGGATCTTCCCGGACCGGGGCACGAACCCGTGTCCCCTGCCTCGGCAGGCGGACTCTCAACCACTGCGCCACCAGGGAAGTCCTCATTGTGCTTTTGATTTGCATTTCTCTAATGACTAATGATGTTGAACATCCTTTTATGTGCTTATTAATCATTGTACATCTTCTTTGGAGAAATGTCAAGTCAGATCTTTTGCCCATTTTTAAATTGGGTTGTTTGTCTTTTTCTTCTTGAGTTTTATGAGTTCTTTACATGTTTTGGATATATGTTTATTATCAGATATGTAATTTTCAAATACTTTCTCTCCCATTCTGTGGGTTGCCTTTTCACTTTTTTAAAGGTGTCCTTGGAAGCACAAACATTTTTAATTCTGGTAAAGTCCAATTTGTCTATATTTTCATTCGTTGCTTGTGATTTAGGTGTCATATGTTAGAAACCATTGTTTGACCTAAGGTCATGAAGATTTACTCATGTTTCCTTTAAAGAGTTTTATAATTTTAGCGTTTATATTTTAGTCTGTAATCAATTTTAAGTTAACTTTTATGTATTATGTGAGGTAGGGGTCCAACTTCATTTTTTTGCATATTGACATACAGTTGCTACAGCACCATTTGTTAAAAAGACTATTCTTTCCCCATTGAATAGTCTTGGCATCCTTCTTGAAAATAAATTGACCATAGATGTACTGGTTTATTTTTGGATGCTCAATTTTGTTTCATTGATTTATATGTCTATCCTTATAGACACTGTCTATAAGCATACCAGTACCACACTGTCTTGATTATTGTAACTTTGTTTTAAGTTTTGAAGTCAGGAAGTTTGAGTTCTTCAACTTTCTTCTTCTTTTTTGAGATTGTTCTGGCTAAAATAAATTTTGGAATCAGCTTGTAAATTTCTAGAGGAAAAAAAAGAGGTTGAAATTTTGATAGGGATTATATTGAATCTGTAGATCACTTTAGGCAGTACTGCCATCTTAACAATATCAAGTCTTCCAATTCATGAACATAGGATGTCTTTCTATTTATTTAAATCTTCTTTAATTCTTTCAACAGTGGTTTGTAGTTTTCAGTGTATAAGTCTTGCACTACTTTGGTTTCATTCATTTTAAAGTATTTTCTTCTTTTTGATACTATTGTAAATGGAATTGTTTTCTTAGTTTCATTTTCATTGTTCATTTCTAGTGTATAGAAATACAATTAATTTTATATATTTATCTTGTATTCTGTAACTTTGGTGGACTTGTTTATTAGTTCTAATAGATTTTTTAGTGGATTCCTTGGCTTTTTCTATCATTTGCAGATCATGTCTACCTAGTTTTATGTCTTCCTTTCCAATCAGCTGCTTTTTATTTTTTTCTTTTTTCTTGGCCAATTTCCCTGGATAGATCCTCCAGTGAAATGTTGAATGGAAGTGGCAAGAATAAACATCCTTGTCTTGTACTGATCTTAGGAGGAAAACATTTAGTCTTTCACCATTATGTTAGGGGGTGTGCGTTTAATAGATGCTCTTCATCAGGTTGAAGAAGTGCCCTCTTATCCTTGGTTTTTGAGTGTTTCTCAGTTATTTTCTTTAAAGAAACAAAATTATGCCCAGCATAGAGTTGTGTGGACTTCTGGTTTTGTCAAAAATCCTAAACACTTCAGAAGATATTATCACATCTGAGTTCACAGTGACAACTCCAAGACAAAAAGATAAACAATTCTGTTACATCTCATGTTTTAGGAGGCACAGCACTATATAAAACACTATGAAATACTTCTGTCCAAAATGGTTTAAGTAAAGTGAAAAGTATTACTTCTCAAAAGGCTAATTTCTCTGCCTGCCCCATTCCCCAACTGAGCGCTGAGACCCCTCTCCCTGTTTACTTCCAGTTGTCAGTTAAAAGCAACATATTCATTCTATAAACTTTCTAAGGAAATACTTAAATCTCAAGCCTACACCTGGTTTTCTTCCGAACTTGAGTTCATCTTCCTTTCCCCATCTGTGTGTCTCCCTTCTGTATCTTCTCATTCCCATATTTTTCATTTCCAGTGGAAGGCAACACCTGGTCCTTGGGGAAGAGCAGAAAAAGGAATGAAACAAAAGTTCTTCCTGGTGTTTCAGGGGGTTTGTTTGAAGCTGCAGTGATGAGCTCCCCCTACATTTCCCTCCTGGGGAGCAAAGGAGTCCCAATGGGGTGGCTGAGAGCCTGTTGGACTCCACAGAAGCAGGACTCTGTCCCCAGACCTCTCTTGAGGGTATGCCCCAGAGAAGCACCTGAAGGGGCTCCCTCCTGGCTGGGTCTCGAGGCTCTGGGGCCTTCGCTCATGTCACGCCCCTTTCTCAGTGTCCTCTGTGCTTAGAGTGTGGCTGCCTTGGCCATGGCCATGGCGGGTCCCCAGTTCACTCCTCGGTCCACCAAGATATCAGGACAGAAACTCTGAGTCAACACTTCCCTGGGTTTCCTGTATCCTGATTCTCTGGATGATTAATCATCTCCAGAAGCCTGAACAATTCAGTAATCTCAAGACCTCAGGCTTGGATTTGTCCGGGAGGCAACCAGCTTTTCGTCAGAAGGCTTGGGGAACCCCCGACTGAGGTAGGTGTGGCCCTTCTAAGTCACCCTCCCAGAACTCATGGAGCAAAACAGGCTCCCAGGAGTTGAGTGAGGAGTCTTTGCTCAACTTAATCTCTTTATTGTGGTTTTTTGCTCCCAAACAGGCTCCTGCAAGTAGGACAAGCAAAGCTCTCATTATGTCTAGAGTCTCTGTGGAGGCCATGCTCTGCAGGTTTCCTCTGAGCACTGATGCATCCTCTTCTGGTAACAGAACCCCAAACATTCTTTGAACAACAACTACTCCTGTCTCTCTGAGCATGTGACCCAATGGATCAATTAGCATAATTTCAATCTCTGGTGACAGTGACTGCTTCAGGGAGAAATTTGTCCTATGAGAGTAAATCCTGGGAAGCTAACAGGATGAGATGTGTTCTTTTCTCCTCAGCATCTAACCTGAAAGACTTCAGATTCTAGAGCTGCTGACCGCCATCTTGATCCACCAAATATGGTACCAGAATAAAGTCCACAAGAAGGAGAACAGAGCTGAGGGATATTGTTTGACATCTATGAGCTCCTGGATCAAGCCATGCTTAAACTCAATATATCTGCTGAGCTTTTTATTTGAATAAATGAATAAATATTAATAAATAAATACATGAATAAATATTCTCTTTTTTGCCTAAGGCAATTTGGGTTAGATTTTTCTATCATTTGCATCCAAAAGATTCCTAAAGGACACAACCACCATGCCTATACATGTGCATAAGGCCCAGGCCCTGCTCCCCTCATTCCCTCCCACCAGGCAAGTCTTCCTTCTCCATGATCTAAATCCTCCCCATACTTTGAAGTATTGCTCAGATGTTACCTGGAGTGTCCCAGGACTTCTGTTCTCACTAATTATTTCCTTCTTGTGGCATAATAAGATATATATATTTTGTTCCTGACACAGAGCTCCTAAATCCCTTGTAATTTCCTGAGTGATAGGGGTGCTAGGAGGATCTTTTGTTCTAACATTTGGTCTCTGATCCTGGTTCCTGACACAGAGCTCTGAAATCCCTTGGACTTTCCTGGGTGATAAGAGCTTCTTTTGTTTTAATGAGGCAGATTTTAGTGGGCTCCTGGATAACTTCAGGGTGGGGGCTGGTCACCAAAAGACCCAGCTATGTTTAGATACTTGGAGCTTTCAGACCTACCCTTCACCCTCCAGGGAGAGGGGAGGAGAGGGACTAAAGGTAAAGTTAATAATTGATCATGCCTACGTGATGAAGCCTCCATAAGATTTCCTAAACTGTGGGGTTCCAAGAGCTTCCAGGTTGGTGAACACATCCACAGGCTAGGAGGGTGGTGGACCCCATCTCCATGGGGACAAAAGTTCCTGTGCTTGGGACCTTCCAGATCTTGCCCTATGCACCTCTTCATCTAGCTGTTCTTCTGCATCCTTTATAACATGCTGTGAAATGAGTGTTTCCCGGAGTTCTGAGAACCATTCCAGCAAATTATTGAACCTGAGGAGGGGGATCATGAGAACCATGGTTTCGAGCCAGTAAGAGACATGGGTGACAGCTTGGAACTTGAGATTGGCAACTGGAGTGGGGTCAGTCTTGTGGGACTGAATCATTAACCTGTGGGTTCTGCATGAACTCTGGGGAGTTAGCGTCAGAATTGAATTGTAGGACCGCCAGCTGCTGTCTGCCAAGTTGGAGGATTGGTTGGTATGGGGAAAATCCCTCTACATTTGTTGTCAGAAGTGTTGTGAGTAGATTAAACAGAGGTTTCTCTTTACTCCTCTGAATGGATGTGATTACAACCTATAACTTTGAATCTCGCCCATCCTTTAGAGTTTTCCTTGGAGACCTCTTAGAGATTTCCTTGGCCACAAACCTCATAAGCTTCTTAAGGGTAGGAACCAGGGCCTGTCTGTCTTGTATCTGTGTCCCTGCCTGCCACATACCTAGGAGGTCCGTAGAATTACTGCTGAGGAGCTGTGGGGTCTACAAAGTCAAAGACCATAACAAATGGTACCTGCTGGTTACCACTGGGAAGGAACAGGGGATGGGGAAGGAGCAGGACTTCTGCATTTTACTTCCATACTATTATTTGAGTCTTTTATAATATGACTATTTTAACACATCTCTTTTGCAAAGAAAGCCCTCAGTGTGAATCGAGGAGGAGTGGTGGATTGGCTAGCATTTCCGTACAGATTTCTGAAGCCCCTTGAACCCACATCTCCTGTGGGAATCCTACACTTGCTGCTTCAAGCAGAGATCCAAGCACCAATCCAAGGCCTTGACCTTGTGTGGGAAGAACCTATCTATCACCAAGATAGAAGCATGGACAAACAGCTTCATAGAGCATTTTATCCCCTAGAAAATCCCCAGCCCTGGCATCCTGGGTGCTGCTCAGATTTCAAATACAGGCCCAAATAAAAGAAATAGAAGTAAATATTGTTCTCATAAGCCATAGGGTGCCTAGCAACCAAGAACAAAGCAGGGCTGGAGGAAGTAGTTTGGCTCTCACAGGCCCTTGTATGTGTAAACTGCAGTGAAAACCTTTTCTATGTGAATAATGCATTTTTGAGTGTTAAATTACTGAAGATGTATGTGACACTAAGGCCGAGAACCACCAGAAAGGTGACATGGCCCGGGCCCCACCCTGGAGGAGAGATCAGGGGTCTCCTTGGCCTTTGTCCCACTAGTGGCATTGGGGAAGGGGGAGGTCTTCCCTGTAGCTTTGGGACTGGGACACTGGGACCAGGGGTCTGAAATGACAGTGGTCCAACCCTAGACGTAATTCAAAAGGAAATGTTAAGTCACAGAATAAATGTAAGAGTTCTGGTGGTCTTCTCTCAAGACCATTACAGTGCTTTGTTAGAAAAAAATGAATGTAAAGCACATAATGTTGTTCTTATTAATTTTTTTATGTGAAACTTTGAAAGACACTCAAAGTAGAGAGAAGAGTATGATTTTTAAAGCTATCGTCAAAGTTCAGTATTATTAAAATTTGGTCACACTGCCTCATTGATATTCTCTTTTTCTTTGCTAAACTATTTGAAAGCACATCCAAGGCATCACTTCATCAGCACATACTTTAGTATGCATCTCTAAAAATTACGGTCATATTCTTTTGTAACCACAAGGCCAGTATTATACCTGAATGAGTTAAAGTTACTTTTTGGAGGGCTCCCTCCAATACTTAGACCATAACCAAATTTTCCTGATTGTCTCAAAAGGGTATTTTCATATGGTCTGTGTTCTCACGTTTTTAATGTCCCCTCTTTGTCAGTGCCCTAGGTATGCGTTTAGATTGACTTTTGGAAATCTAGGATTATTGGGGACATACTGAAAGCAGGAAAGAGGGAAGAGAAAAGAAGAAGAAAAAAGCATTTACAAAAAGCACAGAAGTGGTATTTTTATAAGATCCAGGTGAAATCTGGCTGGCCATTAGCTTTGCCCGTATGAGACACCCAGCTGGGTGGGATTAAGCTGCCTCCACTGATAAAGCAGACATTTTCCCTAGCGCCTTTTGAGCCTCGACAGCTTCTGAAGACGTAGGATGGGAGGTGGATAAAGGGTTGTTGTCATCGTCTGTCACCATGGCAACTCTAGCCAGGACTTGGCATTGCTAGAATTTTTCCAGTGGATTTTGAAGACTGCTAACCCTAGGTCAGAGTGAGCGGGAATGTGGATTTCCAGATATATAGCTGCTCCCTGGCACAGCTTCCCCAAAGAAGAAGGAAAGGAGATCTTCAGGGCCAAGATCAGGAACAAACATGAAGGAAAGAGAGAGGAGCCATTGAAAACTCCCTTACTCAGTAGGCCTCCCCTTGCCATGGAGGGTGGGGAATGCATGTGACTCCCAAGAACTAATTGGCCTAATAGAGTGAAAAACCTTCATGCTTTATGACCTGCAACCCCACCTCTAGAAATTTACTCTAAGAAAAAGCAAAAGTTAGTCCAAAGATTTATTTTGTTTGAGGACATCCCTTAGAGCATTATTTAGAGCAGTAAAAAGGGTGGGGAGGATTGCCTTGAGGCTCAACAACACAGGATTGGTTTAATAAATGCTAGCTCATCCCTATACCGGAATATGAAGCCTCCTCTCAAAACATGTTGCGGAAAAATACTTTGTGAAATGGAAAAAGTTCCATAATACGTTAAGTGGGAAAAAAAGGGGCTTATAAAGTCGGTCTGATGTCAATCTCATGATTAAAATATTGAAAGGAAAAGAAAGGAAGGAAAGAAATGAGAAGTCTGTACATCAAAATGTTCTTAAAAATACAGTTTTTTCACCAGGTGGTTGAATTATGGCCTTTTCCCCCAAATTTCTTACAATGAGCTTCCATCAACTTATAATTTTAAAAACTTTATAATAATAATAGTAAACATAACAGAGAGGTAGAGGAAAGGGAGAAACAAAGGCATGGGAGAGAGAGGAGGCAGAAAAGGCAACAGGTCTGAAAAGAAGAGAAGCAAAGGGAAGGGAAGGGGAGGGAATAAGGGAAAGTAACTCATCCAGGCTGGTGGGATTTGAGAGTCCTTTTACAAGCTTCACTTACGGTTAAAAACGACTCTTTTACAAGAGAAGAAAAGGAAACAAAGTAAAGATTTTGAAGGTCTAAGTAATTATCTCATAAGTGGTTGGCTTGTACAGATTGGCCAGACAACCTCAGGCCATAATTTTCTTTGGAGAGAATGTGACTCTCTTTCTTCATAAGACTAGCTGAATCACGAACCTTGACTTTTTAGGTTGTGAAGGATTATAAATAATTCATAATATTGTAATAAATTATATAAATGTAGCAATACATTTATATAATTTACCTGAGTGATCATTAGGTAACCATTCAATTCATTGAGAACCTGGCATGCAGTTTCACATCGGTTTATTAGCGAATAAGGGCCTGGCTAGGGGACCCTTGCTCATTAAAAAAGTGATGACAAAGTTGGGTAACGTTCCTCCCATGAAGTTTTCCACTACTGTCAGAAAGTACTCTCTGTGCTCGACTTGAAAAGCACAACGTTCAATACGCGATGACAGGTACTGGCTCGTGAGTGGGCGAAGCTTAAAGGAACACGTTTCTCGAGGGAAACGGGGGAAACGGACCTGTGTGGCTTGTCAGCGGGGCAGGGGCCTCATCCCACCGGTTGTCCCTGGGGCCAGGGTAGAGGCTGCGACATGGCCAGGGTTGGGAAAGTGTCCATCATCCCTTCCCTTGCAGGCTCTGATGTCCATTCCAAAGCAAACTGACAGCACAGGGAGTCCCACGGGCATTTGGTCCAACGCACTCCGCGTCATCCCATCACACCCTAAGCTACAGGACGCACTCAGTTAGTTCTCAATTGTCTACGGCTGTGTAGTCAGAATCTCAGACTGTCTTCCTCGCTCTGATCTTGGGTCACCTGAGCTGCCTACTTGCATTTCCCTGCATCACGGCTGGGGAGAAAGTTGAAACCACTGCCAGGAATGGGGCTTTCTGGTCACTGCCACGCTAAGTACCTATTACATGCCAGGTCATCCTAAGCATTCATCAAACAAGTATTTATTGAGCACCTACTCTGCACCAGAGCTTATTCCAGGCACTGAAGATATAGCAGTGAACAAAACAAAGTCTACTTCTAGGCTTTGATAACAATAGAAAGACGATAAACAAGGAAAAAATTAGTAAAATATATAATGGGCCAAATAGGCTAGGGCTAAGAAAAATAAATTAGCAGACAGGAGCAGGCAGTGTGAAAGGTTGCTATTTGGAAAGGGTAGGCAGGGAAGGCCCCATTAAGATGACATCCGTGTAAGGAAGTAAAGGACATAAGGGAGTGAGCCAGGCAAGAATCTGGGGAAAGAAAATTCCAAGCAAGTGCAAAGGCCCTGGGGTCTATCATTCCTGGCATGATTTAGGCAGTGTTTCTCAACCTTTCCTTTTTAATGATCACACTCCTAAGGAGGCTTTTTAGACATTTTTTTCCTAATTGCCCCCTCAGATGAAATTTTGTTGTATATCTGTTTATGTAATGTGTGTATATGCATGCTTTATAAATAAAAAGAATAAGTTTTTTTTTATCCTCAAGAACCAATTTTTGCACACTTGGGAGTGGGAATATCCCTGTAGAGAATGCATGACTCTGCAAGGAGGCCAGTGGGCTTGGAGCAGAGAGAGGGGAGAGATGTAGGGAGGAAGATCTGAGAGGTGATTTGAGGTCTAGGAGGTCCGGCTCAGGCAGGGCCTTGGAGGTTATCATAAGGACCTTTCACTTCAAGGGAGGTTGGCAAGTTTTAGCTGAGGAATGACATGGTCTGACTTACATTTTCTTAGGATTTCTCTGGCCACTGGGAGCTAATATGGCAATATAGAAATGAGTGACGACAATCCTGGTCTTAAATAAGGTTCCTGGGAGTGGACACAGGAATCCCTCTTCTCTCCACCTCCCTTCCTTCCTGTTCCTCCCCTTCCTTCCTCCCTTTCTTCCCTCATTCCTTCCATAAAGATTCGCTGAGAACCTGTCCTGGGCAGGTAGTCAAGATACATGTCAATGCCCTGTGCCGAGTGGGAATAAAAGTGGACACGGTATATTACAGGGACGCAGAGTAAGGAAGCCCCACCCAGGGGGGATGGGTGAGGGGGTGGGCAGGGGCGGGGCTCAGATGGCTTCTGAGTAGAGGAGTCATCTGAAGGCAGGTGCTGAAGGAGGGGTAGGGCTTGGCCCTAGAAACACTTCAGGGATAGAAGGCAGCAGGGGCTGAAGCCAGAGGCGAGGCCAGGGGTACAGAGGCAGGAAGTTCAGGCCGGTGTGCTTTGCGGGAGGGAGAACGGGGTGCGGGGTGAGGAGGTGGCAGAGGCTTGAATAGACACCAAGGGGGGTCAGATCTTGAGGGGCTGTAGAGATCCCATTCAAGATCTCAGACTGTACCCTGTAGCATGGGGAGCACAGAAGGGTTTCGAGCTGCACTGTCACCTGGGCACATCAGAGCACCTGCTTTGGCGGCCGCATGTAGGCAGGGGGTTTGAGGGAGCGCGGGTGGAGGTGGGTGGAGGCCGGGACACCTCTTTCAGGAGTTCAGGTGAGAGATGCAATGGGCCGGCGATAGGATGCCAAGGAGGAATTAGAGCGGTTCCTCTCTAATCGCTCTCATTATTCATCTCACTGTCAGGCAACAAGGTGGAGTTAGAAACCAGCCCAGCATCAAAGAAAAACCCAAATCTGTTCCAATATAGATGCAACTGGATGGACCATAGACACAGAGCACTGTTGTCTGCCGCTCCTCTCTCTTCAAGTGTGGACCCCATTTGAAAATTCCTCCTGCACGTTTTGAATGACAATAAAGCCAGTGAGAGGGAGTCAAAGACAGAGGTCTCCGGGGACAGGGCAGCGGTTCCCTGGGGAAGGGCCCATTGGCACACCCACATGTCCCTGTAAGGATGGAGCATCGTACGTAGAACCATCACTTCCAGCACAAGGCAGTTCAGGAGCCCCAGCCCGAACACCGCCGGGTTCGTCTGCCTCTTCCTGGCAGCACCTCGGCCCCTCGACTCCCTGCTCTCTGCTCTCCTCCCTTCCATTAACTTTAACTACACTTGGGCAGATCCGCAAGAATAAATTAAGAACAGAACAGACAAGGACCTGCATCCAAAGCAAAGACTGACACTCTTGGGGCCGGAGCCCACGAGGAAAATTGCTTCTGCGCCTCATTTTTCATTTCCTAACAGCCCGTCGTCTCCGGTTTCTACATCCCAGGAGGAGCCAGTAGCAAGGATGTTCCGAGGTCCAAGTTACAGTGTTGGAGGGAAACGAGACCTAGTGGTAGACCTCTCCCCACCTCGGACTCCGCGCTTGGGGTTAAGGATGAGAAAGCAGGAGGCTGACCCTTCCTGCTCCCACCCGCACCCCCAGGAGAACGGGGTTTAAGCTCACAGCATTCTTCCAGCAAAGCTGGTGGCGTGTGAGGGGGGCACCGCAGAAGCCCGGCTGCCTGGGAGGTTTCGTAATGTTCGCAGCGTGAGGCTGCCTGCCTGGCCAGCAGGGCCTGGAGGGACGAGAGTTGACTAGAGGCCATGGCTGTCATCTAGGTCAGACATCCTCGAATAGTGGCTAATGCCCCTCTCATGCCCAACTGCTGTCACCCTCTTGGCGACTAATGCTGTACACATGAAAGGCACACAATACAGTGGTCAGGGGGCCAGCGGTGGGGACAGATCTGTCCTGGGTCAAATCCTGGCCCCTACGTCATCTTACACTCTATCAACGTACACTCCACCATGCTATACTATACTGTACTATCCTACACTATACAATACTGTGGTGTGCTGCACCACACTAGACAACGCTGTACCCCCCTACACTATACTGTACTCTACCATTACTACACTATACTGTACTCTACCGTTACTACACTATACTTTACCAGGCTGCACTGTACTAGACTGTATTGTACTCTACCACACCACACTATGCTGTACTTCACTCTACTACACTATAATACACTAGACTTTATTATACCACACTATGCTCTACTGTACTACAATATACTGTACGGTACTACACTGCATTATACTGCACTATGCTACCTACCCTATACTATACCATACTACACTATTCTTTACTACACCATACCACACTACTAGACTATGCTTTACTAGACTACACTAAACCTTACTATACTATGCCATGCTACACTATACTGTGCTGTACTAAGTGTGCTACACAACACGACCCCGCACTATGCTGCACTACACTATTTTATCCTATATCGCTAGTACAGCACCTGGTATTTAGTAAGTACACAGTAAAGGGTAGGTACTACAGTTATTTACATACGCTCGCCTCATTTGTCTATCTGGTCAACCTCCCCATGACCCTCTCTCTGATTCCTTGGATCCATTCAGACCCTCCTTCTTCTATATTCCCACTGTTTCTGACACAAAAGTCCATTCTAGCCATGATCGCAATGTTCTTGATTGTCTGCTAGCTCCAGGATGGTGAAGACTGTATCTTTTCACCCATTTGGGGGCTGAGTGGCCCAGGTTTGCGCCCTACGCCTGCCCAGGCTCGGCCGCCCGGGCTGCTGCTGCCTGATTCCTCCCTCCTCCTCCTCCTTGCTGCTCTCCCGAGCCCAGGCATACACAGAACCTCAGAGTCAGCCATGTCAAGTGATTTCCAAGAACCATCGCTGGAAAAAGCCTTGCAACCATCAAACGGGGCTCCTCTTATACGAGCTAGCACAAATCCAAAACGAAACTAAGCAAACAGGACTAATCTCATCATCGTCATCAAACCTAGGCCCACAACACAGGGGACATGGGGGCGGGGGCTGAGTTTCTGGATTGTGCGAAGGAGGTTCCAGCGATCAGGTTGCTGCAAGATCAGGTTCACTGGGGATAATAACCGCAGTTGCAATTATATGTGCTGTTAACATTCTTTGTCCCTTGTACTTGACATAAGCCAGAAGGAGCCCCCGACGCAGCTGCTCAGTGCCTCTGGGGTAAGCCACAAACTCTGCGAGAGAAGAAAAGCTGCCCCACCTGAAAGAGAAACAGAGCCCATGCAGTGTCTGGTTTGGGTGTCTCTTTAGGCCAGATGCTGTTGAAAGGGTTTTCTTTCTTCACCCCTTTCTCCCTTTCCTTGTCTTTCTGTCTTTCTATTCAACAACATTATTACAAGATGGAACTCCTCCTCTGCATAGAGAAGGAAAAACAACTCTCCTGGTGTTTGCACCCTTTTAAAAACAGAAGTATTGGTACAATCCCAAGTCTTTGAAAAAATTTCCAGTAGTTTTTCCAGGTATTGCCGGAGGATTGGGAAATGAAGAAGCAGTCCTTTAACCTAGTGAAGGAAAATAAGCAAGATTTATCATTCTGTAAAGGTGTCACACTGTGCCCTTAGCACCTGTCACAGGCTCAAAAGCCAGCTCACCTACGTACAGTACTGTGAAAGCAGGGCCACTTCCCCCAGCTCAGAATCTGGGATAGCTAACACATGATCTAGAAGCAATCTGTTAAGTGCCACCCATGGGGCCCTGCAGATTAAAACTTTGAGCATTCAGCCTCAGGGTGTTCAGGGAGGGGGGCATTTCCTCTTGACAGCAACAATAATAAACAAACAAAAAGGCATCAAAGTAATGAATGTGAGCACAATGCATTAGAATTTACAAAACCTTCCCTAACACTCCATCTCATTGCCAATAGAGCAGTGCTATTGGTGAAACCGGGGACAAAGAAGAGAAGGGTGTCTGTAATGTGTGAGCTCTGGGTGTGTGCAGTAAGCTGTGGTTGAGAAAGGTGAGAATGGTGTAATTTGCTGGATGCAGCCAGGGCTGAAACCCTGAGAACTGGCAAGTTAACAGATTGCAGCCAAAGCTGTAGCCCCTCGCGTTTTTTGACTTGAGAGATAATGAAGCAATAAAAGCAGCAGAGGCACCAGCAAGGATTCTGCCCCATGGGGTTGTCTTTGCCAGAGCAGCTGCCCGCGGGTACCCACTCAGGGTGCAACGAGGGACTGCGCCCCCCAGCAGGCCAGCAATGCAGAGGACCAGATTCCCTCCTTCGGGGGCTGTCACTGAGCCCATCCTATGCCAGGGCGGCCCATATGGCCTAGCTGTTGTTGCCAGAGACACAGAGTGTAAATAGACCCTGGGAGTACAGAAGGGAGGCCGGCCAGGCTGGCTCTGCTTCTGGTCTCATCCCAGGGTTGTGTGCTTGGAAACCCTAGGAGGGACCTTAGCCATTTTCCAGGCCAATGACTGCATTTGTCAGACGAGAAAAGTCCCCTCCTCTCCCAGAGGTGAGGGACTTGCCAAAAGTCACATAGTGAGTCAACCGCAAAGCAACGAGGGGTGGTGGCTAAGCACACGGTGCATCTCCCTTGCCCTTGGCATTGGGAAGTTACTCAAGTTCTCAACTTCCTCATCTCACCACGAGTGTGAGGTTAATACCCTCCACGGCCGAGTCTTCGGACAATCAAACGCAAATGCAACCCATCTGCCTGCAACCCTTCTGCCTAGAACCCTTCTGCCTGGTTCCTAACAACTGCTTAGTGGATGTTGCTGGTTTTAATTATTATGACCCCTAGGAGCTGGAAATAGCTCTCAAGGTCTCTGCTACCCAGGTCAGAGGTACGGTGTGATGGATAAAAATCACGTGACCCTGAGTTTGAATGTTGGCTTCGCCTCTAGTTTTGTGACTTTGGACCAGGTACTGAAAGTTTCTGCGCCCTCACTGTTTTCCACTGTAAAGTGGAAGTGGTGACACCACTGCTCACAGGCTCTGAGGATCAGATACAATGAGATCACGGAGGGCTTATGGCCGGAAACTGCAGCTGTTATCGTCAGCTCATCCAAAGCCTCTCCCCCAGCGGCAGCGAGTACCACTGCTTTTAGTTTGAAGGATGGGAAGTTATGCGGAGAAGGTGCTAAGTGTGTGGCTTGGGGAAGGCTGGCAGGAACAGAATGGCCGGCTGGTGGATGGCACGATTTGAAACGAACCATATGTTTAAAATTATGAACCCAGATGTTAGGCCTTGGCGCCTAGACTCAATCCTTTAGGTGTCTCTAATGGTCTTGGCGACTCCAGGAAATTTGCATGGAGATGCAAATCAGGTTCCTGCAAAGGGAAACATAGGAAGTTATCCTTTTAGCAGATCGCTGAGCTGGGTATATTTGGGGGAGTTTGGGGTGGGGAAGACAAGGGAGAATTGAACAGGACAAGGGCAAGAAGAGGTATCTTTCCGCTCAGCCCCAGGGATGGACCAGAGGCTACGTGTAACAGGTACAGCGGGGGCTCCCAAGGTGATGAGGGTTCTGGAGGAGAGAGAGAAGGCGCAGGCAAGCTGGATAGAGCCTTTCACAGCCTCAGAATCCTACCCCAGCCAAAAGCACAGAGGTGTAAATTCCATCCCAGTCCCCGCTGTGTGAGGCCAAGGGCTAGAGGAGAGCTGGTCCAGGGGACGAGGCTTAGCAGAATCCACAGGGATGCACATGAAGGCCGTCGGGCCCAGAAACTAACCCTCGGAAAGGAGGGTCTGTTTCTTACATGGTTTGTATCCCTTAATGCTTAACACTCTGCCTTATACATGATGGGGCCCAATTAATGTTTGCCCAGGAAACCGCAAAGGCTACAGAGATGAGAAATGGTTATGAATGTTAAAGGTTTGTTCTGTACACAGAAATCAGAAGACTTGATCCCTTAGCAGTGACAGGCTTCCTGGTCTTAACACCATCGCCTCATTTCTTGTAGGCTTTGAATGAATGGGAAATAGAAGAAGGGTTATATCTCTTTGAGGGGCCTGGGGTAGAATTTCTTTTTTTTTTTTTTTTTCCTCTAAGGCCGTATTTCAAATTCTTTCACTGAAATCCAGGTTGTGCCTTCAAGCAGGGAATAGGAATCACCTTATTTGTACAGTACCTTCCTGTAGTAAGGACAGTAGGTATGAAGATATTTCCCAGTACTATTTTTAAAGTATTTTTTAAATTTAAAGAATATAGGAGTCATGAGACAAGGATCAGTGACAAAACCCTCTTTGTATCAGGAAAGCCTCTTCTGAGCACCTCTCCTAGGACTAGGAATTTCTAACTTTTTGTCCTGATTTATCCCACAGCCTTAGTCTGCCCCATAACCTCCCTGTTGGTAATAGAATAGGTGGCTACTCTTTACGGAGTACCTATTTGTTAGGAGCTGTGCTCATCACTTTACACACTAATTCTTCTTTCTAATAACACAGGACCATTATCATGCCCATTTCACAGATTAGAGACTGAAGCTTGGATGGTTGTCAACATGCTCCAAGTCGTACAGGCAAGAAACTGGTGGAGTCAGGATTTGAATCCAAGGCTGAGGCTGAATATCGGCAACTTGCTGATCAACTCTGCCTCCATTTACGAGCGGAAAACATATGAGTCCCTGTCTTCCATTTGGTTTGTCTCTAAAATATTCTTCAAGCAAGGAGAGAAACCAGTGTTGAGGAAAATATCACAGAACACACAGGACTCCCCAAGACACAGAGACAAAGGAAGTCCAGGAAATTAATGGAATGAGGAAACATGGGTTTAGTTATCTAGTAAAAGTATTTCACACCTCAACCTCTTGGTAAAGAGTACATCAAAGAATTTCTTTAAAAAACCTCTAGAAAGAAGATACGGCAAATAGATCTTTACAGACACGCTACATACCTATCTATTATTAGCTCTATTTCAATTTATTCACTGAGTGATAAGAATTTTCCAAGAGACTGTCAGCTTGAAGAGCCAGTATCTCCTTGAAAGATCTTTAGATTCAGGAAGTCAGATAAAGTGTTTCTTATAACGATTTCTGAGTAAGCTCTGCTGTTCAAGTTTTGACTCCACTGCCTACTAGCTGTGCAACCTCAAGCAAGATGCTTGGCCACTCTGGGCCTCTCCATTCTCATCTGTAAAATGGGAGACCATTTATAGTGACAAGGTGTAGTGAGGGCCAAGATAGTTAGCTCATAATCCCTAGGAAGTGGCTTTCTCGGTGGGGGCTGGTGGGACGGCTCTTCAAAAGATTTCTTATTGGGTGAACACAGGGCAGCCGTGACAAGAGAGAAAGTCCCATCTCACCCACCCCAAATGCAATGCTTCTCAGCCTCTGGAACACACAGCAGCCGGGTGGCATGGGCCAGGACATTCAAGGCAATGGGTGCCAGGTTTAGTCCTAAAGCCTGGCAGGCCCTCCGTGTTAAGCCAGAGGATTGGTGGGGGCTAGGGGAGTTCTCTTCCCATTTGTGACTTTTAAATCCTCACCTCTTCCGTGGGCCTCTCTGAAGATGGTTCACACTCCTGTAGAAGCACAGCTTGGGGGTGAGCCAAGCAGTCTTGGAGGCTTTTCCCTGAATTGTGTGACTTTTGAAAGACATTTTTTTCAAGATGGGCTTTTGTTCTTTTGGAAAAAGAAAAATCTCTCTTCCTTTCTGCATGTGGCTACAGCAAGCTGCAATTCACACAGCTGCCAATTCAACACATGTGCATGGGCGCACGTACCACACACACACATGCACGCGCACACGCACACACACGCACACACACGCGCGCGCACACACACACACACACACACACACGAGTTGAGCCTTGTCCTGGCTCCCTCTGAAACAATCCATCTTCAGCTTTCACTGTTAATTATGGCTCTGTACACCGATAACCAAATGACACTGAGCCTGGAGTGGCTGTACCTGCCGTTTCGCATCACATTTACGCAGGTTGATGAAATCATTCTGGGCAAGGTTAAGGCAAGTGCAAAGGTTCTGCTTAAAACAAACACTGCTTGCTTTCAGGACCTGGCAGGGAAATTAAAAAGAAACCCAAGATGCTCTAGGCTTCTGTCCTGGTTTCCAGGCAACCAGAAGCTGGGTGCAGGAAGGGAGAGGGGCTTTCTTCTGGTGCCAGACGGTATTGATAGACAGTGCGCTAACTTTCAGAGCCAAGAAGATGGGGAGGAACAGAAGAAGTCTGCATAAGCCTCATTACCCTAATCAACCGTAGAGTTGGCCCGTTGGCAGGGAGAGCTGGAAAATGAGCCCATCTGCAGGGGCTGGGCTGGGAGAGATGCTTTTCTATACTTTACAAAGACCTGGTGCTACAAGCATGAGGATTCCTGGGGAACTGTCCACTTGGCAGCCCTAGATGGATGTCTAATTCAGGTGGGCAGAAGGAACCTGCCAACTGCCTCTGCAGGTAGACCCAGGGACCACTCCAGTGGATGTGGCCAGGAGACACCTGAGCAACGCTTGACTTTCTCCAGCACATTTAACCAAGATCCTTCAGAGGCGACATGTGCAAATCACAGTGCTAAGGCAGGATACAGGCTGAAGAAGACGCACACGCACCAAGCCATCAAATCCACTTTGCTATTTCTTTTTTTTTGTCAACGTCCAGAGCCCCAGGGGGATCACGTGGTATCATGGAAACATCAGGACCTCCTCAGACAGACCGGGGTTCAAATCTCTACCCTGCCCCTTAGGGGCAGAGCGAGTGGCCCTCGGAGCTATACCTAACGCCTCTGAGCTTTCTCCCCTCTTCCATCGGAGGGTGGTTGTGAATCAGCGTTCAGCGCAATCATATTATTACTACTCAAAAGATGAGGGTTTTCCATCTGGAAAGTTTCTATGGTGACATTGTAAAAAGTTCACCCAGCCAAAATTCAAAGAATTCCTCAGGTTTGATAGGTGAGGTTCTCTGACATTTTCCTCGTTATTGAACTTGCAGTTCTCACGGTACGGAGGGCATACATAATGGACAGTATACACCTGTTACAAAAACCTGTAGCATACTTCCAGTATTTAATTAAAGAAAACTGTATGGCATATACTCTATGCCAGGAATTATTATTCCCATTTTTGGGAGGAGGAAACTAAACTGCAGGGAGGTAGGAGGAATCCTGGAAGTTACACGGCTGGTTCACAGTGACGCAGGGTCTCCATCCCAGAATCCTCAGGAGGAACAAATTCACTAAGTTGTCTTGAAGAAAGAGGTGTTGAAGCCCAGCTCGTTGTCACTGCACCCCCAGGACTCCCGCCCCCTGGAGTGGTTCTTGGGATTCCGAAGGGGCAGGGGAGCAGTCAGGCTACTTCTGCCCCTCTGAACCACGCCCTCCACCCTGAGCTGTGGCTTTGCATTGTTCCAACAGCATCCACTGTTCTCCCTGGTACATGTGTCCCCTGAATCTACAAAATCCAAGGAAAACAAAACAACAAGCAAACACAAACCCGGAGGAATCAAATCCCCAGGTTTGAGTCCTGGCTCCTCTGTTTACTGGCCATGTGGCTTCGGGTAAATTCCTGAAATTCCCCAAGCCTTGGCTTCTTCATCTCCGAAAGAGAAGTTACACGTCCAGTCTCATAGGGCCAGTGTGAGAGATAAATGACAAAATGCAGGTAAAGCACTGGGGAGACAGCACCGGACAGCACCGGGCACTTGCTTGCTAGCAAGCAGTAGAATTTTCTCCACTAAATTCTTCTGAAAGGTCTTCAGAAGACAGCTCTCCCTGCAATTAAATGCTTCTGCAATTTGGCCTCCTTTGGTGAGAAGTAGGGGAAGGGACTCACCAGGTCTGAGGCAGGAATAGTAGGAACAACTCATTTTCATTGGGCTACTGCTCTAAACATCTTATAGGTTTGCCCGTGTCGTCCTCACTTTGACCCTGCAAGATAAACACCGTTGTTGTCAACCTCATTTTACATAAGAGAAAACTGAGGCCCAGAGAGGTTAAGAAACTTACCCCTGGCACACACTAGTTCACCCCCATGGGTCGCCTCCCAGTCCAGTGTGCACTTTTCCCCAGTCTGTCTCTCTTGCAGTGACACTTGGGACCAAACCCTTTCCAAGAGGTTGTTAAGCTAAGATGAAGCCCAGAGCATCTCGGAATGAGGCTGAGAGTGGCTGGCGCCCTGCCTGCAACACTCAGAGGCCAGGAGCCCTCTCGGTGGGAAGGGGAGCCATGGCCATGGGGGCAGCCAACAGCCGACCCAGCATCCTTGCCTCACATGCACCAGATCGACCGCTTCCAGTTAAATAAAAATATCAAAACCCATAACATGCAGAAGAGCACCTGGGGATGAATGCATTACTGAGCTGTCATCACAGCTCTCTCTCTGCGAGTTCCCGGCACCCATGTGCAGCACATGTGGAGCTCCTTGGCAATCGCATCACTGCTTCCCTGTAGCCCGGAGGATCCCACTTCTCGGGCCAACCTCCAGTCCTGCCATGACCCTCCCATGGTAGCCACTTCCTGATTCCACCACTCTTCTATTCTTTTAGCTCTTTGCACTGAATGAATCAGTCGACTGCTTCCTAGCCACTGGCCATTGCAAATGGAAATTTCACTCCTCCCGGCCCTTCTGGAACTAGAGGGGGTTGGAATGAGATGGGTGTTTTCCAGACGGGGCTGCTGGGAAGAGCTTGGGCATTTTGAGGGCCTCCCTAGAGGCTACTGCAGGGATGGGGGGGGGGCGGGCCCAGGAGGAGGAACTCTGGGTCCCTGACCCTCTTGTAACTGTTTTACATTTTAGAGCTCTGTGAAATTTTGTTTCAACAAAGGGTTTGGTGGTCAAAACCCCATTAAGTAATTAAATAACTCAACACATAAATCAAATCAAACTGCTGAGCAACAAGATTTCTCAGGTCCCGTCTAGCGTGAAGAGCCTCTCTGCACAGTCAGCAGTGGTCGCTGGGGCTGGGAACCACTGCACGAAAATGAGCACCACGCTGCCTTTTGTGTTAGTCAGGGCCACGGGGATAACAGGAAATGTAAGCGAGGCCAAAGACAATGAGAGATGGGCCCTCAGTTTGGCGTGTAGCAGAGAGTTCTTTTCTGCTCCTGCATTCAGGACAGACACGAGGCCTTGCGGCCTTCAGGTGTGTCTGGAAAGGGGGTGAATCTGGCTCGGCAGCTGGGGGCCAGAGTCCGACTGAGTCCCCCCCCCCACCAACACCAAGATCCTGATGACCTTGGTCCTCAGCTCTTGAGTGATTCTTTCTACATCCCAGTGGCAATAGGCAGGATGTGATGGGGAAGGGGTGCCAGCTGAAGCTCATCAATGAGCTCTTCTGCTAACTGGAAGAAACATCACACACACACATACACACACAGACACACTCAACACACACAAACACAAATGGCTATTCATTTTAGAAAAATCAGGGTTTATTTAAATGATGCCTTATGTTTCTAAATCGAGTTCAAATTGGCATAAAACCATGTATTTTGTTTTGTCTGGTGGCCTCTCTTAATCTCACTATCTGACCTTCTTTTGAAGATTGAGACACACAGCTATCACAGTGAACAAAACACCTAGGAGAGGCACCCGACAGTTTGGCATGGTTATGAAGATAAGCTTCCAGGGTTTCTGGACACTTGGCATCCAAGGACTGGGGACATCTGGCAGAGCACATCTGTCCCTTAAAGGCCGTAGGATACAGACTGTGTTTTAATAATATTGTTCTGAAGGAGGCCATGTCCCTTCTAAGTAACGACCCTTGAACTCGCTCCATCCTATTGCCCCATTTTATTTTATTCATAGCACTGATTCTTACTTTATGCCTTATTGTTTATCTGTTTATAATCTGTCTTCTCTAGAGGAGAGAAGAGTTTGACCAGAGCAGGGACCTTATCTGTCTTGTTCACCAACGTATCCCCAGCTTAGAACAGTGCCTGGCATATTGTAGGTACTCGACAAATATGTATTGAATGAATGAATGAGTGAATGAATGAATGATGCAAGTCTAGCCTTCTCACTTAATACAAGCCTGGGGCAACCATGGTGCAGCAGAGACGTACCATCCAGGAGATCCAGTCTGCTACTGCATGAAAATCCCTAGAACTAACTTTCCATACCCGAGACCGCAAAATGGGCAACATCTCCACCACATGGGATTGTGTGTGATCGTGCGTTAAGTTCACGTGTATGAAAAATTCCCACATGTTATCCGGCATGTGGTAGGAGTTGCCCAAGCTTTGTTGAATCCAAGATGGCTTTTATCATTTCCCCCATTTCAGAGAAGAATAAACGTGACGTTCAGAGGCTGAAGAAAGTGATAAAGCCAGGACTCATGCCCGTATGGTCTCATGCTCAGATCACAGCTCTCTCTGCACTCCAAGCCACTTTTCTAGAACAATCTCTGTCTCTCTCACACACACATTCAATGCATATTAGTGGTTTAATTAAAAAAATTAATTTGACATTTTCCCTAAACATCCTCTTCACTCTTCTACTCCGCCAAGACACATTTCTTTTTTTTTTTTTGATGTGGACCATTTTTTTAAAGTATTTATTAAATTTGTGACAATATTGCTTTTGTTTCATGTTTTGGTGTTTTTGGCTGCAAGGCATGTGGGATATTAGCTCCCCGACCAGGGATCAAACCCGCACTCCCTGCATTAGAAGGCGAAGTCTTAACCACTGGACCACCAGGGAAGTCCCCAAGACACATTTGTAAGTAAAGGCTTCAAGCAGGAGGATGGGAAGAGGGACAAAGGTCATTTTCTAAGAGGGTGAACCTGGGCTCCGAGCCTTCCCCGCCTGGTGGCTCTGGTGCGTGGCTCTTTCCACAGTGAAGCAAACTACCTCCCTATCAAGTCCCAGGAGACAAACCCTGAACTGGGGGGCACACACTGGGCCCCGGAGGCTCCCCAATCCTCCCTTCCCTCCTAAGGCCCCACCCAGAAGGGCAGCTTGTCCTCTGGGCAGGATGCAGAGCTGGGGCCAGCCCCTCCCGCGGTCCACCCGAGCCTCTGTGGGATGGGGACAAAGCTTTCTCCTGGGGGAGAGGAAGATCGGCAGAGGTTTCTGGGCTGTGCCCAAGTCAGGGTTTTGTTTTACTTCATGATGAGCAACAGCTGTGCCCCACAGAGGACGCACCGAGTCTCCTTGAAGACTTGCCTCCCTGGTGTTCTGATAACAGCCTTGGGGCAGGGGAGCGTGGACGAGATGAGGAATCACGTTTCTCCCAGCAGCTCCCGTGTGCCAGGCTAATGTCCTCGCAGGTCAGGGCGAGCAGAGATGGCCTCCCTCCCTCCCCGCTATCTGAGGGTATTTTCTGTCACCAAGGAGAATGATAGAGGCTGGAAAAGGTCAAAAGGACACAGCCTGCAAGCTGAGGAGACAGGGCAGTAGAAGTCTGCTGGAAACTGCCAGCACCGGAGAGAGGACGGTGAGAGCTACAGAGCTAGGCGCTGGGTCAGAGGGACGCGGGTTCAAAGTCCACCTCAGCCTCCCCAGCTGTAGATGTCCATATCTGTACTTAAAGGGCTCGGAAGAATGAAACGAGCTGGGCTTCAAGGGCCTTTGTTCGTCTCAGGAGATGCAGGTTGAAAGAAGGAGTGAGTGCTTGGTCTTAAGAGGGGGCATGTCAGGTCACGTTCACGGTTAGCAAGCTCACAGTCGTAACCCCTTCGCCATTCGGTTTTCACTCTATCATGATTTCGCAGCTTTCCCACTCTGAATACCAACGTTACTGAGCACTTAGCCTTCTCTGCGGGCTCCTTTTTCCTCAAGAGCAAAGCCCGGTGGTTTAGGGCAGTGCCCCGCTTCCCCACATACTTGATGACGATAGGAATCACAGGGTACTTGACGTTTAAAGGAAAAAAAGGCAGAGGAGGAAGGCAGGAAATCCCCGCCCCATATTCCAAACAGGCCCAATCGGAAGGACCAGCCAGTGGCCTAGGAATCTGTATTTCTAACGAGCTCCTTGAGGATTCTTATTAGCAAGCAAGTTTGATGAATGGATTTCAGGGCATGGCTTTCACATTATTTTTGCCAAGTCCCACAGTAAGAGATACATCAACGAACACCCTTTACATTGCAAATCAACACACACACACACACACACACACACACGTGACCAATTTTAAAAGTGTCATGAAACACTGCTCACCCTTGTCATCTACGCTCCATTTTCTTTTTCCATTTTCTTCCACTCCATTCCCCTCTCTTCGAGTCTTTCAGTGTGATTGTATCAGTGGTCCCCAGAAACCAGTCCTCCAAGGCACAGCTTAAGAAACATCAGGGTTCCTGATAAATGTACACATTTCCAAATCCCATCCCCAGAGATCTGATATAGTTTCATAAAGTGGTCAGAACCAGAGTGTGCAGTGGGGTCTCACTGGAGAGTCTGATGCCTGGAAGAGAGAGCTTCTGATTGGTCCAGATGGGTCAGAGGTCACCTCTTGGTCAGAGAAGGGAAGACATCTTGAAGGGCAGTCCCACCAACACTGTATTCCTTGGGATGGGGAGCTCCCCAAAGTAAGTAGAAGAAAGGGGGACGGAGGCTCTTATGGACCATTTGTGTCCCACAAAAACTGGTATGAATCTGTAACCCCCAATGTGATTGTATCTGGAGGTGGGGCCTTGGGGAGGTGATTAGGTCATAGGGTAGAACCCTCATGAGTGGGACTAGTAACCTATATTATAAAGAGAACCCAGAGAGCTCTAACGCTGACAAGTGAGGACATGGCAAGAACACAACCATCTATAAACCAGTAAGCTGGCCCTCACCAGACTCCGAATCTGCCAGTGCCTTGATCTGGGACTTTCCAGCCTCAAGAACCCCATAAAAAGGAATGAAATTCGGTCATTCGTAGAGACATGGATGGACCTAGAGACTGTCATACAGAGTGAAGTAAGTCAGAAAGAGAAAAACAAATATCATATATTAATGCATATACATGGAATCTAGAGAAATGGTACAGATGAACCTATTTGCAGGGCAAGAATAGAGACACACGTCAAGAACAGATGTGTGGACACGGGCGGGGAAGGGGGGTGGGATGAATTGGGAGATTGGGATTGACATATATACACTACCACGTGTAAAACAGATAGCTAGTGGGAACCCTCTGTATAGCGCGGGGAGCTCAGCTTGGTGCTCTGTGATGACCTACATGGGTGGGATGGGGGTAGGGTGGAAGGGAGGTCCAAGAGGGAGGGGAATATATGTACACGTATAGCTGATTCACTTTATGGTACAGCAGAAACTAACACAACGTTGTAAAGCAACTACACCTCAATAAAAAAAAGAACTGTGAGAAGTAAATGCCTGCTGTGTATAAGTCCCCCAGTCTGTGGTATCATGTTACAGTAGCCCCGAACAGGCTTCGACGCTGAGCAGGCAATACCAGTGTCCGCAGAGACTGCTCTAGAAAAGCCAGGTTGGCTAAGCTCTCCTCTGCTGCTTCCACCCTCCCCTGTGCTCTCCTGGGGTGCCTAACATGGTGCACACAGCAGGTATCCCCTGTGTGCAGGTTGCATCCCGGGCACACTTGCATTTTGACCACTGGTCTTGGTCACAAATGATCAGGTTTTTGACTCTGTGCATCATACGCACGACAGAAGGCAAACTCCTTGGGGTCTGGAGTTTAATTGATTACAACAGAGTCTAGAGATTTTTATTTATTTTATTTAGCAGACTTACCATGTGCAAGCCACTGACCTGAGAGCTTTACAAATATTAACTTGTGAGGTCCACATAAAATCCCTATAAGAGAAGTACTGTACGTGCCGGGCACCCTTAGAGGTGTTGTACCCATATTGTTGCTAATTTTCCCATCTATCCTGTAAGGCGCAGGGATTGTTTTTCTCCATAGATGAGACACTGAAACTCAGAGGTTATATAACTTGTTCAAGGTCCCACAGTAAGTAGCAGAGCTGCACTTTGAGCCCTAGTAAGGAAGAATGAGTAATACCAGGGGAATCTCTGAAATGGCATTTAATCGTACAATTATCAGTAAGCTCTTGCATGCTCAGAACAGCCATGGGCTGAAGAAGGCCAAGCCCTGGGGGAGAAAAGAAGTTCCCTTCTTACAAACAGAAACAGAGACACAAACAAAAATGACTCATATAAGTGCAAGCTGTGGGCAGGATGCCAGTAAACACATAAAACCCCAGTGGCTGGCTGAAGATTCCTATGGCTTCCATGTGCCCTCATTCTGTTCAAATGCAGTGACAAGGAAATTTATCACTGCTTATATAAATGTTTTTTTCAGTGAGAGGAAGAAAGCTCTAGTCAATCATGGAGACTTTTGTTCAAACATCAAGCTCTGTTTTAATTTTCTAGTAGCAAGTATTGCGGTCAGCCCTGCTTTAAAACAATGACCCCAAATTCCTCTTTGCCTTCACTACAGTGACAGTGTTGTTACAGCTGAGTAATGTTCTTTCCCAGTTTGTGTGGCTAACCAGTATTTTCTAAGTTAAATATGTCTCTCCAGGTTGTCCCAGGTGGGTTCCGGGATGGAAAATCTTGCTCCTAATTTGGAAGAAAAGTCCCTGGAGTCACCTTTTAATAATACATATACAAGTATATATTTATTAATAAACATAAACAAGTGGCATGGTTTGTGGGTTTAGAACTGCTTTGTTTAGCTATTGGATCCAAATTCCTTCTCACGATCTTGGATTTCTATTCGGTTTGGTATGGTGCCTGTGATTATGATAGAGTTTAATGAAAGGAAAGGCATTATGTTGGAAATTGTATGCAATAATTACTTTTCCATAGGTGGTGAGTTTAAACACGCTCTTCTCCCCGAATTTCCTTCAGTCGAATGTGAACATAAAAAATAATTAGTTGGAAAGTGTATCAGTTATTCATTGCTATGTAACAAACCACCCCAAATATAGTTGCTTAAAACTACAATTTATTGCTTCTCTTGGCTCTGTAGGTTGACAGGGTAGTTGTTTTTCTGGTCTCACCTGGGCTCATTCATGTGGCCTCAGGCACTTGGTCCCTCAGCTGAGCGTGGAGAGTCTAAAGTGACCTAACTCACATGTCTGGGGCCATGGTCTGGTTGTTGGCTGTGCCTCTCTCTCCGTGCGCCTACGCATCATTCAGTGTCTAGCTGGGGCTTTCTATCAGGGAGAGATAGTGGGCCAAGAGGGCAAAGGTTTCATGAAGATCAACCTCTGGAACCCCTTAATGTCACTTCGGCCATATTCCATTGACCAAAGTAAGTCACAAGGCCAGTGGAGGTATAAGGGGTGATAGAATAGCTTCCATCTCTAATAGGAGGGGCTGGAAAATCCTTTTCATTGGTCCCACACACAAAATACATTGACCCCCTTGCTCAAAGTTCTTATCCCACTATAGCATCAATCTCAGTGTCAAAGTCCAGGGCCTTGATCATCTAAATGCAAATACAGGTGAGATGCCCTGGATGCAGTTCCCCAGGTGTAGTTCTTCAGATGCAGTGCTTCTTGAATCAGACAACTAAACTAAAGAGACATGTCACCTGCCCCTACTTTGCAATGCACCTGGTAAAGTATATCACCGCAGTAGATATTTCCATTCAAAGGGGAGGAAAGGCAGGCACATGGCAGTTGCCAGTCCATAGCATTCTGAAATCCAGCCAGGCACAAATTTCCAATTTCCCTACTCCAGGAGTAAGGAACACTCCTTGATGGAGAAAGCTTCAGCTCGCCTGGACTGCATCTTAGTCAGTTAGGGCTGCTATCACAGAATACCATAGACTGGGGGCTTAAACAACAAACATTTATCTCTCCCAGTTCTAGAGACTGCAAGTCCAAGACCAAGGCATGGGCAGATTCCATGTCTGGTGAGGGCTCTCTTCCTGATTTTCAGATGGCCGCCTTCTCATTGTACACTCACAGGTCAGAGAGAGAGAGAGCAAGAGAGCTCTGGTCTCTTCATCCCCTCATAAGGGCAGCAATCTCAACATGGAGCTCCACCGCCATGACCTGATACAAACCCCATTACCTCCCAAAGGCCCCACCCCCAACACAACCACAGTGGGGTTTATGAACTTTGGAGGGACACACACACTCGGTCCATACGGGGTGGGTCCACAATCTCTTCTTCTCCTTGGCCCTTGGCTGTACGCTCTGGGTCTTGGCTCTGCTCTCTGAGCTGTCCTTCCTTTTCCATAAGACATGGCGCATGTTCGCAACTGAGTAGCTTTTCTTCTTTGCCTGCTTCCGTCCCATAGAAAGCTGGGGGCTGAGAGGCTCTTTGCATTTTAAACTGTCTCTGCCTTTTTAAGTCCAAAACAGTGTCTTTAAAATTGTGAATTTCCCATAATTGGGGGTACCCCCCCAAATCACATCCATTATTCTTTTTGAGACTACCTGTCTCTACTCTGGGCTGAGTGTAAACGTGCTGTGGGATACCCCCTTGAGATTCTTAGAAGCACTTTGTCTAGCTGAGAGTCGATTAGGTGTCAGCTTAAAGCTTTCTGAGGTCTTCATAAAGGATCTCACAGCCACACCCTTGAGGGATTTTTAATCTCAGGCTTTGTTTCAGTTGGAGAATGTTTTATTGGCTGGGATGGGGAATGTGTGGGCTGAAATGAGAGACAGTCTTGTTTTCTAATCAAGCCTGTCCTGAGCCCACTCTATTTCCTCTAAATTCTGCTTCTAAGGTAAACAGTTCTTTAGATCATCTTTCTCATCATGTACATTGTCACATGCAGCCAGGAGAAGCCGACTGGCACTTTCAATATTCTATCTAGAGATTTCCTTGGCCAGATCTGTGAATTCCATAGGGAATTTTCTAGCTTTCTAATTTTGGAAGCTAGAAAATTACCTTGGGTGATAGTCCGGGCAGTTTTGGACTATTGCTCCACCAGTACATAACCTGGGCTGCCTTTTCTCTAGCCTCCGGTAGCAGTTTCCTCACCTTTTTTTCAGCCCTCACTAATGGTGTCCTGTCCACCTTCTAGCCATCTCCTAGTCCAAAGCCAATGTCATTTACTTTTAGGTTTTTGTTACTGAAACACCTCACTCTTAGGTACCAGGTGTGATGGTTAATTCTACGCGTCAACATGACTGGGCCACAGGGTGCCCAGATATTTGGTCAAATGTTACTCTGGGTGTGTCTGAGAAGGTGTTTCTGGATGAGGTGAACATTTGAATTGATAGACTGAATAAAGCAGAGGGCCCTCCCCAAGGTAGGTGGGCCTCACGCATTCCATACAAGGCCAAGTAGAACAGAAAGGCTGACTGTCTTAAGGGTAGGAGAGAACTGTCTGACTGCTTGAGCTGGAGCGCCAGTCTCTTCCCGCCTCCTGATTCAAACTGAGACGCAGGCTCTTCTTGGGTGTCAAGACTGTCGGTCTGGGACTGGAACTTACACTACCCGCTCTCCTGGTTCTCAGGCCTCCGTACTCAGATCGGAACTACACTATCAGCTCTCTTGGGCTGATCTGCTGACCGCAGATCTGGGGACTTCTCAGCCTCTGTTATCACATGAACCAATTCTTACTTCTATTGTTTCTCTAGAAAACACTGACTAGTATACTGACTTGTGTATGTTATTTGTTACTGCATATCAACTCACTTAATGGCTTAAAACATGGGTAGGCAAACTTGCGTTTTGTAAAGAGCAAGAGAGTAAATAGTTTAGGCTTTGGGGGCCATATGGTCTCTGTCACAACTACTCAGCTCTGCTATCGTAGCACAGGAGCAGCTGTAGACAATATGGAATGAATGACTGTGGTGTTGTCCCAATAAAACTTTATTTACAAAAGGACATGCCTAGTCAGATTTGGCCCATGGACCCTGACTTAAAATCAGGATTTGCTGTTTCTCATGGCTCTGTGTGTTGATGGGAAGTTCTTCTGGGCTTGCCTGTGCTCACATTCCATTGCAGGCAGCGACAGTCAACCAGTGGCCCAGCTGGGGCTGGAGGGACTAAGGTGACCTCGTTCACATGCCTGGGGCCTCGATGCTGGCTGTCAGACTGAACTTTCTCCCACAGTCTCAGTCATCTAGTCCGGGCTTTCTTGTGCAGTGACTGCAGCATTCTAGAAGAACAAAGGCAGAAGCCGCAAGGCCACTTGAGGCCTAGGCTTCAGAGCATACACAACTTTGCCACATTCTGTCGGTCACAGCAAGTCCCAAGGCTGGGCCAGATTCAAGGGGTGGGGAACGAAACTCCACCTCTAGGGTCTAGAGGAAGCTGCCCAATATTGTCGTTACTATTTTTCAGTCTGTCTCAGAGTGAACAAGATACCTTAGCTGTCACACCTTTACCCAGTAGATAGAAATCCACTACGGCCTGTGAGTTGTTTAGACCCTTGACTCCAAGGAAGTGGATTTGCCCTATTCAATAGTATATTAAGCTGTACTCCATTACCAACCTTGCCTAAGGCTTTTGATAGCTTTTCTTAGACTCTTAGTCTAATTATGAAGGTAGTCCAAGGTGAGAAGATATATTCATTGGAGTCTAGAAAATAGAAACTGAAAGGCTATGGGAGACATCCATGTCTGTCCTGAAGGGGGAAAGGCATCTCCCCAGGTCCTGTCCTGCCATGACCTGTGCCCCTGCTCACAATAAAAACTGCAAGTAAAAGAAGTTGCAGGCTTGTGATCTTTTCCCTTTTCGCATCACCTTCACCTGGACACCACACAAAAGGGTTTACATCTTGATACTAAACACTATGGGATTTTTAAAATCTCAACTAAATCATATGCATTTCCTGCAGGTGTTTCCAACTTTCAACTTTCTCTTGGAATCTTCTCTGAGCATTTTCACGTCTCCATTTCTCTCCAAAGTTGAAATAAGAGCGATCTGTTTTTTTTTTCAACAAAAAATTAAAATTCCTTGTTGATCCTGGCCATCAGATACTTTCTGTGGAATACTGATCTCGTTATTTTGAAATAAAATGTTTTGGGATCAGTCTGCTAACAGATGTATATTTAGTTGTAGGGTATCTTTGATGCATAAGTCAAAAGACAAAACATTTACTGATATTATATATAACACATTTTTATCTTTAAAATCAAATTCCATATTAAAATTTAGATGAATTAAATATATATCTCTAGAGGCTAAGAATGTAGCTCTAAAAATGTCTCGCCTTCCTTTCCTTAAACTGTCCTTTTCTCAAGTAGCCATTTTGGAAAGTCATCATTAAAAGGTATGAAAATGAAACTGTCCCAAGGCACCCGTCATTCTTCCATAGAGAACGCAAATGGGGCTGTTTATTTGCTTTTCAAAAGTGTTGATTTTTTATGACTCTTTGTTTAAAGCTATTTATCATTGAAAAGGCTATGCAAAACCAGACACGGGATTCATTTCCAAAAGGTAACTTACACCAAAGAGCCTGTGATGGTATTATTGGCTATGTGGACTTAAGAACTCTTGTTCTCTGAGAAGGTTTTAAATCAAAAGTGTTAAGTGGAGTTTAAGCCCCATGTCATTTTAAATTCTAAGCTTGAGATCCATGAAGCATGGATTTTATGATGGAAATGACAACTGACCCTCATCTGTAACAGATACAGAGAACTAACTTTGTGGCTTCCTGGGTAATTCCCAGCGAGTTGTGCAGGCAGATAGGAACAGATGGCTAGGAAGGCGGGCATAGAACCAGCTGGCCAACCAGTGGCTCCTGAGGGTTTCCCAGCTGTGCCCTTGATGCTCAGCCTGCGCTCCTGTCCGCTTCCGCTCCGCCAAGGGCTTCTGCCTTTCAGTAAATTCTACCCCACCTTTTACAACAAGCTTTTCAGAATTTACATAAATAATAATGAAACAACTAGCCATTGCTATTTATTGAATACTTACATATGCCATATGTAAGTATGGGCTATAGACCGTAATGCTTTCTGTCATTTGTTCCTTACAGCAACCCCGAGAAGCACTGAGGATGCCTCTCCCAATTTTAAAGACAACAAAACTGAGGCTCAGGAAGTTAAATAACCTTCTGAGGGCGCACAGGTAGTAACGAGCAAAGCTGAGATTCAAACCCGGGTCTGTCCACCCCAGAGCCTCAGCTCTAGTCTATTACAATAGTCTAATACTTAATTCATCAACCCTTACAGTGTAAGTTCTCAAGGGGAGAGACACGTTGTACACATCTATGGTATCTTCCAGGGTAACTGGCACAAACATCCAATAAAAAAATCTATCTTCTAGTAAAAAAAAAATGTGTGTGTGTGTATATGTGCATGTGTGTATGTGCACATACAGGCATATGTGAGACATGTTTCGAGTTCAGCTCCAGACAGCAAATAACACAGTAAAGCAAGTCACATGAATTTTTTGGTTTCTCAGTGCATATAAAAGTTATGTTTACTCTCTACTGTATTAAGTATGCAATCGCATTATGTATAAAGTACATATTTTAATTTAAAAATATTTTCTTGCTCAAAAACTGCTAACCGTCACCTGAGCCTTCAGCGGGTCTTATAATCTTTTTGCAATAAAGGTCACTGTCACAGATCACCGTAACAAATGTAATAATAATGAAAAAGCTTGAAATATTGCGAGAATCACCAAAATGTAGCACAGAGACAGTAAGTACGCCAATGCTGTTGGAAAAACTGTGCCGATAGACTTGCTGGACGCAGGGTTGCCACAAACCTTAAATTTGTGAAAAATGCAACATGTGCAAAGTGCAGTAAAGTGAAATGCAATAAAATTAAGTATGCCCGTGATGTGTAGATATACACATACATATTCATAAATGTGTATACACACACAGACACAGACACACAGACACAATTCACCAGTTTACAACATCCATCTGAAAAGCCCACATCTTTCAGGGAATTTTGCAGTGTCGGGTACAAAATATTTTTCTTTGGTACTCAACTTCAATTTAATCAACTTAAACCTTGCAAACTAGCAGGCCATGTTTCGAGCGAAACTCCAATGAGGCCGAAACTATACAGTGGGTGAGGGGCTGGTCTCCACAAGAAGGCAAAGGAACGCACCCAAAGGCATCAATCACCCAAGGCTTTGGATTAGCACAGTCTCCTTTGATGCGTCACAAAGCTCTGGGTTTGAGAGGAGTGTTAGCGTTAAAGCTTGATAAAGTCATATTCATCTAACAAATTCCACTATCACCTCATTAGATATGAAAAATAGAAGGCTTTAGGACACTTGGAGCTATTTTCAGTAAAAATAACATTTTTTTCGTTGTAAGGGAATTGAAAAACGCTGCCTAATTGCATGGTGAGCAGTCATGACAGACCGCCCCGTCAGTGGGGTCAGGACCAGAGGTCTGGTAGTGTAAACTGTCCTCCATCCTAGGAGCATTTCCTCCCCCAAAAGAAATTGTTGTTAAAACCTTAATTGAGAGGTCAGTGGTCTTAGGACGGGCAGGAGATAAGCCACTAGCTATGTGAAGTAATGTCCACTTTGATCTGTCAGGCCTTTTGGCACAGAAAGAAAGGCAGCAAGGAGGCAGAGGTCCTCTAATCTTCTTAGAGATAAGCTGAAACTGTTTGGCTGGGGTAGGGGAGGGAAAGGGCTTTTCTCTGTGCACTGAGGCCAGACTTATGAATGAATCAGTTACAGCCTGGCATCCCCACCCAGCTCGGTAACCACACTCCCAAATAGGGAGGCAACCTGTCCTGGGGGGCTTGTTCCAAGGAAGAGTCTATGAGAGTTGCCACCATCACCCTCCAGGGGCAGCTTTGGAAGATGTCCAGACCATGGCTTCCTCAGAGAAGCCAGAATCAGCAGAGAACCGGTCAAAACGCTACAGGACAGGAAGTGAGGGAGGGAAGGAGAAAAGGAAGAAGGAATTGAAGAATTGAGTTATTCTGAATCTCTGTGTGATGCCAAGTGCATGAAAATAGAAACCATGTTGCACTGAAAGGAAAAGATATGTAAAAATTAAAAGGCCATTTTTTTTTCTGGTCTCAAATCATCCATTTTCTTGGCATTAAAAAATTAGTCAAAGCTCAGGATGCACTCCACAGCAAAAGATTAATTTAATAAAAATTAGTGGATACACCCAAGAAAGGGAATCTATCTGCCAGGAAAGACAGATATTCAGAAGTTGGTAAGTGCTGCCTTGCCTCCCACTGACTAGGAAGCGGCCAAGATGATTGATTTTTGAGCCTGGATTCTTCACAGATGGAATACACTGGGACCAACTGACCAAAGGGACTTTCAGGTGGAAAAAGGACCAGTGTCCTGTTAGAACCGATACTTGAACACTTCTGGCTTTATGATGATTCCTTAGATGTTATTTTATAAAGCATCAAGCAAATGAGGTAGATATCTTGACTGTTTTGCAAATGGATGGGCCGAGATGCAGAACTTGTGTTTGGAAAAGAGAGCTTAGCTGCAGGCAGCACTGTTCAGAGGAGACACGGGGCCTCCAGTTCGTGAGTTCAGAAACAGTTTATTCTACCCAGTGAGGCCCCCTAGCCCCTGACCCCATTGGAATGCATTCACCGTCTACACCAAGTCTTGGACCACCCACACCAGCAACCAGGAGTTGGTGGCTATAATGCACTTTATAGCTAGGAATGACAGTACTATAGTGCCACTGCTTGGACTGCATTTCCACAAACACCATCTTACTTTGTCTTTAAAACTCAAAAGTGTCATGAATAGGCAGAGCTTGTTGCCACCCCACTTTTAGATTTTTGGAACTGGAGTTCCAGAAGATTAAATGATTTGGCGATAAAGCTTACACAGCTAATAAGACCAAATCTGCCCCTGGATCTCTGAGCCTAAGTCAGAAAACATACTACAGAAGTATCATGCAGAAAGACACCAAAATCAATGTCCAACTTAAAATTCTGTAGTAATTGGAAACTTACAGTAGAAAGGACCCTAAGAAGGCAACTCTCACCCAGTCAAGGAATTTTCCACAGAAGGACATCCACCCACCCATCCACTGAGTACTTTTATCAAGTTGAACATGCCCATCACAGATCAGCAGGGGCATCCCCGCCAATGAAGTCTTCACCTTTTAAGACATTGCTCGTTGCCGAGATGGAGGGAAAGAGACTGGGGCAGATCACGCTCTGGCTCCTTGCTCTGCCACTGACATTTCACGGGCCAAATCAAGTCACATGGTCATGCTTAACTTCAAAGGGAGTGGGGAGATGCAACCCCACTATGTGCCAGGAAAAAAGGAGAGGTTCTGAATGTCTTCTGTCTGAACCCAGGGTGAAAGGTTTTCAGATCTGACAATCAATATGCCCCATTCAAGAATGCAAGTCATAGATTTAAATTTGTTGGTGTTTTTCTTGAAGCCCTTCGCCAAAAATGTTGCCTGGTGTTCCACTGGAGGAATGTTGTCTTAATGGAGCTGGAGCAAAGCAAGCTGCAATGACACAGGGGTTCCCCCCTGGAAGAGACATCTTTGAAGTTCTCAAAGACGGACAGCAGACCCAGGGAGGACGCACAGATAGGAATGTTTCTCCTTTTGGAAGCACTGGGGTCATAAACCATGATAAACATGCTCCCATTTTCCCCCTGCCAGCACTGGCCACCCTCCCACATTACCTTTCCCACACAGAGAGGAGAGAAAGGGGAAAAAGAAAAAGAAAACAGAAACGGCAAGGAAGAAATCTGGAAGTAGCTGCAGAGAAGGTTCTTAGAAGTGCAGCACTGTACTTGAGAAAAAACAAAGAATGTTCCCCCCAAAATTCTTTGGTTCCCCAGAAGACACAGAATTTCCAAATAAGCCAAAACACCTCATAACTTGTCTCCCCTCTTCCATCTTGAATTCCTGAGCACAGACCTCGGAGACTGCGGGAAGATGGTCCTCTAAGTACACAGAAACTTAATGACAATTTCTAAGCATCCACAATTACTGAAAGTGACCAAAGTCACCAATTTTAATTTATTTATCTCCAAAATATGCATTGCCTCATTATTATCATCAATCGGATATTTTCCCAAAGGAAAAAATTAATTGCCCACCAGAAATGTTTTGAAATGTTTACATGTGTTTCTCTGTATAAGCACGAGAGTGAGTGTGTGGGAGACTGTTTATAAGTTAGCAAAGTGTTAGTAAACTCTGGTTTGACACTGATAAGGTTCATATGAAAGTCATCACTGAAACTGTTGCCTAAATAATAAACAGGATCTCTTGGCCTACCCTCTTTCAAGCATCCCTCACTAGATTAAAAAAAGTATAGTGTAACCGGAAGAAATGCAAAATGAATGGGGAAAACGGCTGAATTATTACTGTGTTCAGTGCAACGTTTAGGGAGAAACAGCTTTTGGTGAGATACAGGGCCTCCCAGGCCAGGTCACAGTTGGGTCAACCACTGGTCAACCACAACAGGCAAGTCACAGAGCAAATGTTACTCTTTTTTGCAAGATGGTGATAATAATAGTGCTTCTCCTATACCGTTTCTTCCAGGATTAAGTGAGATAAGGCTTAAAAGGCACGTAGAACAGTCTTGGCATCGAGTAAGCCCTCAACAGATTACCATTATCAAAGGGAGCTTGAGTTTTCTCACAAGACAGACCAATTGTCACGATGCCTCATGTGGGATCTTTCTTAGCCGCATCTTGTCAAGAGGAAGCCTTGCAGTTGGTGCTCAGAGGGAAGGATGGGATGCAGGAGGGCCCCGGGCTTTTTCCTATAATGTAGGGGTGGGTTCTGGATTTGCCACTAACCGCTGGGTGAGCTTGGGCAGCTCACCGCAAACCACCTGGACCTCAGCTTTATAGCCAGAAAGCAAGGCTGATTCTATTTAGATCACAGCTTTTGCTCTTCAAATGATATCTCACCAGGAGCTGAAACAGAGACAACTGATAAATGTAGGGCTGCTCTGGCTTTCAGGGAGTGGGAGTTTCACCTAGTGGGGAGACAGAGACCCGCTGGCAAGGACCCGCCTTCTTCCACCTCCAATCCACACGCTTCTATTGCGAATGGTGCCCCTGGGCTTGTGTGATGCAGCCAACCTGCCTGTCTTGCACTGCGGCACCCAACACGCCACTTTCATATGGGAGAAGATGAAAAATGTTTGTGGACATCCCATCTACTGGATTCTAGCATCTGTACTCGGTAGGGTCCCTGTGCTCCCTCTGTGCTATGCTTGGCACAAGATCATGCCTACAAGCCCAGCCCTTTGTCCGTCAACGAATATTTGAGAACCTATACTGGGCTAAGCACAGAAGAAACACCACCAACACCAACAATAACGATAACAGCAGCAACTGTGGACCTCGCGGAGGATCCGTCTAGAAGGGAGCCTGTGGGAATGGTGTTGCTGGACCTCGCGGAGGATCCGTCTAGAAGGGAGCCTGCGGGAATGGTGTTAGTCTGGCAAGGTTGAACCCTGGTTCTTCTACCAGGCTTCTTAAGGCAACCACTTCAGGCAACTTTCTTAACCTCTGACTGTCTGCTTTACCGACACAATGGAAATAATAATACCCACTCTTTCTACGTGAAAGTATGAGCCTAGATCAAGCAACTTAGTGAAAGCAGCTAGCATAGAGCCCGAAACCTGTTGGCACTCAGAACAGTGCAAGTCCCTTTCCCTTAGTGGTTGAGTGAGAAGAGCTTTTATTCGTCCCAATATTTTCACAATGCGTGTCTGCATCTGGGACTGCCCTGCCCTGACCCAGTTTCAGAAACAAGGCTGTCCAATTGTGTTCATGTTGGTGCGTTAATCACGGGTCTCCTGAGTGAAGTGCTTGGGCAAACCGTCATTACCTCTGGACCAAACGCTGGCAACCACACCTGGGATCAGTGCTCTAAGCGAGCCATCGTTCCAGGCTTTTCCTCCACGCCGGGTTTGGATGGAACCAGGTCTCCTCCAGCCTCAGAGGCTGCTCTGCGCAGCTTCAGGAAAGACAAAGGACTGGATTTTGTCCGAAAACACGCAGCCTGCACATTAAACAGCCACTCGACAAGCCGAAGCCCGGGGCAGTTCTTGGGCTCCCAGGTCCCAGGCCAAACCCTCACAGACAGTAGAGGTGTGACACTAGCACCCTGCCAGGCGGAGGGCGGGCATGGGGGCAGCACCCAGGAGGGGGCTGCCGGGAGTCACTCACTTCACTGTTATAGCCACGAGGAAGGAAAGCATTTAGTTCTTTCCTTTAAGGGGAAAAAATTCTCCAAAGAGGAAAGGAGTCTCACACTCTTGGTGGCTGCAACAGATCCCCCTGCCACCTGTCCCCCCCAAGCCCCATCTATGACATCTGTGACGCTGCTGCCTGGTAGCATCGGTTTGTGCAATAAAAGCTGAGCTGGACTGTACCTGGCCACGGAATGTATGCCTTTGAGAGTCTCCTGTCTCGGCTTCTCTGCAGTTCATGCCCCTGGAATGTTCTCTGTGCTCCCTTGGATGGCGCCAAGGAACAGCTTTGTGTTCCCAGCAGCCAAACCTGATTTAAGAATATCATAAAGGACCCTCTTTCTGCACAGTCATAAGTGTGTTAAGGTAGAATTGGAGAATGATGGGTTTTTTTGCTGGGGGAACAGTGCTCTTAGGCATCACAACAGCATCCATTTGGGCTCAATGCAAACATTTGCTACCTTCCCCTGCCAATCCCACTTCCATGGAACTTTCTCTGCCCTTCCATGTAGGTTTTATCCACACTTAGCCATAGCAGAATTCCTTAAGCTGGTGTCTGTCTTCCGCATTTAGTGGGGGCACTCCAGGGGGACACGGACCACATGCCCTGTTTGTTTCCGTCTTCCTCCTGCCAGGTCGGCAGGATACACTGCAAACACTTGGTGCTCGTAACCCTTTCCGAGTCACTGCCACCTGGAAGACCACTCCATTGTTACATCTTAGAAAGGAAGATTCACTCCCATTGACTGAGCATCTGTAGGCTAAGTGCTTTCATATACTGTCTCCGGTCCTAATACTACTCCCATTTTATAGATGAGGAAATGGAGGTTCGCTCTGAAATTCCAGGGACACTTTTGATCTTGAAAAGATGTTTTTAGACATAGTAGCCTAATCTCGCCCACCAAATATCTCTACTGATCCACTGCCTGCCGCAGGCAATCCTCATCCACAGGGTCATGACCCACGGGTGGGTCACATTCATTTGTGAGTTACACCTCAAGTAATGCTTGTTAGTAAGAGTTTAAGAAGCTATGTTGCTAAAGGTTAAAGGACAAAAAATTACAGCAAATTTCAGGTTAGCCATTAATGACCTGTGTTCACCCATTTGCATTCTCAACTGCTTTACGAGGAGAAAGAGTTGCGATATGGAGTGTTTTGGGGGGAGGGGGGGAGAAATTCCATCACGCTCTCCACCCTCTCCTGTTCTAGCCGCACCCCAAGCCAGAGGGAGCCACAATTACTGATATCCTACTCCTAGTTAAGGCAACACGTTCATGAGGATACTAAATCCCAGAGAATTAGGATTCCGGGCTTCCCCGTAGGTTGTGATTGTTATCCATGTTGTGGTTGTGAAAGATTGAGAACCCCTGTCCTCCACTGGTTCCCCTAGATCAGTGGTCCCCAACCTTTTTTTTTTTGTGGTATGCAGGCCTCTCACCGCTGTGGCCTCTCTCGCTGCGGAGCACAGGCTCTGGACGCGCAGGCTCAGCGGCCATGGCTCACGGGCCCAGCCGATCCGCGGCACGTGGGATCTTCCCGGACCGGGGCACGAACCCGTGTCCCCTGCATCGGCAGGCGGACTCTCAACCACTGCGCCACCAGGGAAGCCCTCCCCAACCTTTTTGGCACCAGGGACCAGTTTCGTGGAAGACAATTTTTCCACAGACCAGGGGCGGCTGCAGGTGGGGGAGAGGGGGGATGGTTTCAGGATGATTCAAGTGCATTACATTTACTGTGCACTTTATTTCTATTATAATTACACTGTAATATATAATGAAATAATTATACAGCTCACCATACGCTGACAGGAGGCAGAGCTCAGGCCGTAATGCGAGCGATGGGGAGCGGCTGTAAATACAGATGAAGCTTCGTTGGCTCCCGCTGTGCAGCCCTGTTCCTAACAGGCCATGGACCAGTACTGGTCCGTGGTCCAGGGGTTGGGAGCCCCTGACCTAGAACTTTAGATGATGAGCTTCCTAAAGCGGATTTACATAGTTTAAAAAGCTACTCATCCCTAATCCCATTAGAATCCCCCAATCCTATGTTACAAAGAATAATATGGAATAACTATCTTTGGGGGTATTTTAACATACTTTTTCATATCTCGTACTTTAGTTTACTCTCAAAATTGTCCTACTGGGTAGACCGAGAATATATCAACTGTCTCATTTTATGGGTAATAGAATCTGAGTCATAGATGTTTTCAAAGTATCTTTATAGTTTTGCAAGCCCAGATTGCTTTATCATTTTTATTCTAAGGAGGCATTAGTTGGACGGGTGTGGGAAGTACATACCAGTTTAAGCAGTGCATAATTTTAAATGAACAAGCAATAGTGAAATCTCATTTTTTTATAGCACAAATAGAAGCCTTTGGCCAGAAACGAGGGGTATTGTTCTATTGGAAGGCAGGCTTCTTTGTTAACTGATTGGGGGATTCCTCTTAGTTTTAGAAATAAGCATTTCTGGATGAATCCAGAACCAGCACTCAGGGACACATTAAAAGAAGGACAAAGTACTTTGGGAAATCATTAGAATTCAGTTTTTCTTAGTTCCATTTCTATATCATAAAAAAAGGGATGGTGAATAAATTCTTGAATGTAAGGATAGCATGAAAAACTACACATGAAACTAAGGAGGCAGTCAAGACCTAAGTTTTGCTGTTGAGAATGTTTTCCAAATATCTCAGCAGAAAAACCAGGTTAACTTTTTTTTTTTTTTTTTGTGGTACGTGGGCCTCTAACTGTTGTGGCCTCTCCCGTTGTGGAGCACAGGCTCTGGACGCAGCAGGCTCAGCAGCCATGGCTCACGGGCCCAGCCACTCCGCGGCACGTGGGATCCTCCCAGACCGGGGCACGAACCCGTGTCCCCTGCATTGGCAGGCGGACTCTCAGCCACTGTGCCACCAGGGAAGCCCCAGGTTAACTTTTAAAGAATGTGGACAAGACCACAGGACACTATTGCCTCAATAAGTAATTTTATTGAAAATTAAAAAAAAATTAGAAGACAATTAAAAGGAAAAACCTGCCAATGCAGGAATTTAAAATGACTAAAAGAATTGAAAATTACTGAAAGATTGCAAATGTGTTGAAAGCATTTCAATTCCGTATGGGTGCTGTCCTGTGAGATGCCCAGAAACAACGTTCTTGCTTTGTGGGCTCTGCCACTGATCCTAAGCTCAGCAGGGTCACATGCACAGGGCCAGCAATTGTACCCTCAGGTGCGCTTTCAGTGTGTTTTAGTAGAATGGGCACTGGCTTTTACCAATTTCATCAGGGCTATGTGAAGACTTGGAGATAGCGACTGGCAAAGGGTTCATATTAGTTAGAACTTTTCCCTCCTCCTTCAGAAAGGGGGATAGGACCTCGGGATTTATCAGTTCACATAATTGAAAAGACGCAAGGAGGAGAATGGGGCATGGCTGGACGTAGGGGGCCAATGATTGAGTCACCCATCTTTCAGCATCACTCAGCTCTGCTCTCTGACGTTGTGATGGTTACTTTTATGTGTCAACTTGACTGGGCCACGAGGTGCCCAGACATTAGATCCAACCTTATTCTGAGTGTGCTGTGAGAGTGTTTCTGGATGAGATTAACATTGGAACTGGTAAACTAAGGAAAGAAGATTGCCCTCCTTCATGTGAGCGGGCCTCATCCAATCCATTGAAGGCCTGAGTGGAACAAAAAGGCTGACCGTCCCAAGAGTAGGAGGGAACCCCTCCTGCCTGATGCCTTGAGCTGGGACATCGGTCTTTCCAGCCTTCAGACTCAGACTGAAACATCAGCTCGTCATGGGTCTCCAGGCTGCCAGTTTCGGAACTGGAACTTACATCATTGGCTCTCCTGGTTCTCAGGCCTTTAGACTGGGACTGGAGCTACGCATCAGCTCTCCTGAGTCTCTAGCCTGCCAGCTGCAGATGTTGGGACTGCTTCGCCTCCGTAATTGCATAAGCCAAATCCCTATACTATCTATATAAAGGTCATGTGCCCATCCCTGGACCAATCACTGTGGCTGAGGTTCTAGGAGGTGCTTATTGACTGGCTGAACTAGGGAAAGTGCCCACCCCCGGCGTCAGCAGTGAGAATGAGCCGTGTGAACTGAGAGTGAGAGAGGAGCGACCCCCAAGGGAGAGCTGGGGTGCTGCTGCCCTAAGACAGAAAAAGATGGTGACACGCATTAACACATGCCCATTACAGGGCTTTGCCCCAGTTGTTTGAATTGATAATGATCTTTTTTATGGAGCTTTGGAGCCAGAAAGGCTAGGATGCAAGTCACCGCTTATCAGGTAGTCTTGGACAATACGCTTCACGAAACCTCCGATTTCTCATCTATACAGTGAGAACAACATTTAGACTGGATACTGTGTATGTAAGTACCTAGCAAAGTACCTAGCACATACAAATACTCAGTAATTAGTACCTAATCTTATCCTGTAAGACAAGAGAGTCGAGTAACAGTGACCTAGTTCTTAAGCTATAAAATTCATTCAAGCTGGTAGTTCTCAACCCATGCAACCCCAAGGTAGCTAAAGAATATTATATTATCAATTAATAAAAGTGGTTTGTGCTGGCAAGGGGTAGGGAGAATGAACGGTACTCCTTAAGCTATATGTTAGAATCTCCAGGGGACCCTCCACTGAAAAAGTACGCCTGCTGGGTCTGATATGCAGCTGACCCTCCCACCCACCTTAGGAATCACTGATAAACCATTCAACTGGCTTATTAGAGCGTGCCACAGCAAAAAAAAAAATAATAATTTTAAAAAGGAAAAAAATATCATTTGGAATCACTGTGTACTCTTCCCCCTGCCCCAAACAGCAGAAGGAAGAGAATTCACAGTTACACTTAAGGTTCTAATCGTAACACATCTCCATTATAACCATGGTGGTTAAATGTGCCTGCTCTTTTAAGTCCGTAATTATTTTTTAATAGTACTATCATTTCTTTCCATTAAGTCTGTGTCAGTGAACTAGAGCTTGGCCAAAAAGAGTGAAAATACATGGAGTCAAAAGTTGACTGATAATAGAAGTATGCCTTTTTTCTTCATCTCTGATACCACAATGAAAGGGATAAGAGAAACCAGGAAACACAACAAATGACAGCTATTAATTTAGTGGTAGCGTGATTTGCATAGTAATGCGGAAATGTGCTGCTGATTATGGCATCTGCTCTATCATTAGAACCCCGAGAAATTTTTCGAACTTGACTGCATTCTCCAGTTAACACTTTTTTGATAATGAAACCAACTTCAGGATATGAATTATTCCACCTGTGCAAATCAGCCACCCTCATTCAGGATATTTCCCTTCTTAAGAAATGTCATTTTCCCCTATTAACACACATTTGGAAAAATATGTAGAAATCATATTAAATCATATCACATCCACTTGGGTTTTGCCTCATGTATTTTGAAGCATCTTTCTTTACCCTTTTGTGCCCATTTCACAGAGACAGTGGACTCAGTTCACCACTTCAGTCACCGAGAACTTCAATTTCAGGAATTATACTACCTGAGTCCCTTTTCAAATCTTACCTGGGAACATTAAGCCAATAGGTTTCTAACCCATGGGAAATTCCATAAAGAGAAGCCTCGTAGATAACTGAAAAGTCAGAGAGGGTCGGTGGGGAAAGAAAGCAGAAATATCAAAGAAAGTGTCCAAAAGTCTTGGTAATACAAGATTTTGCTTCAATTTAGTCCAGTTTTTTTGTTAATTATACAATTTTTCCACTTGTGCTCTGCTAATCCTCTTAGTTAACTGGTCTGCGCAGAATTCTAGGACCTCATCTCATTGTTCCCTGCCTCTATTCAGTCTTTGTCTCTTTCTGTCCCCATCTCCTATTTAATGCAACCCTACTGTCAGTGGGCAGTTCAATTCCCAAGTGCTCCAGGAAGCTGTTCTTGATCAATTTCAGCTGATGGACTCACTCTCTCAGCTCCTAGACTAGTCAGTTCATCCATTCAATACTGTTTGGAATGTCTACTCTTATTTCCTTTCTTTTCTCATGTCATCTCTTCCTAAATATTTTATTTCATTTAACAAACATTTACAGCAAATAGCAGACACTGTAGACACTGGCAATGTGGGAACGACTGAAACAGACAGGCTCCCCATCATCAGGAAGTCTCCTGGTTGGTTTCCAATGGAGTAACATCATGCCCACATTCAATTATCGGCAAACGTGGAGGGGGTGGGGAGAAGGGAAGTGGATTGGGGGAGAAAAAAGGAAGACAACAATTTAAACAGGTAGTTCCCCTTCAACAAGCAGGTGCCGGAGTACATGTGAACTGAGAAATAAGTAGTTATCTGGTCCTCTCTGTTGCATCTTCCTTGCCATCTCTCCCTACCTCCTTACTGGGAGATGTTCACCTTGTGACTATCTCTTATATTTAGTATATATTTTTCTAACATGACCCCTAGAGACAAGTCAGCTACTTCATTTAGTGCTCAACAGAAGCAGAGATCAGCTACAATACTAGGGGGAAATGGACTGTTGGCCGCACTGAAAGATGAATGTCAGTGTACATCACTGTCCAACACAGCACCGCCCTTAGAAACTTCCGGGGGTGAGGTTGAACACAGGAGACTTTTGTCGTAGGGGCCTCTGTTCCTGAACAACCTGTCATCTGAGTGAGATGTTCTTCTGGGGGTGCGGAAGGAGTTCCCTGAGGGCAGGCCTTTTGGTCATTCCCTCCTTCAAGGGGATCGCAGTGGTCTCTGGATACTGGAACCTGGGGGATTGTTTTGTAAGAGAAGGGCAGGGGAGTTGTTGGTCATTAAGGCATTGCCGAGCTCCGAGTTCCCCCCTTTCTTCCCCATCGTTCCACAAAGAGTGTCTTTCAATAAGAGGAATTCTCACAATCTAACTTTTCTGGAATACTTTGTTCACTTGATGCAAGTTCATGGCTCTTCTCCCAAGGACCCCTGGTCCTGTCAGAGGTGGTGCAGACTTGGTGAAAAGAGATCTGGGTTTAGAGGTAAGATACTCATTTTATCACATATTTTCCATTCAACTGGCCGGCATCTTATCTTTTCCTTAACTGCATTTTGCTTCCGCATTGGCAAAGAAAGAGCAGAAAGTGTGAGCCACTTTCTGCTTTCTTTAATTTCACAGAAGCTTAGGATTCGGAACCCAGACTAAGATCCTCCAAGATCTATTTTTATGTTTGGGTTAAGTAGCGCGTCATATGGACATTACCATATCAAAGAGTCATGTGAGGTCACGCCCCTGACACAGGTGGTCCTGCTTGGGGAATTGAGCCGGTGAGGGGAAGACACCTGGAAAACACTTCAGAGATGGAGTCCCCGAGAAAACCTTCTAACCAGCATGATCTAATTTAACACAATCCGTAAAAAAGGAAGTTCTGTGAACAGTTCTGCTACTTACAGAAATGAGTCAAAATGGATCTATTTTTATATTGCAAACAAATCTTTCAAACAAGATCCCAAAGACAAAACTCAGCCTTGAACAGAAATCAAGACTTAAACGTGAGCTCAGCAGAACAGCATGGAAATCAATCCATCATCTATGCTATATGTTTCAGTAAACATGCCAACAATAATAAAATTGTAGGTGTGGTCTTCAAAAGCCAACGCTTCTTATATTAAATTCCCGGAAGCACTTCTGAATTGAGTTGAATAACAAAATAAAACAGTTTGTATATTTATGGGATTCTGTTCTTCAGAAACTTTTCGACTCAAGTAAAATGCATCCCATATGTGTGATAACTAAACTGCATTTCCATGAGACATATATTTTCCTTTAACACCATTTTTCAGTTAATGAGTGTTTCAAGGGACAGTTTTCCAAGTTCTCCTCCCACTTCCCTCAGACAAGATGTTTTAAGGGAGAAAAGCTAGGAGGAAATATTTCATCACTATGTAGGAATGAGTATAGTTCAGAAGGAAAGTGGGAAGCCCATTCATTTGCTTCCAGCACCTCCAATCCGAGTAAATCATTCCCGGTGCTTTGCGTTACCTGATGTTCAGTGGTGACAGACAGAGATCAAGAGGGGCCCTTTGTAAAACATCAGATCCTGAAGGATGTTAAAAAGCAAAGCAAAGGGCTTCCCTGGTGGCGCAGTGGTTGGGAGTCCGCCTGCCAATGCAGGGGACGCGGGTTCGTGCCCCGTTCCGCGAAGATCCCACGTGCCGCGGAGCGGCTGGGCCCGTGAGCCATGGCCACTGAGCCTGCGCGTCCGGAGCCTGTGCTCCGCAATGGGAGAGGCCACGGCAGGGAGAGGCCAGCGTACCGTAAAAACAAACAAACGAAAAACAAAACAAAACAGAAATTCTTAAGTGATGCCACTTTCAGAAAGAATTCTTTTAAAAGGAAACAAAACAAACAGCTCTCAACTATTTTTTTTCTGTCCCTCAGTCCTACCTTTGAAAAGATTGTAAACTATGCTTAGATTTATTCAATAAATCCTTACTGGGCATCGACCACATGCCGGGCCCATGCTGGGCTCTAAGGATGCAGTACCCAAGATGGTTCCCTACAGAGCTTTCAGTCCAGAGAGGGAGTTGGTAGACATGCTCTGGCCCAGGTTTTAGGGAGGGGAATGTAGGGAGATTCCCCTGGAAGAGCTGGTATCTGAGTCTGAAGACTAGTGGGAGGGTGGGAAGGAGGTACCAGGCGGGGCTGGGGTTCAGCGGAGTGGAGAGGAGAGGAGGTAGCCAGGTACCTTCCGCATCTGCAGCCCCGAGTGGGAGGGGGTGTGACAAAGATGAGGCTGGAGAGCCACAGGGCCAGACCACCAGGGCCTTGCAAGGCCTGCACAGGAATTTGGGCTTCATCCTGGAGGGGGTAGGGGGACCACTGAAGGGTTGTAACCACGCAGTGACAAGGTGACATCTGTGTTTCCATCAGGGTAATGACAGGGTCAAGGTTATGTTTCTACAAAATCAATTGAGCTGTGGTTCAGAGACTGAACTGGAGGGAGCAGGCCCAGAGGCTGGAAGGGCCTTTAGCAAGGCATCTTTGCTTAGAGCTCTTGGTGTGAGAACTCCTAGCCATCCCACAACGCCCCCTTCCTTGTTACCTGCATCACTAGCTTTAAAGGCAGCAAGTGGGTCATGTGATAGGGTACCCCCCAAAATGGCACAGTCCTCAGATGGAAACCATGAGGAGATTCAGCTGACACCTTCGGACTCCCAGCCACTGCAGGCAAACCATGGTCACCCTGAAAGGCTTTTGAGTCATGTTTAGAAATTTTTAGGTTCCAATTTCCATATTTCCTACAAATGCTAGATATTTATCTTCTAAATAAAACTAAGTACAAGTACTATTTGGAAAACTGTGAGAATTGCACAGTATGCAGTGAGATGCCTCTATCTGTACCTCCTTCTACTCTAAGGAACCTCTCATCCTGAGATTCTGCCACAAACGTCTGTACAAATAATAGTCATTGGATTTTTTCCTTGGCCTCTAAGACAAAGAATAGCGTGTCAGTGGGATACTCTAGAAATATCCCAGAAACATGGGTTAGACACTTAAGAACCAAAAGAAAAATCTCTGAAGGTCTCAGACCTGTTCTTAATCCTAAAAGTATCAAACTGAACACTGGCCTCCATACATCAAACTGGGATAAGAGATCTGTGAAACTCTTCAGATGTGGAATTTTATTTTATTTTTCACTTCTAAAGGTTAGATGTGAGAATTACATGATGATAACCTCTTTACCTGCCAGGACAGCACAATCCAGGCTAAGGATGAAATGATGCTTACGCTGATTAAGAGAAACTAACCAGTCTGCACATTTGCCTTAAAAGTTCCCAGATAACCTGAGAAGTGACAAGAAACAGAGATCATAAATAAAGTTAAGTGTCCCAAAGAAAGAATACACCCAAACTGGCTCTGCTCTGTCCTGCAGAATAATTCTTTTTTATGCTATGTAGCAAAGGAGCTTAATCTATTCTTTCTAGCTTTGCCTGGTTTACTAGAAACGAATTCCAGATAGTGGTCTCAGAGCCTTTCACCTGCATATTTCTCTAAAGATTTAAAGCTTTGCAAAAACATACTGGTCCAGCAGAGTCTCATTTCTTCCAAAAATCAGAGATAATAAGAAGGAATAAACGGATCCAACCAGAGGCCTTTGTAGCCTCCACTGTATCTTTTGCTTAGAATATTAAATAGTTTTAAATGGATGTGTGATCTTAACGTCCATAAGAAATACTTTTCAATTTATTTTTATAAAATTTGAACACTTATTTTACCTTAAAAATAAGCCCGGAATGGCGGTTGAACACAGGACCATCCAGCTCTTGTGCGTATCTGATTATCTGCTTGGAAGACTCATGTGAATTCTTCCAGGATGCTTTCTGTAGGCCTTGAGACATACCCTAAAGGTCAAATGATAAGCAGAAAAGTTAATGGCATTCAGGATCTATGATTTAAAAAAAAATAATTTTATATTGGAGCACAGTTGATTAACAACGTTCTGTTAGTTTCAGGTCAGGACCTTTGATTTTTCTTTTTTTTAAAACACCTTTATTGGAGGATCATTGCTTTACAGTGGTGTGTTAGTTTCTGCTGTATAGCAAAGTGAACCAGCTATACATATACATATGTCCCCATATCTCCTCCCTCTTGTGGCTCCCTCCCACCCTCCCTATCCCACCCCTCTAGGTGGTCACAAAGCACAGAGCTGATCTCCCTGTGCTGTGCAGCTGCGTCCCACTCGCTATCTAGTTTACATTTGGCAGTGTATATATGTCCATGCCACTCTCTCCCTTCGTCCCAGCTTACCCTTCCCCCTCCCCGTGTCCTCACGTCCATTCTCTACATCTGCATCTTTATTCCCGTCCTGCCCCTAGGTTCTTCAGAACCATTTTTTTTAATATATATTCCATATATATATGTGTTAGCATACGGTACTTGTTTTCCTCTTTCTGACTTACTTCACTGTGTATGACAGACTCTAGGTCCATCTACCTCACTACAAATAACTCAATTTCATTCCTTTTTATGGCTGAGTAATACTCCATTGTATATATGTGCCACATCTTCTTTATCCATTCCTCTGTCGATGGACACTTAGGTTGCTTCCATGTCCTGGCTGTTGTAAATAGAGCTGCAATGAACGTTGTGGTACATGACTCTTCTTGAATTATGGTTTTCTCAGGGTATATGCCCAGTAGTGGGATTGCTGGGTCATATGGTAGTTCTATTTTTAGTTTTTTAAGGAACCTCCATACCGTTCTCTATAGTGGCTGTATCAATTTACATTCCCACCAACAGTGCAAGAGGGTTCCCTTTTTCTCCACACCCTCTCCAGCATTTATCGTTTGTAGATTTTTTGATGATGGCCATTCTGACTGGTGTGAGGTGATACCTCATTGTTGTTTTGATTTGCATTTCTCTAATGATTAGTGATGTTGAGCATCCTTTCATGTGTTTGTTGGCAACCTGTATATCTTCTTTAGAGAAATATCTATTTAGGTCTTCTGCCCATTTTTGGATTGGGTTGTTTGTTTTTTTGTTATTGAGCTGCATGAGCTGCTTGTAAATTTTGGAGATTAATCCTTTTTCAGTTGCTTCCTTTGCAAATATTTTCTCCCATTCTGAGGGTTGTCTTTTCGTCTTGTTTATGTTTTCCTTTGCTGTGCAAAAGCTGGACGAATCAGGCTCCCAGACTTCAGGGCCTTTGATTTTCAAAGTAATACCTGGAACTAGCCAGGTAACCAACATACTACTCTGCGGTAAAGAATTATCTGTTTTTCTATGGCCTTCAATAGTCTGAGGACCTGTCTTCTGTTGACATCATTACAGTTTTTCTTTGGGAAACTGCTTCTTCCTGCACCAGCAATCTGTGTGTATCAGTGGAGGCGACTAGAGCCCTGCAAATAGAGGCAGCCACTGACCCAAGGCTGCCAGTGACAGGACCATATTCTCCTGGCACGGTGAGTGGTTCAGAGACAAGGGATGAGCAGCCAGAGCCCATGAGAGGCAACAGCACTTACTGAGAGACATTCAGTCCCTCCTATCCTACTGGACTCGAACCTGGACCACAGTGAGGCTTGGGTGGCCATCTTTCCACCATTAGATGAGAATCTGCTGAGAATGGAGCCCACACTCTTCCGAGGGTCTAGGTGAGAGACAGAGAGAGGGAAACTGAGCCTTCATTTGAGCTCCTGGATCAAACAGCAGGTGAAATGACATATCCCTGGACTTTTCATGCATGTCAGTAAATTTCCTTTTCATGCTCAAGCCAATCTGAGACAGATTTTGTGTCATTTGCAACAAAGGGAGTCTTAATTAACACAATCGTATATGGAAGAAGGAACCAATGATAACCTAACTTTGGGCAATACGACATTGGAAATAACTGGGAATGACTCAACTATGTTGCCAAGTAGGGCTTATTCTCCTGTTAATTACATCTTAATGTGGCAGACCCCTTTTTGAGTCTGTCAGGCTCCTGAATAAACAGAAAGTCTGAAATTTTTTAAAAGCGGTGACCATAATATGTTAAATCCACAAAAGTGAGATAAAAATGGAGGTTCGGACCTAGGGAAACAAGATGAGGACAGTAACAATTCATCATGGGACTAATTGTACAGAATAGATACTATTTAAAATCAAATGACTATGGTGTTTCAGTTCCAATCATGATGAAGAAGCTTGTGCTTGACTAACTCTGGACAAAATATACAAACCATCTATTTAAAGATGCTGGAGGACAACCTAAATCAGGCAGAACTGGAAGAGATTCAACCCTTGGAATGTGGAGGTAAGATCTATGCTCATATGACTTTCTCCTTGAGGGCACTCCCCAGTCTGCAGAATGCTGGGTGGGTAACCATCAAGCAGAAAACCACAAATTTATTGGCTTGAGGTGTTAGAAGATGGAATTTGGGGCTGCCAGAGCATCTGAAAGCAGGAGGGTTGAAATCACAGATAGCCTGAGTGGAGAGCCCCCAAATATGCATATATATTTCCCCAAATCTTTGGCTGACTCCTGAATTGCACATGGATAAAGATACTCCAAAGATTGGCAGAAAGAAACAGCTAGAAGCTTGAAAAAGCTGAGCTTAGATTTCAGCTGCTGGCCACATCAGGGGAGACAGTGTTGAATTTGAATCCTGCCAGATTATAGGGTCTTGGTAAATACCTCAGGTTTTTTCATTGAAATCCCAGAAGGGTCATCCTTAGGAATAAAGACTATGTTCTAGAAGCAAGGATTTACTTTTAGACAAAAGTCAAAACCAAAACAGACCCATCCTAAAGAAGCATAAAACCAAGCCTCCAAAAGTTCAAGGTGATTAGCTAGTAATTTAACTCCTTACTAGAATAAAAATCTACACTCTTCAGAGGAAGGTAACTGAATCCAGGGGCCCTATAATATATCAGCCATAATAAAGACAAAACAAAACAAAACAAAACTAGACATGAAAGAAATAGGAAAACTCCCATACTCAGGAGTCAAAGTAGTCATTGAAACTGATCCCAAGATGACACAAATGTTGGGGTCAGTTGACAAAGACTTTAAAATATATAGTAAAAATATGTCTAAAAAATTAAAAAATGCAGTCATAGTGACAAGATGGGGAATCTCAGCAAAGAAATGGAACCAAATGAAAATCCTGTAATCAAAAATGCAATATAATAAATGAAAAATGTATTGGATGTGTCTTAACAGCAGATTAAAGATGGCCAAAGGAAGGGCCAGTAAGTTAAAGACAGAACAATAGAAATTATTCAGTATGAATAAAAGAAAAAAAAATTGGAAGACATTCCAATTTGGAATTTGAATTGCATGTGGAATTGGAATTCCAAAAAAAATTGTAATTCCATTCCACAGTACCAAGTGACCTGTTGGACGATATCAAGTAGTCTAACATATATTTGTGATTGTAGTGTTAAAAGGAAAGTAGAGGGAGAGTAGGACAGAAAAACATATTTGAGGAAGTAAAGGTCAAATTTCCCCATATTTGGTGAAAAATATTATTTTACAGATCCAAGAAATTCAGCAAATCTGAAGGAGGGTAAATACAGAAAAAAAAAAAAACCAAACCAAGTTTCATCATATTAAACTACTAAACCAAAAATAAAGATAAATCTTGAAAGCAGCTAGGGGAGGGGAAAAAAAAATCACATTACATCCAGAGGAACAATTATTTGAATGGCTACTGAACCATTTCCAAAACCAGTAAAGGCCAGATGACAATGAAACATCACCATGAAATTGCTGAAAGGGGGAAAAAAACTGTCAATCCAGAATTCTATATCCAGAGTTGATACCCTTTGAAATTTAAGATGAAATAAAGACACTTTCACATAAATGAAAGCTGGGAAATTTTGTTTCCAGCAGACATGCTCTACAAGAAATGCTAAAGGAAGTTCTTTAAGCTAAAGAGAAATGACAATAGAAGGAAACTTGGAACTACAAGATGGAATAAAGAGTACCAGAAATGGTAAATATAAAATAAAATATAAATTTATATAACTGTTACCGAGGTTTGAAATAATTCACCTAAATACAAAGTTTTGAAAAATTCACGAAGATGGGAAAACCATGAAAAAAAAGCTGATAAAGATAGAAGTCAGAAAAAACAATCCAACATAAAAATAATCGGTAACTTAGAGAATACAACTGAAGATAAAGATACATTTAGATATATAGTATATGAGGATGCCTCCAAATGAAGAAAGACCCAAATCCATCCACCGAAAGAAGCATACAGTATTCCAGGAAAATATGAAGGAGTATGCTTAACATTAAGACATACACTTTTTAAACTATTAAACTTAAAGGATAAAGAAATAATTTGTCAAGCGAAAAAGCAGGTAAAAAAGTACCTATAAGTGTGGTGAGGGGTGCGGGGATAGAGGGGAGAATCCAATCAGCCTCTGAGTTCTCCTTAGCAAAATTTAAAGCCAGAAGACATTGGCACAATGACAAATGAATGCCCCAAGTAAAGAAAGTGTGTCCCAAGAAAATTTTACCTACCTAAGATATCATTCGGGTATAAAAGCAACATAGAAACAATCTCAAACTTAAAAAAAAAAAAATTGGGCATACACTAATAATGAAAAATTTTGAAAAAGCTGCTTGACAACAAAATCCCACCAATTATGATAAATCAAAATAGTGACATCAAGCCAGGATGTGGAAGCAATCTAAGTGTCCATCGACAGATGAACGGATAAAGAAGATGTGGCACATATGTACAACGGAATATTACTCAGGAACGAAATTGAATTATTTGTAGTGAGGTGGATGGACCTAGAGTCTGTCCTACAGAGTGAAGTAAGTCAGAAAGAGAAAAACAAATACCGTATGCTAACACATATATATGGAATCTAAAAAAAAAAAAAGGTTCTGAAGAACCTAGGAGCAGGACGGGAATAAAGACGCAGACCTACTAGAGAATGGACTTGAAGACACAGGGAGGGGGAAGGGTAAGCTGGGATGAAGTGAGAGAGTGGTATGGACATATATACACTACCAAATGTAAAATAGATAGCTAGTGGGAAGCAGCTGCATCGCATGGGGAGATTAGCTTGGTGCTTTGTGACCACCTAGAGGGGTGGGATAGGGAGGGTGGGAGGGAGATGCAAGAGGGAGGAGATATGGGGATATATGTATGCATATAGTTGATTCATTTTGTTATACAGCAGAAACTAACACAACAATGTAAAGCAATTATACTCCAATAAAGATGTTTAAAAAAATTAGATCGTCATTAACTCTGAGGAAAAACTGGGAAAAAAATTAGTCGTATATCAGCTACAATTTAAGGCGATACAATCAGAAAGAGGGATCTTTCTCCCTTTTCTAATAAGAAACGTAGAGAAAGGGAACCCTGACATTGTAGATTGAGTAAGGAAAATCTATAGGACTGGAGTATCCAAAATGTTTTTTAAAGAAACAGATTGAATGCTTTTTAAAAGTAATATATCAAATGAGTTAGGTAATTAAATAGATGACTTTTTATCACTGCTTTAGAAACATATGTTTAAAAAAATTACCACTTGTTCTACTGACTCATAAATGTATTCAAAATTAAGGTCTTCAAAGATAAATCAGTTGAACTGTTAAAAAAAAAAAAGAATAGAGAACCACATTAAAATGAGTGGTAGCGAGCACTGAATTCATTTTTATGTCAAACCAACACTAAACAACTGTGGAATTATGATGATAAATGTGAATGTTATAAATCTGGATGATGTAAACAGAGTAATCATGAAAAACTGGTATCTCGTAGGAAGAGATAAGAAAAGAAACATGATGATGCTAATGTTCCTATCTTTTAGACCAGGAAGTCAGCAAATATTGTCTAAAATTGAAGCAAGTAGTTAACCACAGAAGATGCAATGACTCCAATCTCTTGACAATTCCAGCATCTCTATTTTTGTATAATGTAAGTGTGGAGCTGCCCATAGCAAGGTTTGCCACCATGTGTGTGTGAACCAAACCAGAATACAGAGCAAGAGACATGGGTGAAGGGAGAGGTATAGACACTTGATGATCTCGTTGCCATTTCTAGATCCGGTTGCATCTAGAATTAACACCTTTTCCTTGGACTTTCTAGTGACATGAGCCAATAATTCCTTTTTTTCATAAGGTAAAAATTAAATTTTTGGCCTTAGAGAATTCTTTCAGAAAATAATCTTTCATAACATACAAAAAAATTGTGGTCCAACAAAACCTTCTATTTCAATTCAGATTTTCTTTTTTTTTAACTCAAAGTTAAATTTAAGTACTTAATAAAAGAATATGTACAGATTAAATCCATCTTTACTAACAATTTCTATCCACCAACTTAATATGTCTGTCAATACTTTTGTATGTGTATATGGAAGAAATGATATTCACTTTGTTTTAAGAATTTTTGTTTCTAGGGGATGTGATTTCATGTTTATTCTTTCAACTTTCATCTTTGTACTTTTCTGCATTGAGTGTATCAGTTTTTGTTTAATATGAGCATATAACACATTTACTATAACAATAGCATGATTTTTAAAAGAGGGCAAGAGGAGAGAAAGAGATTCTAGATGCATATTTATCAACCTATGAATCTGAGGTGATGGAAATAAAATGACTGTTACCTTGATGTTATTTTGTTTTATGTGTTCAAAAATGAGGGGAAAAACTCCACGAGTAAACCAATAAGGAATAAACAAACAGCAGCAAGAAGTTGGGATTCAGATGTAACATAGATGGAAGGGCTCCACCCCCAATCTAAATCATCTAATCTAGTTCTGTCATGTAGATGATGAAACAGGAGCCAGAAGGGCAACCACCCACTGCAGTGAGACAGGGGACCCTCTAGCTCTAGAGCCCTGATCTCTTAACCACCAGCCTCTTACCCTTTACATTCTCTTAACAAGAGTTAACTATATTTTTCTACAGATTTCTTATGGATGAAGCTAAGTGTGTGTGTGTGTGTGTGTGTGTGTGTGTGAGATGAAGGTGCTTGAAACATGGTTGAAAGCTCTGTGACAGAGCCCTGATTGTTTAGGAGGAGGCAGTACTAGCAAAATCAGAAGAATGTGTAACATAGAAATTAGGTGAAAAAGGGACCATTGTTCTTATAACTAATCTTTACATTGAATCTTTTCTAGCAAAGGAGCGGATGTAGCAACAGTTTCAGTTCTATCAAAAAAACCTGACATTTTTGTGAGGAGGCCAAAAAACATGCAGGTTATAAAAATCCTAATCTGCAACCTGGTCACACAGAATATGTCCCCTATAGTCCCTAGAAACCAGCAAATCTCCTAGAAACCTGTTCTCCTACTGGTATACAGAGAATGGCTAATAAGAAGAGATGATCACACACACACACACACACGCACATGCACATGCACACACACACACTTTGTTTATCTGAAGCCAAGAACTGCAATCAACCACCAGCTTCAAAAACTCAGGAGTCAGACCATAGACTGTACCATGACAAGAGAAGGAGAGAGAAAAATATTACTGAAAGACATAGAGATTTTAGATTTAAAATATGGAAAGGAAATAGCTCCTACTTGGCACTTCCACAGTCTAGAAAAGCTATGTTTATCCCAATCACACTTCTAGGTGGCTGTTTTGTCACGTGGGTTTCATCTCCGAGGGTGCCCAGCTTCTGAAATTAAACATGAGTGGAGAATGTCAGAGGGTTCAGAGCGACACTGTGCTGCCTACAGGCCTGAAGGACTCTTGTTGTTGGTTCTGCAGAAGTCGAGATAAACCCTGACGTCTCCCCCCTTCCCAGACACCTTTGGATGAACTGAGGCTACAGATACCACCACACCATCTAAGTCTCCCAGAGCTGCTTCAGCAAAATCAAGAGAGGGAGCATCCTCTCTGGGGAGCGTCTTTCACATGCCTTCCTGTGACGTGTGGCTTATTTATTCCAAGAGGGAGTCCTTTCCCTGACAACATATCTATTTTAGATAATGCTTGTCCAGGAGAGTGGTCTGAGAACAAGAAGTTCAGGTTAAGAAACGAACAGCAGAGACCATTGGGCTGAAGACTAGCAGAAATGAACTTATGAGAGCAGAAAATAACAACACTTTGACATGGACACCTTCATATAGTAGGGCTTAACCATCTGTTGGGCACTGTGTCAAATGCTTTTCATGTGTTATTAATCCTCATGGAAACCATCAGAAGAGGATTCTATCATTATCCCCATTTGCAGATGAGGAAACTGAGGCTTGGAGGAATTAGGTAGCTTGCCCAAAACAGCAACACTAGTGAAGAGACAACTAGAACTAGAACCCTTGTCCACCTGCCTCTGGCTCCTGCTCAGGGAGTGCCATAGACTGAATGTCTGGGTCCTCTACAAATTCATAGGTTGAAACCTAATCCTCAGAGTGAAGGTATTTGGAGGTGGGGTCTTTGGGAGGTGATTAGATCATGGGGGTGGGACCTCATCAGTGGGATAAGTGCCCTTATACAGGAGACCCCTGGGAGCTCCATCATCTCTTCCACCATTAGATCATGGGGGTGGGGCCTCATCAATGTGATAAGTGCCCTTATACAGGAGACCCGTGGGAGCTCCATCATCTCTTCCACCATGTGAGGATACAGCAAGAAGATGGTCATTTATGAACCAGGAAGCAAGCTCTCACCAGACATGGAATAGCCAGCACCTTGATCTTAGATTTCCAAGTCTCCAGAACTGTGAGAAATAAATGTTGGAAATACAGATCATATATGGGGAGAATTTGCCTTCACACATCACTTCAGTGACTTGATACTTGAAATTCCACTAAAGCAGGTAGTTAAACATCATTTTCTACATGAGCCTTGCATTAGCTCTGCTGCTGGCTCTGCATTGGTGGTGGTGGTGGTAGTGAGGGTCTCTGGGGTGGTGCTGCATGGCCAGGCAGAGGGCAGTTCCCACGCTGAACTTTCTTCCTCAAATGTAAAATCATCAAATGAGAAAATTGGATTAAATGATCTCTAAGGGGTGTTTAAGCCCTACAGTGTTATAGTATGATGGGAAAGCAACAAATACTCTATCTTTAAAAAACCTTAACATTTAATGTGGCATTTTTCATTCATCAGATTGGCAAAGACTGAAATTCAAAACACATTGGGCTGATGAATGGATAACAAAACAGGTGCTGTTGACTCACTGGAGGGTGAGTAAACGGGCTTTGAATATCTATAAGAATATAATAATAGGGCTTCCCTGGTGGCACAGTGGGTGAGAGTCCGCCTGCCGATGCAGGGGACACAGGTTCGTGCCCTGGTCCGGGATGATCCCACATGCCGCGAAGCGGCTGGGCCCGTGAGCCATGGCCGCTGAGCCTGCGCGTCCGGAGCCTGTGCTCCGCAACGGGAGAGGCCACAAGAGTGAGAGGCCCGCGTACCACAAAAAAAAAAAAAAAAAAAAAAAAAAAAAAGATTATAATAGTAATAATAAATGATGACAATGACAATCATAATATATTGCAATGCATATACCCATTAACACTGATAAGCCACACATAGGAGATTCTCCTAGACATATATTTGCACATGGAAGATAAATAACAGTGCTATTTATTGTAACAGAGAGCTGGCAATGAACTATATACCCTTTGGTGAGGGCTGGTGCAACAATTGTGTTACCTCCAGTTTTGAACACTACACAGTCATTAAAAAGAAAAAGGTAGATGAACATGAGCTATTAGAGAAGGATCTGCAAAATAAATCATCAAGAGAGAAAAGTGGAGAACAATCCAGTACGCTACCATTTTGTTCAGCTCTATGCTTTGAATGTGTGTGTGTGTGTGCGCACACGCGCACGTGCATGCATGTTCACAGAACTACTCCAGAAGGATTTGCTTGAAAAATAACTATTAACAGTGGATGCCATGTGGAAGGGACTTGGGGAACCAGGATAAAAGGGAGAGTAATTTTTTATTGCAGAGCTTTTCATACTCTGAATTCTTTTGCTTTGTACATGTAATTACTTTATCATAAAAAAAAAAAACCTTGCTCAAAAAATGTTTTTCAGTCTATCAGAGGGTATGACAGACTCTATACGGCAGAGAAATTATGTCAACTATGTCCTATAAAGTATTACATACCCATATACACATACAGCACTATATATAGTATTACATATATGTAATTATTGTCAACTACATTATATATATATGTGTGTGTGTATACACACACACACACACACACACACACTCACACACACGCATACATATACACGTAACATTTGGAGATTTTGTTAGCCCAGCTGGTTAGAAGTAGAAAACTCATGAAATTCCTAGTTACTAGGAGATACTAGTCCTCTCCCAATTTGGAGACATAGCTTCTCCCTTGCATAACCACGTGACCGAGCCTTGGTCAGCCACGTTGCACAATGGACTCTCCAGGATGAAAGATCTCGCTCCCTTTCCCTGTCATCCAAGGCCCAACCTCTCTCCCACATCCTCGAGAAGCGAAGGGAATACATCCAGTATCCGTCCCTGCCTGTGACAAGAAGACATGGGCAGAAAGAGGCCTTATTGTAAGCCACATGGCAGGCAAATGGGCCAACACTTGTTGGCCATGATCTGAAATCTCCGACGTGCACACGAAACAATAAAGCATCTCTGATTCACATTTGTTGAACGTTCTCAAGCCCTGAGAGAAAAGTCAAAAATAGCTAGGAGTCTTGAAACCCTTTAGGAAAAGGCACTTTTTGGCATACTTGTTTTTTCATCATTCAATGAACAAAAAGGTTCACTGTTTCAACCACCAAGAGAACAGCCAAGTTTTTAGAAATGCAGTCACACTTTTGGCTGACAGAGGAGATTTTCCAACTGGGCTTTCATACGCATACTTACGGGTGGTCTGTCCTACCTACCACAGGCTATCCTGTGCCAACAATTTTGTTTGTAAATCTAAGTGTAATAACAAAGCTTGTATACTCACTGAAAGCTAGATGTTCAGGACTTGTGACAAGGGGAATACAAAGGTGCATTGAGATGCCTCCATGGTGAAGAGAAAACCTCGATTCTTTGAAAGAGGTAAAGTTGCTTTAAACAGATCCCTTACATCTTTATGGAGAAGTGTAGCTGACTTGCAATTCCTTCAACAGAAACTTGAGATTGATTTATTTCCACTGGGCAGATTAAATACACAATGTTTTCATGCGGATGACGGGACTTCATAAATTTGTCACTGCCGGGCCATGTGCAGCCTTTGATCTTTCCGTGGGGCCTTGTTTGGAGCCGGGAGCTGGGAGCTGCCTGGGTGTGACACATGTGTCTCTGCATCCATCTCTCCTGCATGTTGAATTTGGCCGTCCTCATCAGAAGGGAAGAGACGGGGCCAGCTCTTAAGAAAGGGCTGCACTGCAAGGGCGAGCCATTTCCATTTTAAAGTGAAGCTGCTCAGAAGCCCCTGGATCAAACTGTCCCGCCCGCCCCCATCTGAAAGGCGAAGGCAGTCTGGTTCCCACGTGTGTCTTCCTCTTAATCACGAGGGTGGATTCTGCCGCTCGGCTTGCTTGGTCATCGTTCCTTTCCTCCCACCCCAAACCTTTAGCACTCCACTTAAAGTGGATGACCCAAGAGAGAAGCACTGTTCAATCCGTGCAATTCACTGAAGTGCAGTGGGTGGCTCCTGAGTTTTCTAAAGGCCAGGCAGGGTGCTGGTACCAGGAACATAAGAGAGTAAGACACCGTCCTCAGCTAGCAGGGAAGACAGACAACCCAACAACAAAGTGGTCAGTGCAACGGAGAGAGACGTGCCCTGCAGACTGCGAGCGATTACCAACAGGTCACAGCCTTAGGGGGCTGTAGGTGCTGGCTGCGGGGAGGGGGGGCGGTCAGTCATGGAGAGCTTCCTGAGGAGGTGGTCCTGAGCTGCTCTTACAGGATGTGGAGGAGTGTGGCCAGCACAAGATGGTGGGGAGAGGCTTCCAGGCAAAAGAGAATGAGCAAAGGCACAGGTATGGGGAAAACAGCACAGAAGGGTAGGGGTGTGCACGGCTGAAGTGTGACATGTGAGGTAGGGGGAGGGCAGGGCAAGAGGTAATGGGAGTATTTGACAGCATGGACTGACCTCTTCGTCTTTTAAAACTAATAATGCTGAAGTTATTTGGAGTTTTATTCCATTTTATAGATGAAGAATCTGGTGGGCCACAGAGGTTGTGATTTATTCAAGGCTCTCCAGCTAGTACTTAGCAACCAGTGCTCAAGTCCTGGTCCATGGGATGCTAAAGCCCTTGACGGCTACATATAGGTTCCCAACAAATGGAACATGCTAGAAACGCTCTGGTAGTCACAAGAAGGTCTGAGGCAATAGAGAAAGGTATCATGTTGCAAGACAAAAACCAAAGCACAGCAAAGACTTCAGTTATTTCCCAATAACTAAAATGCTGAACTTAATTTAAAAGATAATTTTAAAGGCCTTCTAGAAGAATAAATAAGGAAGAATAGCTAAAAATTAATTTGGCATTTAAAAAATAATGCATAACTTGGTCTATCAGAATTTAAAGCAGTATTTTGCTGGAACAAGGACCAACAGCAAATCAAATAGAGCAGATGTTTGATTGGACTCTACAACGTGTGTGTGTGTGTGTGTGTGTGTGTGTGTGTGTGTGTGTGTGTGTGTGTGTGTGTGTGTCATGATCAAATTAGCAATAAGCAGCAAGACAATGGGTAAGGAATTATTATTCAATAAATAATATTGGAAAATTCAGCCATCAACCCAAATTATTATCAAACATCAAAATAGCTATAGACTGATTTAAGTGTAAATGTGGAAGGAAGGAGGGAAGGGAGGGAGGGAGGGAAGGAGGAAGGAAGGAAAAAACTCAAAAATGTAGGTGAACAGCTGAGCTCTGGAAGGAATATCTTCTAACCAGAAATGATTCATGAGAACACAAATGAAACAATAAGTCTGACTACATAGCAACTGTATAATTTTCAAAATAGAATTTTAAAAAGGCAAATGACAACTTAGAAAAGTATTTTCAGCCAGTAGTATAATTATTCTTAATGAACCATGAGATATTTTTAAATCATTGAGGAAATCACTACATTTTAAAATTGGCAAGTGAATAAACCACCAGAAAAGGATGGTCATCCATTCGGCCAGCAGTTGAGGCTGGCTGTGGGCTGGGAGCTCAGCTGGGCTGTAACATGGGATAATGTAACATGTGGATTCTCCAGCACAGAGGTCTCAGGGTGGACAGACTCCTCCCATGGCAGCAGGCTTGTAAGCAAGTGTAAAATGACAGCTAGGTGGCCACTTCTGACCAAACCTGGGTGGTCACATAGCATCACACCCCTGGCATTGTACTGTCATTTTATTGATGGCAAGTGGGTCACTAAGATCAAACCAGACTCATGGGGACGGATACAGATCCCGCAGCTCCATGGGAGGAGTTAGAGAATTTGGGGACATGTTTTAAAACCACTGCAGAGACAGAGAAAATAAACTTATGGTTCCTGAAGGGGAAAGGTCGGGGGAGTGGATAAATTAGGAGTATGGGATTAACAGATACACACTACTATAAATAAAATAGATAACAAGGGTCTACTGTATAACACATGGAACTATATTCAATTTCTTTGTAATAACCTATAATGAAAAAGAATCTGAAAAATAATGTATATATGCATAACAGTCACTTTGCTGTACACTTGAGACCAACTCAATATTGTAAGTCAACTACACTTGAATAAAAAAAAGCACAGCAGAATGAGATATTATTTCTATTACATCTTAAATTTAATTAAAATGTAATTAAAATTAAACAGTTTTAATAATAATATTCAGTGTTGCTAGAACCGTGAACAGCATTTTTTTCTAAGGAAACAATGTTTTTAAGGAAGCAAAGTTTCTAGAACTTTGAAAATGCTTGAGTCTGGTGCCTCAGTAGTTCCCCTTTTAGTAATTATCCTAAGGGTATAATCAAATTTGCAGTCAAACATTTATCAAATATTTATCTACTTGCCATCATTCATACTTTTTAGAAGTACATTCATACTTTTTAAGAAAGTGTGACAATCTACGTTGAGCACTTTTGTTAAATGGATTGTGTTGAATCTATATCAGAGAACATAATGCAGGGTTTATAAATCTTGCTTTTGATGAATATGTAATAACATAGGAAACTGTTCCAGGGCTGTGGAAAAAGGATGATATAAAATTAAATACAGCATATATTTATAAAGTTTATTTTTAAACGCATATCCATTGTATGTGCACAGAAAAAGACTGGAATAGTAAACAGGCAAATGTTAACAGTGACTATGGCCCTGGTGGAGGAAAAAAGGATGATTTTTATTTTCATATGTATACTTCTTTATAGTTTCCAAATGTTTTATAAGGCATATTGTTTTGCCTTTGTATTTAGAAAAATAAATAAGTAACATTGCTTTTTAAAGTAAAGGGGAGAATATTTGATCTACACTCACTCATGGGTGGTAAGAAATTTCTCTGCAGGGTTAGCAGCAGGTTATTCAGAAACGTGCCACAAATCCATTTAAAGATCCTCCTCAAGGTGAGATTTCTCCAGCTGTGCTTCAAAAGCACTTGAAGCTATAATTTTAAATCCTCTAGATACGTCAAATTAAGTTACTCTAGCCGCAATTCAATATATCAAAAAGTTAATAAATAAGACAAGAGAAAGCAAAACAATAAACTCTAAATCAGGGTTTTGGGGGAGGGACTCTTTAAAGAGTTATATGGTCTCAGTAACAATGCAAAGTGTTCACGGAGACCTGCAAGGACCAAGCAAAGCACCATTTCCCGTGGAGATAAAAACATGGCAGCAGCGTCCAGAGACAGCTCGAGGTTAGGGAAGATGAAGCGTTGTATCTGTGGCCCAACTGCAGCTCTTTCCCCTTATTCAAGGTCTCCTGTAAGATGAGCTTCACAACATCCTCTTTGGTGGGGGACAGAGGGAGTGTTAACGAACAAGAACCGTTCCACCAGGATGTGAACCCCACTAAAGTTCACATAGCAGGCAGAAGGGTAGACACACACACCCAGTGGGTTGCTTTGAAGGCTTACAGTTTTACCCAGGATGGCAAAGATGTGTCACACACTTGTACACTCCACTGTCTTGGGACACTGACAGACAGCAATAATCAATCAGAACACTTTCCTGCCAAGTGTAGATTCCTCCTGAAAACCCTTCTTTCAATGGTGCCTAGAATTGACCTGTGAGTAGAAACCAACCTGACAGCTTGCCCCAGACTCAGAATAGACTGGATCCACCAAAAAAAAAAAAAAAGCCTTCTCTGATGTCCTTAACCAGTTCTACCAAAGGATTGCAAAGTCTTTCCTAAGACATCTTTAAATGGACTGCAGATTCCGAATCTATTTTCTAGTGCAACACATAGTCTGTTGGGGGATCTAAGAAAATCAGCACAGTGCCCAACTCCTGTTGGGCTCCGCACCTCATGGCCAGCAAAGTCTGTTTAAGCCCCTACTCCACCACCTCATACCCTTCATTTCACAAAAGAGCAAGGGCTCTGTGTGTCCTACACGCCACCCTCAAGCTCCTTGAGAGGTTGTGTATTCTCCCTTCTCTTCTCACCACCGCTCCACCCGGGAGCGTTTAGGATCTAATTACATTGTCAAGAACGTGATGGACACTCGAGAAATGTTAAAACAATTAATTCAGTAATTGGAAAAAATAGTGACACCTCCATCAATCCAAGTGATCAAACTGGAGGAAGAAGGAGGTTATCCCATGGAGGCCTGTATTGTTCTTCCTAGGCTCAATCCAAATATAAGGGTGTCATGGGGTCTTTCCTGATTTGGGATGCCTGGAACAAGGTCCTCTCTGCTACACAGGAAGTGTGGTGACCACCTGTATCCAGGGTTATCAGCCTTGAGTGCGTTCCACCCGGACAATCCACACTGGAAATGCCCCACAGCCAGAGACTGAAATGAAGAGTCTTTACAGCTGGGCATGGAGCAGCTATCTGCAAGCAGGAAAGGTTAAAATAAATAGTGACTTGAACAAGACCCATCTTGATGAGAAGTCTGCACGGTGCCCAAAGCCCTGGAATGCTCAGCCACTTCAAGGGGAGAGTAAGTGCCCGGTATCTGCAAAGGGGGCAAAGGCCTCAGGCCACTTGCTTTGCAAGTCTGCATGAGAAGCCGTGGCTCAGACTGCCCGGGACCCTGGAGCCCACAGGATAGATGTTTTACGGCCACCACTTCCCCTTCGGTGAAAAACCAGGCGAGCAATCCAGGTCTGGGCGAGGGACCGCCCCTCCCCCCCACCAGATGCTCACTAACGAACCTCCAAACCGATCAGCATCGTCTGTGCCTCCTGGTAGGCGGACCCCCTGTTTCTTTTGAACTCCCCTTGCTTGTTGCTGATGGGACAGGGAGACCTATTTGCAACCACCAGGCTCTCCTCCATGCCACACCCTCCGCCACAACTCCTGAACTGTTGTGTCTGACATTTTGAAAGCTGGATTTCTCCAGCTGCCGTCAGAGGACCAGACACGAGGGTGTAACTTATCCCTGAGCTTCAGCTTGTACCACGAGCATCTTCTAGTCGACTCAGGCTTCAGTCTGCTGTTCACAGATCTCTATTTCCCAGTCACCTCCCATTAGAGACTAAATATGAATTTGTACTGGTTAATGGACTTGACCAGTGGCAAATTTGATTCTGACACAGGGAGGTCTAACGTGGAATTACACTCCATCGCCTTCTAGAACATTTGTAAAATACTCTAGAGCCATCCCCCTCACACCCTACCCATGTGTCTTGCTCTTTCACACACACACACACACACACACACACACACACACACACACAGGTGAATGTGCACCCCTTGATCTTCATTATCTTAGAACAGAGTTTCTCAACCTCAGCACTATTAGCATTTTGGGCGGGATAGTTCCTTGTGGCCAGGGCTGTCCTGTGCATTGTAAGATGTTTGGCAGCACCCCTGGCCTCTGTCACACTAGACACCAGTGGCACCGCCCCAGTGGGACAATCAAAAATCCCTCTGGACATTGCAAATGGCCCCTGGGGAGTAAAATCGTTCCCCGCTCCATTGCAAACCACAGTTTCCTTAGACCTAAAAGGGCCATATCATTTCTAGCTTTTCGTGAAGCCAAGAGATACTAGATGTTGAGTAAGAAAGTTCCCCTTTTACAATTTATTTCCTGGATTAAACAAATCGAGGCGTTTAAGTAGCTGGGAGAAAATCCAAGAATTCCTCTGAGGACGAAGTGTTCTTTCGGACGAGGCAGCCCTCATTCCCTGAGGTTGAGCGATTTAACATACAGTGCAGCGGGGGCCTCGGTGACCCCTTCACCGCACCTTCCTGTCTTATGGGGGGAGGACTTACGGGGAAAGATGGCTTGAGAGGCCCCCGGCATCTCCCCACCGTCCTGCCTTTTCCATTAATATTAGCTCTATCCCAGCCAGCCTCTTTCATTATGTCAGAGTAAGAACAGGAAGGGAGAGAGTTCTCACCAAACAAAACATTTTTTATCAAAAGTAAGAGGAATTCAGGGACTGCCCCTGGCTGGGGGGCTGTTGCCTAGGTCTCCTCCCCTGGGCTCCCTGAGCCCCCTGCAAACTTCACTCTTAACCAGTTAGCACCCTGCACTGGGGTCACAAGTCTGCTGTCGGTCTCTACCCCTAGACTGTGACCTTCCTGAGGGCAGAGGCTTCATCTCATTCAAAGGATCACTCCTTGAGCTTAGCACAGAGATTGGCTCACATTTTTATTTCAATAATAACTGATATATATTTAGTACCTGTACCAAGTGCTAAACACTGTACATTTCATATACCTCATCTCATTCAAACACCCCCCCAAATCCTGAGAGGTGGGTACCGGATTATCCCCACTTTGCAGAGTGGAGATAGAGGTTTGGGGGTTAAATGGCTCGTTCAGAGCCTCCCAGCCTGTGACAGAGACAAAGCCAAGTCCGCAGCCCAGGCTGTTTAGACAAAGCTCTTAATCCCTGAACGCTACCAGGCACTTGATACTTGATGAACTAATGGATGAAAGAACAGATTAAAGTGCCCCCCCAGTGATCTTGCCAATCAGAGAATGTTTGCTAGACTGTGGTGACTGCCAGGTGTCCCTATTCTCTCATCAGAGGGAAATCTGGGGAACTGAGATTCTATCTCGTCTCTCCCTGCTGTGCTGAACACACCCTGGGGGTAGCTGGAAAAGATTCCTTGGAGCTTGGTATTGTTTCTTCTTTAGGACGGAACAGTCACCCCCTCAGTACTGCCCTTCCTGGGCTCACATCCATGACTGTGCCCACCTGCTTCAGGGATGGGATGCTCCTGGCTGCAACTTGGGGAAAGCTGAAGCAGAAGCTGGGGAGTAAACAACCCTGACCAGCACCAAGTTCATTCATTTCAGCAAACATTGATTGATGACGACCCAGCAGCACCTCAGCTGGAAACTGTTCAGATAGTGGTCCTTGCCCTTCAGGCTCCCAGGGCAGCAAGGTAAGGACACAAACCCAAGTAAAGCTAACACAAGCCAAGTCTTGGTAAATGTCATGATCAAGGTCCAAACAACTGAATAAAACAGGCGGAAATGGTTTATTCTGCCCAGAGCGACCAGGAACTGCCTTGGAGAGGAGGCTGGGTGTGAAATAGACTTGAAGAAAGGATGGAGGATTGAGAATCACTAGTGGAGAGGATGCCAGGTGGAAAGGGCTCAGGTAGCAAAACCATGGTGGGCGTGGGTGGAGAGGAAATCAGAGAAAGGTGTTGGGCTCTGCAGGGGCAGGCGGGGGTTGGTGAGGCTCAAATCTAGGCTGGGACCAGACCAAAAGGACACATATTTCTCCATTCAGTGGAGAATTCTTCTCACTTTGTTCAAAGAACAACAACTGATGAGTTTACCTAGTTTTAATTTGGATTCCACCAGAAGCAGATCCTGAAACAAGTATTTGGGCACAAGTTGTTTACTTGGGAGGTGATCCAAGGAAGCACTGGGAAGGCTGTGGGTGATGGAGACAGGGAAGGGAAGGATGCCAGTTCAGGGTGTGTTAATGAGCAGGTTACCAATAGGGGCAACTGGGCCTCTGTCCCACTGGCAGGGCTGTGCTGGAATGGGTCGGACGGATTCACAAGAGCCAGTTGTGTGAATCTCTCCCCAGCTCTGAGTTCAGTGGCATCTGTTGTTAACTTGAATTCTGCCACGGTGGGAGTATTACACCACAGAAATTAGCAAATGCTGCAGATTAAGGCCTTACCTGTGCCCATCCCCTCCCAAAGAGCCTGCTTACCAGCACACACACACTGCCTGCTGGGGCCTCAGAGAGATGATGGGTAGGGGGCAGAGGTCACTGGGGAGCCAGGGTGTTTACCCACCAACACCCATCAGTCATTGGCTGAGAGCCGCTCCAGGAGGGTTACCTGCCCTGTGTTCCTAGAACAGGACAATTACAGTCCCAGTTGAAGAATGCCCTCAGGTGGTGTCTGATTCCATTAGGGCTGCTCTAACACATACCATAGACTGGGTGTTTTTAATAGAGAAATATTAAATAAATGAGAACATTTATTTCTCACAGTTCTGGAGGATGGAATTCCAAGATAAAGGTGCCTGCAAGTTTGGGCCTGCTTCCTGGTCATAAATGACCATCTTCTTGCTGTGTCCTCACATGGCAGAAGTGGGGAGGGAGCTAGCTCTCTGGGAACTCTTATAAGGGCACTAATCCCATTCACCAGGGCTCCACCCTTATGATCCAATCATGACCTCCCAAAGGTACAACCTCCTCATACCATCACACTGGGGGTTTAGAATTTCAACATATGAATTCTGGGGGGACATAAACATGTAGTCTATAGCAGGTGGGCAGCCTCAGTTGCTTGCAATAGAAAACCATTCCCATGTAAGAGCCTAGAGAGGACTGAGGGGTGTGGCCAGGGCCCCAACAGCATCTGTTGTGGGTCTGAACTACCCAGGGGCTACACTGAATAAAATGTCCCCTGCCCTAGGAAAGATTGCTCAGTAAGTGGAATGAAACCCATACACCATCTCCATCAGCTGGCTCCCTTGCCTTTTCCCCATATACACATCTGTAATCCTCTTCCTGATGGCAGACAACCAATTCGTACAGATTTAGCAGATGCACAAACTGTTCTTCACTCACAAACTCACACTTCCTAGGGATATTCTCACTCTACGAGGGCTCCAGAAAGAAGAGTCTTCAGGACCTCCAGAGGTGTTCAAATGGCAAACAAGCCCCATTCCCCACACACGGCCACGCATGCCCAATAATCGATGTTAGTCCTGTTCCCCAAAAAGTAAAATTCGAAATGCAGAAAGTTTAGGGACTGGAAGGTGACAGCTTCCTTAAATAAGTAAGGACATCCCTTCCCAGTGGCAGATACACCACGGCCTGTATCCTCCAGAGCACGGGGTCTTGCTAATAAGCTCTCCCTCTCTGTGTCCCAGTTTTGCCCCTTGGGAAAGCTCATAAGATGAGGCTGTGACAGCAGAAGGATTTTGGATTCGGCTCTTATTTTCATCCGGTGAACTCTGACACGCTCCGTTCCCCCACTGCTTGGGGACTTTGTACGGGTGAAGGAGATATTCTGTCTCTGAAGTGCTGAGAGCTCCTTGGAAGCAAAGACTTGGAGCGAGATAAGGAAGGTCGGACAGAAAATCTCCTGTTACTGGGCTTTGGAAGGGCCAGAGCGACAGAACCCTGGGTAAAGGGGGATAAAGATGAGGAAATAGCTGATATACATTCCTTTGTAGGGTCTGGAGCAGAAAAGGTGAAATAAAGTTTGGAAAAGAGGAGGTGTACAGGTCTCAGTGTCTGACTTCTAGCGTGCTCACCCAAAGAAATGGACGATTACATTCAATGACCTGCCCCCGCAATCCCTGTAAATCATCCTTATCCAGCTTGTGTCCCAAATAACTAATATAATAAACAATGTCTCCTTTACTCAGCACTCCCCAAACCATCCTTTTGTTTAACCACAATTCACAAAAACAATTTCTTCATTGTAAATAAATCCCTAGGCTCTACAATATGCCCTGATCCAGGAAAACACAGGAACATATTTTATAAGCTCCGTGTATTTCCAAACAAGGGACATTGTTTAACCATAGAAATGCTATTTTAAAGAATCCTCCTGACAGTAAACCCTAGACAGCATCTTCTGGTGGAAAAATAAAGGTGGCACAAAAGTGAGATGCCTTGTGGAAGGAAAGCTGGCAAAGGGAATTCAGGGTTGTTTGTTCCATCTATTCAGCCCATTGCCCAAGGGTCTTAGAGCGTGACTGGAAGCTCTGAGGCCACATTGGAGAGGCTTCCGGGCTGCACTGGCTGGATGGGAAGTGTGACCAGCCTGGACAGGCAATGACAGCTTCCAGGCTGCCATGGCAGACAGGTTTCCTTCATGGAGCCGGGATCAAAGGTGGCGCTGGTCCCGGGTGCATGGACACTTCAGCACAGCCCCTGTAGGGAAGGCAAAGCTGCCTGTACTGTCACACAAAGCCATGCCTCTCTCCCTCTCTCCTAACTGGCAGGGCAGGGGGGAGGATTTGGTGGAAGGTGGGACCATCTGGGCTTTCTCTGCTCCTTCTCTCCACCACCAGAGCCGGTTTACCAGCACCCCACCACCCACTGGGGACCCCTGAGAGATGGTGTCCTCCTGAAAGCAGACAGCACTGTGGGAGCTTGGGTACTGACCCACCAACACCCACCAATCACTGGCTGAGGGCTGCTCCAGGAGGGTTACCTGCCCAGCATCCCATGCTGCCCTGGGCTGGGACAAGCACGCTTCGAGCCACAGAATGCTCTCTGGCTGGGACCCTCAGCGGCTTCGCTGTAGCGAACTCGTAGCACATAAGGCAACGGGGAGGTGTGGGGGAGTGGCCAGGGCCCTAACAGCATCAGCTATGGAGCTGGATGACCCAGGGGCTACAGTGAATACAATGTCCCCGGCCCATGCTCCAAGGTCTTAATATTATGAATTATTTTTGTTAGAACCATTTCTGAGATGTGACACACCTCTCTGCCCTACAGAGAACCCTCAGGACCTAACCAACGCCTTTCTCTTGCTCAGTTACTGAGTCCACGGAAAGGACGTAGGGCCAAGAGATGGATCCTGTGATCTCAGCCCCGTGGACCCCCCCCTCAAACAACCTCCAGCCAGGCAGCCCTCAGGCTGACCAAAGCTCCCCACGCCCTCCCCCAATTATCTGCTGCTTCCGCTCAAGAGACAAAGTGCCTGGGGGAGGACGGAGCCTGAGCTCTTCAGCCGCAAGGGAAGGAGCCAGGGACCACTCCCCAGAGAGGTGCCCAACCCTCGACAATGCCCAAGGAATGCTCTGTGGCCCCTACACTCAGTGGCCTCAGACGCCGTATCTGTCCACAGTTCCTAAGCATTCAGTCTCCTCCTGTCACTTGCTTTTCCGCATCTGATTTTCCTGGATCCTTCAGCCCAGTATCTCTGTTCTCCTGCCCATCGTGAACGTGAACGGCAATGACTTGGGGAAAAAGGCCATCTCGATGACTTAGCACTCTTTGCTTTCCACATCATTCTTAAGTCAATAAGCCGTACACCCGGCGGCTGCACACACTTGCTCCACGAATCAGTAAGGCCTACAGGGATTGTGCTTGTGTGGGTGGGGCTAGGGGAGCCCGCTGCTCTGGGTCTGTCTGCCTGTTTCCAGTAGCATCCAGCTGCACCCCTCCTGCTCTCTCGGGCCACAGCTTAAAGAGTAGAACTCAGGACCCAGGCCAAGCCATTCAGCTTCTTCCATTTTCCTGTCCTAGGGCTCCTTAGTGGTAGTGAGGGGGTAGCGGCAGGGGGAGGTGGGAGAGGGCAGGGATTGAGCTAGGCTGGTCCCATCATAATTGTCTCCACAGTTTTTCTGGGCATTCTGGGGCAAGGTCACTTACTCTCCTCTGCTATGGAGTTCCTCAAAGGAAGTGAGGCCAGGAGATGATGCCCTGAATGGAGCTACGGTGAAACCAGATGTATCCCCTGGACTTTCAGCTTAAAATAAACAGAAACTCTCTTCAGGCATTAAACACTTGGAACTGGATTTTCCATCACTCACATCTTCGAAAAGAGTCTCAACCAACAGGCCTTGTAGCAGACATTTTCCTTGCTTTCTAGAGGATTTTCCATCATCTTCTGAGATGACAGATGCTGCTCAATGATCAGCTTTGCTGGTGGTAGTTGGGACCATCTGTGCAGCAGCCACGTATGGTGGGGCCCTGCCCGCTCCCTTCCCAGCTTCCCTCGACCTTTGCTCCCAGCCTCTGCTCAAGCCAGAAACCTGGGGGTCATCCCTGGTTCCTCTTTGTCCCTTGCTCTTTGAATCCAATCAGTCATCATGTCTGATTAATTCCATGTCCAGGCAGCTCTCAAATGCACCCACTACTTTCCCTTTCCTCTGACATCACCCTAATCTGAGCGTCTGTCACCTCTTATGGGGGCCCCTAAAATAGTCCCTAACCAGTTTCTCCCTCTACACCTGCCCCATCTAACCCTTTCTCCCCCAACACCCAAGTGAAATTGCAAACTGTAAGTCAAATCATTATGTCTGCCCCTCCCCTATTAAATCCTTTGCGTGTGTGTTAAACCACCTACACTGCTCTGGCTGCACCAGCCCCCTTGTGGTCTCTGGAATGTACCAAGCTCTTTTCTGCCTCTAGCCTGTATGAGTTTCCTATTGCTGCTGAAACAAATCACCACAAACCCAGTAGCGTAAAACAACACAAATTTATCTTCTGGTTCTGTAGGTCAGAAGTCTCAGACAGGTCTCATGGGGCTAAAGTCCACGTGTCTGCAGGACTGCTCTCCTTTCTGGGGCTCTGGGGGAGAATCTGTTTCCCTCACTCTTAATCTTATAGAAGCTTCTTGCATTCCTTGGCTCATGGCCCCCTCCTCCTTCTTCAAACATTGCAACTCTCTGATCCTTTTTCTAATGTCATATCCTTCTCTGGCTGCAGCAGGGAAATGTCTCTGCTTTTAAGGACTCAGGTGATTAGACTGGGCCCACCCAGATCATCCAGGATATCCTTCCATCTCAAGGTCCATAACCTTCATCTGCAAAGTCCCTTGTGCAACATCAGGTAAGATATTCACAGGTACTGATTTTGTACTGATTTCACTGTATGCCCACAGCAATGTCAGTCACAGGGTATTTGATGAATGAATTTGATGAATGAATGAATTTGATGAATGAATGAATGAAATTGGCATTGAACTTTAAGCTTAGCCCTGCCTCCTTCTTCAGGACAAATCCTGGCCTGACGCAGAATGGATTTCGGGAGCTCTGACCTGGATTTCTGGGATTCAGTACCCAGCCTCCCTTGCCGTGACTCCACCCCTGCCCCGTCCCCAGTCAGGAGGCCACGTGTCCCCTCTGATCCTGTGAGCCAAGCCCCTGGCGGAACCACTGCTTTATCCGCCCTTGTCCACATGATTCCTGGATTAGGGTCTACTCTTGACCTCTGCTGGCGAGGGGTGCATTTCCTTCCTAGCACTTCTCAGAATTACTAATTTTACATGTCATATCTATCTCCTTCAGTAAGCAGTGTACCAGGAGGACAGTGTTTGCTTCTCTTTTGTTCCCTGTTGGATCCGCAAGACCCCACCTAGTGCCTGGTTCCCTCCCTCCCCAGACACTCAGTGGCTGCTGGTGACTGCACGGAGACCCTGACACTTCCGTCCTGTGTAGACCACCCAGGACTGCCCATGGATTGCTTCCCTTCTCCACACTGGAGCTCCCCAACACTGACTGCCCTGTGCACTGACCCCAGGTCCTCCAGAGGCCACAGCTGGACTTCCTCTTCCCATTTCTAGTCCAGTTCCCTTGCCTCTATTCCATGCTGTAGGAATTTTACCTCTAATGCATATTCTGGGATGAATACCAACCTCAGGAATGGGCACGAGTCCAGAGAGAATAATATAGGCTCTACTCAAGCAATATTTATTGAGCACCTGATCTGTGCCAGGTCTTCTGTTGAGAGTTGCACCAAACTGAGCAACCACAGAAACTACCCTTGAGAATCCCCCCAAATGGCAAAGAAACAAGTAACTACCCTAGAATGATAAATGCTCCAATTCTCTTGCCACAGCTATGGGGGCCGGGGCAGAAAAGCCAAGAGTCTCCAGTTGTCTCTCCACCAGACCATCCTGTTAAGGGGAGCGCTCAGGGTTAGGCTGCCCCGCCCTGGCTTAGGGAGAGGGGAGGCTGTGAGAGCCCATGGAAAGGTTAAGGGTCAAAGCAAGGAGTGTGAACAGAATTTTACTTCTCATTTAAATGTAATTCATGTCTCATTCCAGCAAGACAGAGGCTCAGGCTCAGATGTTGCAAAGATTTTAGAAATTGTAAGGTCGGTTCTGCAAACAGGTACTCATCTCTCAGGTGAGGATCTGCATGTCTGACTTCACGGAAGGTCTATAGGAGGAATGAAGGCAACAGAAGCAGGGTGACTGGAGCAGGGCCAGAGTTGCCAAACTAGGAAAGAGGATACAGTTCCCCTGCGCCCTACTTCTCAGAGACTCTTCCTCAGATGCCAAAGTGCTCAGTGGGGAAAATTGCAAAACAGTAGTAAAAAGGTTTTCAAGTTGGAAAATGCAGCCCTGAAGTTAACCGAGGCACCAGCCAGCTCGCGGCATTCCGTCATTTGTCAGCTGAGATGGGGAGATCCCAGAGCAGCCGGTGAACCGGCAGGCAGATGACACCGGGATGAGATGTGTCATCCCTCCCCTTGGTCTTGCTTGCCCATGGACCCCCATCAGAGGGTTGATGGGAAGACATTTGCAGACCTGGTACGTTTCTCCAACTCGCAAGCTGCTGTTAGTCCTTTACTCTGGGCCTCCGTTGTGGCTGACACAGAGTTTTACTAATGCAAAGTGACCTGCCAAACCATTTTGGCCATGTTTTGCTGGAAGCCAGAGAGAGGACAAAGAACGCTATAAAAAATAACAAGCAAAGCAGAATGCCCTGCCTGTCTCCCTGAGGTGACACCAGCTATTTTCCCATGAAAATAAAGGGAGCAAGGAATAATTAAGAGAAGGGGGAGGGGAGACGCAAAGAAACCCATCTGTAAAAACAGGAGGATTTTCAATGACTTTTCAGTAGCAAAGGAACAATTATTATAGTCTTCTGAGGGGATTCAGAATTCCAGAAAATGGAGAGACCTCGAAAGTGAATCAATGCTGTTGTTGTTTTTGTTGTTTAACCAGCCTTCCCAAATGTTATGTGAGCCTCAGAATAAGTTTTAAGAACTGCCACTCTGTTCTCGGATGTGAAGGGGTCTCCACGGGGCTTCTACCCTAATCTGGGTAAGTAAAGAGTGGATTAAGCCGGTAATTTTCAGTAGCTGAAAAAGAACTACAAAGGCACAAGTGCTACCAATTATATCTCAACACAAACCCGTGCCTCCTTAAGCCTGGATGCAGACAAGGCAAACAATTTCATAGTCAACCAGGGTGTTCTCGGGGAGACCTGGGAACATGCTGTGCGCATTAAAGGGGAGATATCTCGCATGTGCAATTACTCAACACATCTTTAAAAGTGTAAACACTTGTTCACATGTGGAGAAGTTTAGAGCTGCGAGGGCTTGGAAAACCCACCTGGCAGGCGGGTTCCCTCCATCACTCCCCAGTTGCGGAACCGTTCTCCAAGCCCACTGTTCTTCCCAGAGCCAAACCCAAGTCAGCAGAGAAATCACCAAGGACCGGCGGGGGGCAGGAGTTCGTGCGCGCGCTATTTTTAGCCAGAGCACTCCCTCTTCCCCTGTCTGGATTGACCCGCTCCCATAAACCTTGCCTCCATCTCTCCCCCCACAAACCCCCCACCTCGCTGCCTCGGGGAGCTGGGAGCTCGCAGAGATGCCATCTGGCCTTGGCTAGCTGCTCTCTTCACCTCTGAGGGGCACGGAGGATACTGAGGTTTCCAAAGAAATGCAGCGGAAGATGACCGCCCAGCTGTTTTTTGGAAACAGTAGACTGTGTGGCCTCAAAGACGACCCACCATGCATGGAAAAATCATCTCTCCCCACGTGCTCAACAAAGGAATGTATAGAACCCAAGGACCCCAGCCTATAATGACGGGAATCAAATGGCAATGAAGCAAGGTTTGTTCTATCCTGTCAGCCTCTTGCCTGGCTCACTTGAGAAACACACTCGTATACACATAACAGATGAGTCACACGTCAAATGTGGAAAAGATCCATTAGATCGCGCTGCTCAGCTGGCTGTCCAACGGAGAGGGCACGGCTGCGCCTCCTTTCCCGGGGCTGGCGTTACATGTCTCCGGCAAGAAGCTGATGGTTTTGCTTTTCTGATTTAATTTGCCATTGTGAGCCCACTGGGGAGGGAGCAAAGCTCATTCCCTGGCCTCTCAGATCCCCACGCATTCTAGGCGCTGGTCTAGGAGACCAAGTACTCTAAATTCAGAGGGAAATACATTCCCCGCCGTGGAAAAATGGCAACAAATCCATGAGAAATTAAAATTTCACTTGAAATGGAAATTTTACCATCACCAAAATCCACCAGATTTTGGACTGGGGGGTTGGGAAAGAGGTTTCCAAAATGAAATGATGTCTACAAGTTGTTTGTTTTAAAGGATGTAATCTACTGTAAAAATGAAATAATCATCCCACCTGAATAAGAGTTATTTCTCTTCCAGCAGACCTTTTCCAGGCTCTATAATTTTACTGTTAATGGGCAGAGGGAACGGAATCAGCTAGGTAATGGGCACCCCTAGCACTGAAGTCATTTAATTAGCACCAGTAAATGAGAGTTACCCAGGTGCTGGAGCACAATTAGCTGTGCCCAAAACATCTCCCACGTCGCTCGGCCAGTAATTAGAGCCAAGGATGGGGAGCTAAGCACCCTGGGAGAAGAATCCACCCCAGCCAGGGACAGGACCAGGCCAGAGGTCTAGCTCTGCAGCAGGCGGAGCAATGCTAGCACCCCAAATCCCAGGAAGGCATCACGCTTGAAGCAGAGGCAAAGAAATGAGTGAAAGAATCACATAATAAATGATAACAATATAGTGTTCTCCAAGTACTAATAGGCGTTATCTGGGGAACTTCCCTGGCAATCCAGTGGTTAAGGCTCCATGCTCTCAAGGCAGGGCGCACGGGTTCAATCCCCGGTCGGGGAACTAAGATCCCGCATGCTGCCTGGCGTGGCCAAAAAAAAAAGTTATCTGGGCTCTGAAGCCATATCGTCTAGGTTTGAATCCTAGCTACATGCTTTGAGTAAGTGACTAAGATCTTTCTGTCTCAGTTTACTCATCTGCAAAATGGGTATAGTAAACTCTCCCTGAGGTTTAAATGAGTTAATATGTATAAAGTGCTTAGAAGAGTGACTGGGAGGGACATGGTAAGCCTTTCATAAATGTTATTCTTACAACAACAACTATAATATTTTTTGTTATTCTTGTTATCATTATATATTAATCTCACTTTATTTTGACACAGCCAGGGCATCATGGCTGCCCATGGTCATCCAGCCACAGTGGTGGAATAAGCAGAGTAGTAGTAGTAATTGCAGTAATAATAATAATAAGAAGAGGTTCTACTTAACGCCTACCATGTGCCAGATTTTCACCTAGCTGCTCTATCTGACTCCTCTCCTCTGACCTAGGTGTGGCCCACAGGTCAATTCCAGCCTGCCCCGTTTTTGTAAATGAGGTTTTACTGGCACTCAACCATGCCCACTTGTCCACATATTGTCTGTAGCTGCTTTGGGCCATGACAAAAGACTTGAGCAGTCCCTAGAGACCATACAGACCTCAAAGCCTAGAATATTCCCAGCTGGCCCTTTAGTTAGCTTAAATTCATTCTCATAATAACCTGTGAGGTAGGTTTTCTTTGTTTCCTATTTTCAGATAAGGAGACCAGGCTTCAAAGAAGGTCAAGAATATGCCTAAAGTCTTTCCTGCAGGGGCTAGACCTCATTTGACTCCAATATATCGCCTCTTCCGGCCACACTCTCCTGGATCCAGGAGCCCAGAGTGTGTTCTCAGCTCTGGGTCCATCACCGTCTGCCGAGGTGGGGGAGAGGTGAGCTGGACACAGCCAGGTGGGCGGCTGCTGGTCAGGTGCTCTCCTTCCCCTGGAGAGAACGATCATGAGCAGGGTGAAGTCCTTCAGGGCAGGGACAGTCTCGGTCACACACTCTCCTCCTCCAGTAGTTTGACACCAGTTTAATAAACACGCCAGTAGTTTATTCATGGTCCCTGCCGAGGCTCCACTGTGTGAGGCACGAGGGTGACAGAAGCAGGTGCTCCGCTGGGGACGGTTTCAGGGCTGTGACAAGGAATCGGCATTGAGTTACTCCTTGGAGACCGGTTGGTAACATTCGATTACCAAATGGTGTGGTAATTACCCAGAGATCTGTCAAATTTCAAATGTGTTCAGAAAGGGGAGGTTATTGCTACCACATGTGGTGGATGTTAAGAAGCATTTTCCTTGTTGGAAAAGTGCCCCCGATTGCAAAGTCCTTGAAGACAAAAGGTTCATCTCAACTCCCCTCAGGTGGTTGCCCATCTCAGAGACACAGGTGTCGGATGGGTGGGAGGGCCCACAGCGCTGGGCTTGGAAGGGAGAACGTGGCCTGGGTTGGCTATGTAGGCTTGGGCAAGCCCCTGCCCCTCTCTTCAACGATAAAGTGATCCTTATGAATCTGAAGTTCCCATGCTCCAAAATCAAATTCCATTTGCTGCAAGGGAGGCTGTCCTCAGTAGCATGACAATTTAGTGAGCATGTGGCCTTTGAGGTGAATTCATATCCTTGTTCTGCTGTGTGAGCTTGGGCAGGTCGGTTAGCTACTCTGTGCCGCTTTCTCCTCACTTGTAAAATGGTGAGCACAGAGGTGCCCACCTCTGCTATTTTAATCCTACTTTGAGTAAAGAGACAGCCCCAGTGTCTGGTCCATGATGAATACCACACACATCATACACGTACACACATTATTTATTACTTTTTTCATTACAAGCGCACCTTTTTCCCACTTGGGATAAGCTCTGAGAGATCATTTTATAAGGAAGTCCATTGCAAGCCTGTCTAGTCAGGATCAAGGTCACTAAAAGACCTGGTTCTGGTGCAGAATCTTTCTGCACTTTCTGATCTCAACCTACATCTCCAAGTTGTGAAGCTGGGCTGAAAATTCTGGGGCCTCTGGGGAAAAGGGGTGGGAGGTTTGTATGTTTTTGTTTTTCCCTCCGCTCCTCTGACTTCGCTTCTGCCGGCTCCGGGACCAGCCAGTGGGTCTCTCCGGGCTTCTTGCCAGGTCCAATTTGAGGAGCTGACCTCAGAGTCCTCAAACGGGGTAGAAGTTAAAAGCACTCAGTGTAGGCACCAAATATTGGTTCCGATCTGCTTTCCTCACTGCCTAGGACATTCCCCTCCCCTGTCCTCCTAGGTTTACTCCTTCCATAGAGGCTGATTGAGCACCTATGGTCCGTTCCAGTGAACAGAGAAAGGTCCCTTCACTGGAGCCCATGCTCCTTTGGAGGGTGTGAAGGAGATATACTAAAAATACAGATAAAGAGGTACTATAATACATGTCAATAAGTGATGTAAAGAATAATTAAACACAGAACAGAGGTAACGATGAGGCTTCCTCTTCATTTCAGGTACGGTAAGTCCCCTACATACGAATGCACTCCATTGAAGAGCACATTCGTAAGTCCAATTTGTTTGTAAGTCCAACCAAGTTAGCCTAGGTACCCAACTAACACAATCGGCTATATAGTACTGTACTGTAATACAGTATATAATAATACTTCTATAATACTTTTTTATAATACTTTTCACACAAATCATAATGTATAATATGTTCACACAAATCATACATAAAAAACAAATAAACACAAAAAATAAAGAAAACATTTTTAATCTTACAGTCCCTTGAAAAGTACAGTAACGCTACAACAGCTGGCATACAGGGGCTGGCATCGGGTGAACAGGCAAGAAGAGTTACTGACTGGAGGAGGGAGGGAAGATGGGAGATGGTAGAGCTGAAGGATGGTCAGCAATAAGAGACGGAGGGCAAGCTGCAACGTCACTCACGCCTGATGTTGACGGAACACACGTTCGCATCTTTGAAAGTTCGTAACTTGAAGGTTCATATGTAGGGGACTTGCAGTACTTGAAGAGGGCCTCTTTGATCAGCAGAGACCAGAAAGAAGTGAGGGCATGAGCCCAGTAAATATTTGGGGGAAGAGAATTCTAGGAAAAGACATGAACAAAGGCCCTGAGGTGGGAGCATGCTTGGGGGCTAGAGAAACATTAAGGGGCTGGTGGGGTATAGAGAGGGGGTAAAGGGAGAGAAGCAGGGCATGAGGTCGAGAGCTGGTGGGGGGCCAGGTTGGGTGAGGCCTTTCAAGCCACGGTGAGGACGTGTGCTTTGAGGGTGAGGAGGAGCCTCTGGAGGCTCCTGGGCAAAGGTTTGAAATCCAACTCAAGTTCAAAACCCAGTTCTGTCACTTACTAGCTACTTGACCTTGGGTACTTAATGTTTTTGTACCTCAATTTCCTAGTCTGTTAAATGGGGCTGACAACGCAGTCCGTTTCATGATATCGCTTGTTTTGAAAATCCAAGTTTATTCTAATGCAACTTATGATATGCCAGGGAACAATCTGAGCATATTTGAGCAATTTCATGCTTGGCTATCCATGATTTCAACTGCAAAACACAAAGTGAACAGAAAACTGCACCCAGGTGAATGAAGTCCAGTATGGACACACAAATGCACACACACACGCCCCAAACATCTCCCAGATGCCTCAGTTCACTGCCTGTGTTGGGGGCCACACCCTCCCCAGGTGATGTCACAATTTTCCCTTTCAGAAAACCCTCCTTTTACCACGTCACACTAACTCACAAGCTGACCCTGTCTGACTCTTCCGACACCCATGTCTACAGCACACTTTGTCTTTTCCAAGGTGTGGTATTTATGTATTTTGCCAGCACATTGATTTTTAGGAATGCATATGCCACATTATAGCAGAACTGACTGTAGTACTCACCTCCTAGAATTATTGTGACTATTCAAAGTAGTTAGTACTTACAAAGCAATTACATGTCTAGCTAGCACATACTTATTGCTATAAGGACTTACCCTGCTTACCGCTGCTGTAAGTTATTGTTATCGTTATCAGTGGCATGCCCTCTCAAAGGGCCACTCCGGCAGCTGGGTTGAGAACAGGCTGTAAGTGGGCAAGAGTGGAAACCCAGAGACCGCTTAGGAGAATGTTGCAAAAATCCAGTTGAGCCAGGATGGCAGCTTGGATGAGACTGTAACAGTAATGTGGGGAGATGCGGTTGGATTCTACTGGGAAGGTTTATCCAACCAAATTTACTGATGGACGGGGTGTGGGAGTGGGATGGGAGAGAAAGGATGACTCCAAAGATGTTGGCTTGAGCCAAGGAAGGATGGTAGTGTTCTCCCCTTCGATGGGGAAGGTTGTGGAAAGAGCAGGGTTTGGGGTAATCAAGTGCACTATTTTGGACCTGTTCACCATGATGCCTCTTAGCTATTCACGGGGAGGTACCATGGGGCCTGTCGTTTCCTCCACTCCTTTCTTTACTGTCCCTGAATGAAGAGAGCTGACCTGCCTTGGGCTCCCCATCACCCTGGTTTTCCTTCCTCCCAGCAGTTCTCAGCTTTTTGGTACAGCATTCTTTGCTAGACTATAAGCATCATGAAGACGGAACCATGACTTATTCGCCACTTGATTTCCAGAGCACGCGGTAAGTGCTCAATAAATATGTCCTGAAATAAGTGAGTGGGTGAGTAGTGTGGAGGCATCACTTCTCGTTACAGAGTGGCTTCGCCATCACCCCCAGGAATGGCTGTGTTCTGCCAATGGGCTGGACCACCAGCCCATCAAGGAACAGGACCAGGATGCGGCAGGAATCTGGCCAGATCCAGGGCTCCTCAGCGGGGATGCTACTGGTGTTTTGAATAAAATCCCTCTTCTAACAGGACACCTGGCATCCTAGAGCCCAGAAAAGTCATGCCTGACTCACTCCCTGCACCCTGTGAGAACAAAACACCCTGGTGGAGAACCACAGCTCCAGTATCTTATTACAGGGGCCCCCACCATTTCCATTGAAAGTGTCCTGCAGTCTGAAAAAGACAGAAACACCACTAACAAAGCACAGATTTTTACTAATAGAAACACAAATGTTACAGAGTAAATCCTCTGGTTTTTACTAATACAAGTGTTTAGAAAGGTAGGGTAAAATTTTAGTGATAACATGACCAACTATCCGGATTTGCCTGGGACTTTCCGCATGTTAGCTTCCCCAGAAATCCCTCAGGCCCGGGCAAACCCAGATGGCTGGTCATGGTGGTACCACCCTGAACCTCACAGAGTCTGTGCACTTTTCCAAAAGCTGACCTCCAGTCCTGGTGTGCAGAGACCTTTCCTGTTACAGATTAGAGGATCAACCTCAGAGAGGCATGTGACTCTGCCCTTGGCACCCAGCGAGGTTTTTCTACGAGAGTGAATTCCCACTGGCAACACCAAAGTGAAATGCAAATTCAATACAGTCCACCATATCCTTCCATCTTCTTAAGGAATTAATCCACTCTCTGTTTAGCTCTGGCTATAGCTCCTGGCTGTTTCTAGGAGTCACCAGAGCGTGGCAGACAGCAGGGACCTCACAATGAGATGATAACTAGGGTCCTGAGATCTGTACCCCATGTCTTACTGGATCAACAGTGAAGCTATACCCAGGGATGACTAGATGAATCTGGGAAAATATGACATCGGCAAATCCTGTTTCAGGGGCTTTAGTTTCTTGCTAACTATGAAGTAAATTCAGCTGCTTGTTAAATTACACACTGAGATATTTAAGAAAGCAGGGGGAAATTAGCAATGACAGCTATTTCATTTAAATTTTTTAAAGTAGGGATAAATGAATATAAGGCCTGTTCCCAGGCTCCAGGCATATCTGCCTATCAAGTTACCTTTAACTTGGCTATTAAAATGCAGCGGGGAGCGCCTGGATGCAGTCACATGAAAAGCACCTTGGAGGCTATCTCACAGTTGGCCGCACTCGCAGAACAAGAAGGGCCTTTCATGCAGGGATGTGGGCGCCTGGGGAGCTCAGCGAGGCTCGGGCGTCTCAGCGTTCCAAAGTGGGACTTCATATCACAGCCACTCAGGTGGAAAGGGGGCAGCTGGCCTGTCCCTCCTCCGCTCCCGCCTAAGGTCACAGATGAATAGAGCCCGATTGAGGAGTACAGCTGGCCTCACAGGCGGCTCAGTGATGTGCAGAGGAGGGTGTCCTGTTCGTAGATAAGGTTGGAGTCAGGGAGGCTGTGGGCTTCCCGGGGCGGTCAGTTGACAGCAACAGAGACAACACCGCATTGTGGAGAAGGGCCAGCTCACTTTTGGGCAGAATGAAGCCAGGAGGACAGCACAGCTCACGTGGGCGCTGATGGGAAGGATGCCTCAAACTCCTCCCAGGAGGCTTAGCCTCCAAGAGCTAAGAGCACTTGTCCCGGGCGCCCCAGTCATTTTCCACTCTACACAACTGAGACAATACAAACCCCATTTGAGAGCTATGCCAAGCACACTGGTTAAGAGCGCAGGCTGTGGAGGCCGACTTCAGCTCCTGCACGTGCTAGGTGCTCAATTAACAGTTGCTACTCCTCACTATTATGGACAAACTGTGATGGTAGCAGCAGCTGGTAGCAAACGCTCCTCTTAAAAGAACGAGCAAATCAGTACAGTCCTGGAGTGGAACTAAGCTGGCTCAAAGTGTCAACCCAGGTGACTGCAAAGTGCCCACAACACTGGATGTCCCTGAAGGAGGGAGCACCACACAGAGAGAGCTCCTGGCCCCAAATCCAATCAGTCACAGGGATAGCAGCTCCCCGCCAGGAGTGCTGGCAAACGTGGGCTTCCCCTGTACCCAGCACGAGGAATCCCTGGGGTAAATTCAGAGCAGCACTGTCTCTGCCACAAGGGTTACAGCTGCACTGGAATCCTGCCTTTGCCCACTGACTCAGAGCTCTTTAGATCTGTTTCTTCATCTAATGATGCCCAGCCACAAGACTGGCAGAATGCCACAGACATAGTAAGTGATCAATAAATGCTGGCTTATTAACAAATTCAGATTAGTTGGGAAAATTGTATTGGTTTAAATGCCTGGGTTAAATTTCTGTAATTATCAAAATATTAAGCAAACTATTCTTGAACCTACAGAATACAATTTTATACCAACAGGACAGTTGAATAAAAGGGCACTATTCAGCAGAAGCAATCCATCACCTACTGAATGTCAGTGTAATCTACCTCTTTTCTACTCTGTTTCCATACATGGCCCTTCTTCATCTCCTCTGCCTCCAGCAAACTACTCCCCTTCTTGCTGTGAAATCAGAAAAATGGGAGGAATAATTTGCAATTTTTTTCCCAATTCTAATTAACATAGTTTTCTATTAGCAGGAGACACAAATTAGGCAATATATTATGGAGGAAATCGCTTAATAACCCCACAAGGTTTAGAGTAGATAATTAAGGATTGAAGAATCACTTAGAAAAATTTCCATAAGGATTAACTGTAGCAGAGAAATGCAGTAGATAAAACTTAAGAGTGAAGGTTTCTTGATTAATTACAATGAAACTTTTTGTTAATCCTAAAAGATGACAGAGGGCAGTAGAAGGGGAAGCCACAAAGGAAATGGAGAAGAAGCCCACAGACACAGGGGAACATCCCTGAGAGTAGTTTTACAAGAGCCAGGGAAATGTTCAAGAAGGCAATGATTGGTAGCATCCAGTGACTTTTCATCCAGGATAAAGATTGAAGAGAATTTGGCATCTAGAAGCCTATGGCTGTCCTTACTCAGAGCATTCTCAGTGAAGTGATGGAGACAAAGGCAAGTTACAGCACAGGAGGGATAAAAAGTTTTAGGAGACAACACACAGAGTCTACCTTTTAGAGAATTTTGTAGGAAAGAGAATGAGAAAGTAAGAACTACACCTTGACAGAAGGGCAAGGTCAAGGGAAGTTGTTTTGTTTGTTTGTGGTGTGTGTTTCCCATTTGATTGTTTTAGGAGAGGGAGGAGAGCTTTACTAAGAAGCAGGTAGAGGGGTAATAACTGACTAGATAAGGATGAGAGGGTATAACAAGGTCCTGGGGTGACCTGGGAAGATTGAGTCCAGTGACAGTTGGAAGGACTGGTCCAGGGGTGGAGAAAAGAAAGGAGGATGGGAAGAGATATGGATAAGTTTGGAGGTGATGGGGGAAGGAACGTAATGGAATTCATAGCCGAGCTTCTCATGTTCTTTGATCTCAAGACCATCCTCCTCAGCCATGGCATGAAGTGGGGGTGGGGCATGAAGAGAAAGTGGCAAAGGTTGAAACAAATCCCTTGCAAATGACAAGGGGATCAGGGATGGTGTATATTTTCTTACTGTATAACAAGTCACCATAAACTTAGCAGCTTAAAACAATTCACACTATTGCCTCAGTCTCTGTGGGTGAGGAGCATGAACACTGTTCACACGGGTTCTCTGCTCAGGGTCTCACGAGGCTACAATTGAGGTGTTGCCTGGGCTGTGCTCTCATCTGGAAGCTTGACTGGGGCAGAATCTGCTTCCGAGTTCATTCAAGTTGTTGGAAAAATGCATTTCTTTGCAGCTGTGTGACTGAGGACCCCAGCTTCTTGCTGGATGTCAGCTGGAGGCCACCCACAGTTCTCTGCCACAGGAATGTCTTCAACAAGCCACTCATTTCCTCAAGCCTGCAAGGAGAGTCCCTCCCTCCAGTGTGGTAAGATAGATTCTTACATAATGGAACACACTCATGGCAGTGACATCCTATCACCTTTTCCATATCCTACGGTTAGAAGCGAGTCACAGGTTCTGTCCATGCTCAAGGGGAAGGCATAATAGAAAGGCACAAGCACCAGGAGTAGGATCACCGGGCGACACCTAAGGGTCTGTGCGTCACAGATGGAGACAAAGACAGCAGATGAGTAGCAAGGCCCAGCGGAATCCAGAATCACATTAGTCAGATCTGGAAACTTTTCTAGAAGTTTCTAGAGAGAGCTTAGCTTAGGAAGAAGAACAGAGAAGGCAGACGATTTGATTCATGCAGGGCTGGAGACTGGTGTTTGGGGGTGGGGGAACCAAAGATGCTTCATAAAAGTCACTAATGATGCGTCGGTGCCAGGGAAGAAAGGGTGCTGCTGTACAGGTAGGGAGGGAGGGCTGTGCAGAGAGTGGGGCTCGCAGAGCTCAAGAGGTGGGCTTATTGGAAGCCAAGGACAGCGGGGAGCCAATAGGAGCTTGTGAGTGGAGGGTAAGGCGTCCAAAGTTATATTTACAGAAGCAGGGAAGACAAGGACCTGCATATGCCCATGGGTTTGAAGTCTAAAGACAGAATTCAGGGATGTGAAAGCCTCCAGTCTTGGAGGGCTTATCCTCAGGGACTTGAAAATCTGGCAAGACTATCCATACCCCAAACTTGGGAAGAGTGTGGACCAGACATCAAAGACATAGGAGACTACGCACATCTCCAGCTGCTAAGAGAGTGCCCCGTAGGCCGTGGCTCTATCAGTCTCAGAGAATTTGTAGAGCTGTTCCAGGCACAATGCCCAGGTTCAGTAAATAGCTCTGCCAGGTCAATAGCTCACAGATGGAAAGTCTTGGCATCACCTATGGCTCCTCTCTTACACCCTAAATAGGTCAGTTACATCTTCAAAATCAATCCTGAGTCACACCACTGCCCTTAGGCTATGCTACCATCACCTCTCTCCTGAAACCTAAAAGAGCATTTGAACTTGCGAATTTCCAACATTTCCTCTTAGGCCACTTTCAATTCAGCAGCCAGAGGGTTCTCGTGAAGTACAAATCAGGTCATATCACACACCTGCTCGAAATTCTCCCAGGACTCACCACCTCACCAGAGGAGAACTAAACTCCTTTCCACAGACTCACAGACCTGGCATGGCTGGTTCCCATTACTTTTCCTGCCACCTCTCTGCCGTGTCCCCTGTTGCGTACTGCTCTCTTTTTTCTTCCTTCAATGTATCGAGCACATACCCACCTCAGGGCCTTTGCATTTACGTGCCATCTGCCTGAACACGGTCACCCTGGACCGTTCGTTTTCTTGCCTCATTCCTCTCAACTTCTGAAAGAGTCTTCCCTGACGACCCTTCCAGAAGAGCCGCCCCGTGACCTGCCCCTCACTCGGCTGTACTTGTCATTAGAACACTCCCTCTCAACTTAAGTCTTATCGTACTGTGGCTCCTCCACGAGAACGTGAGGCGTGGGAGGGCAGGGGCTACATCTGTATTGTTGACCATCACATATCCCTGGCTCCTAGGAAAGTCTCTAATGGTAGTGGAGACTCAACAACTATTTGCTGATGCACTGACCGAATGAACGGAAGGAAGGAAGCTAACGGTTACTTAGTTTATTCCCCATTTTACAGGGGAAGGCAGTCAGCACAGTGCAGCCAGGGTGTCCAGAATTTGAATGTAGTGCAGAAATAACATAATATTGTACATTAACTATATTTCAATCTAGTGCAGAGATTAGAGCAAATCCTCCTGGCATTAAGCACTTCCTCAGCTAAGACTGAGGGACCCTTAGCTTCTCTACTCACTGTCAGCTAGAGACAGTAATATTTAGTTCCCGAAGGAGAAACTTCTTGTCACTGAAAGGTTAAAAAAGTTGGTTATCTGTGTTTCTTTAGTCCAGGTTTTCAAGAACCCAAGTACCAAGTACCCAAGTACTTTCATGTCCTGATGGAATTACTTCTGCCTAAGTTTTCAATAACCGTGGGGTGACGGAGGCAGTAGTATCCCTGCCCCTGACCTTGAGTTTCCAATCTCAGCCTTCATTGACAAAGGCACATCATTTTTACAACTGTACGAAATGAAATCACCAGTGCTTTCCCTTCCTTCCTACACTGACTGTCTTCACGGCTGGAAACAACGCCTGGTTGTTGGGTCAGAGAGCTGCAAATGGACTAGTAGGGCTGAATCAGCAAACTGTGTTCCGTGTGTACACACTGCCACTGGGAAGATGACAAACAGACCCCAAGAACAATGAGCTCCAGGCACACGATTCTGGAAGTGTGTGAATGTCTAATTCTGACTTACACTCTTGGTAATGAAAGCGAGGCAGAGAAATGCCAAGAACACACAAAGAATTTACTGTCAATGCATTTTTACTGCAATTGTTTAGGTACTCTTTTAATCAAGTTATAATTGCTGTTGAGAAATTAACACGTGGGTACCTCTCTACAATCCTACAAGCTCTAATTACACTCACAGTGTCAAAAGAGCACCACGTGGTACCGAAACAAAACTTCAAAATTGAAAATTTGTTTCCCCAATGAGGTTTTTCAGCTTCTACACCACCCGCATTATTTCATTAAGGAGGTCCTATGTTGAAATACAAATATCCACAGAATCTGAGGTCAGCCTCCTCATGAATTGTTTGAATTGTTCAAACACTTCATCAAGCATGCATTAGCCTTGGCCTGTATACCTCTGGGGGTGGTGAACTTACTACTTACTAAGGAAGTCCTTTAACAAAACTGGACTCTGCCTCCTGATAAATTCCATCCAAGATCTAAGACCTGTCTTTTGGGGCTACACATTCTGCGTGTAACTTTTCTCCCACTTGACAGGCTTTCAGACACTTGAAATGAGATGCCCTGGAGAAGGTCATCAGGGATGGGTACCAGATTGAAAATGGGGTGTTTTAGATGGAGTTCCCAGAAAAGTCCATGAGATGAAGGCAAGTGATATAGTAAGGCTTCAGGGGAGACAAGGAAGGAGGGAGGAATCTAAACAAGTGGGGAATTTCAGGCAAAGCTCCACAAAACCCTAAAGCTAAGGAAAGCTTCAGAGCTGCCTATTCTGAGCCAGGACTGCTGGGCTTTCATACTCCCATCCTGAGAATCATTGGTCAAGGACTCCCGTAGGCGGGGAGGGTCAGTATAAACTCTCAGGCATTGCAACTCTGCACATGTCATCAAAGTGTTCCAGTATCCCACGGGACGTTCTCCAAAGAAAAGTCATAGGAGCCCACTCTCAGAGGCAACAGCATCTGACACCTAGAGACAGTTGCACACACTGGTAAAAAGAGATCTGAGGTGGGTATTTTTGGAGCAATAACATTTTTGACTGCAAAAATAATAATTGGAAGTCACCTAGTGGACTGTGAAAATCCCAGCTGCTTTCCATCACTCAGCAATGAGAAAACTTGAAGCAAGGCTCTCATCTCACAGGTAGAAGATGGAAAGGTTCCTCTCTGGAAAACTGATCAGCTCAACAGAAAAATCCAGAAGTGCTGAAGGTTTAGGTTTCCCCAGTGAAGAAGCTGGATCAACCTACAGTGAGCACACAAATAACGCACACGCATACACACTAACACACACACCTAAACGTAAAAGCTCTCAAACATAAGAAATCAAGGAGTACCGTCAACTTAAAGAAAGACTGTAAGCCAGAGATCAAAGCTAACAAAATAAAAAAGTTGTGGGAAATCAAAGCAATGTTTTTTTTTTTTAAAGAACACTATAATTGCTATTCTCAGAAAGCCAAGAGGAATTATTTTACTCATGACATAAGAATCAGAGGTTATAAAAAAGGAGTAGTCATAAAACAGGAACAATAAAAAAATCTTTGAGTTAAAAGGCAGAGAGCAGGAATGAAAGATTCGATTATAATTTTGGAAGATAAAGGTGAAGAACAAGAAAAAACTAGAGAGGTAGGAAATAAAGAGAAAAGAAAATTAGAACGCAATTCCAGGAGGTCCAACATTCTGGAATAGAGGTGTTCCAAAAGAGAGGACTGAGACAACTGTGGGGAGAAAATCATTTTTAAAAACTCAAGCATCAGACTTCTCAAACCGTTAGACCATAGGGCAAAGCTTTCAAAATTCTAAGGAAAGATGGCTTCCAAGTTAGAATTCCATTTCCAACCAGACATCAATTAAACTTGAAGGTAGAATAAAGACATTCTTAGCTACACAAGTTCTCCAAACTATACTTTTCACACATCTTTTTCTCTGGAAGCTTCAGAGCATGTGCTCCACACATTCACACACAAGTATTTATATTTATATCTATGTAACAAAGCAGGAAAAAGAAGAAATGGGATTCAAGAAGCAGGGGCCACAATATGGGAGAAAGGGAATATCTGATGGTGATTAAGGAGATAGCGGATGACCACCAAGTAACAAACCTGGAGGGCGGACAGACCTGGCTGGAGTGAGAGAATGTAGAGCAACAAAACGGATGAAGGATGTCTCCACAAAAAGGATAAAATTGAGAGATCAGTTGATGAGTTAGAATATCCTGAGAGAAGATTTATACTTCTGATGAAATGTTTGGGGGTACAAGAAAAAAAAATGTGGTCATAGTACGCTAGCTGGCTCAGCTCAAAATACACCGTTATGACAAGGTCAATATTACATATTGAATATTCTAACTGAAAAATGATGATGTAACTGTTGGGGAGGGTGTGGGAAGAGAAATGGGGAAATTGTGGGAAGTAGGCATGGACAAGACAGTTTAGAGTCTTTACCTTCAACGGTATTAGGCCAATCGACAACCTCTAGAACTAATAAGAAAAAAATAAAAATGTGGAAGTATGTATTAGTTCTCTGTCGCTGCTGTAACAAAATACCAAAAACCTAGTAGCTTAAAACAACACAAATTTATTGCCTTACTGCTCTGTAGATTAGAAGTCTGAAATGGGTCTCCCTGGGCTAAAGTCAAGGTGTCGACAGGGTCGTGTTCCTTTCTGGAGGCTCTAGGGGAGAATCCATTTCCTTGCTTCTCACACTCCTAGTGGTTGCCTACCTTCCTTGGCCCATGGCTTCCTTCCTCCATTTTCAAAGCCTGAAATGGTGGGTCAAGTCTGACTTCTAACTTCTGCCTCCCTCTTCCACTTTTAAGTCCCTTGTGATTACACTGGACCCATCCAGATAATCCTGGGTAATCTCCCTATTTTAAGGTAAACTGATTAGCCGCCTTAATTCCACTGTCAATCTTACCTCCCCTTCTACTGCATAACCTAACATATTCACAGGTTCCAGGAATTCGGACGTGGACATCTTTGGGAGTCATTATTCTGCCAACCACAGAGAGAAAATGTGTTCCTGGGAAAAGTGATGTAAAACTATAAAAGAGTGGCAAGTATCTCCTCTTAGAGAGAGGAATTGAGGTTACGGAGGGGTAGGGTAGAGGGCAGCTGTTCTCCCTATAAACTAGTACTACTATTTGCCTTTTTAAAAAAACCCTATGTTAATGTATAACTTTAATTAAAAAAAAGCAATTAAATTACAAAATAAAACTGCCACAGCCAGGGAGGAATTTTAAACCCGTCAGAGACATGATGAGATTTGCCTTTTAGCAAGCTCCCTCTTGAAGATGATTCAGGGGTCAGGGTTAAAAACTAAACTCACCCATCAGTGATATGCCTGGGGAAACAACTCAAGAAGATGAAAAGAAATGTCTCTATTGAGGTCTGGACAGCGTGATCAAAACCCTGCCGAGGAAATCTGAAAAGAAAAGAGAACTCAAAGACGGCATATTTAAAACCAGCATCCGGAAACTTCAGAACCCGTACCTGGGCTCAGCTCCACAGCAATGTCTACCTGATCTCTTACTATAGACCAGAGCCCCCTGGGGAAGGGGCCAGGCCTCCATTATGGCTGGGTATAAACAAGGACCTGCTAAGCCCTTGCACAAACAGTGACCCACAGTTTGTAACTACAAAGTCATCCCTATCAGGTCTCCCTGAAGTTCTCGTGGCAGTCGTGGCACTAACAGAGCATTTTTTGTTCTCTTGGCTATTGCCTTCCAAATATTTCCTTAATTTAAAATTAATGCAGACTTCAGTAGCAAGACAAGGAAAATCAGACCTGAAGAGGTAATGGTCCATTGAAACAAACACCGACTCCTTTCACTGGCTTTTTACATTTTTGTATCGTAAAGATAATGGGCAGTGATTCATTCCACCAAGAAGGAAGTAGTTCAAAGTTAAAATTCTTTCAGTTCAGTTCCCAGCATTAACTCTGCATATGTGTGTGTGTGTGTGTGTGTGTGTGTGTGTGTGTGTGTGTGTGTATGTGTGTTGGATGTTACCGTAACAGCTAACACAGGAGAGTGCTTGAATGTTCACCAGGTTGAAGTAAACAGTATTCTCACCCTTGTTTTATATATAAAGAAACCAAGGCTCAGAAAGATTAGAGAACTTGTGAAGGACGTTCAGCGAGTGAGTGAGTGAGTCGGGGGTTTGAACCCCCTGTCTCTCTGACCCTCAAATTTGTACTGTTTCTCTGCATCATGCTGCCTTTGGGGCAATGCAGCTCAAAGCCTTTCACAGGACAGGGGTTCAGAAACACCAATCAGAGCAGAGCCCAGCTTGCAAGTCAGGGGCAAAATTACTAGCAGAAAACATGACGCCATTGTGTGGATGTCATGAAAACCACCGTCATCGACAAAAGAACCAGACCAGACATCTCAGAACAATGAGCCACTCCCCATAGCTCCACCTTCCATCTGTTGCTACTGATTCCTCCAAGCATTCCCTGGTGAAGAAGAGATCCCACTGTCAGGGGCTTAAAAGAAATTTGGAAGAGAAAGATCTAACATAGATTTTTTTAATCCAGTGCATGTTTTGAGAAGGGTAGCCATTCACACATTTTAGTGACCAAACACCTTGGTCCCCGTCAAGGCTCATTAGCACCCAGGGGAATCAGGATCTAAGATGGTGACCTAATCCAGGATGGATACACAGAATTCCCTGGTCCTGCCTAGTGGCATTATCAGCAATGTATTTACTGATACCACCTTCATTTTCCTTAAAATATTCGAAAGTGAATTGGGAGTATATGGGTATTATTTAGTCAACTTTCTGCAGACGGGCTGCCCCAAGAGCAGGAGTTGGCTGACTTTTTCTGTAAAGGGCCAGATAGTAAACATTTTAGGCTTTGCAAGCCGTACAGTCTGTGTCACAACTACGTAACTCTGTCGTCGTAATGTGAAAGCCGGCATGGACAATATATAAATGAGTGAACGTGGCTGTATTCTGATAAAACTTTATTTACGGACACTAAATTTGGACTTGAATTTTCATGTGTCACAGAATATTGTGTTTTGTATCTTTTCCCAACCATTTAAAAATGTAAACATCATTTTTTTTTTTTTTTCACTCACAGGCCATAGAGAAACAGGCAGCAGGGTAGATTTGCCAACCCTTGCCCTAGATGATTTCAGGTTCATTTCAGGCAGGTGCAGGCTTCTGTGCTTCTTCTTGGATCATGACACATCATGAAAAACTTCAAACCACTTTTACGCTTTTGTCCTTCTAGGAAATGGTATTCATGACTCCCACCTCTTTGATCAAGTCAGAATGGCAAGAACAACTCTATTACTGCCAAGGATAAGAGCAGCAGTCCACCAGGGAGAAACAAGGTGGTGGGAGAAAAGAATAAATCATTTATTTATCCTCTAAACATGAAGGAGGGGAAAGGGGCAAGAAGGTGAAAACAGAAATGAGGAAATACACAAGTAAATACGGTCTATGGCAGTTTAGACTATCTGCCTAGCTGTTCCACACTGAGGGTCGAGGCAGATACTCTTCCATATCTCTGCCCACTTCCCACATTTCTGGCGTGCCACCTTTGGCAGGGCCTTAGACAAGTCACTTTTGCTTTTAGAGTCCCATTCTCCAAAAGGTAAATTGAGGACACTAGCATAGGTCTCTTCCTATCCGCAAAGATCTGATGGCTCTATCCTCCATGACAGTCATTTCTCCAGCTCCAGAAACAGTCCCCAATTTTCCCTGAGCATCTGCTCCACATTTGCTCAGACCATGTGGTCTGGAGGCAGCTCTACATCCACCTCTGGGGTGGGTGGGACATACCACCCAGGCCCAAGCCCATCGGCATGTTGTATTTCCCCAGCCACCACGATTGCTTCAGGAGCAGGCGTGAGACCCAATCAGGGAGACTCAGCATCACTTCTAATGAAAATTAGGGGCAGCAGCAGGCACTCAGTCTCAACATGAGGAGGATGTTAGATTTGGAGTTGTCACCTTCAGTGGAAAACCTGGAATAGCTGAGGACAACCCGATGGAATAAAGTCAACGTCATGGAAGGCAGAGTCAAGAAATCAGGGGAACCAAACCCTTGCAGCATTGCTGGTACCCTGAATCTAGCTGGCATCCTGAAGTTTTCAGGGATTAAAAAAAAACACACAAAAACCTATATGGCTTAAGCCAGTTGAAATTGGGTTTCCTGTCACTTTCTCCCAAAAGAATCCTGACACCAGAGCTGGGAGCGGTTTTGAGACCGTCTTTACTGGAAGCCAAGCTAAAATTTGAGACTGCCGCTCCCAACTGATATACGATATAAATTATAGCATTATCTCCTCCACCCCACCCTCCATCTCGGCACAGACTGGTAACTTGTTACACAACTGGGACATGATGTGGTAACCTCTGCCCACCCTCACTCTTTCTTCCATCGTGTGTGAATAAAGGAAATAAGAATTATTAAAAAAGGAATCCTTCAAAACTTTTCTATTTACCCAATACACACAGGTCATTACACATATAGCAGGCACTCGATAAACACTTGCTGAATGACTGAATAAAGAGAAGAACATTGCTTGTGCAGACTAATAAGTAGTTTCTTTTCTTTAACACTCCCAACAGAACAAACAGTGGACAAAAGCATAAGAAGAAAGGAGATGATTGATTTTATTGAGTTATCCTTGGTACAGGACACATCTGTTGAAGTCAGTTCCGGCTTTCCTGATGTAAGAGGGACACAGAGTACTTGGAGAGGGTACAGAGATTAAACTAACGATGGACTGAAAGCACACACTTTTAGCCAGGGTAAGAGAATTGATAGCAGCAAAGAACAACGAAAGAGACACTTATTACCTAACAAACGTACAGAATCCAAGAGTTTAGAGTTCATCTGATCTAAAACCCTTCTCATGTTACAGAAGGGGAAACTGAGGCTTCCAGAACTGTAGTAATAGGTGGAATGCCAAGGCTTCTGAGACGTATTCTAGGATTTTAGTTTTCAAACCTATTAGTTGGTTGTGAAATTAATTAGTGGATTTTGATCATTATTTTTTATGAGCAAGTGAGAATGGAACAGAATAGAAAAAAAAAATCCAAGCACATTTTCTGTAATAAGAGTAGGTATTATTGCATAAATTTCGTTTTGTGTACTGGGTCAGGAAGTAAAATGTATCTCACGCTATGAATCAAGTTTCTAAAAGTTTGTAAACCATGGATCTAGGCAGATGACAGCATTGACTGATCATCCATTATGTTTAAAGTCCAGCAGAGAAAACCTGCCTAGTGCCCAAATACCATGTTTATAACAGTGAGTGCAAACCCGGCCAATCATCAGAATCACCTGGGGAGGTTTTTAAAATACAGGTTCCTGAGTGCCACTTCTAGAGATTCTTAAAGTCTGGAATGATTTTTGTATTTTTAAAAGTTTCTCAGGAAGTACTCATGCACAGATTAGTTTTGGGATCAGACATCACTTTGAAGGAGAAAAGTTAGCAGAGGACCATTCTTCATTGGATCAATCTACAAAGTGCCACAGGAGTGAACAGAGAGAGCACCCCCAATTTGTCTTACGGAGCACAGACACATGTGGTTACTGTGGAGTGCAATGGTTGCATCACGTACCACCCATGGCTGTTTACAAACAGAGATTTAAGGTTTCCTGGAGACCTAGAGAAGGCAATGGGAAGGGAAGTAAAAGAGGAAAGCCAAGAACCCTCAAGAGAGGCTAGTATTATTCTGATGCCAAAACCAGACAAATGCATCACAAGAAAAACAAAAATGAAAGACAAATATCTCTTATGAATATGGATGCAAAAACCCTCAACAAAATACTAAAAAGTATTGTACACCATGACCAAGTGGAATTTATCCCAAGAATGCGATGTTGGTTTAACGCTCCCCAAGTCAATGAATGTAATACACCATGTCAATAGAATAAAAAACAAAAGCCACACGATTAGTTCAGTTTATACAGAAAAAGCATCTGACAAAACCTAACAATGCTTCCTCATAAAAATTCTCAACAAACTAGGAATAGGAGGGAACTTCCTCAACTGAATAAGGGCATCTATGAAAAGCCCACAGGTAACATCATACTTAAGAGTGAAAGCTGGATGCTTTCCCCCTAAAGTCAGGCACAAGACAAGAATATTTGTTCTTGCCACTTATAATCAACATTGTACTGAAGATTATAACCAGAGCTATTAAGCAAGAAAAAGAAATAAAGAAACCCATATTGAAAGGAAAACTGTCTCTACTCACAGGTGACATGACCCTGTGTGTAGAAAATACTAACAAAGCCACCAGAAAAAAAGTATTAGAACAAATAAATGAGTCCAGCAAGGTTATAAGATACGAGGTCAATATACAAAAATAAAAGTGTTCCTATATACTGACAATGATAAATCTAAAAATGAAATTAAGAAAACAATTCCACTTACAATAGCATCTAAAAGAATAAGAGAGTTGGGAATATATTTGCCAAAAGAAGTGTAAAACATACTGTAAAAATTACAAAGCATTATTGAAAAAATTAAATAGATCTAAATAAATGGGAAAACATTCCATGGTCATGGAGCAAAAGACTTACTATTGTTAAGATGGCCACATTCCTTAAAGTGATCTACAGATTCAATGCAATTCCTAGCAGAATCCCAGCTTGTTTCTTTGTAGAAACTGACAAATGAATCCTAAAATTCATATGGAATTCCAAAGGACTCAGAATAGTCAAAACAATCTCGAAAAAGAATGAAGTTGGAGGACTCACACTTCTGATTTCAAAACTTAATACAAAGCAACAGTAACAGGGTGGTATTGGCATAATGATAGACGGGCAACAGTGTGATACTGGTAGCAGTTTGGTCCAAAGCACTAGTGTTGTATTGGCATAATGACAGTTGTAAGGAATAGAATTGAGAGTTCACAAATAAACCTATGTGTCTATGGTTAACTGATTTCAGCGAGAGTACCAGGACCACTCAATGGAGAAAGAATAATCTTTTCAACAAATGGTACTGGGACAACTGGAGAGCTACAAGAAAAGAATGAAGTTGCACTCTTACCTTAACACCACATTTTTAAAAAAAAACTCCAAATGAATAAAAGACCTAAATGTAATAACTAAAACCATAAAACTCTTAAAAGAGAACAGAGGGGTAAACCATGGTCTCAGATTTTGCAATGGATTCTTAGGTATGACACCAAAAGCATGAGTAACAAAATAAGAAAGAGATAAATTGGACTTCATTGTAATTTAAAACTTTTGTGCTTTTCCAAAGGATACTATCGAGAAAGTAAAAAGACAACCCACAGAATGGGAGAAGCTACCTGCAAATCATATATCTGATAAGAGACTTGTATCTAGTACATAATACAAAGAACTCCTAGAACTCAATAATAAAAAGACAAAAAAAAAAAAAAACCAAACAATTAAAAATGGGTCAAAGATCTATCTGAATAGACATTTCTCCAAAGAAGATATACAAATGGCCAATAAGCACATGAAAAGATGCTCAACATCATTAGTCATCAGAGAAATGCAAATCAGACCCACAATGAGATACTTCTTCACCCAGAGAATGGCTACAATCTAAAAGACAGATAACAACAAGTGTTGGTGAAGATGTGGAAAAAGCAAAAACTTCATACACTGCTGGTGAGAATGTAAAATGGTACAGCTACTTTTGGAAAACAGTCTGAAAAGGGAAGTCCTGATACATGATACAACAAAAATAAACCTTAAAAATACGATGCTAAGTGAAAGAAGCCATTCACAAAAGATCACACATTATATGATTCCATTTATATTAAATCTCTTCAATAAGCAAATCTACAGAATCAGAAAAGTAGACACTGGTTTCCAGGGGCTGGGGTGTTGGGGGAAACGAGGAGTGGCGGATAATGGCTATAGGATTTCTTTTTGAGGTTTAGATCTTTTAAAATTTATTCTAGTGATAGTTGCACATATCTGTGAATATAGTAAAAACCACTGAATTATACCATTTATGTAGGTACATAAATTATATCTCAACAAAGCTATTAAAACGAACAAACAAACTACTTTCTAGACAGGGGATAGCATACTATTCCAAGGGAAACTACATCTTACAGATAACTTACTTCATGGCAAGACACGTCTGTACGGATACCAGGTCTAGGAACTCAAGGAGGCTGGACAGAAAGACGACAGGAAGAGGCAGGAAGGAAGGGCTGTGGAAGTTGCTGAGTCCCCATTATGAAACAATCAGGCATCTGAATTACACACATAGTTTTTGACAGATACTGTTTGATATGTGGTTTCTATGCAAGATGACTTGGGTTTTTGAGCCATTTAATGCTAGAGTTACGTATGCACTTGTCATAATCCCTTAGAAGGAAAATCCTTGAGATCAGGGCTCTTACTGTATCCTGAGGGTCCCCATGTCTCCAGTGGCACATATTAGGTGCTCAACAAAAATCTGTGGAATGGTAGAGTCTCCTTAAAAGCGACATCTGTGTCCGAGTGGGTTGTATAGCACCCATATATCCAATGTGCTCTACCATCGCTTTCTTTGTCTGTGGCATGGAAAGTAGGGTTGTGCTGTGTGGATTTAATAAAATAATACACATCCAGCACTTAGCAATCGGCCTGAAATGAAGAAAGCATGGACGTTCAGGCCACTCTTGTACTATTGTGATTATTGTTGTTGCTATTATTTTTGTTGTTGCATACAGTGACTACTCAGTAAATCTTGATTCGTTCAATAAAGAGGTGAAGTACAAAAAAGAAATCACCGTCAGTGAAGATTTTTAAGCTCTGTGCCCACAGAGCTGGAGACCTTCTCTGCAGGTCTTAAATATCTTAAATGATGATCTGTCTGCCCTATAAGCATGGTCTTGACTTAAATTAACCTGAAGACAAAGGGACATCCAAGGATCCTCCCAGCAGACAAGTTGTGCATGGCTTCTACACACAGCGTGAGTGAAAATAACTCAGTGACATCAAAGAGGCCAGCAGAACACTCCTCCAGGAATTTTTTTTGAGGAATAAAACAATAGGTCACATGAACTTGGCTCTTTGGTTTCCAAAGCACTGACCAAATGCATTGCTCACCAGCAACTCTGGAATATTTGATTCCCTAATAGGGTTTTCAAGGGTGCGTCATGCTGAATCGTACACTGGATGCTTTTTGTTTTATTCCATCCTGGCAAGTATGGGCTCCAGACGTCAACATGAGGATTTGAGGGGCCAACTCTTCCCCAGTTGCACCTGCACAATTTTCAGATCCAAAACCTGCATCCAGCATCAGCCCTGGTAATGACAGTGAAGAGTTCTTTATCAGGTTCCTCCCAGCGAGTGTGACACACCCTCCATCACAAGCTCTGTGGGACTGGAATGATCACGACGGCACTTGAATGACTCAGAATGAACTGGTGCCTTCTCACAGCTACCTGGTCACAGGTGCGGTATCTGTCTTCAGGAAGGCAGCACAAATTACTTGACATTTATTCATATTTTCATTGCTGGTGGGGTGGGAAGTAGGAAGTAAAGTTTTTTTATAAACCCAGAACAGTTCTCCCATGACAATGTGTGAAACACAAAGCTGTACTATTGGAGAGGGTGTGCTTATTGGATTCTTGTGGGTGAAATGAGAAACTTGTCAATGAACAGGACTGGCATCTGCTCATTCTGAAAGGTGTGTCAGGGGAGCTCTTGTGGCAATTTGCTACTGTTTCATACAAAGCAATAAAGGGAATAAAGTCCATGTGTAATAAATAAATAAAGTCCATGTGTAAGCATGTGTTACCCTTCTTTCTTTAGATAGCCTTTTGAGTGAATTTCGCATGAGGAAACAAGCAAAGCAAGAGGAATGGTTTACAATCCACCATCATGCTAACCTTCATGCATCTTGGGATACTGAACACAATAAACTCAACCTGGCTGAGGACCTGCCATAATGTAGCTAGTGCCTTTTCCTTAAGAGCCAACCACTGGCTTTTCCATTCTAAAGAAGTAAAAATGATCTTCTGAACTTTGCCTCTGACATGTTCATAAACTCACAAACCTTTCCTCAGCATATTCTAATACACATGTGTACAGATGAAAACCCCGAGTTTAGTGCAAAGACAAAAAGATCCAAGCGTGACATCAAAGACCTGGGTTCGAGCCCAAGTTCTGCCCTGTAATAACCAAGAGTTTAGGGTTGTTCCTCAACCGCTTTGAACTTCAGGTTCCTCATCGTAAAATGAGGATATCTTCATTTAAAATCCCCATGGCAGGATATTTGTAAGGATTCAGTGAGAGGAGGGATGTAAGAGATGGCTTCAAGCTGCTGCTTCCAACATTTCATGTGTTTTCTGTATTCTTTTCATAATTATAGTAAAATGCAATTATCTGAGTTTAGTGCCAATCAGCATAAGGAGATTATAACCACCGTTCAAGGTAAGAGCTCCTGCTTCACCTACTGAACATTCTTAAGTTCTGCATTTGGATGCTCAGGGCCAGCAGTGACCAGATCCAGCACCTAGACTGTATCTATTGGGGTCTTTGTAACCCAAGTGGTCCCTGTGGAGGATCCTTCACTTTACAGGAAACTCAGGTAGAGGGTCAAAAAACGTGTGATCTCAGCGTCATCCAGTGGAGTCAGATGTCCTTCAGGCCATCCCACTGGGGTCTGGACCTCAGTGCAGGATGTGACCTTCTACTTCATTTCTCCAGGAACTCGATTTCAGTAGGTTTGGTTAGTTCCTGGAGCTGGGAAAACCCTGAATAATGAACTCTCAGTAACTAAACTCATAAAAGATTGGTATATAACCAGAATGCCACCTGGAGCTGGGAAAACCCTGAATAATGAACTCTCAGTAACTAAACTCATAAAAGACTGGTATATAACCAGAATGCCAATGTATGGATTTTTAATGAGAAACAGTAAACTGTTAACAGACTGGAATGATCCCATTGACAGGTCAATGAATTCCTTCCCCGAAATAAGGAAAACCACATTCGAATAAGGTGACTACTGAGTCAGAATAAAGGAATACCACTGTTCTTAATGCATCTTCTTCATAAAAGGTATTTTGAGGCATTCCCCTCCCACCCATTCTGGAGTAGCTGGAGAACTCTAGAGAACACCATTGCTTGAACTGTTTAGTTAAGTCTTCTGTACCACGTTGGGTATACGGTGAACATGTCCTTTTTCTCTCTCCCAAACGTGTTCTTGGCCTCCATGCCAGGCATTGCGCCAAGTGTTTTGATGACATTTCCGTTCAACCCTTCCAGTGACGGTATGAGGAAAGGCGGATCGTTATCACTGTGTCACGTACACCGAAGTTTAAGAGGAGACACTTGCCCAAGGATACAGTAGTAAGTGGAAAAACCAGGACTCAGACTCAGGCAGTCTGATCCACGTTCTCAACTATGAAATTCTACCATCCGTAGTGGACTAAATGACTACAGCCAACCTCTGACCACAGCGACCCCTGAATTCTTCTTGGTAATTTTGGTGTTTCTGAAACTCCCCAGGCACCTGTCAACTCACCATTTATAAAGTTACGGATTAAAAGGATGCCTTAGTTGCCTGATCTCATCTAAGATATGCTGACTTAATTGAACTCTGTTTAATTAAATCTCTCTATCCTCAGAGGGTCTTCCTACAAAAAAAAATCATAGCCACAGACCGTTAAAGCTTGGAAAAGACCGTCAAAGTCACGTGATCCACATTCACTCTTTTATGGATACAGAAAATGAGATCCAGAGAGGTTAAGTACGTAGCCCAAGGATCTTCTTAATGTAACGCTCATCAAATATCAACTGAGTGCCTACTAAGCACAAGGTAAAAATACAAGTCTTTGCCTTTGACTCTTCTTCATGACTAGCTCTTTAATTCTTCCTGCAGCAACTGTTCTCCACCCTATACTACAGCAGTTCCAAAAGAAGAGAGGTTTTTTTTTTTTTAACCAAGATGTAACCCTTCCCCTGATGATGCAATGTAAAGTGTGCTTTGGGTCCAATTGCTTATCACCCCTTTAAGGATTTCTAACCCTCAAGACATCTTGAGCTGTAACTGATCACTCTTGCCTAATGCTCGCTGCCACATGGATGTCCCAAGATCAGGTCCTAATGGACCATACTGACGTCATGTGAGGACGTTATGTCATCCCGCAATACGTTTCTTAACCCATTCAACAACTCTGTATGAATAACTGCCAAACGGTTCAGAAATTAAAAGACAGATGCACCACTACAATGACTGTTTGTGGGAGGGTCCCAGTTAAAAAGCCCTCTAGCCTAAAAAGCAGGTGTGGCCAATCTTAAAGGCAGAAGGACAGTGGATAGCCCTACCGCTCGGCGCAGTGGTCATCAGTGAGCTAAGTCTCAGTAATGCATCCATGGCCCAGATGCACATCCGCCAGCCTCTGTGCCCAATTCAGAGTAGAGTGGTGGCAGAAGAACAAGCAGGAAAAGCCAGGCGATTCCATTTGCCATGAAACCAAGTAAAATCCTCATGGTTTCACTGGAACTTGATTCTCAGGCTTTTCACCTCCGAGTGGAATTTTACCTTGTCGGCGGGCCCATCTTGAGACACTCCCACGATCAGGTTTCCTTAAGAGGCACCCAAAGATACAACAGAATCCCAAAGCAGCTCTCCAGGACTGTGCAGGCACGTTGCCATGGTCATCTGAGCTTTCGCATTTCCAAAAAGTCAAAATAAATGTCAAATCCTTTCTGGCACTACCCTCTACGGTCTGAGGATTGAGGGGCAAGAGAAACGAGGTCATCCAATTTTCATCGAGTGGATATTTATTGAGTAGCTATCCTATGGGAGGCATAAGGATATAAAGATGAACACAGCACGGCCCCTCCTCTCCAAAAATTCCGAGTCCAGGTTAAGCCCCAAGTGCCCCAAGGAGTGAATCTACCATATTAGAAATGCTGTCTGGGTGCTGCAGTGAAATGACTCTCTCCAGGAAAGCAAGAATTAAGTCACATTACAGGAGGAGGTGGGATAGCGTGGTCATTACATTCAGGGGCTTGGAAGTCAGCCTGCTGGGGCTTCGTTCTCAGGCCCACCATTTACGAGCTATGTAACTAGGCGAAAGTGAGCACATTTACTTCGGCCTTTTTAAAAAGTCTCAGTTCTCTCATCTATAAAATGGGGTTCATTGTAGCACCACACAGAGGGTTATTGTGAGCTATCAGTGGCTGGGCCTTTTTAGTGTTTAGGACAATACCTAGCTCATAGTAAGAGCTCAAGGCATCTTAGCCATTACTATTTTTAAATTATTAATCTGTAATCCACATAAATTAATGAAATAGCTTACCAAATGAAAGGGGAGGGAACAGAAGGAGGGAGGAAAGAAAGAAGACTATATGCTTACTCCTTAAATTGTTCCTTAAGGAAAAAATGAAATAAAACCCCGAAAGAAGTGAAAAGCATAATAGATGATGATCAAAAACATAAGCACCTCTGTCCTCATGAACAGGTCCCCCTGCTGCCCTTCCTGGAAGCATCCAGGGCCCACGACACTGCTTGCTTGTGGTCAGGTCAGTGGCCATTCGGGTACCACACGCCTACTTCTCATTTCCTCCTCGGCCCGTTCTCCACAGTCAGGAAAATGTTTGAAAAAAAGAAAAAATGACTGCTGTTTTGCAAATGAGAGCGCTTCCAAACTGTACAGGGCCTGGGGCACGAAGGCTAAGCCTGCCACCCAGCCAGAGCGTCTCTCCCACAATACAAACACAGGCCAAGAAGGCTCCAGAACAAGGACACTTGATGTTCACGGGCAAGTCCAGAGTTGAGCACGTTTACAAGATTTATTGAGCTCCTCCAACACGCCGGAGTCGGTTCCAGGCTGGAAAGCAACCGACAGTGTCTGCCTTTACATCCAAGTGAGAAAAACCAATAATAAAGTGAGTCAACAACTGTCTGAGAGGAGCCATGGCTCAAGGGCTCCACAAGCCTCTGTTCTCAGCAGACAAGTAAACTTTTAGTACTAAACGGATTTTTCTCTATTCAAATTCTGAGAAAATAAACCATGTATTTAGGGCAAGTCCTTATTAACCACAACAGACCTCTCGTCACGGTACTGAATAACCAAATATGTCCCTTAAAGCCACAGGGCACATGTAACACAGAACATTTACAAAAAAATTTTGCACCGAACATGATATCAACAGCACCAGGTCTATCCATGTGGCCTGCATGACCACCTGGTTCGAGTTTTCATGTCACAGCTGTGGAGTCCCTAGATTACTGGATCCGTCTGCTACCTGGTCTCCCCTCCTCTGTTCTTGCCCCTCTCCAATCCATTCTGCACTAGCAACCTTTCTAGGATGCACCTCTGACCGTGCCCCTCCCCCGCTTAAAACCCATCGATGGCTTCTGTTACTCATAATCTAAAGGCTGAAGCTAGCCCACAACCAAGGCTAACGTTCCAAATATATAATGACACCCTAGGTGCTCACAGGGTGTCATAGTCAGAATGTCATAGTCAGAATGCACACCAGCCAGAACGACCTCTGTGAACACACAAGGCTGATACGTGTATATTTACTTTAAAATTATCTACATGCACTGTCATCAATCCCCGTATCAAGTATCAGTATGATTCATTTCTTTCTCATAAAAATAAATGCAGGGACTTCCCTGGTGGCGCAGTGGTTAAGAATCTGCCTGCCAATGCAGGGGACGTGGGTTTGAGCCCTGGTCCGGGAAGATCCCACATGCCACGGAGTAGCTAAGTCCGTGTGCCACGGGCTACTGAGCCCCCGCTCTACAGCTTGTGAGCCACAACTACTGAGCCCGCACACATAGAGCCCGTGCTCCACAACAAGAGAAGCCACGGCAAGGAGAAGCCCGTGCACTGCAACGAAGAGTAGCCCCTGCTCACCACAACTAGAGAAAGCTGGCACGCAGCAATGAAGACCCAATGCAGCCAAAAATAAAAAAATTTAAAAAATAATAATTGCAAAGATAAGTTCCAATATTTCCTTTCCCAGGGGACCAGCATGTGTATTCCTGGACACCAAACTTGGAGACCACTGCTCCAGGCTGGGAAACAAGACCTTCCCTTGTGAATGTACAACATAAGAACTAAATAAATAAATAGGATGGACCTAGAGTCTATCATACAGAGTGAAGTAAGTCAGAAAGAGAAAAACAAATACCGTATGCTAACACATATATATGGAATCTAAAAAAAAAAAAAAGGTTGTGAAGAACCTAGGGGCAGGACAGGAATAAAGATGCAGACATAGAGAATGGACTTGAGGACACGGGGAGGGGGAAGGGTGAGCTGGGACGAAGTGAGAGAGTGGCAAGGGCATATATACACTACCAAATGTAAAACAGATAGCCAGTGGGAAGCAGCCGCATAGCACAGGGAGATCAGCTCGGTGCTTTGTGACCACCTAGAGGGGTGGGATAGGGAGGGTGGGAGGGAGACTCACGAGGGAGGAGATATGGGGATATATGTATAGCTGATTCACTTTGTTATAAAGCAGAAACTAACACACAATTGCAAAGAAATTATATTCCAATAAAGATGTTAAGAAAAAAAAGAACTAAATAATGGAAACAAAAATGTATTGTTCATTTCCATGTTGCTTTACAATGAGCCTCATATCATACACTTGAACCTGGAAATTTGATGTAAACCAAATTGTAGCAAAAGAAACTGTATTGTAAACACAATGAGGGAAACTCGCTATTGATGGGAATCCCCTTCAGGCATCCTTTTCGGAAGGTAAATAAATATTTTGTAATTAAAATAGTTCGATACAAATTCATCAGGTTTTTGAGATCCTACAATGAATTTTCTTAAAACATCTACCACTGCTAAAAGGAAGCCAACAAATTATGTGCCTTGATCATTGTTTCAGAGAAACAAATTATGTGCCTTGATCATTCACCAGCTAATTATTTCACTACCACCATAAAAGAATTGAAAGAAATTATCCTCATAAACATTTGAAAGAACTTTTTCATTAGAGCAGATATAATTGGTGCACTCTTTGGTAGAAATGTTGCAGACACAGGCAGGTCTAGTAGGCAAGGAGAGTGATCCCCAAATCCAAAGGACGGATAAAACCATATGTAAACAAACTTTTCACCGCTCTCCAAACACTGGCCCCAATTGCCCACCCTCTAGATTTTTGTTTATGCTGCTTCTCTCTTCAGAAATGCTCTTCCCAGACTCATCTCCCCAGCCCCAGACAATTGCATGCAAGCACGGGCCCAGGCATGTGTGCAGGCACCAGTGTGCACAGGCAGAGACACAGACACACATGGTCCAACTTAAATTGTCTAAATCCTACCAAACTTCAAAGCCCATCTCAAATTGAACGTTTCTAGGAATCCACACTTGATCTGTCCAGAAATTATGGAAATCAACTCATCTGAAGTCCCATATCCCTTTCTCTGAACCATAATTAATTATAATATAAATGCAAAAGTTCTGTTCTGTTTCAATTCTCCCACTAAATGCCAACTGTGTTGAGATCCCAGACTTTTTCTTACACATTTCCCACAGCATCTAGGGCTATGTTTTATAAATGGTTTATGCCTCAAAAATCTTTGTTTGGTGGATGTATGGAGAGATGTCTCACTGTCCAATACCCTTCCATCGCTGGTATCAACCCAGTGGTTTGCTTTGGTTCTGAAACTACTATGTTTAAAATGCAAAACAGGTCATCAAATCACTGATAAAAATTCCCCACATGGTAGCTCTATTTTTAAGGAACATCCATACTGTTCTCCACAGTGGCTGTATCAATTTACATTCCCACCAACAGTGTAGGAGGGTTCCTTTTTCTCCACACCCTCTCCAGAATTTATTATTTGTAGACTTTTTGAAGATGGGCATTCTGACCCGTGTGAGGTGATACCTCATTGCCGTTTTGATCTGCATTTCTCTAATCATTAGCGATGTTGAGCATCTTTTCATGTGCCTTTTGGCCATCTGTATGTCTTCTTTGAAGAAATGGCCCTTTAGATCTTCTGCCCACTTTTTGATTGGGCTGTTTGTTATTTTGATATTGAACTGTATGAGCTGTTTGTATATTTTGGAGATTAAACCCTTGTCGGTTGCATCGTTTACAAATATTTTCTCCCATTCTGTGGGTTATCTTTTTGTTTTGTTTATGGTTTCCTTTGCTGTACAAAAGCTTTTCAGAAAGTTGTGAGGTGTCCTGTAGAAGACACAGACTGTGCAGACTAATTTGAATGTTCACCTTTCATCCTTTAGTCATCATAACACCTTCCTGATGGAGCTTATAATTATTATTAATTTTGAAATTAATCCATGCTCTCTCTCAAGTGCTAATGGCCAGTGGTCCATCTGAGAGCCTGTCGCACTGAGGACAGCAGCAGATGCTGGGCGTGGGGCCACAATCCACAATCGGAGGGACTTTGGCAGCAACTGTCTTTTTCCCCAGTCCCCCTCCTTCCCGCCCTTGGTGCCCCTTTCCCCTACCGCCATTGGGAGGTTGTTCTTCAAAGCCAGGCAAGACCTTAGCTGTTCAAACTGTAGACCAACCAGCTTGCAAAAGTCTAAGCAGTTTACCACAAATGATGAACTTCTATTTATAGGGTAATGGGATCTATGTGTAAACCTTAATTTTAAAATGAGTTCCACCCAAGGAACATTTAATAATAAATCCATGGTTAGGCTCTACATCCCTCAGAACTCTGATACTGACAATTATCACAATTTTATCAAGGGCAATTTGTAAACTGAAAAAATAGTACTCACCCTCAAAAACCAAAACAGATGGGGAAAGACAGAAGGGATGAGGAAGAGTTTTAATTATCCGAGACAGGTCTTTGTGTGGTGGTTGGTTAGCTGCCTCTTTTTAGTACTGATATTTCCAAGTCTTCGGTAAAAAAAAAATTTTTAGGAATATGCTGAAATCCCCCTTTGATAATCAATCCCCAGATAACCTGTGTTTTATCTGGCTTTTTAAAAAATCACTGTGGGGCTTCCCTGGTGGTGCAGTGGTTGAGAGTCTGCCTGCCGATGCAGGGGACACGGGTTCGTGCCCCGGTCCGGGAAGATCCCACATGCCGCGGAGCGGCTGGGCCCATGAGCCATGGCCGCTGAGCCTGCGCGTCCGGAGCCTGTGCTCCGCAACGGGAGAGGCCACAACAGTGAGAGGCCCGCGTACCGAAAAAAAAAAAAAAATCACTGTGATGGTAATAAACTTGAACTGAAATAAAGATCCCTGAAGATTTTTTTTTAAAGATTCAAGTTAGCTGTACATTAGGAGCATTTGAAAGTCCAAATTCATTTTTTGTGTGGACTATGGATAAAGCTATTCTGGAATGAAGAAAGGCCACTCTATACTTTCCTTACTCTCTACAATTTTTTTTTTTTTTTCCGTACGCGGGCCTCTCACTGTTGTGGCCTCTCCCGTTGCGGAGCACAGGCTCCGGACGCGCAGGCTCAGCGGCCATGGCTCACGGGCCCAGCCGCTCCGCGGCATGTGGGATCTTCCCGGACCGGGGCACGAACCCGTGTCCCCTGCATCGGCAGGCGGACTCTCAACCACTGTGCCACCAGGGAAGCCCCCTTACTCTCTACATTTTATTCAAATTTTTATTTTGGAAATTTTAAATGTCTGCAAAAGTCGAGTTACTAGTGAATGAACCCGGAGGTATCATCACCAGCTTCAAAAATTATTCATTTGTGGTCAGTCTTATTTTCTCTATACCCCATATACCTCCATCTTCAAACTGCAATTTATTTTGAAGTAAATCTTAGAAATCCCATCAATTCATCTATAAATATCTCAATATGTATATCTAAAAGAACATTTTAAAACACCTCAAGAATATTACCACCTCTTGATTATAAATAAAATTATTTGTGTATACTTTTTAGGGTGAACATATATGGTAATTGTACATTTAACTTTATGATAAACTTCTGAACTATGTTTGATCCTGAACTAATTTCCATTCCCACCAACAAGATATGAGATTTCCAGGTGCCTTAAATCATTGTCATCATTTTATATCATCCGGTTGAAAAATTATTTTAGTCGTTGTAAGAAATGTTTAATGGTATCTCGTTGTAGTTTGCATTTCCAAAATGACTATGGGCATAGTTTCACGTGCTTATTTGCCATAAATTTGCCTTACTTGGTTAAAAAAAAAATATTACCACCTCTAAAAAGAATGAATAATAATTACTCATTATCACCAAGTTACCTAGTCAATATCCCAGCGTTCACATTTCCTAGATTTTCTTAAACATTTTAAAATTACTTGAAGAAATATTCAAACTAGGTCCATACAATGTGATTGGTTTTTAGTCTCCAAAGTCTTTTTTAATGTATAGGTTCTTCCTCAACTCTCTTTTTTAATATCCCTGAAATTTTTTGTTGCAGAAACTGGGTCGTTTGTCCAGCAGTTCCCTTCATCCATGGCATCCCCATGGAGTTTACCTGTTCCTCTGGCCCCTGTCCTCCCTGTAATTGGTAGTTTGATCTAGCATCTTGCTCAGATTCAAATTTGATTTTTTGGTGAGACCACTTCACAAGCAGTGCTGTGTTCTTCCACAGCCGGGTTTTCTCTACATTGTAATGTTTGCAGCCATTGAGGGTCATTGCTTAGATCCATTTATTCACTGGGGTTTGCACAATGGTCCTTTTTTCTCCAGCCTATGACCCCAGGCAGGGGCATCAGAAGCTGAGGCTTCATTCTGCCCGGCTGCACTACTACTCTCATTTCTCTTCATTAGCTGTAATACTTGCATAAAAAGAAACTTCCTCTCATCAACTCTTTTGTTCCCTGAGGTACAGTTCATATAGAAACAACAGGATAAATGTTTTATTCTTTCCTTTATTCACCCATTTTCAAAATAATGAGTTATTTCTTAGGATTCTCCAAAGGTGACCAGTGATTTTTTTTCCAGTATCATTTGGAACTCCGGATTCAAACATATTTGATTTGTTTCCATCCATTTTAGTTATCTCTATTGATGTTAAAATATTTGCCCTGTGGAAGCTTTTGCAAGTTGGCTCCTGAGTCATTGTGACATGTCCCTTCTAGTCTTTGATAGCTTCCTTGCATTCACTTATGACAAGTTGCCCCAGGCTCACCTTGTTTATTTCTTCCCAAACATGGAATCTGCCATTTTGCCAAGAAGCCTTGGCAAGTAGAGCCTTTTAGCAGAACCACAATCTGGGTGCTAGGTGTACTCACTGGTATTGGTTTAAGCATTGGTCCCAGGAACTTTGACTGGACAGAGCTTGAAAAAAATCTATCTATCTGAGTTCATACTCCTAATTCAAAATCAGAACTAACAAGATTTTACTTAAATTTCTTGATCTTACAACTGTATCTATACTCATGCCAAGATCCCATTTCTTAATGACACCAACATAATTATTTATTTGCTTTATCCCACAGCATACTTAAAACGGTATCGGAATAATAATATAAGCACTAGGACCAACAATGTGATTGCTGAAAACAATTTAAGACTTCCTTTTGCAGCCCTTTGGCCCTTAAGAGTATATACTCACCAGGGACATACAGTTAAATTACCACATTTAAAAGTCACTTGGAGGAGTTCCTCTCTCCTTGCTTATGCCACCAGCCCAATACACAGTTAGGTTTATTTGTTTCCTTTTATTTTCAACTCTTAGAGATTGCTTTTTAAATTTTGTTTTATAATTATGTAAAACATTTTCATGGTTCCAAAGTCAAATCTACAAAACAGAATAGATTTAACAAGGCTAGCTTTCATTCCTGTAACCATCACACTAGTTCCTCCCTTCTTCCAAAGTAGCCATTTTTTTCAATGTATGGTTTATTCTTTCGTTGTTCTCTTAATATAAGCAAGTAGCATAAATGATAAATGACAGCATACTATTCTTTTTTTCCACCCTTCTTTGTTCATGTAACATACCCTGGAAACCACAGCTATACCCAGGGATGATCCTCATTCCCTTTTATAGCTGTGCATTACTCAGTTATGTGGGCGTCCCATGATTTATTCAATTTGTTTCCTATTGATGAACATTTGGGTTGTTTCCAGTCTTATAAATAGTGCTACAGTGAGTAACCCTGTGCATTTGTCTTTTCATATTTTGGCCGGGGTGTTACGGAGATTCCTAGAAGTACAATTGCAGGGTCATAGGGTAAATGCATGTGTAATTTTGCTAGGTAGTGGCGAAGTCTCCTGCACAGGGTTTGAGCCATTTCACGTTCCCACCAGCACCATGTAAGAGTCCCTGTTTCCCCACCGCTTTGCCAATAGACCATGTAATCAACCTTTCGGATTTTGGCATCTAGTAGATGAGAAGTGGTATCTTAGTGTAGTCTTTATTTTACAATGATTTATTATGAATGAACTTGAGCATCTTTTCATACTTTTTTGCGGTACGTGGGCCTCTCACTGTTGTGGCCTCTCCCGTCATGGAGCACAGGCTCTGGACGCCCAGGCTCAGCGGCCATGGCTCACGGGCCCACCCGCTCCACGGCATGTGGGATCTTCCCGGACCTGGGCACGAACCCGTGTCCCCTGCATCGGCAGGCGGACTCTCAACCACTGCGCCACCAGGGAAGCCCTTTTCATACTTTTAAGAGAGATTTGCACTTCTTTTTCTGTCAATTGTCCACTTATATTTCCAGCCCATTTTTCTGTAGAATTGTTTGAGGTTCTCTCCTCTATTTTTTAGAAGCTTTTTTTTGTGTGTGCCTTAGGGTTACTGACCATTTGTTTTTGATATTAGTTGCAAATATTTTCCCTGGTTTGTCATTTGTCTTTTTATCTAACTCATGGCAATTATTTTTGTTAGCTTTTTTCTATTCTTTGATTTTTTTTTCCATACAACATTAAAAAAAATGTCAATACAACCAAGTTTATCAATTTTTTTCTCTTACTGTAATTGGATTTGAGTCATAGTTCAGACAGTTTCACACTCTCCAAGCTTAGGGAATAATTTGCCAATATTAAAAATATATATTTTTATAGTTTCAGCTTTTACATTTCAATCTCTTACCTACTTGGAGTTTAACCTCATATATGGTATGAGTCATGGATCCAATTTTGCTTTGCCAATGGCTATCTGCTTATCCCAACACCACTTCTAGAAAAGTCCATTCTTCCACCAATTCGATATACCCCCTTTTTCATCTACTAAGTTTCTATATGCAGGTGGATCTTTTTGGGTTCTCTACTCTGCTCCATTAGTCTGCCTATGCATATGTCAATACCAAGCTGTTTGGACCATGGAGGTTTCCGACTATGTTTTGATGTCTGGTGGAGGCTCACCCCCCTCATTGCTCTTCTCTGTCAGGGTTCTTCTGGCTGATGCTATCCATCTGTTTTTCCTAATTAACTTATCCAGCTTCCAGTTGGAATTTTTGGCTATCAGTCAACTTTCTAAAAACGAATTGACAGCTGTTTGACTCGATTGACACCATGAACTGGCTGTTCTGTCACAGAGTCTGGAACAGAGTAGATACTTAATAAATGGTAATAGAAGTGAAACGCCTGAGGTACTGTGCTGGAGGTTATCAGACAACCTCAGCATCTCAACAGCAAATCTAGACGGGAGAATCCACGATGATTTTAATCTCAGTTATTTCACAATAACTGAAAAGAAGATTGAGTTCATTACATTTAAATTTAAACAAGGGAAAAAAGGAAGGGAGGAAGGAAGGAAGGAAGGGAGTGGGGGGGGAGGGAGGAGGGAGGGAAGAAAGTGGGGAAAAGTACTGGTCGCATTAGTGTGCCTTGAGTGAAAGGGATCGAGTGGACTTTGGAGGGCATGGGAGGAAGCCTTTTCACTGGGTGCCCTTCTGAACGTTCTGAACTTGTATGACAGGTACGTTTACACAATGAATTACTCAGCGAATGTCATATCATTCGTTAATCAAATTTACTGTGCATTTCAGTTAGTTCAAGTCGGGACTTTTTCTCACATATACTCAATGCATATATGAGACAACTGTGACATTTGGCACCTCGTGGGAGAGAACCCCGGGCTTCTGTCTAGGATATTCTGTGGGTGGCTTTGCTTGGGCCTCAAATCTTGGCTTGTGCCCTATTTTGTATTTTTGAAGAACATATTGTCCTAGGAAAGCAAGGAAAAGAACAGCTCCTTTCTTTAATAAATGATTCAAATGTTGGAAATGGGGAAAGGAAAACATGGCACGAAGGAGCATAGTTTCCAGGTTGCTACTTTTCTACTGGAAAAGCCCGTGTTAGCCAACCCAGTCTTGTTGAATATAACCTGCCCACGTTCTTCTGGGCTGAGTTTGAGCAATCCATCTATGTCAGAGGAAGCCATGAAAATCCCGGCTCACGCAAAAGGCCAAATGGAAAGGAAAAGGCTTGGGAGGTCACTCTGTCCAGAGTGTGTCCTCCCTCCTGACGAACACGATGATCTGGAAAGCGGCAGATGGGCCAAAGTCCCATCGATGATCTGAGGATGCTAAGACCTTGCTTTGCACAGTAAACACGCAGATTCAGCAAAATGCTTTTAGTGGATTTGACTCCTGACTCGGTTTATTACTTGCATAAACTTGGGCCTGTCTGAGACTCCATCTAGATGATAACGTAAAAGGAGTAAATAAATGCTTAGCATTTAAATGTAAATGCTTAGGCTGGTAGCCAGCATTAACTGTAATTAATGTAAAAACTTTCCGAACTCTGCCAAAAGCATTCTTATGATACAAGACAAGAGAAAACGGGGCCCCTCTTTCTTCCCCTTTAAGCATTATCTGGTGTTATTTCAAGCTCTGAACAAGTAAGGAAAATGCCCTTCCATTTTTCCTCTGTGGTCACAATTGATAGTAGTTTCAATTGAGAAGACGTGTTTACCTGAGGACGCGCAAAAAGCCCCAGTGGAAATGGCAGTGAGGCAGCACATTATTCTATGCATTTATTCCAAAGGAACAGAGTTTTTTCCTCCCTGCAGTTGGCTGGTGCCCAGGTACCTGCCACAAGGAGCCACACCAGAAGCCCGGCTGACACTGGCCGGCAGAGATGTAGTGTGAGGCTCCTCCAGAAGAAAGTACAGCTGCAGATGCCTGAGGACCACACTCACCCGTCCAAGCCTGGCGTCCTCTACGCTGCGCTGGGCTGAGTATTTGCAGTGCAAAACCCATTTCTCAATTACTCATAATTGAGTTGCAAAGAGATTATTATTCTTTGCTGAAACCTGACTTCTCATCCTGGTTTTCTCATTGCGAGGGGAGTAAATTACATTAAAAATCTGTTGCAAAATTTTGGTTGGAACGAGGCACAAAAATGTTGCTTGTAGTTGCAGATGCCTCAGTTGTCATCCTTAACAAAATCAGGGCTCCCTTTGGAAAAACAAACCGGACCCAGGCATGTTCGCCCTTTCTTTGGAATGTATCCATCGTGCTAAATTAGATTTTTTGAAAACCCTCATCCGCAAGGTTGTGCGTGGCCATTGCTGACTCTACAGCAGAAGAATTAAGGGCTAAATTTGTTCTGCTGAGTGCCCAGGTCTCTGATTATCCAAAAGGCATTGGGATTCATTTTGGAAAATCCTAGAGATTACACTCAGGCATTCCTCTAAGGGTAATTAAAGAATGTGGGAGATAACCAGGCACGTGGCTTAACACCCTGTAAAAAAAAATTCATGTCTCAAAGGGTGCCCTAGTGACCTGAAATAGATAAAATGCCTCCCAAGGAAGCCCTTTTCTGTAACACCTTTTGCTTTAAGTCATGTGCTTCTTTCCATCTTCAAAATTGCACAAGGAACACCACCTGAGGGTCTGCCATGGCTTGACATCTCCTTAACACTTTTAAAACAGTAACAGGAAGTATCCCAGAAATAATGGAGGTATTTCTTCAATCTAATCGTTGTTGACTCTCTTGCTTCCGGGCTCCATCATGATTCCAAAGGAGACAAGGAACTTAATGTTTAACACGGGGAGAGCCTTGAGTTTCAGACGTTTACAAGCCAGGCTGCTCTAACCTTCCTGAATGGTGCCTGACGATGCTTTAGTTTGCTGTTATTATTTTCACTTGTTTTCTTCTCTTTTCCTCCCACAACTTAGGAGGTGGGAACGTGAAATGGCTCAAACCCTGTGCAGGAGACTTCGCCACTACCTAGCAAGATTACACAGCATGTTTGCACCCCAAAACGTATCTGAAAGGCAGCAATCGGATGACGTTCTCATTGCTTCAGGGACAGCTGTCCTGTGCTGACTGGGGCAGAAACTGTCAGAGGAATACATGGCCACATAGGTGAATTTTTAAAATAATCCTGTACATTACCATATTTTATTAAAAATATGCAGTATAAAGGCCCATCCAAAAGATCTGCTGTACTTACTGCTCCGTCGATTTGACCGAATAAACATGAGGATAATGAATAAGGGCACAGGACACACACCCACATGAATGTGTCTCACACGCACACACGAAACAGAGGTAGGATGGCGAGATGGGAGCTACACGGGGCCTCGTGCTGACCAATTGCTGGGGAATACAAAATACAGCTAGAGGCAACCTCTAGAAAGTACAGTTGATACTTCAGGAGCACACCAAAGGGAAGAAAACAATTGCCTTTGGCAACACAGGATAAAACATATATTTTTAGAACAGGGTCTTAAAACTTTCAGAACACTGAGGACCCTTTAAAGGAATCTGGTACATATCAGTGAAAACAACTTTGAAAACCAAAGAAACTCTGAGGCCAATGAAAAGAAAAGCACAGGAGGGTCGAGTAATTGATGGCTATGCACCTGTGTGGAGCAAGGAGGAGGCTGGGGGTGTTTATCTCACTCCTCCCTTTTCAAGGCACATTTTTATTTCCTTTGCGGTCTTCAGCAGCCTCCTGATGACCTCTGACAATAGCAATAGCTAGTGTTTCCACGATGCTCTGTAAACTGCACTTGTAGGCTTACTTTAACCTCACAATGACCCTTGGGAGGTACAAATTGTTGTCCCCATTTTACACATAAGGAAACTGAGACCCAAATCACATATGTGAGACTGGTACGTAGGAACGAGTTTCATTTCGAGAGCACGTTCATAAGCCCAATTTGTTCGTAAGTCCAACAGAATTAGCCTAGGTACCCAACTAACACAATCAGCTATATAGTACTGTACTGTAATGGGTTTATAATACTTTTCACACAAATGATACATAAAAAACGAACAGGGCTTCCCTGGTGGCGCAGTGGTTGAGAGTCCGCCTGCCGATGCAGGGGACACGGGTTCGTGCCCCGGTCCGGGAAGATCCCACATGCCGCGCAGCGGCTGGGCCCGTGAGCCATGGCCGCTGAGCCTGTGCGTCCGGAGCCTGTGCTCCGCAACGCAAGAGGCCACAAGAGTGAGAGGCCCGCGTACCGAAAAAAAAAACAAAACACAAAGAATAAAGAAAACGTTGTTACTCTTACAGTACAGTACCTTGAAAAGTACAGTAGTAACAGCCACATCACCACCGCTTTTACGCTGTCTTCCAGACATCCTGGGCTTGAAATAAAGACACTGTACTACTGTACTCTATACAGTACTGTACAGTAAAGTACACAAAAGCACAACCACTAGTAGAGGATGCACACATGTGACAGTGTATGCCAGACATGTCAACTAACCTACATGACTGGACATGTGAACGCACATCCGCCTCCTTGAAAGTTTGCAGCTTGAAGGTTCGTATGTAGGGGACGTACTGCACAGCTTTTCTAACATCACTACCAGTAAGTGACAGAGCAGAACCTCCACCACTGTGTAGTAACTCCTGATGACAAGCTCTCCCTACCAGGCCATGCTGGCTCACTTGGCCTTAAGTTCTGCCTAAAAAGACACCAAATGCATGGAAAACCTTCACACAAGTAAAACCAGATATTCACACACATTGTCCACAATGATATCCAACACCGAGATGCTGGGAAATATTCCTAGAGACACAGTGGTTGTTCACGCTTCACTCAGCTGTTCAGAGACCAAAGCCTAACCTGACTCTCTTTTGTCCACATTTGTATTTTTCTGACAATTTTAGTTTCAAGTTTTGAAATGTATTCATTCATGAATCACCGGGGGAAGGCTGCATTGAGGATGATCAAGCTTACGATGGATGTGTGCGTACCAGGCCTCATCTTCGCTGGAGAGTTACAAATCTGGTTTGCAGTCTGAGGTCTTGGAACACCATCTCATTTCCTGTCTTTATGTGAACAGGTCTGCCTTAAGCCAAGGACTATTTTGCTCTATTTAAAAGGGGAAAAATAATCTCGACTAGGGCAAAAAACAAGGGCAGCACATATGATTTGAATTACAGTCAGATAATCACCATTCATGACCGGTCCAAGCTGGAAGTAAAGCTTGAATTTCTCCTCAGAGACATTTCCCGGCTTAACTTTTAACAAGGGCTACGACTGAGAATGGGCTTTAAGTGTAAAGAAGTTCAACTTATTTAAGGCCTTTAGCTGACTTCTCCGGCCCCCTACGAAATTAGCCTTTTTGGAAGATCATTTATGAGTTTCATTGGAAGTGGTAAAAATAGCCCTCCCACTCCCCTCCCCGCCTCAGAAAATGTTCTAAAGAAACTTTTTTTCCAAATAAATTTTCCAAGCAACATCCCTGTGCCTGTTCCTCGGCCCCTCTCTCTCTGTTTGAAGAGCTTAAACATTTAATCTAAACATCTGTCCTCAAAAGGTTTTCTTTGCTATTGAATTCCAAGATGACCAGAGGTCCATCTTAACCTATGAACCTTCAGAAATCATTTGGCCACAAAAGGATATGAAGCAAGGTATACGTTCTGTGGCTCAAAACCCCAATGACGTCAAGGATTCCTCTGGCTAGAGTTTCACCTTTCCGAGACAAGAAGGAATGAAAACCAAAGATGCATCTCTAACAGATACCTTCAAGTGAGGTATACTTGCTCTGAAACAGCGCTTGGATTTGTGGGGCACAGCGTTTAGGGCCATGGCCCCCAATCCTGGCTGAACAGAATCACTTGGGAAACTTAAAAAAAAAAAAGTCCTAATTCCTGAGCTTCACCCTGACCAGTCATATCAGGATCTCTAGGGATTCCGCTGTTTTAGGGGATAGATTCTTGGCTCTAGAGTCAAAAAAGTCTGGTTCAAATCTTATTTTTACCACTTACTGGTTTTTAGACAACTTACTTAAACTTTATGAGCTTAGATTTCTGTGTATATATGTGTGTGTGTGTGTGTGTGTGTGTGTGTGTGTGTGTGTGTCTTAAAGCTAAAGAGTCTATGTTACAAGGTATTGAAAAATGGGATAAAATATTATTTGTAAACACAGTGCCTGGCTTACAAGCAATCCATAAATGTGTACTAGCTTAATGTTTTAAAATATCTAACGAAGTTTTTCTCCAGAATTTCCTTCTCTCATTCTTAATTTGTCTTTTCCTTCAAAAGTTTAGATCATTTGAGGACAGAAGATGATTAATCTTAAAAGATTAAGGAGGATACTTCATGAGTAAAAGTATAATACCCCCAAGAACAGAAAAGGACTTCCTGGAGGCCAGAAGAGTCAGATTAGAGGGTAAAAACCAGAAGGGCTCAGGATAAAGACCCTGACTCCCTCCTACTCCATCTCTCCAACTCCAGTCCTAGGAAGGAATCAATGCCCCGTTTGTGGGATCCAAGACCAGGAGACACCTAGGACCCATTCCCAGGGAAGGAAAGACATGGCAGCATGGAATCTCTAGGTAGATGGGGACTTAGTCTCACAAATTTTCTATTCCCCAAATGCTTTTGCAGCCACGAAATGGTTCCTGTGAGGTATGAAAGCAACAAAGAGAGCTACAGGACCTGAGGTGGTCTTACAGATGGGAATATCGGTGAAGGAGCAGAGGTCTACACCAGCCAGTGACTAAGAGCCAGCCCAAGTGAGGAAGGAATCAGCAGGTACCTATGTGGAGAGATGGATCCGGGACTGGACATGCCCCTCTGACACTTCATCAGCCCCCTCCCACCTTGTAGGCAAAACCCAGAATGAGAAAAAGGAAGAAGTTGTGTCTCTTGCACCAGATTTTGTGTCATGAGCTTCATACCTGCTGTCGACATTTAGTTACTGTCTTGCTTTTTTTTTTTTTCCAATCAATTTTTGGGGTATAGTGCCCACACTATATAATAGGCTCCAGGGGAGGAGACTTTCATAATCTTCATGTAAGAGCCAGGGAAAACAAAACTGGCAAGATGATTTTTTTACCACCACATGAGGGCCCACATCTGAACTGAAATGACTCAGATCAGTAGGATCTGAGCCTTATTGTGGTCTCTGGTAGAACTAAAATCCAAGACACCATTCTACAATGGTATCTTACAACAAGCCAACCCAACGAGATAAAAAATGGATATCTGGTCAACCAAACAGGTCGTGTTGATGACAAACACCAACTAGGCCTTCTGATTATTTTCCCTCAATGGATGATTTGGCCAAAGCAAGTAGCTCTACTGCAAACTCTGAGGCTCTCTGATTGGCCCTGCTTCCAGACTATAAGGCATATCTTACCATAATGTATAAAATAAAGTTGCATACTAAAGTTAACAACTTCTGAAATACAGCTATAACAATTATGTGATTATATGTTATCCTGGATTAACATGTGGCCCATAATCCTTTGATATTACAAAACTCAGCTGTGCCATGAGATCTAAAAAGCTTCATTTCATAGAAATAGTTATTTGATAATGTTACATACCAGTTCGTTGTTCAAAACATTTATTGGGATTTAACACCACGCAGTAGATAAACAAGTGTTCCCCAGCTGTTAAATCTCACTTCATATATTTTAAACAATCCACTGTGTTGACGATTTCTAAAATGTGAAAAGACGTCATATCCAATGCACATTTTTAAATGTTACTTCTGAAGCTACATCTGCTTCACATCTCTTGTTCAAAGTGTTCCCTTTTCTCCAGGGTTACTTAATGACCATATTAGAATGGGTAAAAGTCAAGGACTGCATCCATTTTCTGAAATGTAGGCCTTGCTATTGCACACTTACATAAGGAAAAAAAGAGAAAGAGAGAGAGAGAGAGAAAGAGAGAGAGAGAGAAAGAGAGAGAGAGAGAGAGAGAGAGAGAGAGAGACATCTGAAAGTCTGGAAAACGTGTCAGCCAGGCAACGAAACTGTGAGGATTAACAAAGTCAAATTTATAAAGTGCAAGAAGGTTCTCACATGAAAGAGGGAGGCATGGAGGAAGTTTTTCAGCTATATTATTACTCTAACGGGACTGGGCCATCCACTGAACTTTGTGCAATTTTTTCAAGCTGTTCTGAAATGACTAATAATGGCATGTAGTGTATAATACACTGAAATGTGTTGAAACTTTGGGTAATGTTCCCAGTTTGATATTTAAAACACTTGGTCAGCTAGAAAATGTTACAGAGCCATTTCTCTGCTCTGTGCATTGTGCTTTCACAAGCTCCATCTCATTTCACTCCATGAGTTTGGAAATCTAGTCTCCCTCCCTACATTTCAGACAGGCCCATGTCTCACCAGCGTATTTTACAAGCAAGAAAATTAAAGCAAACCATCAATATGAACATAGTTCTGTGGAAACAAAGGGAATGGTGTTGTATTTGACATCCTTATGGTCTCCTAGAATTCGTTCTGTGTTTTGGTTAGCTGAATCTACTCAGCGCCCCAGGAGTCTGGCAACACGATTACTATCATGAAAAAAAAAAAAGATTAAAAAAAAAATTCAGCTTGTGTTTGTGGCCCTTTCTGAGAAAAAGGAATGGATTAGATAAGCAGATGCTGGAGATAGTTATTGTTCTTTTGCAATTATATAGCACATGTCCCCCCCGCAAGAAACCTAGGCCTTCCTCGGAGCAGCAGAATCAAGGTAATGTCAGCATCTCAGAAAAGAAAAAGGCCACCTGGCAAGTAGCCAGCTAATTTGACCAATGTAAATAATGTGCTGGTAGAAGCTTGTGCTCTAAAAATAGCCCAGAATAACGGCAGACTGTGGTCAACCTCCCCAATATTATGGAATGCAAGCAAAATTTCTGGAGCCTAAGTTTTAAATACGGCAGCTTAAGGAAAGATTTGAGACCCTTCAAGCAATAGTTCAATTTTCATTTGAGTGACTGACACGAAACGGTTGCTCTAAACCAATAAGTAACATTGGCTAAGAGGCAAGATATTTGTAATTGAAGAACAGTAAGAGATAGTAGCTAAGGAGAACTTACTTGTCTGGGGAAGAGGTTCAGTAAGCAGTGATTGGAAGAATGAATTAATTTTTTCAATGTAAGTTCTTCAGAATCAGTTAATGAATCCAGGGCAAAACTGACCTCTGTATATTTTCACTTAAAACTTCATTATGTAGGCTGGTGACCACCTCATCCATCCAATTTGATTCTTCATGCTTTCTGGTGGGTCCCCTAAAATCCAACGTATCATTCAAGAGCTGTGCTGTTCTATCAATAAGGATGACTTTAGTGGCATAGGTGCTGAAGACATTTTCAAAAAGAAATGCCTGCATCTTTAGAATGAGTGAGTCCTTGCCAAAGGTTACAATTTTGAAGAGGTCAAAACTCTTTGGTATAGATGGTTCTTAGAGTTACATCTTGCTGATTTACCAGTGAATAAAACTGTCAGGTAATGGTCATCTCTTTGTAAGGGGAAACTCTTCCTCTTCTTTTTCTTGAAGCTTGGCATTCCTGTTAGCAAAGTACAGTCTATACACACAGCTCACTTTCCTGCCAATCAAATGACATGTCTGACTTAAGCCATGTTTCCCAGGTCAGGTGAACTGGCTAAGAGGGCTGGGTATTACACAGATTATAAGATTGGGTTGGAGTGTATTCCATTGTATATATTTTTGAAAATGGGCACATGTGCTTAAGAAGAGAAAACAGGTGATATAAAAAATTTTGGAAGGACCAAAGCAATACTCCATAGAAAATGGTTTTACTAAACATTTTAAGCAACCCCTTTTAAAGTTAAATCTTATGTAGAGCCCTAATATTTAATACATATCAAAGTGGAATTTTCCAATTGAATTTGGGCGGGCACAGTGGCAGCATCCACCTTTCAAATCATTGTCCCAAACACTTTACTTTGTCAAAGATTTGTTTCCCTGGTAAATAGGATAGCCTCTGAACTTGCTTTATAATTGACCCAATGATATCTAATTAGCCTTGGTAAAAATCAATGTTCTAAAATGATCTAACTCATAAAGTGCTGTAGCATTTAAATGCTTGCATAGCACTTTTAACTTCCCCTCAGAGAAACAGTATTAGGAAGACTCACAATGATATTTCCCTTAAATAAAAAAATCTCAGAGTCAATCATCTCTAGGCAGGAAAAAAAAAAAAAAGAATCAATTAAAACCTAAGATAGAACGATCTTCCTGGAATTCTAGCTTCTGACTCTGCATATGAATTGGACCATTCACTAAAAATGAAATTTTTATAGCAAAGACAAGCTTTTCATTTGCTCCTAGCTGAAGCTGCAAATCCCCCGTGCCAAATATTTTGCTGGTGTCAATTAAGGCAGGCTTCTCAGATTTCTACAGGGAAATCTCAATAATCTCCAATATCTTCAGAAATAACATTTAGGTTTTTTATTAGGGAAACAATCAAATAAAGCCTGACAAAATTGCTGCTTGGGGGAAACATGCATGTGACAATTAAGAGATGCTCCCCGCTCAAGATCGAGAGATGCAACGGAAATTATGGATCTGAAGACCCCACTAATGACCTGAACTACCCACAATCATTCATGATTAACTAAGGAGTAAGTGCAGACACATCCTCTGGCAGCTAAGAGAATGAGCCAGTGCTTCGTGGGATGTTCTTTGGCTTTTATTTTTGAAAGGCTTTCCTTAGAATGTTAGATGTGATTCCCTCTCCCGATAATGCAATACCACAAATGCCTTCAGTAAGCTGAAGGGAGAAAGTGTTCTGAATCACTCAGGGTCCCATTCAGCACAACTGTGCAAGTGTCAACGAGCGCCCACGGAGAGGTGGCCAGGCATCAGGATGGGCCTGCTTTATGGCAGCACAGTTCCTGGTTTTGTCTAAGATCTATCTCCTAGAGGGGGCTAGGCTTGGCAAATGTCCTTCCCGTTGCAGCCAAGGGTGGAGACGTTGGTTGGTATCTTAGCAGGGTTTCACTTTGGGCTGCTTTCCAAATGGCACAAAGCAAAGAAAAATGAACTGCAGCAAATCTGACCACAAAATTCCATGCAGATCAGTGCAAACAGAGAATTTTTTTTTCCCCTTCAGCAGCAAAGTTTCTTCTATAGACTAGAGCAGGGGTCCCCAGCCAGACCACACAGAAGGAGGTGAACGGCAGGCGAGCGAGCAAAGCTTCATCTGTATCTACAGCCACTCCCCATCATTCGCAATACCACCTGATTTCCGCCTGCTGTCAGATCGGCGGCGGCGCTGGATTCTCATAGGAGCGCGAACCCTGCTGTGAACTGCGCATGCGAGGGATCTAGGTTGCGCGCTCCTTATGAGAATCTAACGCCTGATGATCTGAGGTGGAGCTGAGGCGGTGATGCTAGGGGAGTGGCTGCAAATACAGATTATCATTAGCTGAGAGGTCTGACCACACAGAGACCGTAACAAATCAATTGTTTGCAGACGCATATCAAAACCCTATCAGTGAGTGGCTAGTGAAAACAAGCTCAGGGCTCCCACTGATTCTACATTATGGTGAGTCATATAATTATTTCATTATATATTACAATGTAATAATAATAGAAATAAAGTGCACAATAAACGTAATGTGCTTGAATCATCCTGAGACGATCGCCCCCCCCCCCGCCCCCATCCATGGAAAACTTGTCTTCCACAAAACCGGTCCCTGGTGCCAAAAAGTTTGGGGACCGCTGGACTAGAGGGGCTCAAGCATTTTTTTCAAGGTATTGGGAAAAAAGCTTAAGGTAGCCATTGAGTTAGGAAGAGCAATGTGCCAGGTGGAAGTGGAACACCTTGGGGCTTATAAGTGTCACAGATGACCAAGTCAGCTCTGCCTTATCCCCTGCATGAGCTGTGGGCTGGGCGGGTTCAAAAAGCCTGTTCATATCTTCTCACCTGGTCCAGTGTGACAAGGGAAGCATCAGGAGAGCTGGAAGATATGTTGTCCTGGTGAGGAGCCCAGTTCAACCCACCAACCCGTCAGCCACAGGCGGAAAGCCTAGGAATGAGCCAAGCAGACGTGAAGCCCTCTGGGCCTGCTGCTGTACTTGGCGTGCACTCCCAGGGAAGAGTGTAGCAATCGCTTTGGCTAGGGAGTTTGCAAAATAAAGGAGACAGGTATCTGCTCAGACTGGCCATAGCTCTAGGATAACTTTTTTTTTTTTTTAAACATCTTTATTGGGGTATAATTGCTTTACAATGGTGTGTTAGTTTCTGCTTTATAACAAAGTGAATCAGTTAGACATATACATATGTTCCCATATCTCTTCCCTCTTGCGTCTCCCTCCCTCCCACCCTCCCTATCCCACCCCTCCAGGCGGTCACAAAGCACCGAGCCGATATCCCTGTGCCATGCGGCTGCTTGCCACTAGCTATCTATCTTACGTTTGTTAGTGTGTATATGTCCATGACTCTCTCTCGCCCTGTCACAGCTTACCCTTCCCCCTCCCCATATCCTCAAGTCCGTTCTCCAGTAGGTCTGTGTCTTTATTCCTGTCTTACCTGTAGGTTCTTCATGACATTTTTTTTTCTTAAATTCCATATATATGTGTTAGCATACGGTATTTGTCTTTTTCTTTCTAACTTACTTCACTCTGTATGACAGACTCTAGGTCTATCCACCTCATTACAAATAGCTCAATTTCGTTTCTTTTTATGGCTGAGTAATATTCCATTGTATATATGTGCCACATCTTCTTTACCCATTCATCTGATGATGGGCACTTAGGTTGCTTCCATGTCCTGGATATTGTAAATAGAGCTGCAATGAACATTTTGGTACATGACTCTTCTTGAATTTTGGTTTTCTCAGGGTATATGCCCAGTAGTGTGATAGGATAACTTTCGTCGCGTGACATCGTCATTGTTTACATATGTGTCTCCTTCAATAGACTATCCAGTCCTTAGAAAAGAGCAGCCATCCCACACCCGGCACAGTTCTCGGCACATGGTAGGGATGCAATAAATGTTTATCCCAAACGTCATGATTTCTGTTTAGACTAAGGAACTATGGACAACATAACCTCTGAAAATTCCTTTCTGGTCACCAAATTCAAGAATGGAAGGTTGGGAAAAAAGGATTGATCTTATTTTTGCAACATGGCTCTGTTAAGATAAGGCTACATCGGTAACAATGGGCCTAACTGAACTCAATCACAGCATTAGGTCATTTGGGTTTTACGTGGGCTGCGTGGCCAAGTCAAGGTGTGAGTGTAACAGTTTGTACTCCATTGTGTTTGGGTGGTGGCCTTTGAGACTACAACGGGCATTTTTATGGGCAGCTCCTCTCATTTTCCATGGGCATCCATCCTTCAGGGTGACAGTGGGTTCTTCACAATAGAGTCCTTCAAACCAGAGCCCGGACGTCAGAAAAACAGACAAAATCCTTGGTTTCCAGGAATCTCTGAAGGACCATGCCTGAAAAGTTCTTCCAGACCCCTGGGGCATCGGGACCTCATTCCTTTGCTAAAGATTACTCCAGAGCGTAGGGCTTGGACAGGCGGGTCTGGGAGATGCTCCTGTTCCGGGCAACTCATCGGCAACGGTTTCCCGCTTGGCTGGCTCCAGGCGGCACAAAGTTTGTCTTTGTCAGTTATTTGCCTCCCTCGTGGCCCTGCTTTTCCTCAGCTTGTTCTTGGCTTGTGATCGCCAGAGCCCTCATATTCGTCACATCTCGGTGGCCTGTCCAAAGTGGTTTGGGTTGTTTTGTTTGGGTTTTTGGTTTTTTTTTTTTTTTTTTGGCTTATTGAGAAAGACAAGGCTTACCCTTGGGCTCTCCACCATCACCAAAGGTTGACACTGTTCCACAGGAAAGAAAAGGCCGAGCGATCAAGAGGGGCCCATGGGGCATGTGAGGACAGGACTCAGCTCAGGTACCATCCCTGCCCCAAACTGGTAAACAGGGGGATGAACACGGCTGCCTGGCCTGGGCCCCGGTCGTGGTGTCCTGAAGGAAGCCCACAGGCTCCTTCCTTGGGACGCTGGGAGCAGCCTGGGGCTGAGCCCAAGTAGCACATGAGGCCAGAGGAGTGATGGTGGTCAACAGAATGCAAGGCCAGCTGGGGAGGAAACAAGGTCCCATACAGCCTTCTGTGGGGAAGTAGAAAGGAGGTGACTGTGAGATTTTGCTCAGGGATGTTCATGAAAATGATTACAAGCTTGAGCTATGCCTAGTTTTTTTCTTTCCAATCCAGGGGACTGAAAGGGAAGCGCCAGGGAGTAGCCCGCACCTAAGGAGGGTCTGTGCTCAACCCATTGATGGAGGTACCAGAAGGATCCGGGACTCATGGGCCAGGCATCAGTGTGTTCCCACTGCAGCAGGTTGGTCTTAGGGCTTTTACTAAAAGTAGCAATAAAATAAACTTCTATTCAAAATGCATTGGATCGATTTCAAGCCTTGTCCCCAGGGTCCCTTCCACATCCCCAGGGTCAATGCATTGGAGTGATCCAGCTGGATTCATTTAAATATATCAACAGTGGCTTCCTGGAGCCTGTTCCTTGGGTCAAAAGTGATTTTCAAGACATTTGGGGCAGGTTGTCACTGGAATACCATTTTACAGGCCCAAATTACTAGCTACTAGAGTCTATGGAAAAGTGTTCTCCTTTAAATAAACTTTCTTTCTTCCTCTAAGACCTCAGGGAAAAATAACAATTCAGAAGATTTTTTTCTCTAAGTTCTTTCTACGTTGACGGTTTTTATTACCAAAAACCATTTGCTGTGTGCGAAGCGCTGTGAAAGATCCTGGGTGCTTATCTAGATACTATCTGGCAGGCTGGCTGCTGCAGGATAAAAAGACTATTTTCCATTTAACTTCAAGAGTTTGCTGAGCCTATGTTACAGGCGATAAGGGCTGGGTACAATGGAACTCTCCACAGTCCGGGAAGTAAAGATAAAGGCAATGTCTCAGCTGCTTGCCCAGATTCTTCCATGAAACACCAAAAGCCCAGTCATCTGACATAGAAAGTTCAAAGTCCCTTTTACATATTCCACATCTACTCTTTTGTTTGAATTTTTCATCATTTGATGTATGCCAAGCTTATTTCCACCACAGGCCCCTCCCCTAGAATCCCTCCCTTTTCTCTGCTCACCTAAGCTCCCTCCCTCCTCCCAGCCTCCCTCAATGCTCTTAAAATGAAGAGACCTAGTTGGAGTCCCAGCCCCGGCCTTGACCAGCATGTATGTGCCTTTGGGTGAATTGCATTTACCCTCTGAGGCTCATCTGTAAAATGGGCCGTCAGCTTTGACCTTGCAGGAAATTATGAGGCCAGGGTTGACAAGGCAGGGCACAGTGCTCCAAAGACTCTAGCATGACAGGAATCAGGCTACGTAAATCTCCTCCTGAAAGCCCACAAACCTCTGGACCACTCACTGGACAATTAGCCACCACGTCTTGTGTTTCGTTCCTTTTGCGGGGAAGACATTTGGTATTTAGTTTCTCTGTGTTATGAGGTCTCATGAGTAAGGAAAAGTTATCAGAACCCAGAAATATTCATGAACAAACTGACAAATGGACTATTTATAAAATTAGAAAAATATATCATTGCATTACCATGTATCGAGAATGCTAAAATTATGATTAAATTAGAACAGCTCAGACTAGAGCCATCATCACTGATAGGTAAAGAAATGGTAGAATAGGACCAGTTAACAAATGATGAAAAAAAATCATCTGCAGTGACGACAAAATGGGAGATATAAATAGCCAGGATGAAGAAGATTCCTGGAGGAAAGAGAAACGGCCTCTTATATTTTTGCCAAAATGAGCTTCTTTGTGATCTAGTGCTATGAAAGTCATCCATGGAGGGCAAGACAGTTTTGTCAGAAAAAATTATGCCTCGGATGCCCCAAGATTTGATTCATTCTTTATTCATACTGAGAAGTCAGCGCAGTGCTGCACAATAACCTAGATTCTGCTTACTCTAAGTAAACCTACTTTCATGCTTCTTAACTTCTTTATTTCCCATTATGTAATGTGACAATTTTGGTCTTGGTTTTAAGTGGTTTTACTTTTTCTAGAACCAACTATCCTCAGATAAGGAGGATCTGTACACACCCGCCTCAACTGCATGGAGTGCCCATCTAGACAGGAGCCCTGATACAGCTGTTACTGAAGTCCACCAAAAAAGAGGGAATAATCCACTGTGATTCGATTACAGAAAACCCCATGGTTGTACCAGGTCAGCTAATAATCATTTCTGATAATCTTTAGAAAATACAATATTACCATTGGAAAGTAAAATTTAAAAAATTTTTTTCAAATCGTTCACTCATCGCAAAGAGAAAATAAATGATTGCAATCAGAAAGGAATCACGGTCAGAAACAGCATCATGGGCTGGGGCTTTCTATGGAAGGAGCACCTCATGAACTTGGGGGCTTCCCTGGAAAGTCTCCCTTTGAGACTTAGGGTGTCCCACAGTGTGACTTAGCATCCCTGCTTCTGGAACCCAGCCCTCGGGACACACGGGGTAATGAGAAGCTAACGTCAGCAGCTCCAAAGATGTACAGAACATGTCAGACAGGAGAAGACAAATCCCATGTGTAAGGTGCAACATACTGCGAGGCTAGACCTGGACCGAGAGCACTAAAAGTGTCGGGAAGAGAACGAAGCTGATTTTCGGCCTTGGAGCTTTTCAGGATGGTGTCAAACTTCTCCTCGAGCTCATCATTTTGAGGTGCTATGAGTCCACTGCACATAACGAATAACGCCTCCTATCAGGCCTGTCACCGGGCCTCCCCACTCCCTCCATCACAGCCAGGAGCGAGCGCCCTTTTACTAATCCTTCTTCCGCCACTTGCGACATAGGAACCGAGATGCCGCCAAGGGATGCCGCATCTATGCGGAGGCGGGAGGGTGAGCGGCAGAGTTGCGGGGCCCACGCGGCTGTGGGTTGGAGCAGGAATTAATCTCAACGTTGTTAACCTTCCAAGGGGCAGCGCCAATCTGCCACCAGGGGGGTGTGTCCCAACACTCCACACCCCTGCCCCCCTCTTTGCTGACTGACGGCCACGGGTGGGGAGGGTGGGCAGCAATCAGAGGGGGGCCTTTGGAAACAGTCAAGCCTGGCTGCCGGCTTTGGAACCGCCATCCTTTTCCACTTGCTCATCGCCCCTGCCCCTACCATTGTCTTTCCAGTGAAATCCATATCCATTTTCAAGATCCCTTCACAAATGATGATTTAAGAGTAAAGGACTCAGAATAGCGTGAAGGGATAATATATGCTTTAATTAAAAAACGAGTCACTGTCTCTTGAAGGTTTTGTCTTTTTCTACCAGCTGCCGCGGTGTTCACTTTAAATTCATATAAATTTAAGCTCCAACTTAAGATTGTAAACCTTGGGCTTCCCTGGTGGCGCAGTGGTTGAGAGTCCGCCTGCCGATGCAGGAGACACGGGTTCGTGCCCCGGTCTGGGAGAATCCCGTATGTCGCGGAGCGGCTGGGCCCCGTGAGCCATGGGCGCTGAGCCTGCGCGTCCGGAGCCTGTGCTCTGCAATAGGAGAGGCCGCAGCAGTGAGAGGCCCGCGTACCGAAAAAAAAAAAGATTGTAAACCTCTAAAAGAAAACAAAATGGGAAGCCAAATATTCCTTTTTCTTGGATACAGAATCCTTTGGAATCCATTCTTATATAGTCAGTGCTAGAAGGGAGGCGAGAGATGATTGAATTCAATCCATTTCCATAAGGAGTCTGATGTCTAGAGACAGGCATCACCTGCCCAAATTTATCTACAAAGCTGGCTTCCAGACAAGGAAATACACATTTGTTCAATTTTTATGGAATGGACTCTGCCAAAAATATGTCCTGTGAAGGTGAAGAGGGCAATATCTGTGCCCTTGAGGTGTCGGCAACCTGCCTGTGAGGGTGACACCTGTAGTCAGGCCAGATGGGGGGATGTGATCATGTTCTCGGGATACTTAAGGATGATGCCTCGTGGAGGGGAAGCAGGGATACTCAGGAGGAGTGATGTAGAAAACACACTCCAGGTTGGGAGAGAGGCTGTTCAAAGCCCAAGCAGTGAGCCGAGCGTGCGGTGCAACTTCGAGGAGCTGAGGGTGAGGATGGAAGGGTGTGAACACAGAGGGGCAGACGGAGCGGCCAGCCACGAGGCTGGAAGGGGGAGCAGGGGCCGTGGAGGGGCCGCAGGGCTGGCCAGCAAAGGTGGCTGAGCCCAGGGAGCAGTTGAAGCAGAGAGGGGCCAGATGGATGACCGCTGTAGAAGGCAACTCTGGAAGCTCATGGAGAAAGGATTCGATGGGGACCAGGAAACCCCTGTGGAGGCCATCCCAGCAATCCAGGCCAGGAATGAGGACCCGAAACAAGGTGGCTTCAGGAGGAGGCCGTGAGAGAAGAGAGAGCAGATAGACAGAGGATTAGCACAGCTACTGATAACCAGGTTACGATGTGGCGTCCAGAGAAGGGAGGCGTCGAGGACCTGGCCCAGGTTTCCAGCTTGGGCTGCTGGGGACTGGCAGTCAGTTCACTGGGAAAGGAATTGATGAGAAGGTTAAGGTTCAAAAGGAGAAATGAGCTCTGCTTGGGCCAGAGGCTGGTAACCTATGAGATTTGAAGTGGCAGCGGGACATCCAGATGGAGGTATCAAGAAGCAATTGATTAAAGGGACCTGAAACTCAGGAGAGGGAGAGGGAGAGAGGGAGAGAGAGAGAGAGAGAGAGAGAGAGAGAGAGAGATGCCCTGGATATTGGGAGTCACTCAAATATGGACAACATATGGGACGGGAGGAAAGAAGGCAGGAAACGATGATGAAATGGAAGAGAATATCAAGGATGGAAGACCAATATTTAAGGAAAGAAGACACACAAAAGGGACGTGAGAGAATGGTGGAGATGGAGGGTAAAGGGGCCAAAGATTTTTGTAAGATAAAAGAACAGGAACTGTGAGAACAGGAGTGTGAAATCTAGATGGTCAATGGTGTGGTCAGAAGATAGGATAAATGAGTTTAAGACAGCAAGGTTCCAAGGGATGGTGAGAGGAACTTTAGCCCTGTACTCTCCATCTCCATGCCCCCCGCCCCCGGCAAATCAACAATCAATAGAGATGAAAATTAGTACTTTTTCAAAGTATACAAACTATACTTCTGGTGAAACAAAATTTATATATGCATTTGCTACATGAATGTTGTCTTAAAATAAATCCCTCAGTTACACCTTCCAACGAGATAGCCGCCCCTAAGGCTCCGCCACATGTAAAGTGTGGGGCTTCTCCCGAGCTGAGAGCTTCCATGGGAGCTGAGGGTGAGGTCGTGCTGCAACGTCAGAAGGGGTCTTGATGGTCCAGCCTCTCCCTCGGGAAGGTAAAAATCACAATGTCTGTCCCATTTTGCCATGTCCTTCAAGAGCCTGGCATAGAGGACACGACAGTATGTTTTGTGAATGAATAAATGTATGAGTGAATGAATTATGGCTAATATATTCACACACATAATAATCCCTAAGCTCAAGGAGAGACGGCAAGTAAAGCTTGTAAGCCTCCGACTCCAGCTGGTGAGATGTCCTTCCCAGGTGGGCCAGGAACACCCTGAGTTCTGAGGTGTCTCTTTGCCTCCGTCTCCTCTGCCTCAGCTCTCCTCCAAAGCTCAGTTCCTCCCAGTCTGATTTTCCCACTGGGCCCCGGTGAGTGAAATCCCAAGTGAGCAGTCCCAACCTCCATCCTCCGACTCATTTGAGTTCAGCTTTCTGCATTTGGCACTGCTGACCACAAGTGACTTTCAAAACTCTCTTCACTCTGTTTCAAGGACATGTCGCTCCCCTAACCCTTACGTTGCCTCTACCTATCCTGATTCCCAGCCTGGAAGTCCACGGGCCCCGCCCTTGCTCTTCTCATATAGAGCTCTCATCTGCCCGATAGGTGCCCCTCACCTGTGTTTGAAGCTGCCACCCTCTACAGAAGCTCCTGCAGCTTAAGAAAATTCCCCAGGCTCTAGTTCCACCCTTTTCCTTTTGAGTCTTCTTGTCTCTGGTTTTTGTCCCATTAGCCTTGGGTGGCTTAGACAGGAAACTTCAAACTCCTTACCTTGCTTACAAGGCCCTTCACATTCTGATATCATCACCTCCCATCATAACCCCTGGCCATTTTCCTTATTTCCCTTAAATCTGCTCTACCTTCCAGCTCCTCCGCATTTCTCTATTCTCTGAATTTGCCTTGTCTTCTCACAGGGTCACCATATTGCACATAGACTACAATATGAATGTCCCCCTCACCAGCAAACACAGACCCAGAGCTGTGCAGTGCACAACCTGTACAACCATGCATAGCAGTCCTGCCCTTTATCAGTGTCTTGCCCTTGTACATTCTTTCCTTTGCCTGGAATGTCTTCAGTTCTCCTCTTTGTCTCCTCTGTAAAACCATTTTCTCAACCCCCCTAAGTAAAGTTACTCGCTTCTCTTCCCAGATTCCCTCAGCAGCCTGAACGACCCCAATCACTGCACATTCTACTCTGATGACCTGCTTACTTGTCTTTCCTACCTATTAGTCTGGAAGTAGAGACATGTCCCATTCACTTCTTAAAATCCCAAGTGCCTAGCACAATACCTGGCACATAAACAGTGCTCATGAAATGCCTGAAGAATGAAGGAACCATTTCTCTGAGTATGATTTATAACAAGCCTGGGCAAATGCTCCCACATCATCTTATCCAGAGAACGATCATTCCTAATGAAGTATTTTTGTATAAATAAAAGGTCCTTAAGGCAAACTCCATTACCTGCAAATTTCAGAAGATTCTAGGACTTGCTCACACACTCATTTATTTATTCAACAAATATTTAGTGAACATCTACCATGTCCTGGAGCTATGCTAGAGCTGGGCATACAGCAGAGAACACAGCAAAGCCCGGCCCTGTTGAGCTTGCCTTCGGGCAAAGGAGAATGGGGAAGGGTCAGACAATAAACCAATAAACCCAAAGTCTTGTATGTAATACGGTAACGGGTACTAAGGAGAAAAATTAGGCCATGCAGGCCTATGGGAGAGTGCTCAGGTGGGAGGGAGGGAGTTTGCTATTTTATTTTATCTTTTTATTTTTTTGTTTTTTTGGCCACCCTGCACTGCATGCAGGATCCTAATTCCCCAACTGGGGATCGAACCCACACCCCCTGCAGCGGAAGCGCACAGTCTTAACCACTGGACCGCCAGGGAAGTCCCAGGGAATTTGCTATTTTAGATACCATGGTCAGGGAAGGCCTCAGAGATAGGATCAGGCATATGTGGAATGAAATTCATTATTTCAAAAATATTTTGGAGCACAGTATCTGTGCTTAGCGTTGCAAGTACTTTCTCTGCTCCCATGCAGTAGCTTTTATTTCAGCGGTTCTGCCACATCCTCGGGTGCCTACAGGCGGCCATTGGTGCTGTGTCTGGCTGCACCTGGGGACTCTGAGGACGGAGGATGGAGGGCACTCCGGGAAGGACCCACCTATGGCAGCCCCAGCTCCAGGTCTCCTGCTTTCTCACTTGGAGGAGGACAGGGCACTTAGGCCCTACTCTGTGCCATGCTTTGAAACATTTTACTGGGGGCGTGGACACTGGGGAAGAGTCAGCTGTCCTCTTAGGTGCTCTAACGATGTTTCCTCATTTGTAACATGGAGATGTTAACACCAGTCCTGCCTTCCAACCCTGTAGCTGCCCGGTGAGCAGCTCAATGGTTTGAGCAAGCTAATGCTATATTTGGATTCAACCTGAAGTCTAGGCTTAACTTATCGATTTGGATAAAGGGCATTTTCAAGGTGTAAAGACTTGCTTAATATCAAGCTAAATACTGGTGAGTTCTAAAAAAATATTTTCAGAATTCCAACTTTCCTGAATCCGATAAAACTCTAATAGAGGCAGTAATTTGGGCAAATAGGAGGCTGGCTTCCTCCCCTAAATGAGTCTGGTGCTAAGCACTAGGGAATGATGCAAATGTGCTGAGTGGCTAATAATTAAAGGATTTAATTAAGCATCATCTGGGAACATGTCTAGTTAGCTCTGTGTGTGCACTGGCAGCTCCCAGCAACCCAGGTGGTTACAGGGGGGAAGTAGCATTGTTGAAGGCAAAGGAACTAGTTATCTGGGGAAGATTTTCTAGTCCAAGGGCAAAAAGAAATACATGTTAACGTTTGATAATACACGTTCGGGGCAAGAGTTTCAATGAAGATGGTGAAGGCAGAGATTTTTTTTTTTTTTTTTTTTTGCGGTACGCGGGCCTCTCCCTGCCGTGGCCTTTCCCGCTGCGGAGCACAGGCTCCGGACGCGCAGGCTCAGCGGCCATGGCTCACGGGTCCAGCCGCTCCGCGGCATGTGGGATCTTCCCGGACCGGGGCACGAACCCGTGTCCCCTGCATCGGCAGGTGGACTCTCAACCACTGCGCCACCAGGGAAGCCCTAGGCAGAGATTTTTAATTGCTTAACATTCAGTTATTTGTTGTTATGAACCCATCTAGCATCTCTTTTGGCAAATGGACAAGAATAGCCAGCCCCCTGTTCATCTCTATTTCTGGACCTGACCACATTGTAGGTGCTCAGCAAATGCTCAGGACCGAAGTAGGAAAGGAGTAAATAAACACTAAAAAGCATCTCCAAAAGCAATCAAATTATCACCCAATGTTAAGTCAAAAAAAAAAACCCACAAAAAAACGCCCACATAGGATACAAAAATCTATACATAGTCTGATCCAACTACGTAAACAAATACATTGAAAAAGAGTCAAAGGAAATGTTAGTCATTATTTCTGGTGGATGAGATCATGGGTGTTTTCTTTCCTGCTTCTTGATTTTCTATACTTTTAAACTGTTTATATATGTACATGTATATCGATACATGCATATATATGAATTATATATAATATTTTATATATATTATATTACAAATAATTACAAATAATATTTTATATACACACTTCTCTTAAAACACATAAAAATAGAGTTGATGTTCATCAAAGAAAAAGAAAAAGCTGCTATTTTTGATGAGGCACCAGACTCACAGATGGACGAAAACTTAGGAATTATCCATTAATTTCATTCATTCATTCATTCAGTCAGTCAGTCAGTCAATAACAAGTAATTGCACACCTGCACCTACTATGCCTGGCACTGTGCTAAGTGTGACCCCCGAACTTACTCTCTGCCATACTCTTGAAGACTTCTGCATTCATCTGTTAACTCACGTAACCATCCCTATGTGGTAGGTACTGTCATTGTTCTAATTTGCAAATGAAGAATGGGCTCCAAGTCACAAGGGATTAAGCAGAATCCCAACCAAGGCATCTAACCTCACAGCTGGAGCTCTTAACTGCTTGGCCGAGTCTCCTGGTGGCCGGTCAGGCTGAGCCCTCCAGCTGTGACCATCCCCAGGCTTCTATACTGTCTTCCTCCACCTTCCACTCACTGGCTTTGTTCTGCCCTTGAAACTACACAGAATAAGGGAATCCATCACCCACTGAATGACCACATGGCCTCTGCAAGTCCTCTGTGTTCCAAACTAAAACCTCCTGGGTCTTTTGACTGTCAGAGTTTCCTGTGACCCAGTGTACCACTATTCTTCTCCAGGTTGCCCCAATTTATCATTGTCCTTAGCATCCGGCTCTGTAGCTGAGCCCCTCATTGTGGTTTGACCGTGCAGTTGACCGTTCCCTGTGATGCTCTGTGTGGTGTGACCAGCACAGAGTGTCACCTCTCTTGAGCCAGACATTGGACCTTTATGACCACAGCTCAAAAGCATGCTCATTTTGGCTTTTCTACATAGATGTTTTTCTCCCTTTAACATTGAACTTGCATTCCTTAGTACCTAGCATACATGAAGTCCTGTATGATAACAAATGCTAAACTAGAGAAACAAGTAATTCTCAAAGCCTGTATTCTAAAAATTCATTAGTAGACTAATTATTTAAAATCAAAACTTTAATAAAAACATTATAGTACATAAAGATTATATTCATAGATCAAATCACCAAACCTACTGTAGCCATCCCATAATTGAAATACATTTTGTTTGAAATAATGTATAAAACATTAGGAAGGACCCATATTTTGAGCATAGTTTTTAAAAAGCCCAGAGGTTGGGGGTGAGGAAGTAGGCAAGATGGGTGAAGGGTATTAAAAGGTACAAACTTCCAGTTATAAACTATATGTCATGGGGGTATACTATATGGCATGGTAACTATCGTTAATAATACTTTATCGCGTATTTGAAATTTCCTAACAGAGTAGATCTTAAAAGTTCTTGTCACAAGAAAAAAGTTTTGTAATGCTGTATGGTGACAGATGTTAACTAGACTTATTTTGGTGATTGTTTTCCAATAACTACAAATATTGAATCATTACGTTATATACCCGAAACTAACTTAATGTTAGATGTCAATGATAACTCAATTTAAAAAAAAAAAAAAAGCCATTTGAGCTGCTGTGACCTGTAGAAGGATGCATGGATAATGGAAGGACAAAAATACCAAATATCTACTACTGGGAAGAAAGGAACTTACCTTTACTGAGGGCCTAATTATGTGACCAACACTAGGTGCTCTACAAGGCATTTGTCATCCTCCCAGAAGAAAAGATGGGTAACCACTTAGTGAATCAGCCCACAGCTAAGAGATAAGCAAAACCTAAGGCAAGTAGATGAGGACTCCTGATGATAGGATTAAGAAGGAAGAGCAGCAAGGAGAATTCTCGGGGATGATCGTGGCACTGGAGGCAGAAAAATAACATTGAAAGGAACGTTCCTAGATGTGCTGTCTGTAAGTCAGGTTTACCTGAAATAATAACACTAAGAAGAATAATGGTACAAAAACCCAACTGAGAACCACCTGGAATGAATGGTCTTTTGTCAGCATATCACCCTCCACACCCTGCAAGGATCAGGCAACTACAGCTCCCAGAATCTCTCCCCTGTACAGTTCCATGTCAAGTTTGCCAATGAGCCCTGCATGGTGGGCCAGGAGCAGAGGTCATTCTTCTCTAGAGATCAGCTCAGCAGACACATGAGCAGATGCGAGATACGTGGCTGCTTCTCAGCCAGTATTGTAAATCACCCATTGTGCTACTGCAGACTAAGCCAGTTGGTAAGAGTTTCTTCAGAAATTTCTGAGAACTCCAGTAGTTTCCTTAGAAGCTTTTGAGAAGCCTGAGGTCTCAGTGTCTACTTCCCCAACCATCTGGCTGCAACTTCCCTGATTTTCTGCAGTAACTTTTCAGACCTTGGCAGTAGTAGCTCTTCCAATACTCAAATAAGCCCTCATTCTTAGATTAAAGCCCTTCATTCCTGGAATACTTGATTGGCTCCATTTTCCTGAAAAACCCCATACTGGGAGAGAACCCTACCATAAAAAGGATTCTGCCCTGAGGTCAGGATCTGAAGTCTGTGAATGTCCAGCAACTGTGCTTGGTAGCCTTGGCTAAGTTTTAAGCTCTACAAATATACTATTTTCCCCACCTCTTCCATAACCATCCCATTGAAAATGGAGCAATCAATAAATGACTGAATTTGAAAGTTATGTCAAGCGCAACGTCTGACCAGCTTTGTCAATGTTAAGTTGTTATTATTATGATGATGAACAGAGTCCCCAAAGAATATCAATCATGGCGTGTGCTCATTAATTTTTCCTGGAGGCTTTTGGAGGGATTCACAGAGGGTGCCTGGGGTGAGCAGAACCTTACGGAATAGCTGAAGTTTCTTCAAGGGAGGGGAGGCTTCTGGCCAGATGGGATGAACTGCCTGGGAGATGGGGTCAAGGACAGGCTTGACCCGCACAGGCTGGCTGAGCAGACAAAGGCCTTGAGCAGAGTTTTCATTGGTGGAGGATTTTAAGGTTTCTGCAACTCCCACCCCAGGCTGCCCCTATTTCGAGTCAGTGCACCTCCAGGGAGCATCGGTAGGTCCGGCCTGCCCATCAACCTCTGCCACGATCACTACGTTCAGAAGCAAACCTCCATTATTCATTCAGTGTCTTCGGAACAAGCAAGGTGAATCACCCTTTCACGTTATACACACATTTCGGAGGGTCACGTGTAAATCACACCAGGATTGGGAGCAGGCCTAGCCTCCCCTTTACAATCAGCTCTAAGACAAAACTTAATCTGACGGAAGTGCTGTGGGAAGGAGACAAACTTCACTGTTTTCCCTGAGGTTCATTAACCATGAATTCGGAGCAGAGGAGTGGCAGTCCGAGAAGCCACACGCAACACTTAGCTTGCTGTTCCCGCCTCTCGTCTGCTCCTTTCGCCTCTGGCTGGAATACGTCACCATCCAAACAAACCCGTTGATGGTTCCCCCTTTCCCCTCCAATCATCTGTCTCCTCCGGGAAGTCTCCCTGGGCCCCCGGCTTCTGTGCTCGCATAACTGCCTGGGCCTGTGTCCATCCTTGCACTTAGATATTGTGCTCTGACTTCCTGCCTTTAGACTGTGAGCTCCTGGAAGAAAGTGTCTGTGTCATGGTCACTTTTGAGCCACTAGCACCTCACACAAGTGGGCCTGGCTCATATGCACCCTGCATAGTAGCTCCTAGAATAAATGAAGCGCCATGTTCAGTAATGCACTGGGGAGGGAGTAGGGGAGGGAAGTGACTGCAGGTGAGGACGTCATTTTCAGAGATTTTTAGATGGGGCTTCCCAATCCTGGGCTATGAAAGGGAATAACATACAAGCTAAAGTGATGAAATGAGCATCACTATACAGAGTGAAAAAGCAAAGACGTGCTTCGCAAAAGCTGGAATGACAGCAACCGCTGCGCTTTGAACAGTCTTTGTTATGAACTTTCAGTTCTGACTTCCTTGCCGGGCACAGCAATAAGGCCGAGTCCTGTGCCCAGAACACCTGTGAGTGTTGCATCCCCCTAGCATGTCTCTCTAAAATCATGCAGCTTTTCTGCAAGCCTTCCACTCCAAGAGGGGAGATGAAAATGTTTGTGTGCTCGCCCATAAAATGTTGTGTGGTGAATGCCTCTAACGAAATTCCACACATGGGTCTGAAGACTTGCACTTGAATGGTTTTCATTTTAAGACTTACTTCACCAATATTGCCTACCTTGGAAGTAAACTATTGAGAAAACTTGAAATTCACGTTTAAAATTCAAGTCCCTCCTGGGTTGATATTTATCCCTACCCAGATAAAGGTGCCCTAGAACATACTCCCACAAACAGGAGCGTACAAGCAGAGGGCGTGGCATTGGAGATTTTCTAGTTTAGGGTTCTCGTTCCACGGATGAAGAAACTCAGGTCTAGAAATTCCTTGATCTGCCAAAGGCCCACAGATGGCAAGAGGTGGCTGGCACTGGGGATGGTCTTGAGAGTCAAACCCTGCCGTAGATTGAATTGTCTCCTCCAAGAAGACATCATCAAGTTCTAACCCCAGTAGTACCTGGGAATGTGACCTTATCTGGAAATAGGGTCTTTGCAGATGGTCATACTGCAGCAGGATGGGATTTGATCCAGTGACTGGTGTCCTTATAAGGAGTTGGACACAGAGGCACACAAAGAAATCACTATGTGAAGAGGGAGTCAGAGATTGGAGTTATGTCCCCCACAAGCCAAGGAACACCAAGGATTTCTGGCAGCCGCTGGAAGGGAGGCATGGAACAGATCCTCCCTCTGTTCAGAGCCCCCCAAAAGGAATCATCTCTGCCAACACCTTGATTGTGGACTTCTAGTCTCCTGAACTGTGGGTGAGTAAATTTCTGTTGTGTTAGCCATCCAACTAGCGATGCTTTGCTATGGGAGCTGTAGGAAACCAGTGCAAACACAGAAGACATTTTTTGCCTTCATGAGTTTCCAGAACTAGAACCTAAGGGTAGAAAACCTTCTTCGAACCCAGGGGTCTTTCTACCACATCAAGAAGAAGGAGAAAAATGTGATCACTTTGAACTCCGCTCTGATGAACACACATATCTAAAACAAGGAAATGTCCCTCCTTCAGGTGCAAGCTTGAGGGGCTAAGTGAAGCCGGATCAGTGCTAAGGATTCGAGTGTTGCCGTCAAGGGCTGCAGACTCTAGAAGCCAAGACACCGTGGTCGTCCCTGCAAAGAGCTCAGAAAGATATATGCCTGCCCAATTTCCCAACCCAAATGATAAGTAGTCCCGGCGGATGCCCTAATTCTATGAATTTCCAGTGTTACTTTGGGGCCACGTGACTTGCTACACACTCTTGGAATTGGTGAGAAATACAGAGTGTTCCAAGAATATCAGCGTCCAGGCTGCCAAGATGCTTCTCAATGGAGCTTGAGATCACTGAGGTTTGAGACAATGGTCCTCCCCTAATCAGACCATCACTGCCACCCAAGCAGTTCCAACACCCAGGACTAGAGGAGGCTGGGAGGGGCATCAGACCAATCTTCTCCATCCTCGCTCGGGGTTTCCCTGGATGTGAGGAGTCAGAGAGAAACCCTCGGTGGTGTTTCACGCTTCCCAACGTTTTGGTCCAAGTTCATCTTTTATCTCACAACTGTTCCGGATGATCCAACATGTGTAAGGGTTTGTTCAGGCTGTTCGGGGTTCTTCTGTGAAACTGTCAAAACAATGACCTCATTTGGAGCCCTCTGCTAGCAGGCAGGATTGGCACGGACTTGTGTCGCTGGAGCAATCAATTCAAGATGGCCACTCCGCACACGAGGCTTGCTAAGCGATATGGAAGCAGATAACGGATTACTCCATCCCTTCCTCAAGTTACCAAACATGTGAGCGTTAAGGCAGCCTCCACCAAAGGCTGCCTGCCAGGCATGGCAAAGGGAAGTCATCACCCGATGACCCAGAAACTCAAACCCTTACACTGCCTGGAGTGGGGACGCTTCCCCCACCGGGCCCCCAACTTGTGAAGCAAAAGGAACACGACTGAATCAGAGGAAACTGTTGTCTTTGGAGCAGTAAGCATGCGGGTACCATGGACGTGTGCACGTCAACACCACGGATGACCTAGATCTGATGCCCGGGTGGCTGAACCAGGGCTCCCCCCATAACGGCAGAGTCCGTGGGAAAGAATCACTCTGGGCATAATTCAGATTCAGTCTGGGATTATCTGAAGAGAATGAACTGGGACATTCTACAAAGGCACGGAGCCCGTAGGTATTCTGGAACTGTGACCGGGGTGCTGAGCCTAGCGTTTTTCACGGCCCCTGCAGTCAGAGAGCAGGTGTGTTTTTACGTGCTCATGGAAAGAAGATGCCTCAGTTTTTATTGCACATCCCCCCTCCATTTCTCTGGCAAAGAAACTTAAGAAATATGCAGGAAATTATTTTTGACCCAATTTGTTGTTATTGCCAATGGACTTCCTGAAGTGGCTCATTGGGCAAATTCAGCAGAATGTTCCAGCCTCAGAGCACTGCTGCACACTCCAGCTCTGCTGAGAGGTGACACTTTCCTCACATTTCCTATTGTTTATGATACCATAACAGTGACCCGTGTAGGGGATCGGGGTGGGGTGAGACTCTTCTCACACATGAAACCCAGCAAGTAGACATCCCTCACGAATCCGAGCGCTTCCAGACTGCTTGGGCAGGTGTTAAGTTTGCTGTGCGCCCGTGATTGTAGCCAAACGAGGTATAATTACCTGAAACTTGGGTCAAGTGGGGAGTGGTAATTTGCAAGAAGGTCGCTATGGCATTATCAACACAGAGTAAAATAAATGCAGGGTAGCATCTAAATACATAGGATGCAATAAGGAAAAAGTTGGAAGGGCTGAGAGGGACCCACAGGAGACAGCAAGGGAGGGGAGATAATAAGATTGCTACCTGTCTAGAGGCATCACTCTTAAATTGGCCAGTGTCACACTGAGAGCAAGGGCTCAGATACCTTTACTAAGGGGGTGACTTTTGAGTAATCTTTCTTCAGCATGGACCAGGTCCCCACCTGCAACCAAAGCTAATAATAATAATAATAATAATAGTAATAATGTATTCGGCAGGGTGGGAGGGGATTGTAAAAGAATAATTAACAAATTTACTTCCCAGCATCTACCCATGCCACACCCGCTAGAAGAGGTGTAGAGAAGACCCTATCCACAACACCAAGAAATGTTCATTCCTAAAGACAGGCCACTGATTGAACCCAGTAAAACATAACTGACTAATTGACTGGGGTGTCCATCTACCCACAAATCTCTTCGATCTTTCAAAAGTCTAAACTGAACTCCATATTTGTAGACACATCTGACGTTTTGTAAAGGATGTTTTCATTAATACCCACCCAAGAATAATGCCAGAAAAGATAAACTGCTTCCTGCCAGACACAGTCACGTACACAACTTTTAGAGCTTCTTCCTTGGCTTTCACTACATCAGAAGTCAGAAGTGGCTGTTCTCTGGGCTGATGTCATTAACTCAGCATCATAACATAAAATACCAAATACTTTATGATATTTTACAAACTATCAAAAATAGCTCTTTTTACATCCAGAAACCCTCTTTAGGTTTGTGGCATGTGGACCTTTACAACTTACTTTTAAAAATTACATTTTACTCATGCTTTTGTTTAGTACATCTTATAGTATAGCCCAAAGCACTAAAGCAATGATATGCCCCAGTAATTAACTATTACACACTAAAAGTAGTGGTTTAAAACAGTCACAGATACAAATTTTAGTGCATTTAGCTGAATCACAAATACATATTGAAGGTCTAAATCATCTTATTATCTTGTATGATAATTGTTGATGTTCACCATTTAAGTGAATATGTCTTACGTTTAAACATCCATAATAATAGTTATTATTAGCTGTGACTGGTTTTAAAATCCATCCAAAGTAATTTCAGGCAAGGTAATGAATGCAAATGTTTCTCTCTTCTACAGGACTTAAAGCAAGATGGAACTCTGGTCGTGTTTTTTTTCTTTCGGTGAAATGTGGAAACAGGGTCACACCGATCAGTGCCCTGGTTCAGCTTCTAATCCACTTAGGGACTGGGGCAGGGCTTTCCAAGGACACGGTTCAAGTCTGAGGAGACAGTGCATCCACCCTCTTTATCAGAGCCAGGTGTCAGGAGAATCTCGCTGGCTGCGTGTGGTTCCAGGCTGACAATGGGCCATTCTACTGGAGATTCTTACCTCTCAGGGCACTGGAACTCCCAAATGTGAGGTAAGGACCCACTGAACTCAGGTGAGGAGAAACAGGGAGTCTACTTGACATGCACTCTACCCTATGCCCACGCCCACCCCCGGGTCAAACTGCAACCTTCCATGAGGATTTATGGGTCCCTGGCATACAAACTGTGCTAGGGAATTTTTTTTTTTTTTTTAAGTAGAACACTGGAAAATGTGATGCAAATTTGCAATAAGTATTTTTGTGGTCAGAGAGGTCTCAATTCAGATTCGTGTGTCTGTCCCTCCAAGGCTGTCACCATCTAAAATCAATTCCTTCAGGACTTCCCTGGTGGTCCAGTGGTTAAGATTCTGTGCTTCCAATGCAGGGGATGCAGGTTTGATCCCTGGCCGGGGAACTAAAATCCCACATGCCATGTGGCGCAGTAATAATAATAATAATAATAATATAATAAAATAAATTCCTTCATCAGCTTATCACCTCAGGGAGGCCAGCGTGGAGGGACCAATTGCACCAGCTCTGGAGACAGAATTGAATGCTTAGTCTCCCACTAACTGGTACGCCAGGAAATTTCTTAACCTCCCCAGGTCTCAGTTTCCTCATCTGCAAAATAAGCTTGGATGAGGATCATGCAACCTGCCAAGCTACCTGTAGCCCCAGGGTTTTTGTCACTTGCGCTTGCTTCTGACTGAAGCTGCTTAAGCTGGTTTCCCCCATGGCTGGATTCTTCAGGCTTCAACTTAAGTATCCAGCCCTTGGAGAGATATTCTCTGCTCACCCTATCTCGATCACACATCCTGTATATTTCTTTCATTGTGATTGTCACATTCTAAATTACCCAGTTTGTTTGGTAACTTATTTATTTCTACTCCCACTGTCCTTCTCTAACCTCCCACCACCACACACACACACACACACACACACACACACACGTGCACACGTGCGCGCGATCTCTGCAAAAGCTGGGATCTCACCTGCTTTATTCATTGCCCTATTCCTAGAGCCTCACATAAGAACTTGGCACAGATCGGGAGCTCAGTGAAAGTCTGTTGTTGAATGAAAAAAAATGCATGTAAAGTACTTGACCAATACAAGGTCTTCAAAAAATATCAGTCAAACAAACGAATAAATTTCTCAAGCCCAATCACGCATACCGTGTTTGGAGAATCCTGTAATTCACCCGGCCTCATGCTTTCCATGTTACCTGTCTAAGATTAGACATAGGCCCCTTGGAAGCAGGACTCCCCCTTACTGCCTGTGTGTGCATGGAGGAGACAGAGGAAAGCTCAGAGGCTCTCATGTTAAGTTGACGTGATTCCAAATCCCGCCTCTGCGATATGACCTTGGCTGCACATTTATCCAGGTCCTCCTGCTAAAAGGTGGGAAAATGACACAATATCTTTGGGCTGATATGAGGATTAATGGAGAGAATAGAGAGAAAACAGTCCTGTAGCAGCAGGACTGGCTACAGAATTTGCAAAAGCCCCCATGAAAAGTGAAACCACGGGACCTCTGTTCAAAAATTATTAAGAACTTCAAGTTGGCAACAGTAGACCACTAAACCAAGCTCAGGGCCTTTCTGAGCACGGGGCCCGGTGGCACCGCACGGCTCGCGCCCAGGGAGCTGGCCCTACTGCCCAGCCTGGTGTCTGGCATGTCGTAGAGCTCTAACAAATGAGTGCCTTTTTTTCTCCTTCCCTTCTCATTAAAAATCTGATGTAATGAAATGAGACAGATTGTGACTAGTGGCTGAACAAAGGGATCCTGAGTGGTGGAATTTCTGGTCATGCTAAGCATTCTGGCTAATTATCCAGTCTGTGAATTATTCAGATACCTTGGTTGTCTTTCTTCTTGTCCTTTGAGTTATGTCGCTGCTCACTGATCATTCAAAAATAATGTCCCCCTCCCTATTTTTCTTTTGTATCCTGATAAATCACTGTTGGAAGAAGAGGTCAAAGTGACAGGCTCACATACTTGCTATGTTTATTCCCAATGTGTTCACTTATTCAATATGCATTTACTGATTGCCTGTAATGGGCAGGTTAGGGTTAGGGTTAGGACGGAACGCTAACCTGGGCAGGTAGAATGGAACGTACCTGAGATAAGGACCTGGAATTACTCTGAACTCTTGTGGTTGCAAGAGACAGAAACCCAACTCAATCAGTTTAAGCAAAGAAGGGATCAGTTGGTTCACTGGACTATGAAGCCGGCTCAAGTATAGTTGGATCCAGAAATACAAATATGATGGTCAGTTTGCACAATTACCATAGACAGAGATGGGATCCAAGATTAGCAAGATCTGTTCATATACCCATGTCTGCCGCTGGAGAGCAGGCAGGACATCCCAACAAACAATTTCCCATATCCACGTGGGATAAGAAAGCAATGGCCCAAAGGAAAGAAGAGTACTGAACACCAAATTACGGCAAGCGTCCGTTACCGATCTTAACAGGAAAGTTTTTAGAATTGGGACCTTGTGAAGCATGGTCCCAAGTTCCAAGTTCCTGCTCAACAAATATTCCAGGAAAGAAAAACATAAATAAATCCCTGTTCTGAGATACTGTGAGAACACATAAATTAAAAAAATAAAACCTCGGGGACTTCCCTGGCAGTCCAGTGGTTAAGTCTCCACGCTTCCAAGGCAGTGAGCGTGGGTTCGATCCCTGGTCGGGGAACTAAGATCCCACATGCCATGGGGTGTGACCAAAAAAAAAAAAAAAATCAGCTTTGTTTCTGCAACGAAAAAAAAAGTTAAAAAAACCAAACTTTTCTTCCCTGACATTCTAGACACAGAGACTTTGTCTTCATGATTCCAAACATCTAGAATAAACACAGAGAAAACATGTAGGTAATCATCTATGTGTTTCTCATATCCAGACGTCTGGCATCACTTAGTCATTGTCACGGTGTGTACGAGTCTTTTGCAGCAGAAGAATTGGAATCACTTCCCAGAACCCAGGTTCAGGTAGTAGTCTTCTGAGAAGAGAGATACCTTATCTTATACTGTTTCTTACAGAACAGATTTAGCCCTGCCCTAACTAGAGAGCCAAGTTTAGAGAATGAAAATAAATACAAGACAATTTTAAAGTAACAACATTCCCCAAAGTAAAACTGGCATTCTCTTTCTCTAGTCTACTTGAATTCCATTTTAGAAAGAGGAGTTAAGAAGAAAAAAGCATGGTAGCTCCTCCCAGGTTGCGTGATGAGAAAATTGCTTAAATAGCAGATGTTGTAATGGAGAGACACATAACGAGGGGTTAGAAGGCCTGGGTTTTAGTCTCAGTTCTACCAGCCTGGAGCCTTGGACAAATCCCTTAACCTGTCTGGGGCTCTGATTCTCTGCCTGTAAAACACAGGTGTTGGACAGGATGATCTTTTAGGTCTACTCTAGCTCCACAATTGTGATGAATCAGTGCTTATAGAAGCAATAACACTAACACCTCACATTTTTATAACATTTTGCAGTTCGTAAACATTTCCATGCATGGTTCCTTTGATCCACACAGGAAGTCTGTGAGTAGTATGCTCCGTCAGACTTGGAGTGGCAATGTGACATGTGTGAGGTCACAGATAGTAGGTGGTAGAGATGCCTCCAAACCAGATCTTCCCATGCAAGCTCTCCCCCTCATCTGTGATGTGAAACCGATCTCCACCCTTCATAATTGCATTCAAGGTTTAGCATACATTATTAATAGTATCTTTGGGACACCTTGGCGGATTTCAGGTGCCATATGATAGGTCATCAAGTCTCTTAGTCGTTCATGATTTCTAAGTAAATTGGATATGAATTCAAGGCCAGAATGATGACTCCATATTCACTCCCAGTCACCCGGTGACCACAAGGCTGGAGCAGGGAAAGGACAAGACCAGCCAGGAACATCTTCTGTTGCCAGAAAATAAGGGAATGCTCAAAAACGATAAGGGCTTGTTGATGGGACAGAAGAGCCCAGCCAGAGGAGCTCCTAATGGCCTCAGCTGGAACAACTTGAGCCACAGAATCAATAGTAAGAGCACTGGATTATAATTCATTGAATAAACAACTCAAGTCCATACTAACTTATTTATATTAATCAATTAATTAGGGGAGAAAAGACTGCTCTTTCTTAGAATAAAATTCCAATGAATAAATGTAGAAGGACAAAGGGAAATAGCAAACTTCATGGTAATAACAGGCACACTCCATAGTAATAATTGTTGCAGAAAAGAGACACCTACGGATGCTAAACTTGGAGGGTGAAAGTGAGAGGAGAAACAGAATTTGCTTAGTCTCATAGTATCTCCCCCAAGATATTTATTAACTACAAAGGAAAAGAGAGTGGATGAAACCCGCAGACATCATCATCTTAACCCAGTGATCAAGGTAAACATCACTAGTGACAGGATGTATCAACATCAGGAACCCATGATATGATGCACTGAGAAGGATACAACATCACTTCTGTGGGATTCTTACCTAATATGCGTAACCTCGTTCCAACCATGGGAAAACATCAGATAAGCCCAGACTGAGGGGTAATCTACAAAACAGCTGACAAGTAGTCTTCAAAAGTGTCAAAACTGTGAAGACAAGAAAAGACTGAGGAACTGTAACGACAGCTTGGGGGAGACAGAGGAGAAATAACAACTAAATGCAATGTGGGATCCTGGACATTAGTGGAGAATTTGGTGAGATTCAAATAAGATATTTAGTTTACAGTATAGAACCAATGTTAATTTCATGGTTCTGACGATTATACTATTGTTATATAATATGATAACGTTAGGAGAAACTGTATGAGGGATATATGGAAACTCACTGTACTGTTTTTCTTGGGTTTTTTTGCAACTTTTCTGAAAGTCTGAAATTAGTTCAAAACACTTAATGACACCTCAGAAGCCATTTTGACAGTTTCCTGAGCATCTCAAAAAGTAAATGAACTTTCCCAAGATAGCCAGAGTAATTGTAAAATCCATTCTGGCTCGTGTTCCAAAGTGTGTCTCTCTAGAGAGTGAGATCCAAGGGACCCCAAAACCACGTTTTGACCTTGCCAGTTTGCTGACAATCCAGCTATTGGAAGCCATTCTGCGCTCTAGACCACTCATCAATGGCAAATACTCCTGAACTTAACGCCTCCTTGGAGACAATGTGAGCTCGGTCTTTATTGAATGCAGAAAGAGTGAGCCAAACAGCCCCAAAGATATTTAATAACAAAAGCATCTTCTTCATTTTGGTCACATTTATTCTGATTCTTTTCATACAACTTCAAGAACTAAGCAACCAGAATTCTACTATGATAAAAATCTGTCCTATTTCCTACCTCCAACTGTGTCCATCCTGTAATTTCTTTGTCACAGTGTCTGTTCTCATCCTTAATGGGTGGAGAGCACATGTTATAACAATGTTTTCTGCATCTTTTCGTGGTTGTTGGTTTTTCTTAAAAATACACAAGTCTAACTCCGTTATGCATTTCCTGAGGGTGTGAACTGGCAGCCAATTTCAGTTCCGAGTCACATACACAACTGACAATTTTATGACACTACTCAGTCTCACGCAAACCCACAGAACTGTAGAGCTGAGTGCCACTGCTCAGAAGTGAATTAACCTTCTGAAGCTGGTGAGTTTTCCTTTGGACACTAGACTTGCATTTCTTGCCATGAGCCACAGCTCTCTGCTTTTACTGGGGACTTGATGGGTAGAGGAAGGGCACTCCTTGAATTTCTACCTGCCTCACATCTTGACCAGTTGACCAGCCAGTATCTATGGACTCCTTTTATCTGAGCTTGGGAGGCTGGCTTTATGAGAAGTATAAGACTTGGTCCTTGGCCTCAAGGATCTTGCAGTCAGGTATCAATTTAAATTGGAAAATTTTAACAGTCAAGTCCTAAATAAGAACAATTTACTGTATAATACTTAGGGAAAGGAGAGAAAAGTAATCAGAAACACTTCCAGCAGGAGGGGGATTTCATCCATTCATACAATAAGTATTTAATTTCATTGTCTGTGCCAGGCACTGTTCTAAGGGCTAGTGTCTCAGTAGGAAACAGATAATAAAAACAAAACAAATATATAAACAAGTTAATTTCAAATAGTAAGAAATAAATTAAGAAAATGTAATTTAATTTAATTTAATAAAAAAGATTGCTAGAGTATATTCAGTTGCTCTGCAGACTTAAGAGGGAACTTTCCATCCAAGCAAATCCAATATCACCATAATTTATGTTTAGGCTTTTGGAACTCCTTCTTAGGACCCCCAAATCTTAAACTGATTTAAAGGTTCTGTACACAGAAGCATGACATGCAGCCAGTAAGATCCAATCACTCAGCTCTGGTAGTTTTCTCTTAAAATCCCAAGACTCACGGGCCAGGGTGATTTTCTGCCATCATTTCTAGAAAGGAAACTCCGCCAAAGAGGAAAAATGCCATTTTTCATGGATCGTAGGCCTCTTTTTTCTCCTCCCTGGCTAAGTACATCTAAGCCTATTCATTCAATAGTCAGCAATGTTGATTGAGCACCTACTAACCTAATTGTCCTCTCAACACCTAGGACAGTGCCCGGAACAGGAGAGATTCCAGAAATGTTTGTCAAACTAAGTTGTCACATAGAGTTTTGGTCTTAAATGCATTTCAAATAATACAGAGTATAAAAATGTGATAAGAATGTTTCTTTCCCATAGCTTTTAAACATTTAAGGAACAATCCATTAATGTGGCAAAGAGCTTTAAAAATAGAAAGTACAACCTAGAGGCAAATGCTCATGTCATTATTATTCATGGAAGTTGTAAGGTAATGTATCTGGCTGCCAAGAGAACTAATGAAAGTGTCCACTGCAGAGAAAATGATCCGAGGACACCACCGAAATCCATGCTGCAAATTACAGTATCAATTAATATCTTTAACAGTGATCATTAAAGCAAACCTTAATAGTAAAAGGAAATCTGCAGCCTTTGTGGTTTAGTTAGAAAGGCCTCCCTCACTGAATGTACTCTCCTAGCTATGGTACTAAACCTTTGTCGTTGGTGAATCCATCTTTGAATCAAAGGTACTGTATCCTTTAGGTATATGATGGTAGTTAGCAAACTGGACCTGAGGATCCCTGCCTGTAGAAGTAGAAAACAAACTCTTAATTTCCCCCATTGCCCAGAGCTGCCACCCCTAGGCCTCTCATCTTAGAACGTGGTACTTCTATACTCTTGGTTGCTCATGCCAAAAACCTAAGGGCCATACACAATTCTTTTCTCTCTCCTGGTTTCCACAGAATATATCTCAAATCCACCTGTTTCTTTCCATCTCCCTGCCACAATCCCACTCCAGGCCACCATCATATCTAGCCTGAGCCAATCATGGTGGTCCATGATGGCCTTGCTGGGGACCGATTAGCTGGAAGCATGTGATGAAATTTTCATCAATGATATGCGAGAGCTTCCAGGAAAGGCTCCCGCACTCCTAAGAGACACTTAGAAAGAGATGGCCTTTGTGTCAACTGGTCTTTGTCATTTCTAGATATGACATCAAGAATCCTGACAGTCCTCTGGTCCCCATGAGAGAAGTGGATCTGGGGACAAAGCCAACACTCCAAGACAGGCAGAACAGGGACAAAAAGAGCTGGGGTCCTGATGGTATTGGTGAGCCACTGAATTAACTCCTCCAACAGTCACCCTACACCTGGGCTTCTTAAAAGATGAGATAATAAATGTCCTTATTGCTTAAGTTAGTTTTGGTTGGGAATTTCAGACACTTGTAGCCAACTGCATTCTGACTGTTTCAGCCACTCCTACTTTTTTTTTTTTTTTTTTTTTTTTGCGGTATGCGGGCCTCTCACTGTTGTGGCCTCTCCCGTTGTGGAGCACAGGCTCCGGACACACAGGCTCAGCGGCCATGGCTCATGGGCCCAGCCGCTCTGCGGCATGTGGGATCCTCCCGGACCGGGGCACGAACCCGCGTCCCCTGCATCGGCAGGCGGACTCTCAACCACTGCGCCACCAAGGAAGACCACCAACCACTCCTACTTTTGATCATCTCCAAACTGTTCTTCATGCAGCAACCAGAGTGATCCTTTTAAAAGAATAAATCTGATTATGCAATTGTCCTGCTCAAAACTCTTCAATGACTTCTCTTTCCACTTACAAAAATTCAAGTTCCTTAATATGGTCTGGTAAGCTATATCTATCATCAACTGCTGCATAACAAACTACCCCCAAATTTAACAGCTTACAACAAACCTTTATTATATTACAATTTCTATGGGTAAAGAATTCAGGAGTGACTTAGCTGGGAGGTGTTACCTCAGGGTCTCTCTTAAGTTTACTCGAGATGTGGGCTGCGACTTGATGGGGTCTGGAGAATCTGCTTCCAAAATGGTGTCCCCAGATCGCTGCTGGTGGGAGGTCTCAGCTAAGTGGATCTCTTCACAGGGCTGCTTGAGTGAGTGTCCTCACCATAGAGCAGCTGGCTCCTGCCAGACCAAGTGATCCAAGGGAGAGCAAGGAGGAAGCCCAGTTGTGTTTTTCTGCCCTAATTTCGAACGTCACACATCATTCCTTCCACCACATTCTAGTAATTAAGGACAGACTGTGCTGGAGGGAGGGGAATTAGGATTCACGTTCTGAAGGGATGAGTACCAAAGAATTTGTGTGGACAAATTTAAAAATTCCCCTTCAGGCTTTACATGATGTGACCCATGCCTAACTTTCTGACTTCACCTGACGTCACTTTTCTCTTGGATAAGCCATGCTCCAGGCCCACTGGTTCCCCGCGAGTTCAGACACATCAAGCAGGTTCCCACCTCAAGCCTTTTGCACATTCTGTCCCCTCTGCTTACAACGTGGTCCTCAGTTCCTGGTCTGCCTGCACCCTTCCCGATCGCTAGATCTCAGGCCAAATGTCACCTCTTCGGCCAGCCCTGTCCAAACAGCCCAGTCTAAGTAAGTCACCTTGTTATTTTCTTTCATGGCTTCCTACATTTTCCCTTCTATCACTGGTCAGAGTTTTAAGTAATTTACTTTATTATTTCACTTTTTAAAGCTGCCAGGGAAGAGATGACGATTTTACTCACCATAGTATCTCCAGGGACTAGAAAAGTCCTTGGCACAGAACAGGCTCTGTACAAATCTTTGTTGAGTAAGCAAATGAACAAACAAATGTATCATCCTCGAACATACACACAGAGGTGCCAATTGAAAACTAGGCATATAAATTCATGACGCGCCGCCCCTGGGAGGGACGCTGAGCCTAAGTGGAATTGACAAGTTATAGCCGCTGCATCACGCTTGGATTCTGTATCAGAAAAGCAGAGCCAGGCTGGTGAAAGGTCAAGAGTGGGTTTCACCATCCGCTTGGTGTAAGTGCCCTGGACGTTGGGCTTGGAGCTGCCCAGTGAGGACGGAGTCCCCATGTGGCCCCGGCTTTCACCTGCCCCACCCTTCCTCTTACTCTGACCCCCTTTGGAGACCAGGACTTCCAGCAGCATAGCAGGGTGAGGGGTGGAAATGGACAAGCGGTGGCACTCTGAAACTGGGCTGTGAGGTCAAAGGTCAAAGGGGGCAGCATTGGGAGGGCTGAGGGAACAGCGTATTCTAGAGGGTGGCCTCTCACGAGGTAATTTTGGCAAGAGACAATCTACAGACTTCTTCAAATGATCAAGGGTCCCATTATCCTCCCCAGTGTCAGAGGTGCCGAGACGTCTCCCAGTTCCCACGACGCTACGCGAGGAAAAGTTCTGACAGACGCAGGTATCTGGCAATGAGCAGGACAGGTCCCTTTGACCTCCCCGGCTTCAAACTTGAAGGGGAATCTCTTAAGGACCAAGGGGAGCCCACGTTCCTGTCCATCGGCGAACTGTGGGCTGGGAGAGATCACTTCTCATCCCAGGATGCCAAAGATCAAACGTCAGCATGGAGTTCTGTAAAGATTTCACAGGAATGCTATCTAGAGGAAAGCATACTTCTGAAAAGCATTTTTTTTAAAAAAAAAAAGAAGAAAATTGTATTTTCTAAATCAAATTGAAGGCACTGGGTCTCCAAGAGTTCTCACTTAGAATAGGGTTTACTTTCAAGGGGTAAGAAGCCCGGTTACTACAGTTGAAAGACAGACCAGAGGGGGGAAGGCCAGGCAAAAACCAGGGTCAGAGCACAAAACAATCCTTGCAGACCCACGCTGTCTTTTTAAAATAAATACTTTATAACATCTCCTTATGAAGCTGTATTGAATTTCATAGCTCATATAACGTAGCCACACATACAATTTCAAAAAATCAAATCAATATAATGCTCTAACTATAATATAAAGAGAAATCAAAACTTAAATAATTTATAATAAAATAAGCTGTATTTCGATATGTAAGTGCTGAGTACCTCTACCCTCAAGATGTAATGGGTAACCAGAGGCTTACATTTTGAATATATTCGGATTTAAGAGAAGTTGTTGTGGATAGGTTTCCTTTATATTTAACATTTAAAAATAAGAGATCAACAAATATATTCATAAATGTACATTGAATTGGCCTGAATGCAACAGCTATAAGCATAGACTTACGCAGGGTGCTGCCTGGGGAACTCAGACGCCGTGAGCAGTGTAGCCGCGGATGACATGATTTCCAGAAAGGGTGAACAACCCTTGGGAGAGTTCTGAACAAAACGAAGTACCATTGCCCCTCATTTTATTTGGTTAGTTTAATTTCTTGAAAGTTCAGTGTATATTAAAACCATGCACAAAATACTTTGTATTTATGTGTAAACTAGAGTTCACTTTTAGGTTCAGGTAACTGTCAGTGGCTTTTTCACCTTCGTGGATGCCCAGTAAGATATGGGCTCATTCTCCATAGTGAGAGGTCTCCTGTTACAGGTCACCTAACACCCCTGAGCCCCCCAGTGCTACCAGCAAATGGCAATGGTGCCTCCGCATTCTTGTGACCAACAGAAATTTGTGACAACACCCTGGGTGGTAGCACATCCACTGTTGAGGACCCCTGAGAAGGACAGGGTCTACTATTATGGAGCCAAGCTCTCCAAGAGCTTTCTGTTCCTCAGAAATGTACAAGTATCTACTATGTGCCAGGATATATGCTGGGCACTAAATGTGGGTCAGATGGTAAGCTCAAATTTGGAAGTGTGTCAGTGAGAATTATGATAAGCATGATGGATTAGACAAGCCCTCCTTCATCATAAGATCGAATCCAATAAACACGAACTCTGCATCTTCATCTTTGTTTGTAGCCCTCATCCCAAACCTTTCCACCTCACAGCACCACTCCCTCCATCTTCCCAAGTTCCTACACCCTGACTTCAATGCTAGCCTGAGCCTCACATTTGACCCTTGGTTCCAATGCCAAATATTGTTCCTCCACCACCACCCTTAGCTCCCCTCCGCAGAGTGGACTAGGGTACAGCTACCCTTGGTTATTAACCATCCTGGTCCGGCCTTTTCTTGGGAGCCTCCATTAGCCCTGGGGCAGAGCTCCTGACCAAGTCCTCACCCACCCATAATCAGACAAGTGCATCACTAGCCCACATCCCAACTCTGTCTCAGAGGGTCTGTCCAAGAGGGCCAGTAATTCAAGCAGGTGTGGAAGCAGAGGGATACGGTTCCTTTGAATATTTCACTTCAAAGGTAGGATGTCTATTCCCGTGGGAACCGGAAATTAACAGGAAAATAAGGCACAGAGTATCTTCTGGAGAAATGGGATCCCGACTTTGGAGCCTGGGCCTCCTGTCTCCCCACCCACCCATTTACCCAAACACAGGGCTGGGATTGGCTGAGGGCTTGAAGCTGTGCTGACGTGTTGGTCAAGGTCAGCAGCTCCCAGCCATGAGGGTTGGATAGTGGCAGGGACAGGAAGCTCTGGAAGGAAAAGGAAACACCCAAGGGACTGGCCCTCAGTTCCTCAGGTTAACCACTCTGTGGTTAAGAGCCACTCTGGAGTCTCAAAGCCACTAACTGGCGTACCCTCAGAGGATGGCTCCTAGCCCAGTGCACGCCAGCTGGCCTGAGCTACGTCTCTCCCTGGTCCAATCTGCCAGATACAGGAGGACAACAAAAAAGCCCCATTCCAATCAGGCACAAAGGGATGACTGGGGATCAGGGAATTCTTTTGATAGAACCGTAATTCATATTAGGGTCAGATTAATAATTAGGATTGTGTCAAGGTAGGAGGGTTTTCAGAATCCAGCAAGGAGCTGAGGTTGTGGATTGCAGAAGGAAAAAGTGTTCAAGGGTGGAAATCCACGCATGTGATAAAGACCAAAAAATAAGGACAAGTAGGCTCATACTTGGGAGGGATGGGTAGGAGGTGGGGCCCAGAGCAGAGCACATGGTCAGGCCTGAGGTCTACACATTGAGAGTGGCTCTGGGTGGCCAGTGGGGGGGACCATGGATGTTGGGAGATGGAGGGGGGTGTGTGTGGATTCTGAGTTGGATTCTACCTGAGTATCATGCAGCATCATGCAAAAGTGACCAGAGCTCTGTCACATCCTTACCGTACTCACAACTCCAAAGACCAGATTTCCCAAACTCAGTTTCTAGGGGATAAAAATCAGAGTGCCTCTCTACGGTGGAAACATTAGAGCTTTCATGAAATGAGCATATAATAATACACCTAATTATTATCCATTTCTATGATCTAAAACATATTCTGCCAGCTTCTCTCACTAACTTCAGGAGATGTTTTATACAAAGTTAAATCAATCTACAGCCCTACTTTTTAAGAGTCATTGTTCTTAAGTAAAAAAGAATAATATGTCATTTTTAATGAACTGTTATTGGCTCCTTTTAGTTATTCAAAATATAAAAGAACATGTTGTTACAGAGCTTCAAGAAGTTAAACTCCAGACAGAAATCTACTTCCAAAAAGGAGGAATGGGAAATAGCATCAGAAAGTATCCTGGCTTGCCGGCCACTCCTGCAGAGACTCTTACAAAAAGAAACAAACGTCTGAGGATATGTGTGGTCAAGTGAGCAAGAGAGTGAGTTTTCTCACCCCGTATCGTGCTGAAAATTTGTGCATTTTCCACACATTTGTGTGTAATAACTGCTGTTACTTGCTATTTCAGTTTTTAAAACTTCAGTCTTTAAAGAACTCATTTCCTTAGGGTTCTTGTCCTGTAATTAGAGCAAAAGCCACCAGCTGACAGTGGGCGGCGGCACTTTAGCCAGGCTATCTGGTAGGGCAATCGGGTGCTGTAGGCCTTCTTACAGATTGAAATATTTTATTACACACATCATCTTTCATGAAAAGATAATGTCATGGTTAAAGAGAATGTTTTGACAGAATTTGGTATCGTTATTGTTAGGGTCTTGGAAATAACCAGGTCCTGCCCAGCCAATAAGCCCTCGGCCCCATTGGCCCCCTTTTTATTGGTCTCTCTCCCCTACTGGTCCCCCTTCCCATCACCATGCTGTCGGCCCCACCCCAACTGTCTTCCTGCCATCACCCTCCTGTTACAGCCCCCATCCCTTCTCTCCCTAAGGCCCTCACCCTGCCCCATTGCCTCCCCCCCATCAGACTCCCTGATCATCAGCTCCCTCCCCGTGGTCACCCCATCTCTCCTTCTTATCTTTCCCAACCACCATCAGCCCTCCTCCCCAGTGGGACCCTTCTTTTTCCATCTCCTCCCTCATCAGCTTCCCTCCTTGCAGGGTTGCTGAGGGACCTACAGGTAAAAGGAGCAGTGGCAGAATGAGGGTGCAGAACCCCTCCTTATGCACAGGAGATTCTTTCTGCAGAAGCTGGACAAGATGGTCTGGAACAGTCAGCTGATGGTGAGGCCCAGATGGGGCTCCTATTCCCCCACCTCCCCCACCTCCAGGATCTTATCCTCTGGGGAGGGGCAAAGATCTAGATAGAGATCATATGTTGGTTTAAATTCTCTGCCCAACTGCCCATATGAAGGAAGTTGAAGGAAAAGAATCTGTGTCTCTCGTACGTATCTTATACAGATATACCCGTAAATCTCACCCAGCCAAGGGCGTGAGCAGAGAAGGCCTGGGGTAAGAGTGGAAGCTGAAAGGTCCGTGTCCCTGCAGGTAACCCCAAAGAATCAAGCACATCAACACCGAAGAAAGTATTTTTTCAAGTTGTTCACTTATTTTTGCATATACGTTAAAGTACTGTTTCTCAGACTTTTCCCATGGTACTCATGCCAGCGCACTCCTTGGGCACTGACAGGATAGTATGCGATCAGGGATTTATACTGTATTTTAATAACCAATAAGGATCCTACTGTATAGCACAGGGAACTTTACTCAATATTCTGTAATAACCTATATGGGAAAAGAATCTGAAAAAGAATGAATACATGTATATGTAAAACTGGATTACTATGCTGTACACCTGAAACTAACACAACACTGTAAATCAACTATACTCCAATAAAATAAGAAAAAAGAAAAAAGAAAAAAACTGCATTTTAAGCAAAAACACCCGGTGATTTGCAATAACCGCTGAACAAAGACTGATCCTTGAGGACCACTTGGCACCTATCTTACTAATCCTTAACTGTTGCCCATCTTAACTATTATCTTAAGTTAGCAACAGCTTAATCTGACCCTGATTTTATGCCCAGACTTGATTAGAATTTATCTAAATTACCCGACCTCTCAGATCCCTTCCTCTGAAGGGAAGAAAAGCAGTCGGGAGAAGGTTTGGTTGGTTGGATGGTTGGCCGGTTGTTAGTAAGGTCACGCAGAGGCTCTGCTTTGCTCCCACGTTCACCCTCTATGAAAGTCAATAAATGTTTGGGCTCCTATAGCCATGGCAGCTCTCCCCTTTCTTAGTCTATGATACTTCATGGAGGGCAACTCTCTGCCCTTTGAGAATTCCTGGTTTACTTCTCCACCCATCACTGTGCAGTACAGAAAGCAAGAAGCCCCACAGGGGTCATAACTGTTTCACACGTATCCCATATTCTGCTGTGTGAGGGGTCAAGGCTCAGCCTTCATCGAGCCTTGGCCTCTATGTACATAAAATGGGATGGAAGCTCCCTCGTCTTTTCTCTTCGTGTGTCTACCCCCCTCCTGATGGAAACTGTTTCCTGTTACGCCAAAGACAAACGTTCGGGGCAAACATCTAAAGGAGCTTGTATTCCTACCAAGGCAGCTCTAAAACAATTCAAACAGCCAGTGTAAACGGTTCTAAAGGAGATTTGCATGAGAGGGAAATATAAAGGTCAAAGAAAAACAGAGATATCTGTGGAGTAAAGTGGTTTTATCAACTCCTTAACAAATAAGTGCAAAAAGAAGAGCATCTTTTAGGGATTTCATCCATTCCCTACTTTCATGAGTTTGGGACCTGTGCAAGCGTAAAAGGGAATCTGTTTTCAAAATCATCCAAATCATGGAACAAGAAAAAAATAACCAAACCAAACCATGTTTTAAACAAGTTCCCCAAAGCAGGCAGTCCTTTCTCAGACCAATGATTGGTGACGCTCAGGCACACACACAGAAATCCAGGGGACGCTCAAGACATCAGGTCCGCTCAGCCCCATCCCTGATGCCGTGCCTAGTGACCCTCGCTCCATGCCCAGCCGGCTCGTAAAAGGAGGTCACAAATCCGGCAGAGGCGCAAGGCAGCAGCCAGCTTCTTTTCAGCTGCCTTTTCTCCTGGCTCTAGCCCGTGTTCTCTGACTCACCCCAACTCCCTGGAACTGAGAGCTCTGCTCCGTAGCCCATACACCCTCACTTTGAGGTGCCCTCTGACTCCCTCACATTTGACAACTCATTTGAACTTCTCCCCACCCCGACAGACCAGACCACCACCTTCCCACAGGACGGTCAGGTCCACCATCCTTTGAGGGTGTGCTTGCCCCTCCCCCAGCCATCAAGAAGGGCGGTTGGATTGGGTTCGACGCCCAGCACCACCCTTGGCTTCAGACCTCGATTTTGGAAAGTTCCTCATTGCCGCTAAGCCCCTCACCTTAATACCCACTGGACCCTGCCCTCTCGGTACCTGCCACCTGTCAAAGGAGAGGAGTCACTGGCCTCCTATTTGCCTTTTCACCCTGATCTGGTGTGTGGCCTTTTCCTTGTTATTAAATAACCAGGATATATGTTTATTTTGCTCTGGATGAAGAGTCTTACACACATAACAAAACAATAAAAGCACCAAAGAGCACCTGTTACCTGTTCTGCCCAACCGTGCTTAACTCTATTGCCCAGTTATTTCAAGGAATGATAATCTCACCCAGATACAGCAGCATCTGGCTCTTGACGTACGTCTGTCTCCCTTTATGGATCCTTTTCTGGGGCTCACATAGAATGAACTTCCTTTATCCTTACCATGAAACTCTTTATGCATCTTCCCATATTTACCTTTGTTTATTGCGTCACCAATGTATTTTATAAGAAAGGTTAGTGCCTCAAAATCTTGTGGAATGAGGATTTTAGAAGCTATGTGTCATATGCCTTATTGATACTATGTATAAAATAGACCACGACGGGAGCATACTCTATACCACAGGGAACTCTACCTAACGCACTGCGATGACCTAAAGTCCAGAAGGGAGGGGATCTCTGTATGTGTGTGGCTGATTCATTTTGTTGTGCAGTGGAGGCTAACACAACATTGTAAAGCATCCATTTATTGGTTGCTTATTTTTATAATTTATTTATAAAAATTAATAAATAAGTAAAAATAAATTTTTTAAAAAAAAGCTATGTGCCAGGAACTGAGGATAAAAACCAAATGTATTTCTTATTATACCATAAGAATACAGCTGTTTAAAATTGTACTTATTTGTTCCTCAAAGAAGAACAAATACAGCATTTGTCTTTGTTAGAACTCTCTAGTAAAATTGTCTGGATCTAGGACAATTCTTTGTGGGAACAATCTGAATGAGAGATTCAACTTCCCTAACGGTTATAACACTATTCAGATATTCTGTTTCTAGTTGATTCCATTTCAGTAAGTTATATTTTTTAAGAATTTATCCATGTCTAACAAATTTTCAGATTTTTAGCATAAACTTGTTAATAATACTCTATTATCTTTTTAATGTTTTTGCATCTGTAACTATTAAACTTTTTCATTCTTAAAAAAAATGTGGAAATCTTGTAGAATAGTCCAGGTAGGTACCCACATCTCCATTTTGCAGACAAGAAAAATATAACTCCTTCTAAATTCTAATGGTTAGAAGATGGATCTCAGGGAAAACGAGTTGTTTCTCTTTAGGCCACGAGGAACTTCCCATCACACCACATTGCCCTAGTGGTTGAACCTGTGTCCTTGGAACTCGCCTTGGCTTGTAAGCTATTGGATCAGAGGACCTACATTCTACTCCAAGAGGACTCTCATTAGGAAAGTCACCATGGAAGAACTGGAGGAAGCAGACTAGCAGGATCTGCATTGAGGCAGACACGCCAGGACCAAGCAGAGCCTCAATGATAGTTGATATGTTCCTGAAATGGCCCAGAGACCAGTCTGAGGACTAATCCCAGGCAAATACAGTTTCTGCAAAATCATGCTTTTAAAATGCAGCCAAGTAACATAGATCACATAGAACAGAACTCCAACTGTAACAGAAAAAATGGCTCAGGACCACATCATCCCTCTCCCCAAAGAGAATTTGCCAGAAGGAAAGCAGGCAAGGTGAGGCCGTAAAGAGGATGACATTGCCTCAGACTTTACAAGGCGACCTCGGTGAATCGCCTGCCACTGGATGGACACACAGCTTCTGTTTTAAAGAAAAACAAACTGACACTTTGTGGAATTTGGGGGGCTGGCTACTGGCAAAACTAAGTTTTAAATTCTCCCCTACCCCAGACTTTTGGGTTGAAAATGTCTGTTGGCTAGCTCGACCCCGAAGCGCTCTAAAATGTAACTGGAAAAACCCAGAGGGGTAAACAGGAGACTCGCACCAGGATTACCTCCTCACCCCTTTCGCTTAGGTCCCCACGGCTTTCTCAGGAAGGAGGAGCTCACAGCAAACTCACTGCCATTGGCACAGAATCACGATGCAACTCCACCTGCTGTGGCAGCCAGAGAAGAATGACTGCATCCTGCTCACGGTGTTCTGCTAAGTTTCAGGAGATGGAAAATCAATGAAAAGGAGGTGGTCCTGGCAAACAGGCTTCTGATGGCTGTACAGTCCCCTCCCCCAGCCCAGCCCAGGAAAGCGCATCTTCAGAGCTGATCACACTGTTGGCATTGTGGGGAGGGAGTCCTTGAGAACTCTACACACAGGGTCGGGGAACACTCCAGAAGCCTTCTGTTCAGCTCTCTAACAGGCAGAGCAACGTCCTCCCCAGGCCATGGTTCTCTGTGAACCTGCCTCTCTGCACGATGCTGGCTGGGGCTGACGGGCACCGCATGGGGGCCTCCTAGCTGTCAGCTAGGCAGGGCAGGTGAGAGCCCAAGTGTGGCTCCTTATTGGGACTCTCAGGTCGGAGGGTAGCTGCAGAGGACGCTCCTGCTCAGGCGTGCCTTCCATTCTGTTTGTTTTCAGATAGAACTATGACCTCAGCACATGAGTCACCGCAGAGTACGTCTCTCACACTTCACTGAGGTCAAGTTCAACACAGGGTTGTGCACACGTACCAGACTGGATTCCATCTTCATTCACCAAAGATGTGCGAGTAGCAGTAAGAAGCCAAGGGATGAATTTGCCCTTTGCCCACTAAACTGGACAAAATACAATGAGGAGAGCTCCAGGGCAAGAACTCAAAGGAGTAAAAAGCAACGGGCACAACAGCTGGCTCTTCCTCCTTCTTTCCTTCATTCCACCTGTCCCTGGACACAGCGCTTTCATGTGCTCTCTGGTTCTGCCTGGTCTTCCCACTTAAGGACCATTTGGGGCATCTTCCTCTGAGGGACCCGTACACTAGAACAGGAGCTGACAAGCTCTTTCTACAAAGGGCCAGGCAGCATATATTTTCAGTTGTACGGGTCATATAGTCTCTGTCACAACAACTCAGCTCTGCCTTTGTAGGGCAGAAGCAGTCATAGAGGATGTGTAAATGAATGGGATGGCTGTGCTCCAATAAAACTGTATTTACAGAAACAGGCAGCGGGACAGATCAGCCCATGGGCTGTGGTTTGCCAACCGCTGCTCTAGACTACCCCCTCCCTCTTTATCAAACCTGCCTGCCCCGTGTCCCAGGTGGCTGGGGTCTGCGTTCTAAGCCCAGCAATGACATGATGCCCTTGTTACCTTCCTGAGTGAAGGTGCTTCAGTCTGTCTCCCCTCCCAGATGCCACAGGTACATTTATACAGTCCTTCTGACTGTTCAGCTTGTCTCAGAGGAAAGGGTCTCATCCTGGCAACTCTAGGCACATTAGAGACCTAAGGGGCATCAAGGGCAGAGACACTCAGTCACATCTTTACCATCTCTTTTCGCACCTGTAAGACCTGGTCCGTTATCATCCACATGAGAGCTTTTCCTCCCATCGCCACCTGTGCTCCCCTTTGACAAATGAAAATTCCATGCTCTCTTTTAACGCTATTTGAAATTAAAACTACATCAGACATCTGACCAACAGGGGTAATCATGCTTTGTTTTCAAACAATACATACCCTCCCCATTCCCTACCACCCCACCACTCCAGACCCCGATAGGACCCTCTAAAGGAGAGGGATCCCCCACCCCCTCCTTCGGAATCACTGGTCTGGGTAGTTGAGATGTTACACACAGGATCCCAGAGCCTCAAATATACCCACAATTTTAGGGTGGGAAGGAATCCAGAAAACACAGAGTTGAACACCGCTACCCAACCCGCCGCCCATTGAAGGCATCCAGAGACTCTTGGCTTTAAGAGCGCTGCTGATCAAAAGGCGCAAAAGAGGAGGAGCCGTAATTGTCTAGGGCAATGGGGTGCCCTCCTGCACTGGGGGCAACTTTCGTCACTAAAATTCTGTCTTTGCACAACAAAGTGGAAGATGGCAGTAAGTGTTCTGCATAATTCAAACAACAGCTGTCACTGTGGTTTTGGAACTGTGGTTCACTTCTTAATCAAAAGGTATTCGGCCTACAGGAAAGGGGTCCCATAAATCACGGTAAGTTTCAAGAAGTCCACAAAAGGATTCCAGGAGGGAGGCGGCCAGAGCGAGGGAAATCTGATCTTGCCCTGTTTTATTAACTTAACATTTTTCTACCAGCATTTGTCTTCTCCCCTCTAAAATTCCTCCACTGACTTGAAGGATAAAGAAGCAAATCTGTTGCTGGCAAACCCCAGAGTGGGTGGGCCTTGATTCGACTTCTCCCTCGAATATCAGCTTCAGAACAAAATATAACAACCCCCCAAACTCGCCCCTCTTCGTGAGTAATAAACTATAAATAAGTTAGAGTTCACAGCCAGAGAACCCGAGACAACCGTGATACAGGCTAAAAAAAAAAAAATCACATCTCAAGTTACAATATGAAAGCCCAGCCTGGCTTTTTACTCAATATTATGGTTGGTTTAGCGGCAGTACGTGTTCAGGGACTACCTCTAGTGCTTCAGGAAACGTTGAGTTCTACCTTACCTGACAGCGTGGTCATCCTGCCCTGGGAGAAAGCAGGCTGATTGGAGTTTTAATGCCATTATATACACTTCTTGCCTCCATGGAAATATATGGACACCATTACCCCTGAGCTCCCTTTTGATTATTCCCAGAGCAAATCACCCACAATTCTGCACGCTCACACGTTTTTTTGACACTGCCTAGAAACATAAGGGAATCCTTTCCCTTTGAGGCACATTCTACACAATAGCTACAAAGGGGCTTGAAATGATCAAATATGAGAGAATATTTCAGTAACTCTCATATTCAACTGGTTTTATTTTAAACTTTCAGAGGAGCTGGGTTTGGGGAAGTGGCATCTGGCCCCTGAGCACTGGAGGACTGAGCCCTGTGAAGACGAGTTTCACTGCATTTTTCCTTTCATTTGGCTTCTCTGGCTTGTAACCTGGCTGGCTGGAGGCTAGAACCAGAGATGGTCTGGCAAATGCAGGTACAAACAGAGACAAGCCCCTTTGGAGTCACTTTGTAAACAGAGTTGACATGTGGGTAAATAATGTCGCAGTGTCGTTGCCCCAGGCCAGCTGATGATTTCCCTTGGGCTTCCCAGCCTGGGAGTTGGCCCATCTGACGGGCCAGGAGAGCTGCTGGCAGCAAACCACTCCTCTGCCCTGGAGGCTGGCAGTGGACTGTTGCCAGTGAGCCAGGTTGGACTTTAAAGGACTCAGTTTGAGAGAAAAATGCAATTGATTTGTAATTAATTAAATGCCTGATTCTAAAAAAAAAAAAGTTTTGCGACCTGTAAGCCTAAAACTGTACACACTAGAGCAGGAGTTGGCAAACTACGGCCTCGAGAGCCAGATCTTGTTTTAGTAAATAAAGTTTTATCGAAACCAGCCGTGTCCATTTATCAGCATATTGTCGTGGCTGCTTTTGTTTTGCAAAGGAAGAGTTAAGGAATTGTAATATTTACTACCTAAACCTTTACAAAAAGTTTGCAGACTCCTGCACTAGGGAAAGAGGCAGAGGGAAAATGCTGACAATGGCTTATTCCCAGAGGTGGTCATTGTATTAATTCATAAACTGAAGTAAAAATGAGATTCACCCTAAACAGCTAACAGCAGTGGAAGGGCTGGGGCAATATGGTCAACATTTGGTGGAATAGTATGCAACCATCAAAAATTACATTTATAAATCATTTTACTAGCATATGGAAGACATAATATCTCAAGTGAAAAGTGCAGAATACCAAATACATTATTATTTAATCTCAACTAAGCAAAAAAAAGAAAAAAGTTGTTTTGCAGAGGAAAATCAACAGATGAAAACACACCCAAACTTTAGCATTTGAGATGTGGGAATTTGGATGATTTTTTCTTCTCTTCATTATACTTTCAGGGTTTTTAAAAGCCATTTCTACAATAAATACTGCGAAGAAACATTTATGAATAAGAATTAAAGAGTTCATAAACTATATATTATACTGGGAGAAGTTGTTCTTAGGATAAAATAATCTTATTGCTGAGCTGCTAGCTTTCAAATTAAAACACAGAAAGCAGGGAGGGAGGGAGGGAGGGAGGGAAAAAGGAGGAAGGCAAAGGTCATACGATTCTCTGTGTAAGAAAAAGACCATTTCAGTTTCTAGCAGAGATGAAATATTTTCCTGGTGAAAGTTTTCAAGAGAATAGGTCCCATGTTCCTGAGCAGGATATTCAATGAGGGAAGTAAAGGTCTGTGAGCTGACTTCTAACTGCTCTTCAGGTTGGAGATATTTTTAGATATTCAGGTTGGAGGTTAGGGTACATGAAGACTCTTGGAGAGGGTGAACAAGAGTGTTCTGTTTCTTTTGGGGAAAAAAAGCAGATATTTCCAAAAACTCTCCTAAGTATTAACCAAACATTTGTGTGAAAAAAAAAGTCCCTGGAATGCTTGGTAAAACTTACAATATCAAAAACAATGTTATCATCTCTGTTTTAATTCATTGCATATTTTTTGCTGTGTTTGTGATTGTGCAGAGCTTCCTGATAACAAAACTGGAGCTAGAAGAACCAACAGACTGAAGCGTTAAAAATAAAGATTTTGCTGTTTGTCCCAGACTAGACATTGAAATGCTATATAGTAAAGTGATAGATGCTTGCAGACTGCGTGGTGAGCAGAACTTTCCATGGATATCCTTTTATTTTCTATTTACTTCTACACAAAGCTTTTGACCAAAGATGGAGAAAAGAAAGCAGATGATTATTAAACTGTACAAAATGACTTCAAACATAAAGGAAAGACAAAGAAAAGAATCTATTCTATAAAAGCCTGTCAACCTCTTTATTCTGTCCACTGTGAAGGCTAAGAAACCCAGAGTTATGTTTCTCTGACATCACAAGAAGTCTCTTAAAGTTAGAATCCAAGCCCTTTTAGCCAAGTTAAATTGAGAAATAAGGTTTGATTACTGTAAAAAGCAGAAAGTAGGACAAACTTAGAGACAGTCATATATCACCAAGTTTCTAGCCCTAGAAGAGAGGGTCTTTGAACTCTATAAAGAACTACCCAGAATGAAAACCAAAAGAAAGATGTGTCAAAAACATTTAAATCTCCAGTCACACCATCTCCGCTGCTAACTCCCAGAGATCTAACACGGGGAATGAGGTCTCCCTACCTCCAGCTCAAGTGCAGAATAATCTTCTTACCAGCAAGTTCAAGCCCATCAGTGAGTCTCCTGGTCTCGATTTAGATGAAAAGAGTAGCTGCGAACTCATAGCCAATGGGTCCCTGAGTTCGCAATTGACCGAAAAAACCCCTCGATCTAAAAAATATATATATTACTTGCATCTAGTCTCTTTTATACATTGCAAGGAAGTGTGCTGATGAAGAAAAAGGGATTTAGAGGCTGTTTCATTATAAGCTGCAAAGACATACTTGAAATAAAATTGCCTCTCTTTGAGAGGGGCACCATCGATTTTCCAATACAGGAGAAGCAGTGGGTCAGCAGTTTGGCTGTGGTTCAGACAGAAATTTTTCTTAAAGTTGCATCTGCACAGCAAACGTACTGTTCTGCTTTTCAGTTAAAGTGTTTGTTACAAATAAATAAAAATAAAGATGCTTTCATTTGTGTTTTACATAAAATCAAGAAAGAGGGCTTCCCTGGTGGCGCAGTGGTTGAGGGTCCCCCTGCCGATGCAGGGGACACGGGTTCGTGCCCTGGTCCGGGAAGATCCCACGTGCCGCGGAGCGGCTGGGCCCGTGAGCCATGGCCGCTGAGCCTGCGCGTCCGGAGCCTGTGCTCAGCAGCGGGAGGGGCCACAACAGTGAGAGGCCCGCGTACCGCAAAAAAAAAAAAAAAAAAAAAAAAAAAAAAAAAAAAATCAAGAAAGAAAACATTAATTTTCCATGTTAAGGAATATTATTTTTATTTAAGGTAGATTTGGGAAAAGGGTGATGGATACTACAGACATCAGACCTCACCTCCCAAGTCATCCCAAGTTGCCACCAATAAGATTAGAATTCTTTATTTAAAAATACTGTATCAATGTAAAATGCTATTAACTGAAAGATGTACTTTTATGTGAAAGAAGAAACAGAGAGAGGGAGGGAGGGATGGAAGGAGGAAGGAAGGAAGGAAGGAAGGAAGGAAGGAAGGAAGGAAGGAAGGGAGGGAGGGAGGGAGGGAGGGAGGGAGGAAGGGAAAGGAGGGAAGAAAGACAATTATGAATGTTTAAGATGCCACTGATTATAAGATGCATCTCGATTTCAAAACTGTTAAGAAGTGGAGTGGGGGAGCGGATCTTAGCATTAATTAGATATGTTAGGTTTTTCAAATGAACGATACTCCGGAGTCACCTGCACTTCACCAGTTCCTTCAGAAAACTTTTAAGTTGGAATTGTTGTATCTTAGACCTTCCAGGGCAAGCAATGGTTATTTTCTTACATACCAGTAACTCCTTTCTACAGCTATACAAAAGGATGACGGTAATCTGTTACCTGAGTTGGTTGGAAACTAAATGGGTACTTGGTAATTAAACATTCTGGTCAATAAAGAGTTACATTTATCAAACAATTGAAACAGTACCATATATTTCATATCAAGATGATGTTTAACACTATTTACTCTTTAATAATATTCATTTTAAAAAATTAAAATATAGTTAAGGTATAATATTATATAAATTACAGGTGTACAATACAGTGATTCACAATTTTTAAAGGTTACGCTCCATTTATAGTTCTTATAAAATACTAGCTATATTCCCCGTGCTGTACAGTATGTCCTTGTAGCTTATTTTATACCTAATAGTTTGTACCTCTTACTCCCCTACCCTCATATTGCCCCTCCCCACTTCCCTCTCCCCATCGGTAACGACTACTTTGTTCCCTATATCTGTGAGTCGGTTTTTTTTTCGTTATATATCTTTAATGAAATATTCAATGCCTCAAAGTCACAATCATGAACACTACTGTCCACTACACAGTGAAAACGAAAAATAAGAATTATTAAATAATATAAAATTATATATTATCATATATACAATATTAAATAGTGGTATATTAGCTAATTATCTGCTAATAATTCCATTAGCAGATAATTTAGGGCCTATGCTGCTTCAGTGAGGTTCTCATTATTGCCAAAATTGGTGGACCCAGGACCTTTCAGCTCAATATCCTATTGCCAATAATAGCCCTGAGATACTCACGGTGGGAGGACCCATCTCTGCCCTTATATCAGCCTCAATCACAGAGGCACAGCATGGATACCTTTAGTAGTTATTTATCATTTCAGAACCCCTATGCCTTTCCAGATCCCTGTGAATTCACTTTTTCCTCCTAGCTGCACCACCCGATCATGAATAAAAGAAGGGCCGTCGACCATCCCTAGCCCAGTCTCACCTCACTTGCTCCAGCATCCCTGAGAAATTATCACTCAGTCTCATGTCTGGCACAAATAAGCCCTCAGTAAATAGCTGTTGGATGAGGGATCACGTCTCCAGCAGTATTCAAAGCAGGACCTGACCAGCCTGAGAAGAGATGGAAGATCCTGCCTTGACTTCAAACACTCTACTTCTATTTCTTCTATACCTTTAATTCTGCTGCAACACACTATTGATTCACACTGAGTCAACCAAGGCCCCAGACAAGATGTAGCCGTTGACCTGTATTTGTGGATTTGGTTCTCTGAACCTAAGAGTAGAATGTTATTTATGTCTCTGAAGGCAAGAGGTGTTTAGCTCTTAGGGCTGAGCTGAGCTGCGATGACTAGTCCCCAGAGCGCGCACACACACACACACACACACACACACACATACACACACACAGCTCCTGAGGGCAGGACCTTGGCTATCTGGTTTACTATCATGCTGCCAGAGACGAGAATAGTGATGAGCATGGTAGACGCCCAATGAATATTTGTCAAATGAATGCTGACTGCATGAGTCTCATCACATTTTATGGTATATTTGGTCCATATTCAAGTTGCTCAGGGTTCTTGGGGATCTTGAATCCATCATAAGCTGTAGTCAGAATCCCTGCAAGGCATCCTACTGTCTACACCAGGGGACGGCAAACTATACCCACAGACCAAGTCCAGCCCACCTCCTTCTTTTGTATAACTCACGAGCTAAGAATGGCTTTTACAGTTTTAGTTAGTTGGCGGGGAAGATCCAAAGAAGAACAATATTTCATGACAAGTGAAAATGATCTGGAAATCAAATTTTAGCATCCAAAGAGAAATTGTACCGGAACACAGCCATACTCATTTGTTATATATTATCTATGGCTGCTTCTGAACTACAGCAGAGTTGAGCAGATGCAACTAAGGCCACAGAGACCAGAAAACCTAAGATATTCACTATGGCACCCTTTACAGAACAAGTCTGAGCACCCCTAGTCCACTCACATTGTTTTGTCCTCCTCTTAACCATTAGTTAAAATATTAAACAGAGCGAAGGCAAGGACTGAAGTTTGAATCACGTGCACACTCTGGAGACCTCCCTGCAGTGGGATTCAGCCCATGTTTTACCAACCATTGGTCTTTTTCAAGTGGATATGGACCTTCATACTGTGTTAGGCTCCCATTTTTCCGTCACGTCTCCAAAGGCTCGATGGGAGGTTGCTGAAACCCAGGAGGTCAAGATGATGGTGGGTTTGAGAATTTCCTGAGTGTGGCAGCCCTCATTCTAACAGCTTCCCAAGGCAGGGAGTAGCCCAGGAGACGTTCACTCTTGGGCAGGTGAGGTGTGTGAGAGCATATGACCAGCACATGCAAGAAAGCAACTCATTTCCAATAATCAGTTTGACTGAGCAGTGTGAATCCCTGCTGTGTACTGGGTAATGTACTAGACCTTGGAGAATCCCATCTGAGGTCTCTATGCCTTCCAGGTGGTCTCACCTTCCTGCCTCCCTCATATCCTGCTCATTTCTCTCCCTCTACACACAGGATGCCTCCTTGCTGGAGCCTGAACCTACTTAAAAAAAAAAAAAAGTATTTCTGAGGCTAAATGACTTGACAAATTAACATCAGCCTTAAATAACAAACCCTTTTTAGATTCCAAGGACAAGGGGGCTGGAAACCCTCTCTACTGAGCTACAGGGAAGTGATGAATTGATATTCTGAATCAATTATCTTTTATTTCTCTCAAATAACATATCATTTGGTTTCCATAAAGTTCTGGCCATTGCCTTCTGGAAAATTCACGGAGCCAAGAAGAAAAGGGGAGGAAATGATTACAAAGAATTTTCTCTCAATGCCACTAATTTGTTGAAGCCCCTTCAAAGTTCTGAGCAATGGCACCAAAGCAGCTCAGGTCCTGAGTCTCTCTCTTATTGCCCTCTGCCTCTTCATTCATCCTCTGGCAACTGCTGACTGCCAAGGAGAAGCCGCGGTGTGGTGCAGGGAGCTATCCGCAGGTGAGTGTTCGATCCGGATGGCAAAGGTCCAGAGGAGAAGAAACACTGGGAAGACATCCCGTAACACCCGATTCCCTTGGAGAGGGATTTGCCCAGCAATAAACCACAGAATGCTAAAGTGGCAGTTACCGTCAAATCTTGTTTAGACCACAGAACCAAAGGAGGAAGAAAGAGCCGGCGGAAAGCATGAAGCAGAGGTGGGGCGTTATTTCATCCCGGTAGGCAGCGGCTAAGAGCTGCCGAGCGTTGGCATCGGTGAGCCGTGCCCCCCCACAGGAAGCCCTCCCGAATCCCTCCACATCTCACAGATCTCCCCCTTGGCCAGTCTCCCCCAGCACTTCCCTTCCATAGACATTACGGTCCCCCTGAGCAGCAGGCTGCTTTGACTTGTGAGCTAAGCCTTGGCGACTCCCTAGAGTGTGAAGCTGCTGGGATTGCCATGGATAATGTTCTACATCCCTATGTATCTCTCACAGCACCTGAACACATAGAGTAAGTACATAATATTTATCAAAAGAATGGAGAGTGGCCAAATGGCCACTTTTTCCTCCACGAAATCTGAGGTAGGCATTTTCTAAAGCTGAGGCGCCCTCTGAGCAACACAGACTTGGCTCCTGCCCTTCTTGCTCTCATTTGACAGCCTTTAAAATGCTGTCCATTTACGGCTTCCCTGGTGGCGCAGTGGTTGAGAGTCCGCCTGCCGATGCAGGGGACGCGGGTTCGAGCCCCGGTCCGGGAAGATCCCACATGCCGGTGAGTGGTTGGGCCCGTGAGCCGTGGCCGCTGAGCCTGCGCTCCGCAACGGGAGAGGCCACAAAGTGAGAGGCCCGCGGACCGAAAAAAAAAAAAAAAATGCTGTCCATTTAAAAGGGAGCTTCTCTTTCTGATGCCTGCAGAAGTGATTGGCTGCTGTAGACCTTCTGGGCCACCGAGAATTTCACATTGCAGAAAGAAGGGCAATGCTGATTCCAAGCAACGGAGCTCACCTAAGCCTATAAATGACATCAGTGCCTACACCTCAGCACACTTGCATACGGGGAACTGAGATAGAGCTGAATCATTTAGCCACAGTACTAGCCCTTCCCGCATCCAGTAACTTCATTGTAGTTAACATCGGCATTCCTAGATGCCAGGGGCCTTTCCTTCAGATGAATACTTGAGTAACATTTTAATCTTTCTATCTTAACATAAACACTAACAAGACCAAAATCTGCACTCCAGGTGACTTTACATTAAGACGTTCCAGAAGCTATTATGTATCACTGCAGATAGAGAAGAAATTATAAAAATAGCCATATCGTGTTCTATTTTATTAAATGTTGCTTTATTTTTCTTACTTTGGGTTGGTTGGAGACTGTAGCATGAGTTTATTAAAATTTCAAAGTGGTAAAAACTTTTCAGCTGTGATGGAATAACTTATAGTAGATCTCAGCAGGAGAGAAGTTGGATAAAATACCAAAACCTTCTGTCTCAAAGGCATCAGAGATCTGCCAAGGCATCCAGGACTTGAGAAGGCATATCCCAGACAGAAGGGAGGGTCACTGAGATGAGCCCAAATGTCTGCACACCTCTTTTCTCCCTGGAGCATGTGCCAGTGTTTGGCATGAAGCAAAATCTGAGAACCAAAGAGGAAGGAGGCAGCGAAGAGGTAGAGGAGCCAGCAGAGGTTAGGCAATCCCACAGGCTGGAGGGACAGAACTTGGAGTTCAGTGTCGCCACGTAGCCAAGAGTTTGAAGGGCAAGATCCCAGGGAAAAGCGAGGTACAGAGGACGGAGCCCAACACTCTGTGATTTCTCCTAGAAGCATTTTCTCAGTAAGTTGCACAGAAAGACACTAAGAAGCCACGCAGAAAGGGGTTTAAGAGCAGAACAGAATTTGTGGCTATCTCAAAATGGTGGAAAGACAAAAAATTGAGTTCTAGACCCACCAACACGTTAGGGCTCCAGGAAACACCAGAGGATGACATTCTAGGAGTAGGAACAAACCAGGAGAGAGCCGAGCATTGCAAAACCTCGCAACCAGGCTTGGGTCACCTTGGTCCCTGTTGGACTGAAGTAATCTGCCTCTCTGCTGCTTGCCCTAGGATAGGGTGTACTCTTTCTGGAGGAAAAAAAAACATTATGCAAAGCTTCTGCAAAACTCATACAGAAACACCTAGCGTAGAGTGTAAAATTACCTGATCATACCAAGAAACAGAACCAAGACAAAAAATTTGCAATGAAAACAGACTACAGTTAACCCAGGTATTAGAGTTATCAGACACAGACTTTAAAATAACTACAATTAAGATGTTCAAGAAAATAGAATAAAACTGAAATGTATAAAAAGGTGGAAATTCTAGAACAGAAATAAATGGAAATTCTAGAAAAATAGAATAACTGAAACTAACAATCCATAGAGCACTTTAACAGAAGAGTAGACACAGCTGAAGAGAGAAATGAGTATTGAGAAATACAACAGAAAATAGGCAAGAGTGAAGAATGGATAGAAAAGGAGTTGGAAACTACAGAAAACAGCATGGAAGGCAGAGAGGACATGATGAAAAGGTCTAAAATGTACGCAATTAGTGTCCCAGAATGGGAGAATAAGAGGAATGGGGCTGAAGCAATATTTGAAGAGATAATGGCTAAGAATTTTCCACAACTGAAAATTAGCATGAAGCCACCGTTTTGAGAAATGCTATGAAACCAAGTAGGATAAACACAAAGAAAACTCACATCTTGGCACATTACAATAAAATAGCCAAAACCAAAGACAAACAGAAAATCTTAAAGCAGACAGGAAGAGAAGACACATTATCCTTTTTTGCACTTTCATTTCCAGGTAGGTACTCAGAAGAATTGCACTATGTCCTCCAAAGACTTAAGCAAGAATATTGAAGGAAACACTCTTTACAACAGCCAAAAACTGAAAGCAAACCAAATGATCACGAACAGTACGTCAGATAAAATATGGTAACGTCATACAATGGAATACTATAAAGCAATAATACACACAACATAGACGAAACTCACAGATACAATGTTAGGTAAAAGAAAGGAGAAACAAGAGAGTAACTGATAGGATTCTACTTGCATTAATTTTTAAAAAATAGGTAAAACGAATCTGACCTACTAATCTAGAGGTGAGAGCAGTAATTACCTCTGAGCAAGCTTGGACTTGGAATGGTACAAAAGGTGTCCTGGGATGCTGTAAATGTTCTGTATCTTGATCTTGGTGGTGGTTACACAGGTGTGTACATATATAAAAATGAATTAAGCTATAAACTTCAGATCTGTGCTCTTTACATAACTTAGGCCTCAATAAAAATACTTAAAAACTGAAAGCAAGATAGAGACATTTCTAGAAGAATAAAAATTAAGAGAATTAATCACTCACAGACCTGTATTAAAGGAAATACTAAAGGGAATTTTATTTTATTTCGTTTTATTTTGTTTTCTTTTTAGACAGAAGAAAAATGATCCCAGATGGAAAACCAGCAATGCAGGAAGAAATAAAGAGAAATGGAAAAGGTAACTTGTGTCATGTGGGTAGCCCTAAGTAAATATATAAATCTATAAAAATATTTTATATATATAAATAAATCTATAAAAATATAAAAATTGGGAAGTAACATGCATGACAACAGTAAAAAGGAGGGACAGGGATAAATAGAGTGTAGAACTGTTCAAAGATCCTAGCATTGTCTGGAGGAGAGAAAGTACTCATTTAAATTAGATTCTAAAAAGTCAAAGATGCATGTTGTAATATCTACATTAGCCACCAAAATAAGAGTAAAGGATGTGCAAGTAATAAGCTAACAGAAAAGGAAAGCTTGTATGATTAACAAAAGCAATTTAAAAAATATTTAAAATAGATGGGCAAAAAATGAGGTATCACCTCACACTGGTCAGAATGGCCATCATCAAAAAATCTACAAACAATAAATGCTGAATACTGTAAATACTGTAATACTGTAAATAGAGCTGTAAAGCAATTATACCCCAATAAAGATGTTAAAAAATAGATAATGAAGTAACAGAGATGAAAAACAAAACACAACAAAACAAAATGCTGGAGAAGGTGTGGAGAAAAGGGAACGCTCCTACACTGTTGGTGGAAATGTAAATTGGTACAGCCACTGCGGAGAACAGTAAGGAGGTTCCTTAAAAATCTAAAAATAGAACTACCATATGACCCAGCAATCCCACTCCTGGGCATATACCCTGAGAAAACCATAATTCAAAAAGATACATGCATGCCAATGTTCACTGCAGTGTTGTCTACAATAGCCAGGACATGGAAACAACCTAAATGTCCATCAACAGAGGAATGGATAAAGAAGATGTGGTGCATATATACAATGGAATATTACTCAGTCATTAAAAGGAACAAAATTGTGCCATTTGCAGACACGTGGATGGACCTAGAGACTGTCATATAGAGTGAAGTAAGTCAGAAAGAGAAATACAAATATCATATAATATCGTTTATATGTGGAATCTAGAAAAATGGTACAGATGAACTTATTTGCAAAGCAGAAATAGAGACACAGATGTAGAGAACAAACGTATGGATACCAAGTAGGGAAAGGGGGGTGGGATGAACTGGGGGACTGGGATTAACATATATACACTACTGATACTATGTATAAAATAGATAACTAATGAGAACCCACTGTATAGCACAGGGAACTCTACTCAGTGCTCTGTGGTGACTTAAATGGGAAGGAAATCCAAAAAAGAGGGGATATATGTGCATGTATAGCTGATTCACTTTGCTGTACAGCAGAAATTAACACAACATTGTAAAGCAACTATACTCCAATAAAAATTAATTAAAAATTAAGATAAAGTAATAAAATAAAATAGATGGGCAAAATATGAAATAAAGATAGGTAGGTAGACATCCAAATACACACAATTAAGCAATAAGCACATTAAATGTATAAATGTTCCACATACTTGCATTAAAAGATATATATCTTTATAAATTAATATTATATATATAATATCTTACATATATAAAATATCTCCTGTGTCCTTAAATATAAGGACACAGAAATAATAAATCTTGGAAAAATATACTATGCAATAGTCAGCCAAAGAAAGTAGACACACTAACATTAGATAAGATGGACTTTAATACAAGAAACATTATTAAAGAGGGCTATTTCATAACAAGAAAAGTATCAGTCCAAATGGAAGATATAATAATTCTAAATCTGTATGCATCTAATAATATCTTTTCAAATATATAAAGCAAAAATCGATAGACCTAAAGGGAGAGATACTCAAATCCACAATCATAGTAGGCTCTAACAGAGATTGTAACAGAGACTATCACATCTTTCTCAGTAACAGAACAACCAGCCAAACTATCAGTAACAGCACAGGAGACCTTAACAAAGTAATAAACTAATTTGACTATAGGTAGATATAGATATAAATATTGATATACAGAATATCTTTCTTAAAATTAATTAATTTATTTTTTGGCTGTGTTGGGTCTTCGTTGCTGTGCGCAGGCTTTCTCTAGTTGTGACTCGCGGGCTCTAGAGTGCAGGCTCAGTAGTTGTGGCGCACGGGCTTAGTTGCTCTGCGGCATGTGGGATCTTCCCGGACCAGGACTTGAACCTGTGCCCCTGCATTGGCAGGCAGATTCTCAACCACTGTGCCACCACAGAATATCTATTTATTAATTGACATATATGGAATGAACCCCCAAATGGAATAATTTACTGCAATGAAAAAATACTGCTATATTCAAGTGCAGGAATAAATTTCACCACCAGAATGAAGTCATACACAAAAGAACACACCCATTATATGAATCCCATTATAGAAAGTTCAAAAAAAGGCATAATTAACTGGTGGTGTTGGCAGTCAGGGTAGTTGAACTTTGGAGGGTATGACTAAAACGAAGCAAGAGGGAGGTCTTCTGGGGGGTCATTAATATTCTATTTCTTGATCTGGGTACTAGTTATAGCTGTGCTGGTTACAGCTGTCTTCACTTTGTAAAAGTTTGATCAAACTATGTGTTTATGGTTTATTCACTTTTTATATATGTTCCACTTCAATTAAAAAGTACATAAAAACACTCAAATAAATATAAAGAAATAGCCATTGTTCTATGAAATAACAATACTTTAAATCTGTGCTGACAATTGATATACATCATAATTCCTTAAACATTTGCAAACCAGCCTTTGAGTGGGGATGGATTATTTTGCTCTGTTTATTTTATTATATACATATATAATAATATATACATATATATTTTATTTTATATATATAAAGACCACAGCAAGAGTTAAATAATCTATACTTGCTTTAAGTTTGAAATTATAGTTTTAAAGTTTACAATGAGACTCAGCCTAACGAATTTAAAAGTGTTTGTCTGAGGTCTCAAGATAGCTTTGCTTCAAAGAGTGCTTCACAGACAGAAGAAATCTGATTCAAAAACTAATTGTCTTGGGGCATTTGATGTTTTAATTCACAACAAACTATTTCTCTTCCAAGAGTATTTTCATTAAAAAAAAAAAATCACCGGAGGAGAGAAAAACTTAACCCAAAGACTTTACTAACTAATATAGGATTTTCAGCCAGAAAGAAAGGGAAAAATCTTACCCATTTGAGGTGAAAATCTGGTCCATATGAACCGTACACATATACATGTATACATCACATAACAATGGGAATACACAGACATCATCATCACATTTTTCTATGTTTAAGCAATTTTTTTAATCCAACTCCTTCCCACACACATACCCCCACTGAAATGGCCATACCAACCAAAGATCAATATAGTGTAGTGGTTTAAAGACATGAATTCTGGAGCCAGACTTCCGGGGTTCCAATCCCAGCGCCTCTACTTATAAAGAGAGACATTACACAAGTTACTTCACTTCTGGGGGCCACTGTTTCATCATGTGTAAAATGAGACTAATACTAGTACTTGTCCCAAAGGGTCACTGTGACGATTAAAGGAATTAATCTATAAAGGACTTAGATCAGTGCCTGACCCATGAAAAGCTCTCACTAAGTGTGAACCACTCCATCACTTAAATCTATACCCAGTCTAGGAACAATAGGTTTGTCCAAGACATCAACTGTAATGACCTACCCACCAGCTCTACATCATCAAAATGATAACTGGTGCTCAGAATGGTGAATATAAAACATTATAACCATATTACATAATTTGAGTTAAGAATGAAATTCTATTCAGCAGAGCTTTAATGTCCCGTGAATTTTACTGGGTGCAAGGCTGAAGATTCAGAATCTCTACAGGGTACATAGGGTAATTCAGTTAACCAGACCCCTTAATTCAACAGGACACCAACGGCCAGTGGTATCAGCTATCAGAGAGTTAATGATGGGATGGAGGGAGAATGCTAGCATCTCCTCATTGTCTGACACTGTGATGATATATGCACCATTCGGGACTAGCAACATGGATTATTTAAAATGCTCTCATTAGAGAACAGAAGAAGTTCTAGATTGCTAGTGAAAGTACTGGAAATATGTCATGTCATTCCCATGACTACAGCTGCCATATTATCACACGCTAACCACATTAATGAATACTCGACTCTAAACTAATAGGTTTCTTTTCACCACAAGATCCACCTTTCAAAAATGCTCCAAAACATACACCTTCTCTTGCAAAATATTATCTATTGCCAACAACTTATTACATTTCTGTTATACTGCTTTAAAAAGTTATTTTCTTCTGTTTTAAGCTACTCATCATACTTCCCACTACAGTTTACAATAATTCATTGGTGTCATTAACACCTGCTGTATTTTATACACGTTAACTACTTGGTCTCCCGTCATTACGTTCAACTAGCAAATGATTAAATCCTAGAAATGGCCAATTTTTCAGAGATTAAGTTGAACCATCTGATTTCAGTTGTTTTACACATATGGGTCCACTGACCATGTAAATCTCAGGCTGCACTTGTGAGCTTGGAAGGTAACTGTCTTTTCCTAAGTCAGAACAATTTTTATATATTTTATGGACAAGCAAAATCTCCTCGTACTTTATAAGTGTAAACTGCTCCATTTAATAATGATATATAGTTATTTTAATAATCGTAAAATAATAATCTAAAAATATAAGTTTTTTCATAATGCAGTCTGTGTGCTAATGCAGTCTGTCTCTATTCATTGCTATATTAATGTTTTATTAAGTAAATAGTCCAAAGTAAAAGAGGGAAATGTGGGAACATTTTCTAAAAGATTTATTTAAACTGACATTAAAATAAAACTACTGTTATCATTTCCACTTTACAGATTAAGAAACTCAGGCATTGAGGTTAAGACACAGTGCCAGGGAGTACCAAAGTCAAGATTTGAACCCAGGCAGTCATACCTCAGAGCTCACACACTTAACCAGTATACTCTACTGGGCAAACAAATATAAACAAAATAATTACAAATTGTAGTAAGGACTGTAAAGAAAAAAATTAAGTGAATAGGGTTAAGATGTAACAGTTACTATTACTATGGCTGTCTGTTGGATCACTGGGTAGAAAATCTACTCTAGAATGGGTGGTCAGGAAAGGCATTTATGACCTGAAAGATGGGACAGGTACAGCTATGTGATGAGCAAGAGGAAGAGCATTCCAAGAGAAGCAGCACGAGCAAAGGCCCTGAGGCCAGTGTGACTGCCGTGTAAGAGGTGTGGCTTGGTACCAGATCTGGTTGGAGAAGCAGGCCAAGGCCAGATCATGCCTTGAAGTCCTTGTTAAGGAGGACTCTGTCTCATGTGTATCCCCAGCGCCTGGCATGATGCCTGGCACATAATAGGTACTCAGTAAAAGATGGATAAATCCTTAACTTGAGCTACAATTAAACTTGTGTAAAGGGTGAACCATTTATGGTGGGGTTTGGGGATCAGGCAAGAGGACCAGATCTATTTAAAACCAGACAGCCAGTTGGCTTTGATTAGTCTACACCTCTGCAAGGAGTCATCCTCGTGTGAACCGAGATCAACACTGACAGCCAGACGCACAGGCAACATCTGGTTTACTTCCAGCTCAAAACAGGAACTTTCCATTGCCGCTGGTCACTAGACTTCTTCCAGTCCCCAAAGGACCTCAGCAAACGAGGCATGCTAATTGGATCAAGTCGGAAATCAAGGTTCCAATTAGATCAGGCCTCTCTTCCTCATGACAGCCCCAAATAGGCAGGTCCATGAGGAGGATTTAGCCTTAGGCCAGCACCCACGGGACAAGATTTCCTTGTTTTGCCTAAGCCGGTCCGGGGTCCGGTTGGATTTTCATTCAGATATGTTTGGGGGTCGCTATGACGAAGCCTCCTCAGCCTAATTATGGAAGTCATAGTATTCACCACTCTCTTCCCTCCGGCCAAAACCAAACCACCTGGACTCTTCAGATACTTCCTGCCAACAGTGACCATAGTCATACTCAAAGTCATACATGTACAAGTCATACATCCTTGACCTTGAATGAACACAGCCCTGCTGCTCTTGAAGCCTTCATCACGGTTTTGTGCCTTTCTTTTGGGTCTTCCCCCACCACCCCCCGGGGCTTTCTCAAAGTGCCCAAAACATTCCAGATCTGGGCAAACAAGTGTTTGCCAGGATAATCTGGCGTGATTTGACAACCCCTACGGACCAGCCGCAATCTTTCTGACCAGCACCTCATCCTCACGCCTCATCGACATCTCACTATAACGCGTCGGTGGCAACTTTGGGGGGTCCCCAGGCAGCTCTGGAGAGTAACCCAACACCTTTTTTTGGTGCCCTGTTCTCTCCCTGTTGCCACAACAGAGGGAATGGGGGATTTCGAGGCTGTTGTCCTGATTTATGAGACTTGTCTTGGAATCTGATTGTTAGCTGCTGTAGTACTTACATAGTAAAACCCAACTCAAAGGATCACGAAGCACGTGGAAGATTCCACAGACACCCTACACTGGTGCTCTGGAGGGGTTGGTGAAAGGGCTCGTGGTGCCAGGCGAGCTCCAGAGGGTGCTGTTGGGACCACTCGGCAGGGTGGCACGCACCTTGCTCACAGGGTTTTTGAACCAAAACAGACTTGCAAGTGGCCTAGCCTCGCAAAGCAGGCTCAGAATGACCCACTTTCTCATCCACTCAATCCATTTAAATGCACTCTGGGCCTATTGTCATTTTTTTAGTTTTTTTTAGAACTTTGTTGCTCATAGAGTCCCATTCAGCCCTTGATTTTCTCCAATTGCCTCGTACTTTGCTCACAGGACTGAGCTGTTGAAAGATTTGTGAAGCAGTATCTATATGTTATTTTAAACCGGTTCGGTGGGGAAAATCCTTTCCTATGTCTTTCTTGTTCTCAGGAATCAGGTAAACTGGGTTCAGAAACAGTCTTCAGCACCAAAAAAAAAAAAAGAAGAAGAAGAAGAAATTTTAGAGCACCTTTAGAAAAGCAATTCTGCCACAGAGAATTTATTGCTTTGATTAAACAAGTGCAAGTCTCTTTGGCTCTGCCAATGGTCTCTCCTTCCATCAAGGGAGGGCAAAGAAAGCACTGTGTATGCCGCAGCTTCTTTATTGACTTCTATCATTGATGTCAGAGAATCGCATTTCACCCCTCAGTACTTTAACTCCTACTTTTAAAAATATGGATCATTGGCCTCTTTGTGTTGAGAGAATGTTGCCCTCTTTACTGCAAGAAGGAACATTCCTGGTCCCCTAAAAACCGGTAATGACTTAATAGCGTTTAAAACACACCCTACTGAGTCTTTAATTATATCAAGCTACTGTAGTAGTGAAATTAACTAAATTGCAACTCCTGCAGGAGTGACCTAGATGACAAGTGGGGTGGGTTTCAAACATCTGGCCAGCTTTCCCAGCAATTTATGATGGATGGAAGTTTATTAATAAAAAACAGCTGAATGGTGGGGGACTTGCTTTTTATATTTATTTTGTGTCCTAGGTATATAACGACACCTGATCCCTTCTCGGCATGATTACAAAGTGAGGATTTATTTGATTTCTTGGTAAACCTCAGATTTGCACATAAAATTTATCTGGCCTCCTTTAATGATTTACATACATAGGGCTTTAACGGGCTAATAAGCCCCATGATGGTGCAATTAGTAACCAATTCTAAGCCTCCTTTCTAAAAATGTGAGAGGATAGTTTTTAACTCAAGTTTCCCTCCCTGGTGTGTTTCTATAAATGACTGAAGCACACATACAAAAGTATTAAGTTAAAAAAAAAAAAGTATTAAGTTATTAAGAATAATTTAAAAGAAAAAAATCATGTTGGGCACTCGAATGTGAAAATATAAGTAGGCATAGAAGAATTTTTCTTTTTATTTTTTTATAGTTTTGGCCACACTGCACAGCTTGCGGGATCTTAGTTCCCTGATCAGGGATCAAACCCGTACCCCCTGCAGTGGAAGCACAGAGTCTTAACCATTGGACCATCAGGGAATTCCCCAAAGAAGAGTTTTTATATCAAATAAGATCATATATGGGATGTAGTATAGCATAAACTGCTTGGAATATAACAAATTTAACAAACATGGGATATATCAAGCAAAGAAATCATAAAGTACAGAATGACCTAAGTTGTTTGGATTTTAAAAAAAGATCCAAAGGTTGTAATTGTAAGTGATATTTGAGGGGTTGTTTTTTAATCCAAATCTTGTCACAGAGAAAGCAGTTCTCATTGACTTTAATACCCAAAAGCCAAATTGCTCACACAATGGCATTTCACTTAAAATATGTCTTAACAATCACTGACATAAACATGTCTACAACCGATAACTTCATGTGTCAAATGAAAAGAATGGAGGAGGAAAGTTGACGTGTATCACAGGAGCATCCAATGAAGCCCAGACATTTCAATCACCTTAGGATGACTGCAGTTAAACTCCTTTGCTTGTCCTCACTAAACCCAAACAGCAGAAATAATTGTGGACTGGTTCAGTTTACATTACACCTTGCCGTCCATATAAGGTGTGGTCCAAATACTTTCACTCTCACCAACACATCAACGCAACATTTAGTCTGGATCTTTGTAGGTGAAATAAAGAGAGTCATTAAAGTAATTAATTGCACAGATAATCCAAGTTTTTTTAAAAAAAAAAATCCATTTGCCCCAATTATTTGGCTCTCACAAGAAAATTTAGGTTGAATTACCAGGAAAATTGTTTCCATCTTTTATTCCCTTTGTATCCAAATGCTGCTTGCAGGAGCTTGAAAAGCCAGGAACATGCAGGCCCCAGGAATGCCCGTGGCTGGCTCTCTTATCTTGAATTTATTTTCTTAAGGACTCTAACAGGAGTAGCAAGTGTGAACATCTGTCTCAACATATAGCCACAGACTTTATTTTCACTAGGAAACATTTGCCTTCCAAATGCTAATGGGTTGAATTCACTCTTATTTATTTTCTGTCAGCCCCTCACATGGCACCAAAAGGAGACAGAGCATTTTCTAAGCTTGGGGACATGAAGGAACCAGTTAGCCTGTTTTGATTATGTGATTGTGAGGGATGCTGTCCACGTCGGCTCCAGGCAAGGGACCCTGAGGTAGAAGATGCTAAAGGATGCTCTGCTCCACCGCTCAAGAGAGAGGAGCAACCACCATCCCTTGGGATGAGTGAGATGCTGCTCAGGACAGTTGAGGAGAATGGTCTGTGCAGGCATTTTCTCTGGAGGAAGGCCAGCCACACCACGCCAGGATTGGTGGTAAATTTTGCTAAATTCACTTTGAGCGGTACAGGCTGAAATTATTACTTTATGTAATAAGCAATGCCAGCAGCTTTTTTTTTTTTCTTAACAGAATCGAGATGCAATCAACAAACAGACACTTTCTGCTCATTCACACATTTATCAGGGCTGACCACACACCAGAGAGGGTGGCAGGCACCGGGGCAGCGATGCTCAGACACCGGTATAAAGAATCACCAAAAAGCCTTGTTAAAAAGGCAGAGTCGGGACTTCCCTGGAGGTCCAGTGGTAAAGAATCCACCTTCCAACGCAGGGGACACAGGTTCGATCCCTGGTTGGGGAACTAAGATCCCACATGCCGCGGGGCAACTAAGCCCATGTGCCGCAACAACTGAGCTTGTGCACCTCAACTAGAGAGCCCACTTGCCACAAACTACAGAGCCCACGCACCCTGGAACCTGCGCACCACAACTAGAGAGAAGCCCATGCACCACAACGAAGATCCCGCACGCCACAACGAAGACCCAACGCAGCCAAAAATAAAAAATCAACTAATTAATTAATTAAAAAAAAGAATCACTTAAAAAAAAAGGCAGTCTGCAAACTCAGAAATCAGGATCAACCCCGTGAGGCTCCAGGTAATTCTCAGATAGGTGATCCCAGACCACACATTGATATATGAAAGGCTTCAGAGATGAAAGGTGAGTTTGCTTTTATTTGTTTATGTCTGTCTCTCTCCTCTAGATGGTAAGATCCTCTAGACCAGGGATCAGCAATTCTTTTCTGCTAAGGGCCAGGTAGTAAATATTTTAGGCTTTGTGGGCCAAGAGGCCACATGCTTTGCCGTTGTCGCGGGAAAGCAGCCGCAGACGATACAGAAATGAGTGAGTGTGGCAGCGTCCGTGGCCCTTACAGAACAGCCAGCGGGCTGGATCCGGGCTAGGGCCACAGTTTACCAATCCCTGGTCTAGTGCAGGGCCTTGATCTCACTGGTCTTGGAACCCACACCTATCAGAGTGCCTCAAAAATGGGACATGATTGAGAAATGTTTATTGAGTGCATGGTCATAGTTCTTGCCTCAAGGATACATGTGCTGGTAGGGAAGACAGTTGGCAAAATAACAAATCATTGCAATGTAAGAGGAGCTCTAGGGAATCTGTACCACGTTCTATGGGAACATGAAGGCAAAAGGAATGTCACATGTCGGGGTGCCAGAGGGAGCAAGTGGAAATACGAAGTCCAGGTCGCTGCGAATCTCAGATAAACAGTGACTAAATTACTTGGAGCATACACTGAAAAGCTATTGCTTGTTTGTCTGAAATTTGAATTTAACTGGCATCCTACATTTCATCTGACAAGGACCCAGGGGATGTTCATAGCAGAGCTGATATTGCAGTGAAGTTGAACAAGGATGTGCGAAAAGTGGGCAAAGTGGTCAAAGGACAGGATGAAACGTGTACACGTTACACAGTCCTGAGAGCCATTCCCTGTCCAAAGGGGAGCTGTGGCTGCAGGGGTGGAATGGTTGCAGGGCAGGCTGGGGGGTGGCTAGAGCTAGGGGGGTGAGGCTGAATGTTAGAGACTTGGACCCCAGGACAAAGGGTCAGACTCAATCCCATAGACAATAGCAAGGGAACCAAGGTTTTTAAGCAGAGGGGTGACTGTTTCCAGTGGTTCCTGTTTAAAAGCACAAGGGTTTTGCTAACAGATTGAATCCTGGTCTTATTTTGACCTAGTCTCTCTTCCAGGCCACGTGGGTTAGATTTTCCTCATTATGAATTTGCTGATTAAAACACACACACACACACAGACACACACACACACACACAGACACACACACAGACACACACTCATACTGACGTACGATAATTTACACACACATACATACATGCACACAGTAGTGGTGATACAGTACTTTTAACCAAAGGAAAAAAAGTTATACCAGGAAGACCATGTGCACAACTGGCGATAGGGATTAGGTTCCATGCGGCAGGTTGCGAGCATCCCTGAGGCCCTCCTCTGTCTATATTTCTTATTGGATGCTGACCTGAGGACCACAGCACAGAAGGAAGGTGAGAGGCCAGCCCAGGGATGCCAGCCTGGTTCTCTGTCTTGGGCTGTTTCTGCCCAACTGGAAGCCACTTTCTCACCAGTCAGTCTGCACACATGATGTGGTAGTTCCTCCAATCAGTAACAAGCTTGGAGGATGCACAGAGTCAGCAGCTGTCTGCCTTCGGTCAGGAGGAGTCTAAGGCTGGTAAATGCTACTGGCCTGCTCTGCTGTCACGTGGTGCTCCTGTCTGGCAGCCCGTGGAAGATGAACTTGAGCAGGAATGGAGGCAGAATCTAGGATGATGAATGGCTGGCTTCGTGGGACGTTTCCGGGATTTAGTGACTAACAAGAAGGTGATGGGAGAGCAGAGAGGGACAATATGAAGTTTCTAGAATAGGAGACTTAGTGATACCACCCACCAAGCTAACAAGCTAAAAAATACAAACAGAGGCTCAAGTTTGGGATGTGAGAGAAATGATAACTTGATTTTGAAATTTTCTTTTTTGTGGAGCTTTCCAATCAGGAGAAGACATTTCAGTAAGTAGTTGGATATGTGTTTCCAAAACTTGGAAGAAAGATGGATTTGAGAGTCATCACCCTAGAAGTAGTTCCAGAAGGAATGTGAGCGGATCAGACCCCATAGAGGGAAGTGGGCCGAGAGCGGAGCTGGGAGGAACTTTATCATGTGTGGGATAACCAGAGGAGACAGAGAGCAGAAGAGATTGAGACAGACGAGACAGAGTGGTTTAAAAAGAAAAAAAAAGGTGACAGTTTTGTCCTGAATCTTAATCAATGAGAAAGGATGGAGGGGAAGAAAGTGCTGGGTTTAGCCATCAAGCAGCCACTGGCGACTGTAGCAAAGCTCGTGTGCAGATAATGGTGGGGACCCAAGACATATTGAGCCGTGCATTTCAGCCCCGTCCTGTTCAACAGTTTGATTAATGCCACAGATGAGCACATTGCTTCATTCCTTCAACAAATACTCACTGAGCACATTACTCTGTGCCAGGCACCTCCTAGACAAAAACATAGCAAACCAGTGCATGAGATCATGCTGGAAGGGGGTGCGTTTAATTCTGATGGGCGGGCAGGGTGGGAGCTAAAGCCATCAACATAGTTGATAAATAGAGCCAGGACTAAGTTAGCATATCGGCAAGCCAAACTGATTGCTTTTGTGGCCCAATGAATTAGCAAATGATAGGAAATGCTAACCCCGTCTACTTCCAGGAAACTGCCACTCTGAATTAGAAGAAAGTCCGAATAAGTAATTATTTTTAACGACAAATAGTTTAGTAACTCTCAAGTACTAAAATAGTTCATACTTTGCTAACATCACTGCCACAGAGAGCTCCTTTAGGAAATGATTAATGGAGAATGTAATCTGATTTGTAACTAATATATCAATCGGCCAGCAATAAATTTTGTTTCTATGCTGCTGAATCTTTCGCTTTCCTTAGCAGATTAAGCGTTCTTCTTGCAATTTTGTTCACAGGATTAACTCGTTTTGTAGTCAAGTATCCAGTAAACAGTAAGAGCTTTACAGTCAGGCTGACACGGGTTCAAATCCTAGTTCAGCTGCTTACCCGGAATAGGACTCAAGGGGGATTGCTCAATATTTGAGCCTCAGTTTGCTGCATGGTCAATGGGCACAATAATTTCTGTCTCAAAGGATGATTATAATTAAATTAAATAATAGAGTAACTCATGCATACCACATGCTGAATGTTCTCATAATGAATGTTCGCTGTTGTTAGTCTTAGACACGAAGACAAGCAACCTTAGCCCTGAGTGCTGGGTGAAGTCTTCCTGAAATTCCAAAGACAGTGTTTGGTGCAGGGCTCTGGGGTGATAAAAGAGAACCGAGGTGGACAAGAAGGGACATTCCATTGCCAAAGAAACTTGCATCAGTTACCAGAGCCCTCGCTGGTCAGCCTGTCTCCCTACCTCACACCTGGGGAGCCACCTGGAGCACGGATGGCCCACATAAAGCACAGGTGTCAGATGTCTTGCCAGGTGTCACAGTCAAGGTCATAGGTGAGCCTCCCCAAGGGTGTGTCCTGAGCGCTGCCTAAGGGGGCGAGGTCAACCCTGTCTCCTTTCATAGCCAAAGCCCTTCTCCGTTTGAAGGAGCTGGGGGAGTTCCCAGCAGCCAGGTCCCGGAGGGCAACGAGATAGTCTTGGCTCTAGACTCGAAATCACAACAACAGAGCCATCGCCCACGGGCATCACAGGCCAAACCTGTCTCACCAAACACATGTCGCATCCTTTCCTGGTTAAGGAAATGGGAATATAAGGAAATTAAAAAAAAAATACAGTATCCTTTTAGTTGTAGTTTTAAAGGAAAGCTGCCTATTGGGCGAGATCGTGGGGGCATTCCGGCACCAAATTTTAAATTTCTGTTTTTGAAACCATCTCAACATATATAGTGGAGGGTATGGTCCTAGGCTCCATGAGAAAGAAAGAGAGCAAGACAGATAAGAAGGACATAACATCTACCCTCCAGGGACCTCCCACCTAGTCGGGAAACAAATCCGTGAAGACAGTGTAACAAAGACCCCTAGAGAGGGGATAGGTCTGAGCAGCCATTCTGAGTTTTTGTGTTGATCCAATATCTGTGTGGGTAGGAAAGGCTGGCTACAAAATGAAGTGGTCCTTACCCTCGTTGACCAGTGCCTGCCATGTGCTGGGTAGGGCATGGTCACCTTGGCCATGACAGTTCCTATAGTCAGTTGTAGTCATTTGTGGGAGCCTTGGCGGGGGGCTACTCATCAGAAGCTGGGGGTGCTATCTAAAATTATCGATGTTTTAATATCGTATAATATCGCTTATATGTGGAATCTAGAAAAATGAAACAGATGAATTTATCTGCAAAGCAGAAATAGAGACACAGATGTAGAGAGCAAACGTATGGTTACCAAGGGGGGAAGGAGGGGGTGGGATGAATCGGGAGATTGGGATTGACATATATACATTACTATGTATAAGACAGATAACTAATGAGAACCTACTGTATAGCCCAGGGAGCTCTACTCAGTGCTCCTCGGTGACCTAAGTGGGAACGCAATCCGAAAAAGAAAGAATATATATATACGTATAGCTGATTATATAGCTGAATATATATATACTTTGCTGTGCAGCAGAAATTAACACAACATTGTTATACTCCAATAAAAATTAATTAAAAATAAACAAAACAAATAAAACAAATAAAATTACTGTTGTTTTAATTTGCTTTTAGCCACGACAGTTATGTTTGGTTTTTTACGTCAACCAATGATAAAAGAAGACACGGGTTTTTTAATTCAGTGAAGCAGACGTGGGTTTAAAAAGGCAGAGGAATTACCGCAGTCACTTAGGAACACTTTGAGGCCTGCCTCACTGTAGCTGCTGGAATACCTGGGCAGTCCAGGGATATCAATTGAATGAATGAATAAACAGGTGAGTAAACATGACGCACAGGTTTCATGTATCCTGTGTGTTCGGGGGATCCAGAAAGAGAGAAAGGGGCACATGGAGGGAGGGGTACTATGTCTGATTTGCCTCTGAAGATACATTGTATAAGGGGGGACAGGTAAGTAGGGGTCCCCTCTGACAAGCCAGGCTCCCCGTCTGCAGAGAGTGTCTCAGAGCTGTGTCCTGAAGCCCATGTTTTGACAAATGACAACAGAGGCCAAAGAATGGGCTGCAGGAGGTATCCAGGAACCAGCCTCACTTCTGTCCTCCAGGGGTAGGGGGTCACTGGGAACAGCCAATGTCCAGGGCAGAGACAGGTCCAGATTGCGGAGTGCAGAGCAGGGCTCAGAGAGGAATGCTGCTCCTTGGAGATTCTGAGCCTGTGAATGTAACACCCCAATTTTGCAGTAATGCAGTTTAAAACAAACTCTGCCTTCCACTTAGGGAGTTGGGCCGTGAGCAAAATCAACACAGACAGTCGTCAAAACCAATGTCTAAACAGCACTTGAGAAGGGGTTATGCTCAGCACAAGCGTTCCCGGGTCCTAGAGAGCTCCCACACATCATTTAGTCCGACCAGGGAGGCCTCTCCCACGCACGCTCATTCACAAGGTCTCTGCTTGGAAGCGCCTGAGCTCAGCAAAGGCCCCCTATCGGCTGAACGGTGCCAATCGTTGACCATCCCCTTGTGCCTCCCCCCAGGTGTATGATTTGGAGCAGCGGGAGTAGAACGTACAAGTGGAGTAGCAGCTCGAAATGACATTGGGAAAGCTGCCCAGGCCATGGGGCAGAGGACTCTGGGCAGGTAAACAAAGCATGTGTTAATTACATGGCAAGAGAGAGCTACCATTAAGGGTGTCCACGCAGGACAGAAATGGCCTGACGGAGAGTAAATGGGAAGTGACCCCAAACCAAGCTGCCTTTCAGAATACCTGGGGAACTTGTTAAAAGTGGAGACTCTAGGCTTCACTGAGAAGTTCTGCTTCTGCATGGCTGGCGTGGGACCTGCAGCCTGCATTTACATAAGCGCTGTGGGTCACCCCTCACACTGCCACTTCTCTGCCTAGAATGGGAGGCATTGGACTGGAGGAAGACTGGAGGCTGGCAGGTCGGACAGAAGGCTCGCACAGGGTTGGAGGCAAGATCACTACGTAGAGAAGGAAGAGGCTGAGCCTGGATGCCCTTGTAAGCTCCTCCCCCTTGATACTCTATGAGCCAAAGCTGTAACAGCACCTGAGCTCCATGGCAGCTACAATGATGTGATGGAAAGGAACAGAAGGAATTGAAAAACTCTGAGGGGGGTAACATTTACAAGACCTGACAATGTTTTGAGTACATGTAGGTAGCAGGAGGTTTTAGCCTCAGCCCCTCGTGTCTCCCTGGCAAGGAGAGTGACAAAGCCATTTAGAGAAATGGGGCAGCAAGAGGAGGGGCTGGTGGAGGGTGCAGACAAGTGTTCAGTTTGGGCCAATATATTTGAAGGTTTCTCGGACTGGACAGCACAGTGTAGTGGTTAAAACAAAGACTCCAAAACCAGCCTCTGCCTGCACTCATAATTCTGGCTTTGATACTTACCTGTGTCACTTTGGGCAATTTTCGTCATTCCTCTATGCCTCAGTTTCCCCATCTATAAAATGGGGATAATGATGCACATACTTCATGGGGCCATTGTGAGAATTAAATAAGTTCATGCATATGAAACATTCAAAGCCATATCTGGCACATGTTAAGTGCTTCCCTTGTCACTAGACCTTTAGACAGGAATGTCAATTGGCTGAAGATGTCAATCTGGGGCTGAAGAGGTCAGTCAGGACTTTATTTTCACTCTTTCTTATTCAATCATCTGTCAGTAGCCACTTGTAGCTAAGTGACATATGCAAGGGGGGGACAAGCATGATTTCCCTTGCATCACTGCAGACATGGGTGCTAAGATAAGGGCATTACCCCTACAGTTCAGCCCCAGCTTATGCCGGACAACCTGACACCACCTGCTTTGCCAATGGCACTGACATGGGCAGTGTAGAAAGCAGTAAACCCTGGGATCTGGTCCCCCATCTACCACCAGCCACTTCCATGGCCTTCTCTCATCTATTACACTGAGAATTGAGCTACTCATGCTCAAACATGTTCTCCAGACTTTAATTTTGATTGTTCTAAAATCAAAATCATGCCTATCCTGAAGGAAGGAGAAGCCCTTGGCTCTACTGCCTCCATGCTTTGATAGCTTGGGTAGAGAACATGATTTTTATCTGGAACAGTGGACAACAAGAAAATAGACTGAGTATTGACAGAGGGGCTGCTGAGGGGGTATCTTCCAGTGGGTAGTCAAGATCCCAGTCCACTGGAGGAATCAGGCTCCCTGACTTCAGACTATACTACAAAGCTACAGTAATCAAGACAGTATAGTACTGGCACAAAAACAGAAATAAAGATCAATGGAACAGGATAGAAAGCCCAGAGATAAACCCATGCACATATGGTCACCTTATCTTTCATAAAGGAGGCAAGAATATACAATGGAGAAAAGACAGCCTCTTCAATAAGTGATGCTGGGAAAACTGGACAGCTACATGTAAAAGAACGAAATTAGAACACTCCCTAACACCATACACAAAAATAAACTCAAAATGGATTAAAGACCTAAATGTAAGGCCAGACACTATAAAACTCTTAGAGGAAAATGTAAGAAGAACACTCTTCGATAAAAATCACAGCAAGATCCTTTTTGACCCACCTCCTAGAGAAATGGAAAGAAAAACAAAAATAAACAAATGGGACTTAATGAAACTTAAAAGCTTTTGCACAGCAAAGGAAACCATAAACAAGACGAAAAGACAACCCTCAGAATGGGAGAAAGTATTTGCAAACGAAGCAACTGACAAAGGATTAATCTCTAAAATATACAAGCAGCTCATGCAGTTCAATATCAAAAAAAAAAACACCCCAATCCAAAACTGGGCAGAAGATCTAAATAGACATTTCTCCAAAGAAGATATACAGATGGCCAACAAACACATGAAAGGATGCTCAACGTCACTAATCATTAGAGAAATGCAAATCAAAACCACAATGAGGTAACTCCTCACACTGGTCAGAATGGCCATCATCAAAAAATCTACAAACAATAAATACTGGAGAGGAGGTGTGGAGAAAAGGGAACCTTCTTGCACTGTTGGTGGGAACGTAAATTGATACAGCCACTATGGAGAACAGTATGGAGGTTCCTTAAAAAACCAAAAACAGAACTACCATACGACCCAGCAATCCCACTACGGGGCATATACCTTGAGAAAACCATAACTCAAAAAGAGTCATGTACCACAATGTTCATTGCAGAAGTATTTACAATAGCCAGGACATGGAAGCAACCTAAGTGTCCATCGACAGATGAATGGATAAAGAAGATGTGGCACATATATACAATGGAGTATTACTCAGCCATAAAAAGAAATGAAATTGAGTTATTTGTAGTGAGGTGGATGGACCTAGAGACTGTCATACAGAGTGAACTAAGTCAGAAAGAGAGAAACAAATACCGTATGCTAACACATATATATGGAATATAAAAACAAAAAAATGGTTCTGAAGAACCCAGGGGCAGGACAGGAATAATGACGCAGCTGTAGATAATGGACTTGAGGACACGGGGAGGGGGAAGGGTAAGCTGGGACAAAGTGAGAGAGTGGCATGGACATATATATACTACCAAATATAAAATAGGTAGCTAGTGGGAAGCAGCCACATAGCACAGGGAGATCAGCTTGGTGCTTCGTGACCACCTAGAGGGGTGGGATAGGGAGGGTGGGAGGAAGATGGAAGAGGGAGGGCATATGGGGATATATGTATACATATAGCTGATTCACTTTGTTATACAGCAGAAACTAACACACCATTGTAAAGCAATTACACTCCAATAAAGATGTTTAAAAAAAAATCCCATTCCAAACATTATAGAACAAAAAAGCTAGTTTCTATTTACATTTAGCTGGAGATTAAAAACAGCAAATAAACAAGGGCCACCCACTTGGTCTATACCATAGAAAGTGAATAGCCGCCACGTCTCAGCTGTACTTTGTGCTGTGTAGACACACACCTTAGGCAGGTACAGCGGGGACCGTGACAAAGTCAGCTGAAAATCCCTCTTACCTTCTAGATGCTCATGGAACAAAACCAAAATTGGTGCAGAGTCCCCAAAACAGAGTCCCCTCTGACGGAGATTAAAGAATACACAGGTGATGAACTGCAGATATAAGCTCCTTCTACAATAAAAAATAAGAGGTTGTAATATACATGTAATATACAGCATGGTCACCGTAATTCACAGTACCATATTGTATATTTGAAAGTTGCTAAGACAGTGGATCTGAAAAGTTCTCAACACAGGAAGAAAATTTGTAACTATCTGAGGTGATAGATGCTAACTAAATGTTTTGTGATAATCATTTCACAATATATATGTATATCAAATCATTATGTTATACACTTAAAACTAATACAATGTTATATGTCAATTATATCTCAATAAAACAGGGGGGAAAGTTGTCATCTTTAAAGCTGCCATTTCTTGTATGCCCCCTAACTTTTATGAAGAAATAAAAATTGAAATATTTCATGAAATCTGGATTAACTGAAAATCAACTAACCGAAACCCTCAGTTCACTGGAATTTGTACACGTTCTGCATTTAAGTAAGTAGCAGTGATAAGAAAACTATCAGGAAGCTGGTGACCACATTTCCTCCCCTTTTACTCTAGGTTTGTTTCTCACAAACTATAAGCGAAAGAGACCAGGACTGAATTCAAACAGACATGAATTCAACTCCCAGCATGACCAATGCCAGTTGTAAGAATTTGCCTTAATAATCTAATCTCACCAAAACACTGAATTTTTCATTTATAAAAATGCAACAACACCTGCTCTGCAGGATTAGTTTGAAAATTATAATACAGCTGAATTTTCATTTGGGATTGGTGGGGGAAGTTAGGTTTGAAAGTTAACACATACAGTCATATTTTCCTTGAAAACTCACTAACTTGCCCACCACTGTCCAATAGAAATATAATGAGAGTCACATATGTAATTTAAAATTTTCTGTTTGCCCATTAATAGTGTAAAAAGAAACAGGTCAAATTTATTTTCATAATATATTTCATTTAACCTAATGTATCCAAAATATTATTTCACCATGTAATCAACATTAAAAATTACTAATGAGGTATTTTACTTTTTGGGGGGTGGTACTAAGTTCTCAAAATCCAGTGTGTACTTTATACCTACGGCACATCTTAACTCAGACTAGCCACATTTCAAGTGCCCAGTAGCCAACTAAAGTCCTAGACAGCACAGCTCTGAAGCATCGTTGTGTCTACTGGAGGCAGGCAGGCCATGTCTTCAGAAGGGCAACCCAACCAGGATTTCTTCCATTATTGACGCAAACTAGGTCCCTAATTCTTTAGTTGAGAACCGTGATAAAGTAGATGGTTTGAATTCAGGGTCCAAGATGAAAAATTATCCTTAAGGATCAGAATCGCTCATTGAGCAAGATGCTCTCACTTTCAAGACACACCTCTGTTCAGGCAGGAGGAGGACAGAGTCTCCTTGGCCGTCTAACACCCTCTGTAGATCCCTGAGATTTGATCATTAGTTTCAAATGCTCAGCATATGTAGTTGAAATTATAAGTTAAATTCATATATATGCTTTCACTTGGTGTGTGGACAAAGTTTCAGCACAGGGGACATACGTTGAGCTCCTAATCTATGGCAGAATCTAGAAAATACAAAGGTGTCAGCCTGAGTTCAAATCCAGATTAGATACTTAGAAGTTCTATAACCTTCGACAGATTAATTTCTTAAGCCTCAGTTTCCTCATCTGCAAAACAAAAATAAAGAAGTTCTCTATTCGTAGGATTTTTTGGAAAATTAAATGAGGGAGTCCTAACAAAGCACATGGCAGAAAACACATTTAATTCACTTTCCCATTTTTCATAGTGATTGGCACTGGGTAGCACGGTAAATATTTGCTGATAAAGACAATGCTAAGTAGCCTGGCCTGATCTGGGGATGTTAAGGAGATGCAGAAGGCTTCCAGGTCCCAAGACGTCTCCCCCCGACCCAACCACCACCACCGCCAACAACTTCTGAAACAACCATGGCGGACAATCATCCTTTTAGCTTGTGTCGTTCTCTCTAAGCCTTTTGTTAAAAAGTGAAGGAGCGAAGTCAGCAAGAACACGAACATCTTAGTATGAATGAGTTTCATTCACTTTTCTCCTGCCTGGAGTAACCCCAAGAATCAGCAGTGGGATCAGGGCTCAGAAACTGGGGAGGAGGCCAACCGAGGTTACACGTTTCTTCACAAACCACAATTGGCCCCCGGAATGCTTGGACATTTTGACTCTAGAAAACTGGTGAAAGCCGTTGTGCTTCCCTGTAGACATGGCTAAGGAAAATAGAAACACTCACATGTCAGCAAGGTTCCAAACAGACTAGAGGTTACGGTGACTTTGGACGACTTTATAATGTTTGTCAAAGTGTTTCCCTTCCAAGAAAGGTGAAGGCTTAAAGGATAATTCCTCACCAAAAAAAACATTTTTTTTCCAACAAATAAGAAGAATGTTAACCTGAGGCAAAAGCGTTTTACGAAACATTTGACAAACAAAGGAAGAAATTAAGTCCAGGCCTGTAGGATCCTGCCCGTGGCTCGCTGAGCAGTGGAGGGAGAGGGCTAAAGTCACGTGACACCAACGGTGTGCCTGCGTGTCCTTTGGCTCCACTGCACTTCTGCACGTGGGGAGCTGGCTTCACATTTCTTACCCTAGCGCTCTCTTTAAGAGCAGCCCCAAGAAATGAGGTGCCAAAAAAAAGCGAACATTTTATTGGAAAAAAGACACTGGATCATCTTTTCTGTTCTCCGTCCCTCTGTGAACAGTAGAACAGGAAACTTCACACCTGGTCCTAAGAGTAACCTCTCCAAGTCAGCATCTCTCCACCTGAATAATTCCTGGTAGTGGGGGGCTGTCCTGCACAGTGTGGGATGCTTAGCAGCTTCTCTGGTCTCTCCCCACTGAATGCCAGAGGCTCCACTCCCCTCCAGTTATGACAACCCCAAATCTCTCCAGACATAGCCTGGTGGCTCCTGGGGGACAGAATCTTCCCCAGTTGAGAACCACGGGTCTAGGGCAGGAGCTGCTTGTCATTCTGCCTGACTTTTGGACTGCAGTGGTCAAGGAGAACCTTCCGCTTTCGGAGCCAGGTGGGAAAAATCATTTATCTAAACCCCAACTCTTCACTACATCTTTTTTTTTTTTTTTTTTTTCACTTCCAACAAAAGGACAGTTCAGTTTAGTAAAGCAATGAAGAATATAAAATGCAGCCTGGTGATGGGGTTTCTAAGCCAGATTTGGCCTTCGTAGCTTCAAAGATCGTGAAACCTCTCATTTGTACACAAGGCAGCAATTTCTCACAAGGATACATTCCTTTGACTCTCTTTTAAAAGTCAAGTACAGCTTGGCAACCACAGAGTACAGAAAATATAGGCTTTCTACAAGAAGCAATTATTCAAAACCCAAAGACTTAAAAAAAATATGAGCATGTCAAATCGTGTCAGTTACAACACGTAAGACAACTGGATTCCTTCACTTAGAAGCAACAGAATGGTCTGGGTTTGTTTTTTCTTGCTGACTTCGATTATTTCTTAGAGGTATAACCCAAGCTGTCTAAAACTGTTGACACTGGGTTACTGACCTTTTAATTTAAAAACAAGAAGGTCCAGGTTTAGTATTTAGGCTTTTGCTTTAAATGTTCACCAATCATTACATCCATAATTAGACCTTATGCTGGAATGTACCAGAATCTGCCTCTCCTGGATCACTTACAGGGCATTGGAGAAGCCACAAGAAAACTGGACACTTCAGCAATGCTAAGATTTTTCTGGGCTGGCACAGGAAAACTCAGTTCATGGAATACGAATCAGCAACCCTACACCCTAATTTCCACCCTTCACATGTAGCGTGATTATACAAGCAAGCAGTACGAGCGTCAAGTCAAAAACTGAGGTTTGTTTGCCAGAAGGAAGCCAAACCTTCAATTCTGTAGTTAATGCCACCTAGGACTATAATTACACAAATATCATCTTTCTACTAAAGAAGTGGAAAAGGTATCCTCATGGCCAACGTCCATGTGAATTCACCATCTTGGGTTTAATACCGAGGCTAACACCAAATTCCTGAGGTATTCATATTCAGATATTTAAAAGTAAAAAATTAAGCATCTGATAGTAACATTAACATACTTAGAGTATATCTTCTTAGATTTATTAAATGTCAATTTCAGAAATGTTCCCCAAACACTGTCTCCCGTGTTACTGAAGGAATTTTGCGTAAAATAAACCAATTTTATTATAATCTTCACATACACAGCAGAATTCAGGGAGAGTTCAAACATTTGGTGAACTGTTGGTTTCCCTCACTGGGTCTCAAGGAATCAACATTAGTGTATTTAACAGAAGGCAGGCACAGAGATTGTTTTTATTAGAAGGCCCAAACAGGATATTCATTGAGAAAAGCTTGAGGAGGAGATAGGGGTGGTATTTGCTTTCCAATGCAAAAGCAATTCCTAAAAAGTAAATGAGGCATTTAAAATTATAGGAAGCTTCATACGTGGATCACAGAAAAACTTTCAGACCACTAATATCCTACTACAACTTCACTATGACACAAATAAATATGCTTAAAAACTGAAGAGATTGTTCTGAATGAACACTTTATTATGGAAAACCACCCTCGTTAAAATTTCCTTGGTCTGAGGCACTCCTCTACCACTTTACTTTTTTACCCTCAGCCTGGGTCATTCCCTTCACCCAAACTGACACAAACAGACCTACACATAACCCTGTCCATCTCCATGAGTGAGCCACGAAACATATGGGCAGTTTCTTAAAGAGATAACCTGGACTTACCATTGGGCACAGCAATTCCACCTCTAGGTATGTATCCCAGAGAAGTGAAAACATATATCCACCCAAGACTTGTATATGAATATTGATAGCAGCATGATTCATAATAACTGAAAAGTGGAAGCAGTTCATGAACTGATGGGTGGATAAAGAAAGTGTGGCGTATCTATATAATTCCGCTATAAAAAGGAACAAAGATCTGATACACGCTACAACATGGGCGAGCCTCAGAAACACTGTGCTAAATGAAAAAAGCCAGTCACAAAAGGCCACCTCGTGTATGATTCCATTTATACGAGACGTGAAAAAACATACGGGTCCAAGTATAAATAATTTCCCCACAATACAAGTAATTTACTCCTGATACTTAAGGTTAGCACCGTGCCTAACATCAATTTTTAAATTGACTCCTTTAAATACATTACTTCCTTGTATTAAAATTTACCAGACTACACCAAAGAAAGTAGAACTAACATTGATGTTTAACATGAAGCTCCAAAGATTGCAACACAAAATGAAAATAAACTCTTTGTAAAGAGATAATAGCACCATTAACTTCTGTCTTCTAAAAGGTTTGCTCCAAATTCTAACTACTATTCCTTAAACTTCTCAACCTGGGGCTCGTCTTCCATTATGCTGAGAAGCAATAAGATGTGAAGCATTTCCAAATCTCCCTGAATTATCAAAGAACCAAAAATAAATTCCAAATTGCTTTTAAGTGTGAAATGTAGTTTTTTTCCACTCTCGGTTGAAAAATGACTGCAGAGATTCTACTCAGATTTTCCAAGCTATAAATCTCTCTCAAGCTAGGACTAGGTATGGACATTTTTAGCCTCAAAGGTTATTTTTGTCAGAAAGATATCACTGAAGGAATCAGGAAGTTGGGATGGTCATCTGTTGTTGGAAACCAGAGGTGGTAATATAAGGTCATTACCAAAGAAATAAACAAACAAAAAAAACTTAGAAAAATCCACACATTCCAATCAAATCCGACAAAAGCAATATGCGTTAAGTGCCATAAAATGTTCATGTCCTTTGGCTCAGGATCCTGTTCGCAGGAATTTATCCTAAAGAAATGCAAACCACTGCAACGTGATTTGTAATGGCAAAAGACTTGAGGCATCTTCGATAAGCAACAGTAAGGGTTGGTTAATTAAATTATGCTACATCCCTTTGATGAAATGTATGACTCCATAAAGACTAATTATAAAAGACATGGAAATGTACTTATGATAAAATGTTAATGGGGAAAGAATAAAAATATATGGACTCTATAATAATCATGCAAGCAAATGTATGTATCTGAAAAAGGACTAAAAGTGACCACACAAAAGTATAAATCATTGTGCTATTATGGTGGGAACACTTATTTTTTTCCTCCATGTTCCCAAATTTTCAAATGCTATCATATAGAAAAGATTAGAAAAACTAAGTTCAATCATACAAATGTTATGAGAAACAATTCCTTTAATCAACTTGCATCACCAGCTACACTTTTACTTGTCCTATTTATGTTTAAAATAATGACCACCGGACACCCCTAGTCAAAGGCGGGGAAGAAAACACTGTTCTAGCTGAGAGTCAAAATGTGGTTGCATAATAAACTTAGTGATGAGAATAATTTGATGGACAAAGAAGTAACAAAAGAGGTTCCTCCTGCTTTCTGAACCCCACACTTGTTCTGCTAATTTTTTCTCATTAGATTTCCATTCTATCTCTTGGGAAGAAATTGTATGTGAGAAAGATCAGCCCCCTTCCTTGCCTACTGGGCCTCATCTGGTAACACCCATCCATGGGCCCTCAGGGAGCATCATCAAATGTTCCCTGGGAACGACAGAGTGAGAGGGTACGCATGGACCAGCAAGGTGGACCGAGGAGCCCACCACTCAGAATCCAGACTCTTTTATCCTACACACAACAAGGAGTCTCTCTGTGATGGTTAATCTGATGTGTCAACTTGTCCAGACTATAATACCCAGATATTTGGTGAAACATTATTCTAGATATTTCTGTGAAGGTATTTTTTAGGTAAGATTAACATTTAAATCATTAGACTTTGAATAAAGCAGACTACCTTCCATGATGTGGGTGGACCTCATCCAATCAGCTGAAGGTCTTAACAGAAAAAAGGGGCTGATCTTTCTCACATATAATTTCCTCCCAAGAGACAGAATGGAAATCTAGTGAGAGACGGAGATGGAGACGGAGACGGAGACGGAGACGGAGACGGAGACGGAGACGGAGACGGAGATGGAGACAGATGTGGAGATGGAGATGGAGATGGATATAGAGATGGAGACGGAGATGGAGACAGAGATGGAGATGGAGACAGAGATGGAGATGGATATGGAGATGGATATGGAGGTGGAGACGGAGATAGAGACGGATATGGAGATGGAGACGGATATGGAGATGGAGATGGAAATGGAGACGGAGACGGAGACGGAGACGGAGACGGAGATGGAGATGGAGACAGATATGGAGATGGAGATGGAGATGGAGATGGAGATGGATATAGAGATGGAGACGGAGATAGAGACGGAGATGGAGATGGAGATGGAGATGGAGACGGAGATGGAGACGGATGTAGAGACAGAGACAGAGACGGAGATGGAGACGGAGATGGAGACGGAGACGGAGACGGAGACGGAGATGGAGACAGAGACGGAGATAGATATAGAGATGGAGATGGAGATGGAGACAGATAAACAAGTCACATTGGCTCTGTTTCTCTGGAGATCCCTGACTAACATAGAGTCCTACTTCCATAAATGTTCCTTGTGGTGTCACCTGGCGCAGAGTAGGTGTTCCGAGGATATTTATTGAGGGCGGGAGGAATGAACTATTCTTGGACCCCGGGATGGAGCCCTCTCAGTCCTGTTGTTCAGATTCCTCTGGGAAATTCATGTAAATTAAAATACCGGCAAAATTACCAAAGTTACCAACTCACAAGCTCCTATCTGTATATGAATGTTCTGTTCCTATTTTAAATGTTTGTTAAGAAGTTGTTTTTGCCATCCACCTTCTCATACCTTGTTTACCTGATCTAAGAACCTTAACTGCACACCTGAGGGCATGGATGATGTTGCTTGTTATGCCCTCCAGTGAGATCACAATTTTTACATTTACAATTTTTATGTTGACTTGCTAATTCAATATGAAGTCATAGTAATTACTTCAATTTCCACTTATAACATCTAGAGGATAGAACAATATACCCATTGTTTTATACTCTGGAGTATATATATCAACATCTAGAGTATAAAAACAATCTACCCATTGTTTCTCTAATGTGGGGTTAATATTTAGTCTGCAACAGACAAGACTGCCTTCTCTTTTTAGTGTCCTTTCTGATGAACCCTATTAATCAGTAGTATGTTTTTTAAAAAAATCTCATTTTCAAGCTATGTAATAGATTATGTTTGAGTTACTATTTAACTTTCTGCCTCCAATTTTTGAGGATTCTAATCCTGTAGTTCAGTCCAAATTATACATTTTTGGTATTAAATTTTTTTTGCCTTCTCAAGTTTTTCTTTTAACGGTAAAAACCAAAGGCCTGATTTTAACACAGCTTTTACATAATTGGTTTAAGTTAGCAAAATGTATTCAAAGCACACTGACTACTGTTTTACCATATCTTTTAAACTACTGGCTTAACACATTTTTGCTGAAATGGATAATTTCTGACTTAAATGATGAAACTGCCTGATTGTTTTACTATCCTAAAGGCAACTTACCAACAGATACACCTTGGACCCCAGGAGGGCAGCCCTGCCAGGGAAAGGATGTACTAAAGCCTGATTTGAGACTCAAGATCAAAGGAAGAAGGTCAGGGCCATCTCCTTGGAGGACTTGCTCTGGCAGGTAGCACATTAGAGCTGGTCTGATCTAGGGTCACATTACATTTCTGCTTAAGGAAGTCAGTCTCTGGACAAATGACATTAGAAAAATCACCTGTGCGTTAACTCCCCAGGAACACAAATCCCACAACATGGACAAGACGGCATCATTGCAAAGTGTCAAATACTCATTTACAACCTCATGGTTGCCTGTGCGTCACTTCCCCTGCAAGTAGCTAAAAGTAAGGCCATTCACCTCAACCACTAGCTCACCCTCCTTAAGCCATATCTGCTGCTAGATCAGGGGTTCTGAATCCTATAACTGTCATCATCACATTGCAAACCCTCTGGGGGGACTTTTAGAAAGCAATGCTTCCTGAGCCCCACCCCAGGTCAATTAAATCAGAATTAACAGGGATGGGACCTGGGTTGATTCTAAAGCACAGTCAAGGAAAATGAATGCAAAGACCTATCCGACAGAGGCGCTTTATAAAGAAAGCTTTGACAATCAATTGAAATAAACCTTCTCTGAAAGCTGCCCCCCAATTATTCCAGGCCACGTCCTTCACTGCCCAGGTAACTGAGAGCTCTGGGCTCCAGAGATTCATTGCTGTACCCCCAAGGTCCTTTTCTAAAATGACAAAACTTCCAAAGAATTCTCCAGGGTTTCATGTGTGCAACGGTTGAAACTATGTTGTGCTGGAGGTTTTTTTTTTCCTGAAAACACATGTGTCCTTTTGTTTCACGGTCTCACTTGGCACAAAGCACCCAGTTCATTTGCCCATCAGATTAGCTTGAATTACATGCTTTTACTGCTCCTACAAGCTAGTGCAAGAGACCTACAATTAACTGTGGGCTGGTTTAAGCCCTAAATAGAACTAATGTCTGCCCCGACCAAATGCCTCAGGACCTGCTTTTTTTTTTCCTGTAAATTGCTATTTTTATAGGCTGTCTTCCAAAAGTTGAGCCCCAATACAAGTTGAAACCGTAAGCCTACTAGATTCTCCTCACAATAACTGTTGAATCCTTACCACTTGTGCTCTCTCCAAAAACTTAGCCAAATATATAATATTGTCCTCGCAACGGAAGACAGAATTGCTGCTCGTAATGCAATCTCATTCAAGTTCATGTAATGGCAGAAGTGAGAGGAAACCACTAACACTTTTGTCCTCTCTGGGTAGGTATTTATGTGTCAAGACAGAGGAAGACATAATGTCTCCTGTCTCTGTATCTGCAGATTGAAGAGATCATTCATTTCTAAGAGATCATTTGGCACTCAAGTTGAAAATACCAGGAATGTTAGAAAATTCCAACACCGTGAGTTCTAAAATGATGACAGAGGACACAAATTGGTTCTGGTTGGTTAAATTTTGCAAACTTCAGAAAGGGAAAAAGATGAATGGATAACAAGCGTGATTCTTACTTATGGGCCTCCATGGAAAAGTAGCATAATATCAGTATTACGTTACCTCTCCTTTCCGTCAGCAATGAGTTACACTGTCGGTCCCTGGCAGGGACAATCAGATAAAACTCTACCAAGTGCCTGTGGAATTTGCTGCTCCTGGCATCAGGACTGAAAAAGCAAGAGTGAATGAAGCAGAACCAATTCTGCCTCTGGAAATGGGAGGCTGGGGGAGAGACATCTATGCACCCCATCAGTAGAGCTGCAGGCTTCATTTCTCCATAGATCACATTTCCCCCAACTGCTATCATCAAGGAACCAGAGGAGGCTCTCGATAATAGGAATTGGAAGTGGAAAACGGGTCCTGAACTTACATCTTCCCGTGCCTGACTCTGAAGTCATGTGTTCTGGAATGAACTTTGTTGGAACAAGTCGTATCCATTACTTCACCTGAGAGTCAGACTCTTAGCCTGACATCCTTAATGGTCAAATTAGACCACTATTTCCTCAAGCGCAACTTTCATCCTTGAACGAATCATATGGGATTCATGGTATCATGTTAGATTGCACAGAAAGTCAGGAGGTCCGTTTGGTGCTAAGGAGACAAACACCTTTGTGCTACTTGAAAAGTACCTGTTCCTCTCTCATTTTAGGATGGAAACATACCTTCCTAACCACCCTTGCCCAGGAAGCCTGGTCTGTGATCTAAGTAATCTTGTTGTCTCCTCCATGTACCTATGACTGTTTTCAAATATGTGTAGATGGTGTCATAACAATAATGAACAAATTCATTTAAAAGCATTTCTAAATTTAGATTCGTTTTTGACATTATGCATTTCATCAACACTGGATACTAAATATACAAGTACAGCCTGCACAACTTTTACACATCACGAGTAGTTCCTTCACCTTTGGAATCACTGAACTGGAAGACTACCCAATTTCACTATTGTCTGAGGTCACTTTCAGAGCCCTGTAAATATCCTTTTAAGAGTCTGAAAAACAAAATCCAATATGCTACAACATTATCGTCCTATTCCATACAATGGTGATGATAGAATGGTTGTAATGAGGATGACATCAGGAAGAACATACCAAAGTAATGATGACTTTGCCCAATATTTTGAAGGGTCTTAGGTTCAGAAGCTGGGGTCTTATCCTACTCCAAGGCTCCTCCCACTTCACATGGCCTCCTGTTTGTCCCTTCCATAAGGTCAAGGTCACCTTTGCTTAAGTAAGAGCTAAGAAGGCAGCTTTGGGGGTCAGACGATGTAGGTTTAAATCCCAGCCCTACCTCCCACTAGCTGTATAGCTTTGGGCCACTTACCTACCCTCTCTCAGGATGCTTTTCTGGGAAATGGATCCACAAGGAGTACCTACAGCGAGATGGGTCATGAAGGGTCTTAGCCCCAGAGCCAGGCCGAGTGTTTGCCATCCATACTAGCTGTTTTTCTTCTTATAATTCCCTTCAGTCAAGTTGGTCAATTGATCATACACTCCTTCATAACCCGTTCTGAATCATCTCCAAGCCAGACATTGGCCCAAAGCACTGCTCTGGTTCTGCCTCTTCCAGAACCTTCCTACATTTCAAATTTTGTTTTTCCTTACATCTCCCACATTTTCAAGCTTAATTGCAGATTTGCTTACAATACAAGGGTTCTGGATATTTATTTATGAGCCTTTCCCCCTCTTGCCCAGGTATGGAGTATGGAATATGCCCCCAAGTTGCCTGTAAAGACACACACACACACACACACACACACACACACACACACACCCATGCAGGTATACATCAGAGACTTGTTGGCAGGTAATTACCTTCCATGCTGATGGCTCTGAATTGCTGGGTGCCTTCCAGCTGTGTTCATTCTTCAAGCTTCACTTCCCATCCTCCTTGCAGCTGTTTCTGACTGCAGGAGCCCTGGGGCAGCAGAGCTGCTCAGCCCTTTCAGTCTTGCCTCTTCTTGCCCCTATAAAGAACTGGTGCCCTGAGCTACACAATCCAGAGCAAACACGTAAGAGACTTTACAACCCAGCCCAGTCCGGGAGCACAAAGCTATCTTTCTATAAAGTCAGTCCAACTGTTGTCTTATTAATTTGTATTTTATTGGCCAAACAGTGCTTGTCCAGACACGGTGGGACTATTTTTATCCAGACTATCACCTTGCAGGTGTAGCAAGCAATGCAACCTGGACCTCTTTTGTGTCATCCAACAGCGGGAAATTGAGGGCTTAGTAAGTGCATCACCCATGGGCTCCTCCCCATCCATCTCTTATCTACTCTGTGGTGTCCACCCTGCAAGGACGAACACTCCCGGGTGGATAGGAGGAGAGGTTCTATGGCTGGTCTCCTAGGAAGAGAGGACTATTTCAATGTGCACTTCCTGAGGGAACAGTGGGAAAGGGACAAGCAAGAGGAGGGGGCTAAGTGGCTCTGCAGAGCTGGGCTGACACCCAGGGGGCTCTCTGGGGTCAAGGATCACTCTTCCCACCGCGAGTCAAATTGTGTCAAGGTTTTGATCCCCTAGCATTCTTCTGTGTCCTTCTTCATTTGCAGCATTGTTCAATGCCTCCAAATTTGATCTTGTTATGGGAAAATCATTCTCATTTGAAACTTTGGGGATAATGTGTAATTTTAAAATTAGGGTGTGAATGCATTGAAGCTATTTTGAAATACTGTATGCTAAATTTCATTCAAAAAGTGTGGGGTTGTCTGTCTTTCAGCTCAATGCCTTTTTCTTGTAATACATCCAGTCTCCTGACACTTAAATGTCAACATCTGTGAGGAAGGACTTATAGTGTTAATGTATAAATGACTACAATGTACCCCCCCTCTCCCTATATGAAAGAAATAAATAGGGGTTAAAAACACATTGAAAAATTGATGATCTTGTACAAATCTAAATTTTATTCTGTCTAGGAGAGGAAAGCTAGTAAAAATGCCTGACTCAAAGCCTGTTCAATAAGCATTGGTCTGTTGAGTGTTTAAAGAAAAAAAAAAAAAAGTATGGGTGTTTTTTTTTTTTTAGACCTTCCACTCTCTCTCTTCTCCTTCCCATTGCCCAAATAGCCAACCAAATGAGCATTGTTTTTTCATGCTTTCAGCAATCTTAGCTAAAATGCTCACTGTGCGTTCATGACAAATACACCCCTGTGGCTACTTGGAGGAGAAATAAACCCCAGCATGAAAATACCAAAGCTTCCCTCTTTTCTTATGTAAATAAACCTCCAGATGGCTCATTTGTAAGACTGTGTTTACTAATTCTTGTTTTCTTTCTAGACAATCTGTTCCCAGTAACCATTCTATTGCTGAAACTTGAGGTAATGCTTACAATTTCATTTCATGAAAAGTCTATCAGAAGATGTGGTCTAGGGGGGTGGGGGGGCCCATGTCACACACACACACACACACACACACACACACACAAAACCCTCAGGAAGGACTGACAATCCTTGATATTGTTATTTTTGTTGGACAGGAGATATTTTTCATTAGAGACAGAAGAGAATAGTTAATTTCAGGCTGATTAGAATATCAGAGCTGGAAGGGACCATAGGTTCCTTCTAGTCCAGGGATGGCAGTCTGTGCCGCACATACTCTCCCCCTCTCTTCCATCTTGTGCCCGTGGCAGACATCACCCAGTACTCATGGCATCCTTTCCAGTGGATCTCAGAGGTGATCTCGGTAACGTTTTCAACATGCCTCACCAAGTCACTATTAATCAATTACAGTCGACACTTAAGACGATACACACGTGCCATAGCTAAGTCCTCCTTTCACAGAGAGATTGAGACTCTGAGAGAGGGAATAATATGATTCAATGTCTCTCTGCTAGTTTAGAGCATGAGTTCTCAGCCTGGGAAATTCAAACAGAGCTCTGTGATACTGGATGGGAAAATTTTTTACATCTTCACTTTCAGTGCCCCTAACTATAATTTATCATTTCCTTCACTTATAAAGGAAAACAACACCAGAGCAGTATTACCATATCTGACTCTGTCACTAATGGCAATTACATGTATTTTCATGTAACATTCACTGGTTACAGATTTCTCAAAATATCACATATGCTCTTGCTAATGCTAAATTATAGTAGTTATGAGACCTGCAGCTAGATCTTGTATTTTAATGCATTGAGAAGAACATATACTATTATATCATAAATTTGCTTTTTTAATATTTTGATAACTATATCTCAATACACTTGGCTCCCTTTTTAATTCTGTGTATTTGATTTTATGTATTTAAAGCATTGTTCTAAGAAGGGAATCCTCTTTCTTTATCAGGCTGTCAAAAAGGTCCATGGCACAAAAAAGATTTAAAACCCCTGGCTAGGAGAAAAGCCAGGTCTCCTAAATACTTACCCTTGTGTTCTTCTCACTGATAAAAAAAAAGGGGGGGGGGCTTACCATGAACTCCTGCCATCTTAGATGGAGATTTTTAAATTTAAAAACTATGCTCAATAGAATCAATTGAAGGAGGGAGAGAGAGAGAGAGAGAACAGACACATAAAGTAAAAATTCCAAGTTTCCAACCTCCACCTCCTCAAGACAACTATTGCTAATAGTTTGGTATATACGGCTTTCCAGTCACATACACTCATTATGTAATAAAAATGGAATCAAACAATCCATGCTCTTTTACAGCTGACTTTTTTCACTTAACAAAGTAAAAGAATCAGGAATAATATTGTGAATGTCTTTCCTTTATATAAATTTGCTCCATTCTTTTTAGCAGCTACAGAGTATTCTCCTCTATGAATATACCCCAATCCATTTTACAAGCCCCAATAAAGGAGATTTATAATCCAAAGTTTTCTTGGCAGAAGATAACAGAGGGAAGAGTTATCATTTGAACCTGAGCAGATTAGAAATTTGGCTTTAAAGGCTGTTAGGGGGCATCTACAGGATGGAGTGAGAGTGGTGAAGTCAGTGGCTGATGCGGTCATTGCTAAAACGCCCACAGCCTACAGCCCTCAGAGCGGAGCAAGGGCCTCTTCTTGGGAAGGGCTGGTCTTCTATACAGATGTGGCCATTCCAGGAGGGTGAGCCTGGAGGCAGGGTTGGAGCAGAGCGGGAGAAATCCCATCCCTCTGGCCGAATGACCTCTAGGGAGAGAGGCCCAGTCCAAGAGCAGGAACCGGGCTCTGGGCCCTATGTGGTCTCAAGGACATGCCTCAGGGGTAACTACCTAGGCTTCGTGGGGCTGGTGGTGAGCCTCTGACAAGTTCTACCAGCTGGCCCAGATGCCCACCCCTGGCAGTGGACCGATTCTCCCTTAACCCCTGACTCTCCACCGCTGCTCTTGAGGCCTTTCCCTACCCCCCCACAGACCTCTTCTACTTCACAGTCACAACTGACCTGGAGGCCAGCCGCCTTGGGATCTGCAGGTTCGGGGAACTAGTGTCATCAATTCCCTCGGGGCGGATAAAGGGGGAAAAAAAAGAAGAAACTCTTTAGTCCTAATCAGTGAAAACACAACCTGGTTGATATCATCATGCCGAACACAATTTTTAAAATAAAAACCAGATAACTCAGGTGAGGCCAGTTCAAGATCAGCGGCTCCAAATAAAAGAAAAGCTTGTTTTCAGAAAGTGAAGCAATGAGACAGCAAGGCAGCCCGGAGCGCATGGGGAGATCCCAGGAGAAGCCCACTCTTGCCTCCCATTAGGACCCCAAGGTGCAGGGAGCTCTGGACTGGGAGTCGGAGACCCCAGGCCCCAGGCTGCTCAGCCCCAGACCCCTGTGAGCCAGGGACGTGGCTTTCCAACCGGGCCTTCGTTTCCGCAGACGTGAAATGAAGGGTTGGACATGAGAACACTTTCAGGTGGACCTGGTTCCTCCTGCCCCTTTTTATTGTCAGTACCACCCACTGAGCTGGCCCAGGACCCAGGGCAAAGCAAGATCATAGGCTACCGACCTCTGCCGGGTTTCTTTGCCTGAACTAACATTTTTTTCCTCTTTGTGCGTCTATACTTCTCCGAAATTGGGCTGCCACTTCTCCTCATTCCTAACTCATTCCTAATGTCTTTTTCCCCCTCCCCTATAGGCTTTTTTTCCTTTCCTCTCACATCTTGCTGTCTCCATTCTGCCTTGGGTTTCAGCAATTTTAAATTCCCTGGCTTTGAGTCAGCTCTTCTATCAGAACCAATGTGGCTCCAGACTGTTCTACCCCCGTGCAATGCAGGAAATAAAACAAAGCCGGGCTTGTTCCCAGTTTGCTAGGCTGCAAGTTTAGGGAACGGGGGCTTCAAATCTTTTCACGATTTTGTTTTGGCACCAGAGCGTCTGTGTTTAATTCTGCGTCTCCTGCCAGACTTGGGAAGCCGAGGTGATAATATCAACATGCGGAGCAATGGCAGCACGACACGCCACCATCTCCTTCACGGGCGGGGGTGGGGGTGTCACTCAAGCACACACAGACACACACACACACACAGAGACACACACACAGAGACACACACACAGACACAGACACACACAGAGAGACACACAGACACACAGAGACACAGAGACACACACACACAGAGACACACACAGAGACACACACAGAGAGACACACACACACAGAGACACAGAGACACACACACAGAGACACACACACACAGACACACAGAGACACACACACACAGAGACACACACAGAGAGACAGACACAGAGACACACACACAGAGACACACAGAGACACACACACACAGAGACACACACAGACACACACACACAGACACACACACACAGACACACAGACACACACACACAGACACACACAGACACACATACAGAGACAGACACACACACACAGAGACACACACACACAGAGACACACACACAGAGACACACACACAGAGACACACAGAGACACAGACACACACACACACAGACACACAGACAGACAGACACACACACAGAGACACAGACACACACACAGACACACAGAGACACAGACACACACACACAGAGACACACACACAGACACACACACACAGAGACACACACACAGAGACACACAGAGACACAGACACACACAGAGACACACACACAGAGACATACAGACAGACACACACATACACAGAGACACACACACAGAGACACACAGAGACACAGACACACACACAGAGACATACACACAGAGACAGAGACACACACACAGACACACACACAGAGACACACACACAGAGACAGAGACACACACACAGAGACACACACAGAGAAACACACACAGAGACACACACGCTGAGACACACACACAGAGACACACGGAGACACACAGAGACACCCCCGCCCCACACAGCTATGTGTGCACAGAGACACACACACGTACAGACATCCACGTGCACTCACTGATACATACACTTCCACAAACACACAGTCGAGGGTGCACACAGTCATGAATACACACACAAACACGCAATCACCCGTGCACACACAAACCCATTCACCCAGGCACAGACACATATATTCACACCCAACACACACACGCCTGGAGAGACACACACGCCCACAGCACAAACCTGGTTGTGTGCAAGGGTGCACACATCCTACACACACACAGACAAGAGGAAAGAAGGAGCTGCGGTCTGGCCCCAGGGAGGGCAGGAATATCGAAGGTTGGGCTGTCACAGTAACTCCCCGGCCCCCAGGACCTGAGAGAAAACAGTTTCTGATCACCAGGCCTCTCCAGGAGAGCCCATTATAAAGTTCAACCAATTAAGCGGACGGTTTCTATGGCGACATTTACTTTTCTCAGCTCTGAAGTTCAACAGCTCCCACGTCCTGGCAGATACGATGGGAGTGCAAGTCGTGGTCAACTCGTGGCAAACTGAAGGACCGACAGTCTCTCCGACTCCTATCCTCAGGTGACAGTCAGCGTCTCTCTTCTAAACCAGGCACGGGGGTGAGATGGCATCCGCCGACAGAGAGCGTCTGCCAGGTCTGCCAGGACCCCCGGCAAGCCTGTCCCAGGGCAGACCATCTGATTCCCCTTCACACACACGCTCACCCACGCAGGCCACCGTTCCCAAGGGCCAGGCAGGACCCAAGACGCCCCCAGCCCTGGAGGCAGCATGGTGGAGCAAGGGAAACGGTCCCTGTCCATCTGGATCCCACAGCTGAGGGTGCAGGTGGACGGTGATCCAGAAATCACACACAGGGATGGAAAACGACAACCGTGGTAAGGGCTCCAATCCCCTCACAGGGTAAGACAGGGTGACAACCAGGGTGACACAGAGTGGACATAACGAGTCTACCTACAGACAGTCTGGCCCACACAGGGACCCAGTTACATTAGCTTCCTTGTTATGGTCACCGAGCTCTCCAATACCCAGGATCCCGGAGAGAAGCAGACTCAAGTCATCTAAAGACTCATGATCGACACATACCCCCACTCGGGGAGTGTGTGTTTCTGTGTGTGTGTGGCTGCAGACATCTTCCCGTGACTATAGCGGGAGAAACAGATTTCAGAGAAACAGGTTGCTGTGAGGGATACACAAGATACTGAATGTGCAGTTCGAACACCTGCCGGCACCTGGAAGCTTCCTGATAAAAGTAGCCGGTGCAGTTCCACGGGATCACTCAGTGTCCTAGTTATGCTGGCCTCCAGGTCTCCGGCAAGGGAGTTGTATCCCTCAGAGAGAAAAGAACTTGCCACACAGGTGGGAGAGGGGCCAGACACCCCGAGGGAGGCGGCAGGCAAGGGGCAGAGCAGGCTGAGTTAAAACTTGGCACTGGATGATCCAGGGAAGGGTGAGCCAGGACTGCCTCGAATCTTCCATGTGAGGCTGCAGGCCCATTTCTAATGTGTTACATAAAAATACAGAAAGGAGAACATTATAGCAAAAATGTTGAACAATGTTTACGAAATAGGGTGGAGTCAAGACTGCCATCTTTTCTCAACAAAGCCCTCTGCCAGCAGCCAGCGTTCCCCTTCAGCTGCTTGCCCATCAGCGCGGGGTAAGAAGGGGCACCCACTGGCCCTGGGTACCCTGGTGGCCACCGTGATGCAGCCTCTCCCTTCATCGAGCATGCCTAGTGTGCTTCACAGAGCCTCTGCTCTGGTCCCCTGCCCTGCTCTGCTTCCTCATGGAGGTAGAGACCCGCCCTGAGTCCCAGGCCTGCCCACAGGAGAGCAGGGGTATGAAATCTTACCTGCTTATCCTTGAAAACAGTATAATATGCTGATTCTGAGTTCTGACAATCACCTCATTTCAATCCTACTCTGCCACTTACCAGCTGAGGACCTTGGAAAGTCATTAATCACTGTAGGCCTTGGTTTCTTCATCCATGAAATGGGGAGAATAATAAGACCTCAGGGAGTTACTATAAGAAATAAATGAGATGCTGCCTATGAATAGCACACCATCCTACACATGACAAGCTCTCTGTAAATGTTAGCTTTTATTTGTTTATACTCCACTTTTCTCCAGAATAGAAGTGTGAGTGAATGTGTGTGTGTGTGTGTGTGTGTGTGTGTGTGTGTGTGTGTGTTGAGCAGGGTGGGTAGAAGGAAAAAGGGATGAATAAATAAAGCTGGCTCAGGCATCCCATAATAGCACAGGGCAGGCCACCAACATAGCTCTTGCATGTTGTTCTAACAGTCACCCCCTTAAGGACATACCCATTGCTCAGAAGTGCTGCATTTCTTACTAGTAAGATCAGACAGAAATTTTTCCCAAGGACATATTTTTTAAAAAATTATAAAGATATCCCAGGCAATGCCTTACCATAAAAATGGAATTCAAATGATCTCTCGTGATGGTCATTTAAAGCTTATTAATCACTGTAAATTATTTTGACACCCCAGTGAAAAGTCCTCTGTAATGCCTTTAGAATCCCATTTTCATTTAACATTAATTAAAGGCCACTAACCCTAAAGTATTAATAAAATCAAATTCCCCAAAGGAGCTCCCAGCTGACAGGCTTTAGCTCTTGACAAGTTATGAAACCCTGAGCAACACACAGGCAATCATGAAATTTTAACCATGGAAATGTAACCAGCCCAACTGGGATAAAGAGAGGGCATCTCTCAGAAAAATAATAGATACTTTCAATACTAAATTTTATGATCATCATTAGACTATCTCCTGAAGTTTATGGCTATAATGGCTATTTAGAGAAAGATTTTCAAATCAAACAACCCTATTGGTATACTGTATACTTGTTTGGTGGCTCTATTCGATTATCCTGTAAATACCAGGCCCAGGACATACATATGGGTGCGGGTGGAGGGAAGGGACTGTTGACGCTGATGGTGTCAGAGCACAGGAGTGTAAGTGCTGAGACCAAAGACAGTCCCTGATCAGAGAACAGAGAGAAAGTCTATGCTACTCTCACAGAGTATATGTTCCTAAAAAGTCGAGGTCACCAACCAACTCCCCTCTTTAAGAGTGAGTATCAGTTGCTCTGGTATTTCTTCAGTTTTGTCTTATTTAATCATTTAGTGGATGTTCGCAACCCGCCCCTCAGCATCTCAGCGCCTCGCGAATGGATGGAAGAGGACGCACACCTCCCACGGCAGCTCTGTTTTCGAGGCTGCGTTATGAAGCCATCACGTCCAAATTCACGCAGCCGAGAAAAAGGCCCTGGGAGAGGATGAACGAATGTACGCAGCTGAGGGCCTGTGTTCAAACCCGCCATTTTCTCCTAAAAGGGCTGTTGCCTCTTCCCTCCTCCCCTCGGATAGTTGAATGGAACTAAAGATTTTTTAACCTGTATTTCAGAAACTGAAAGTTATGATTTTACACCTTAAAGACATTTTGCTTTAGCCCATTTTCATCGCAAGTCCTAATGACCTACTGAAGCAGGGGCTGTAACTTAGAAAGCTATTGGCCCAGATTCTGATCACCTCTGCACAGTAAGGCACACATCACTAGACAGAGCCCTTCCTGTGTGGGGAAGTGTCTCCCATTGTCTTGGTGGCATAAAGTTCCCTTGAAAACCTGTTCTGAAAATATTTTTGAGTGTCCATCTCAAATAAAAACATCCTTTGTGCTGGAGGTACCCATTGTCTAAAGATGAGGTGTCCATTCCCACAGCTTTACGACCTTCAAATCCACTCCACTTCGGCCCCACAAAAGTCCCTGGGAAATTTATCTTTAGGGCCATCTCTGAAGCTGTGGAGGAAAGAAGGAAGGACTCAGACCTCCCCCGACCACATACCTTTATGTAGGATAAGTCTGAATAATGCATAGGGAGCCCAATTTCGGTGGATGAGGAACAGATCCAGCCACTACCTCCAGGAGAAGGAAGGATGCTTAGGGAGGTTAATTTCATCTATAAAGTGTCTGAACCCACTGCTGCCACCTTTCCCAACCACTTCAGCTACTCTTCAGTCAGTGTCCCCCAAAGCACAGCTCCCCAAAACATGAGACCCCAAGAGAATACTGACGCACTCCACTTTTGGCAGACAGTTCCGTCCAGTTAGATGGTCAGGGAGATCTCTCCAACATTCTGACTGCAAGTTGCCGGCTGAGCAGGCAATATCGAAAATGAAGAGCAGATGGGCAACTCCATCTGCTAGCAGAAGTGATGACAGGCCAGCCTCAGGCCCCCACCAAGTCACTTGAGATGGGACTCTATGGTCATGTGACCAATGTTTTCACAAACCCATCAGAACTTATCCATCCAAATGGTTGCTGTTCTCGAGGGGATCACCTTAAAAGGAATTATAATTGTTCTTCTCCTCAAAATCACTTAGAGATCCAACGTTAGAAATTAGTCAGTTTCCAAGTCACTGGGTAAAAGTAAGACTTGAAGATTACATGAGAGGATTAAATAAGGTAGATCTAAAGCATGCCCACCGTGGTACTAAGTATATAGTAGGCACTTGATAGATATTGGCTAGTGTCATGATTATTACCCTTCCGACCTCTTAAGATGTGGTTGGGTGCCCTTTTACAAGGAAGTGTAAGCCTCAGTGAGTAGAGGCTGTCAGTCACCCACGTTATTTCCCATTTTATTCCCATGAGGCATTGGGAGCACACAATGCAAATCAAAGAATAAAACTACAGTCTTGGGTTAAATAATGTTTCTGTGGTAAAGAATGATGACAGGGCAAGCTTGGATCAATATCTTCAGGAGTGCCACGGAAATTACAAAGTTTCTTCTGAGATCTACCCAGCTATATCACGAGGGCGAAGGGTAAGCATTTGGCCTCTGTTCTTCATCACTCCAAAGTAGGATGTAGAATTACTACGGCAGAGATAATACCACGTGCCCACCAAACCTATTTCCTCTCCCTGGCCACACAGGAAGACTGTGTTCCCAACATCCTTCGCAGTTCGGTTGGAACCACGTAATTTTCTGTCGCCATCTTCTTTGCTCCCTCTCTCTCTTTCTTCCAAGCCATAAAAATGGGCTCTGAAGTGAAACCAAATGATGGAGGAAATCTGGCTCACAGCCTGGAGAAGAAGCAGCTTTCCTCCCAGGAGAGCTTCCAGATCAGGAACATCTACATTGCACTTTGTGTGAGCAATTCAGACAATTGTATTGTGTTAAGTCATTGAGATGTGGGCTGCTGTTAGCATGAAGCGTACTGGTTAATATAGTTACCTTCCCACTAAAATCTTAGACAACTTCCTGTTTAAGAAAAACCATCTCGGGTATGCAGGACCCAGGTGTAGAGATGGAGTTAACTAAGACCCGACACCCAAGATCTTTCCCTGTCTGAAGCAACTTGGAACTCTAAGCTACAATGTAAATATATATGTATATATATCACATATATGCTTTTGGAGAAGGACTGAATACATAGAAAGTGATGGGTAACTTTGTAGTTTATTTCCAACTTCCAAACCAGTTTTGCAAATGATTTAGATACAAATATCAATTGTAGAAACTTAATTTTAGAGCTAGAAATGAGTCAGAGTCACAGGGAGCATTGGATTTTCAGAACTAGAGGAGGATTGATAGTTTTAGACCAATGTGAGACAGGAACGCTGAAGACAAGAGAAGTTAAAGTGACATATCTGAGGTCACTCACTGGTGAGCGAAGGGGACAAAAATCTCTATCTTCTGATTCTAATCACTTCTACCCTCTCCCTTCTTAGACACAAGCACTAAAGCCTAGATTCTGTAGTGAAAGTGAGAAGGTCAACTCAGCACTGTTTATTTCTAGGGCCAGCTTCAGGTGGCTCCAGGGGCTCCTTCATGAACCGAGCCTTTGAAAACCCATTTAATGGTTGATTCTGTACTGTCAGGACTTGACTTAAGCCAAACAAAAATCACTAAGTCAAGCGATGAGAGAAACAAACAAAAGGTAATGGCTTCTCCAAAGAAGCTGCCCGCCTTACATCTGGGCTGTACTTAGAATCTCACTGCTGAAACGACTTGATTTGACACAGAGCAAACAAGAACCATCTTTGAAAAAGGGAGGGATTTCATTCTTTCTTCAGTTCTTAGGAAGTTCAAATACTGACTGAAGTCAAAAAGGCATTTTCCAAACTGTCTTTCATAAATAATTAACGTATTATTAAGTAATGAACAGTTAAGTAAGAAGGTATTTTTTTCAGTTGCATCTTCACAAGTAATTAGCAAGTCATGTGGGTGTTTGGCCCTGTTCCTTGGGGAAGATGCTCCCTGTTTGAACAAAAAGACTGGAAAGAAAAGGCAAAGGAAATGTCAAAGCTGTCCATCTTCTCTTCAAGAATGGGGAAGTGTGGGCGGAATTGAAGGGAGGGGCATGAGACCGTCATGGTCCTTGCCTATCTACTTGGCAGAACCAAACTCTAATTCAACTTAGTCTTTCAGAATAAGACTGTAAACCTCTGAAACCTAGTCCCCTTTTGCACAACTAAGATTGGGGGTGTGGTAGGTTGAATGGTGGTCCACCAGAAGATACAACCACATCCTAATCCCCCGAACTGGTGAATGTGACCTTATTTGGGAAAAGGGTCTTTGTAGATGTAATTAAGTTAAGGATCTCACCCTGGATTACGTGGTGGGCCCTAAATCTAATGACGGGTGTCCTCATAAAAGACAGAAGAGGAGAAGGCATGTGCAGATGGAGGCAGAGATTAAAGTTACGCAGCTCTAAGTCAAGGAACGCTTGAGTCACCAAAACCCGGAAGAGGCAAGGAAGGATTCTCCCCTAGAGCCTTCAGAGGGAGAGAGGCCCTACTAACAACTTGATTTTGGACTTCCAGCCTCCAGACGTGTGAGAGAATTCGTTCCTGCTGTTTTAAGTGACCTGGTTTGTGGTCATTTGTTATGTCAGCCACAGGAAGCCAATACAGGGCGCTGCTGGGAAAGAAGGCCCATGGAATATTTGAACCTCCTCAAATCCAACTATGAATTCACCACTCCTCCTTTTAGCATAGAGGCCCTGGGAGACCCCCAGCAATGACATTTACTTATTCACTCAACAAACATTTGCTGATCAAGTATTTGCTGATCTCTACCCTCAGCTAGTTCATAGTCTAGCAGAGAAGGGAGGTTTTGCAAAAATAACAAGATTGGTGCGAACAGGCACCAAAGGTGATACAAATGTATGGGAGATCAGAGTGGGATGCTGAGATTCCAGAGGTGCTCCAAAAAGAGGAGCATGCACACTTGTCATCTCATCAGGAATGGACAGTTTTCCCACCCTGAGAATACCAGCATGGTGAGCAACGTACCTACTACATATTCCTCCTCTCCTCTTCCCTCCCTCAATCAGGGAAGGGAAGGGGGGCTGCGGGGTGGCAGGAGGACCATGAGGTGGTCTCTGTGGAGGGACCAAGTCTCAGATTCTCTCAAAATCTCTCTCTGAAGTCTTGGGTTGAGACCACTACTGCCACCTATGCAATAGCCAGGTACTAATACCTGTGATTTGACACAGGACAAGTAGGATTCCATCTAGCAGCATCTAGAACACAAGTGCCCACCGGAAGCAAGGGCCTGCGTGAGAAAGTCCTCCATCTGAGTTCCATCTCCCACAGTCCTCAATTAAATATGAGGGCAAACAGGGGGAAAAAAATCCTGCAGAAAACCCACACTTTCCACTTGGTTTTCCTCAGACTAGAAAATGAAAGGCCTGTTGTAATCTGCTGAAAATAAACTGTTCAAAGAATTTGCAGATTCTGAGCGTGGAAGATAGAATGTTGCAGTCAAAGGGAATGAAGATGTTTAATCTAACCAGAGAAGAAGGATCCGCACTGCAGAAGCATCAGAATCACTAAGTCTCTGCTTCTATGACAGGAAACCACCAAGTTTAACATTAGAAGTGTTCATTCAGAAATCCAAATTCTTGGTTGTTTATGCTTTGGGTCCTTAAAAAATAATAGCAGGGACTGAACCAGCAGGAATGGAGATTGAGGACAGAGATACGATGTGGGTAGATGCCTACATGATATCCAGAGTCAATTTCAAGTAGGGTCCAGGGTCAGCAACCCCAAATGAAATCACACAACTGGTCAGCAGCCTTTGACTAAAACCAATTCTGGGAAAGAGACAATCTCCCTGGAAATGTTTATAACTCATACTGGCTCCATCCCTTTCTGCTCTCCAAGGAGGACTGAATCCATTTTGCTCAACACAGCATTTTCAGACAATGTGGGTTTTATGGTTTTTGTGAAACAGAGGAGAAATGAATTGCAAAACCAAATATAACTGAAATGTCTTTGTAATTTTAAAATAAAATAAATGAAAACAGTTCAGACCAAGGATTGCCCTCCAAGAGTGGAAACCCAAACATAATCACTTGCTGCTGAAATATAGGGGAGAGAGCAGAAGTAAATCCAAAGAGATTGAGATCCAAAACTTAAACCCGGTGAACTCAATGGTAGAAATTAAATATAAATTATTAAAATTTTACCAACCCTAGCAGCTAGGAGTAAAAAGAGTCTATTGTGCTTTCAAATTTTCATGGGTAAGCAACAAATTTGGAGTTTAAAAGTTTCCCACTGCTTTGTGACTACAGATATTTTTTATGTTGTGATAAGCAATTATAACTGAGCAATCCTGTCTCTAGTAGCAAAAGAATCAAATGAATCGCAAATGCGTTGTAAAGCCTCCACCATGGCAAGTTTTAGAGCTGTCTGAATTGTTCTTCTGCCAGGATAAATGTAGGTATAAAACCTGGGTATTCCATATCTACTCAACCTGTCTAAATGTCCAGAAGGGAAATGGCTGAGTAAATACAGAAGAGTCACTTAATAGAATAAGACACAGCCCTTTGGAAGACGGCTATGAAAGCTGTATTGCCATACAGAGACTGCTTATGATACAGCATTAAGTGAAAAGCAAGATGAAAAATGTATATATTCTAGGGGGAGGGATAAATTGGGAGACTGGGACTGACATATACACACTACTATATACAAAATAGATAACTAATAAGAACTTGCTGTGTAGTACAGGGAGCTCTACTTAATACTCTGTAATGGCCTCTATGGAAAAAGAATCTAAAAAAAAAAAAGAGTGGATATATGTATAACTGATTCACTTTGCTGTACACCTGAAACTAACACAACATTGTACATCAACTATACTCCAATGAATTTTTAAAAAATGCATATGTACTATTAACCATACTGCATTAAAATCCATAGGAAAGGAACCACATCAAATTGTTAACAGGAGCTGTCTTTGCATGCTAGGATTGAGTGCAATTTTTTTTCTTCTCTATATTCCAAATTTAGTAATGTACTCATAATGAAGAATAATGTCAGATAGATAGATAGATGGATAGATACATAGATAGATAAAAGCTTTTAGAAGCTTCTGGAAAAAATACAGTATTAAATTATTCTATTAGGTGTCATCTTTCTGGTAAGGACACCACGTGAGAAGGTGCAACCGAATGAAAATGAGAACTTGTTTGTTATCCGGATCTCTCCTCTGTTTGTCTCGCTGGGGAACAGGTTTGGAGGAAACTGCATCTGGTTTTAGACAATTTGTGACTGAAGTATCTGTGAGACTCACAAGTAGCAATGCTAAGTGAGTGACTGAGTCTCTGAGTCTACAACGAAGAGGATTCTTTTTACTTTAATTTTATGACCAGGGGATAATCCAGGGGATAAAAATATTTTCAGTCTTCAGATAACGTTCTTTTGACCACTTTTTATAGGTGAAAATATAATGTAACGAAGGAGCTTGCTTGCCCAACCTTTCAGATCCCACTTCAATGCATTTTGAGTTTACCTTTAAGGTTCCACCCTACTGAAATTCTGTGATTCCATGGCAAACGCAAATAAATATGCTGAAACAGAACTCGTTTTTGCAGGCAATAGAAAACAACCCAAATTAATCTAAGCATAAAAGAAAAGAAATACTGGGGAGGTATGAGCACACAGAACTGAAGAAAAGGATGAAATACCAAGTATCAGAGAATGAAGATTCAGAGAACCTTCAGGAGTTCAGGTAGCAGGAAATAACGACAACCTCTTTAGGAAGCAACGGCCAAGAACAATCAATTCTAACAGCTTCCATCCTTGTAGTCAATATGCAGATTCCCAAGAGAGAGAATTTTGATTGGCTTAGCTGGGTCATGTGCTCCTATCTTGGCCAAGAGAGGGCAGGGCATTCAACTGTAAGTCCCACCAAGAATGTAAATTGTTCCAGCCACTATGGAGAACCGTGTGGAGGTTCCTTAAAAAATTAAAAATAGAGCTACCATATGACCCGGCAATCCCACTCCTAGGCATATATCCAGAGAAAACCAGAATTCAAAAGGGTGCATACACCCCGATGTTCATCACAGCACTATTCACAACAGCCAGGACATGGAAGTAACCTAAACATCCATTTGATAGAGGAATGGATAAAGAAGATGTGGTACATATATACAACGGAATATTACTCAGCCATGAAAAGGAACGAAAGATTGCCATCTGCAGAGATGTGGATGGACCTAGAGATTGTCATACGGAGTGAAGTAAGTCAGAAAGAGAAAAACAAATATCGTATAATATCTCTTATATGTGGAACCTAGAAAAATGGTACAGATGAATTTATTTGCAAAACAGAAATAGAGTCACAGATGTAGAGAGCAAACTTCTGGTTACCAATGGGGGAAGGGGAGGTGGGATGAATTGGGAGATTGGGATTGACACATATACACTACTGTGTATAAAATAGATAACAAATGAGAACCTACTATATAGCAAAAAAAAAAAAAAGTCCCACCAAGATTGCACATAATGAAGAAAGGATGTCACCTAAGAGAGGGAATGGATGCCAAGGCAGGAAGATAACCTACAGCCCCTCTTTGTTGCAAGCCCAAGAACGTGCGTTCCATGTGCAATGTTTTACACAGATGTGGTGCAGAAAGAAAACAAGAGCAAGAGTTATAATCGGGTTTATGGAAGCGTCTCTAGGTTATGGCCATGTGCGTGACCACTGATATATGGGTCACCCCACTTGAAAAAAGACTGAGTGTACACACCACACACAGAATCTGTGGCTCAGAGCTTTAGAAAATCAAACAAGAAATTAATAACAAAGACAGTGACTTTACAGTTATGTTTATAAGCCCTGAGTTCAAAATTAAATGAGCGAAATAGTGAGGGGGGAGAAACCCCAGCCCTTTTGAGTTAAATGCCTTGAACAGTGAAATTAATAACAGAACAAGTCCCATTGTACCAGGAGGCTGTTTTATTGACTTGTTTTCTAACTCCACTTTGAACACAATGAAAGTTGTGTGTCTTTTAAATAAAACAAATATTTCTTCCTCTCTCAATACTACATAGAAACCTCCAGGGCAAAGTAAAATAAAACCTCATTGTTTCAGATTCCACTCATTCCAGAATTATAATAATTTGGCTTGAGCTGCATTGAAGCCGGCCTTTGTACTCGGAGTAGTGGTTTCACTAAACAAATCAATAACGCAAACAATATTGATAGAAGTCCTGTTGAAGCTACTCAAGAAAGGCTTCTGCGTGCAATTTGCCAGAAGCGCCAGCTGCTCATTATAGAGGCGTCTTAATGGCCGTTAAAGCAGAACTTGCGGGGCTGGTAACAGCTAGTTCAAATTTCTACGGGCCTCCTGTATTTCTTTCAAAATTCCACTCTTCCACTCGTGCCAATGTGTTTTCACTCTGTTACTCTAATCAAGCGATGGGTGACCGTGTGTTTAGGTGCAAAAATGTAGAGAGTGGAAGACCTGTTTGCCAACCAGCCTTTAAGAAAAGTCATGGCTGCTGTTTTTATTTTAAAGTGAGGCAACTGGGCTGGGATAGGGAGGGTGGGAGGGAGACGCAAGAGGGAGGAGATATGGGGATATATGTATATGTACAGCTGATTCACTTTGTTATGAAGCAGAAACTAACACACCATTGTAAAGCAATTATACTCCAATAAAGGTGTTAAAATAAAAAAAAAGAGAGAAGTGTGTACAAATGCCAGCAAACACCGAAATCAGCACGTCCTGAATGGAATATAAAGTAATATAATCCTGTTATAAATTGTTAATAATTTAGGAAGTGCTTTAATCTGTAAGTTCATCTGAGCATCACAGAACATACATGAGACACATGTGACAAAGACAGGAAGTAGTCACCAAACGGTGCACGTGCTCCCCTGCATTTCCCAGCCTTCCTCAGGGGGAGGGAGGGTGCCGTGTGACTCACATAGACTGACAGAGATGATAAGCATCACTTCCAAGGCAAGGCAGTTACCAGGCGCTGTGCTTCCTCCATCTCCCCATTTCCCTGTCGTGGTGACTTTGGGAGCCCCTTGGTGAGATGGCAAAGAAAATATGAAGAGATCTCAAATCTCTGAGTCACCAGATGGAAGAGACACTGAAGACCAGCAGGAGATGCTCAAGAATTAAATACATAAATTTTACTCAAGAAAAGAAACATGGTTTCATGACTAAAACACAAAGATTTGGAGTTGTATTGGTGACTTCAGCAAAACTCAGCCTGTTCTAACACACTGGCTGTTATTGTTCCCATCATACAGATGAGAAGACCCAGACTCACAGAGACTAGAAGGCTTGTTGAAGATTACGCTGACAGCAAGTAGCCGGGCCCGGAATATAATTCAAACCTTCTGATTCCAGCCCTCTTTCCCCTAAGACCCAAATTAAGATGTTCCCTGAATACATATACTATTGACCAGCTGGGATTCCATAACAATCTGTACAATAAACATGCAATTTCAGAAAAGACACTTCTGTTCCTAATTTGTTTGTATAATCCAGGGCCTCTTCACTTCTTCACTTGTAGGCACTGCAGAAGAGAGAGGCCCTGTGCACCAATGAAGCCTAGAACATGCCATGAACCTCTACCGCACTTCATTCTCTTTTGTAAAGGCTTCTTCATAAAATCAAAAGAGTATTGTTAGGGGTGAATGTTGAGAACAGCCTTGGGAACAAAAAAAAAGTAAATATAAGTTCAATTTTTCATTCTGCCAAATTCAAACAAACATCATTTTAATGACCTGGCAGCTCCCACAAATTCAGCAGCCACTAGTGAAATAAAAAGCCCATTCAGTTAAGAAAAGAAGTGTCAATACAGGCATTTAACGTAAGTCAGGTTTCAACAGCAGAGTGACCCTGTGTATGGTGACAGGCACATGTGGGCTGGGGTAAGGCAAACACCATCACCCTTGAAAATAAATTCAAGGAACATACAGAAACCATTCCTCCAGCTCTGACCCGACTCACATACCATCACAGGGGCAGATGTTGATGTAAACATAGGGAACTTCGTTGGGATTTTTAAAGGTCTCCATAATTCATCAGCCCGCCTCCATCAATGTTCAGAGGTAATAAAAAGTACTGACTACCAACTTTTCTTGGTAAGAAATACAAGTTGGCATAGACTACCCAGAACAATCCCGCATATGCCTTGTAAAACTACAAAGCTTCTACAAAAAATCTTAGGGCTACCTCTTTACGACCTTGGAATAGGCAAAGATGATTTAGAGAAGGCCCGGAAAGCACTAAACATCAAAGAAAAAAACAATTATTGAACAAAGTCAAAAGTTTACATTTCTGCTTGTCAATAGACGCCGTTAAGAAAATAAAAAGGCAAAAGCCACAAACTGGGAAAGAACATTTACAACCCACAGATCTGATAAAGGACTTGATTCTGGAATATGTAAAGAATTCATAGAACTCAGTAATAAAAAGACAAACAACCCAATAAAAAAGGAGCAAAAGATTTGAACAGACATCACCAAAGAAAATATTCAAATGGCCAATAAGCACATGAAAGTGTCCTCAGCGTCATTAGTGATCAGATCTATGTGTTGCAAATGCATAAACCTGTATATGTGGGTTACTTACACAGGTTTACGCATTTATCAAAACTGTTAGAACTAAACACTTAAAATCTGCCTAACCACGCCCCACACCTCACACTTTCCACTTTCTGCCTTGGAGCTTCTCCGAGGCCCTGGGGTCTGATCCAGGACATGCAAGTACATCCAGGAGTGCAGATGAGTTGGAGCCCTTGGGGCCACCCTAGCCAGTGCCAGGCGAGAGCTGGTGTGCCAGTGTGTCTCTCTGCATCGCCGGTACAGACGTGTCTGAAGTGCAGTTCCTAAGTGCCTCAGAAGGCCCCTTAGGAGGCAGCACCCGTTGCCCACACAGTGGTCACGTCAGTAACACATCTCTCGGCTGACTTGCCTCCCTGCCTTATTCACTCCCTCCATCCTTCACTCCCACAGCCTAGGATCACGTTTTAAACAAACCATCTGCATGCAAGCCTTTGTCTCGGGCTCTGCTTTCAGGGGAACTAAGGCTGGACAAGGCTTGTGAATATATATGCACAGAAATACGCATCTACATACACAAACGCTTCCCTGGGTGCTGAAACCTTGTATAACACAGACCCCTATTCAACTGGAAGTTTGCCTGGAATGCTGTCCCTCAAATAAACTAGAAATAGACCGATGGCCTCCTGCTAACAGAGTCAGCTCTTGCTAAGAGACACACCTTGATAGGAAACATGACAAGAATCACGACCCAACGTCCACATCAGAACCACTGTCTTTCTACGCAAATAGCAAATCCATCCCTGGACTATGTTCAACCCCAGAAGTGTCGGGTCACCGGGGTTGTACTATTGGTTCTGCTGCCACTGACTAACAATTGGACGATCCATGGGATAATATGGCTTCCAGGGAGTACCTATCTTGTCAAAGAAATAGCTTAACACTTGTGATTTTCATTTTCAAATGACTTTTTTTTTTTGCGGTACGCGGGCCTCTCATTGTTGTGGCCTCTCCCGTTGCGGAGCACAGGCTCCGGACGCGCAGGCTCAGCGGCCATGGCTCCCGGGCCCAGCCGCTCCGCGGCATGTGGGATCCTCCCGGACCGGGGCACGAACCCGTGTCCCCAGCATCGGCAGGCGGACTCTCAACCACTGCACCACCAGGGAAGCCCAAATGACTTCTTTTTATAATGGGCAGTAAATTACAGTGTCATATCAAACCCATACTGACAGGAGACCAACATGTGGCAGCACCGACCGTTTCATCTCTTGCTGGGTTCCATGTTTTGGCCAATCTTCAACCTCCATAAAAGTGGTTACTCTTTTTTAAAAAATTTACTTACTTATTGACTTACTACCACCTTGTTGTACAAAAAGAGAGGGTACTCCTGAGGGGCAGAGAAGGGTTTGGGTCTTTCACGTGTCCCTTATATATGGTGTAGATCATGTGGTTTCAGGAAAACTTTGCAAGCAAGGGAATTTCTGTCTTTATCCTGAAAAGTAACTCATCTTTTTTTTTTCTTTTTTTTTCTCTTCTTCTTCTTTTTCTTCGTTTCTTTTTTAGCTTAAAAGGAAACTAGTTAGTGAAAGACATAGTGTAAATATGACAAAACCCCTTCAGTGCAGATAGTTCATGAAAATCAAATGGCTTGTTATGACAGGCTTTCAGTTGAATTGCTTAATGTATGTTTTATAAAACTTCACAAGGCATCTGCCAACATTTAACCAGAGTGGCGGGTTGGTGTGTTGGTTCTCCTCTACAGGGAAGATTCTAGAAAATGGTAATGGGATGTGAAGACAATTACTTAGAAGCATGTTGATGAAGACTGGAAAAATAAATGAGGAGCTATTAAATCTGCTAGAATTGGGGCCAGGTCCTAACTGTGTAGAGACAGACAGACTTGGGCTCTGTCAAGGCACGCTGAGATCAAGGCTACTAGGACGTCATCAGCTTTCATCATAAGTGCAGCCACTGCTCTCAGTTCCACACGGTTCTCACCCCACACACCGGCAGTGTTGGAAGCACAGAGAATCCGACCGAGTGCAATTTATACTTTGGAGTTCCAGGGTGCGTGAAGGAGGGGGATGAAGTGCATCCTGACTTCGTGTTTTCTCTAGTTTACAGACGAGCCCAAAAGACACTCTGGGTTTCATTACGAGAAAGAGGATACAAATCTCTACTGGGAGGAAGATCTGCCCTTAAGTGCACACAAAATTGCTCATGACTTAAGCTGCCCAAACTTAAATAGCAAGAAAGATTCATGCGTATGGCATCCTGGGCCGTCCTGCTCACACCAGCTGGACTCATGATTCCAGGCATTTGCTCATCCTGTCCCTCCCGCGCCTCCCCCCCCCCGCCCCCCGCCACCCGCCCGGATGCCACTCCTCTCCTTGTCTCCAGGTCAACAGTTCCTCATCGTTCATAACACAGCTCCTGGGTCATCTTCTCTAGGAAACTTTCCACTCAACTTTTCCACTTGGAATTCAATCTGTCCCTTTTTTTCTAGTACTCCCACTGTACCCTGTACCTCCTTCCATCTGCAGCACTAGAAAGCACATTCCTTGGGGAGTAGAAGCTGTCTGACTCATTTCTGTCTCTAGCACACTATTGAGCTTACAGTATGTTTTATGACTAAAGGAATGAACATTATATGAGGCGATTTGATTTCTTTACTTGAGAAAGTGAGAAAATACTGGAGGACTGCTGCCTTGAAAAACATTTGGAAGTATTTCATCTATAGACTCCAGAATATTGCACACAAAGCTCTGATAAATCCATAGAGAAAATACACTCTGTAAAAACACAAAGGTTTCCCCTACCCAGGGAGCTAATGTCGATGCAGCCTTAATCGATGGGCTGCTTCTTATGCCCCTTTTCTTTTCCTGATGAAAATGCACACTGGATTTCCAGAAGGAAAATGCAGCTGAAACAGATGAATGAGGAAGATAAGGGAAAACCATTTGGATGGCATGCGATGAAGGCGCTTAAACGTTGGACTTGTCTAGCTTCTGAAAATATTCCTCCTGGATGAGTCTTGGACAGAAAAGTGCGCTTTGATCCTAAGCACGCCCTCTCTTGGAATCCAAAGGGCAGTGAAACCACAAAGTTCCTGATATCCCAGGGATCCATGGACCCCTTCAAGATATTTCCACTTCTTCCTAACTAGATGATGACTACACAACACGCCCCCTTCAAAGATGGAAAACTGACCTCGAGCAAAGTTCAGAGGTAAAATAGGGAAGGAACCAGCACAGAGAAAAGAATATAATTTAGAAATCCTTTTCCTCCTAAGGGGGGGACAACTAGTTATTTTGCCAGTTTCTTTTTTTTTTAATTAATTAATTTATTTAGCGGTACGCGGGCCTCTCACTGTTGTGGCCTCTCCCATTACGGAGCACAGGCTCCGGACGCGCAGGCTCAGCAGCCATGGCTCACGGGCCCAGCCGCTCCGAGGCATGTGGGCTCCGGACGCGCAGGCTCAGCGGCCATGGCTCACGGGCCCAGCCGCTGCGTGGCATGTGGGATCTTCCCGGACCGGGGCACGAACCCGTGTCCCCTGCATCAGCAGGAGGACTCTCAACCACTGCGCCACCAGGGAAGCCCTGCCACTTTAAAAACAGTGGTTTCTTGCAGCTCATCAAAGACAGAAGTCTGCACATGCCAGACCTCCTCCTTATCCCCGTGGTCTGACAAACTCCTAAAGACCCCAGGAGCCAATTTCTGAGCAGGCAAAAGGATTCAGGCTGTACACTCCACAGGGGAGGGAAGGCTAAATCAGCCGGAAAAAGGTAGAACCGTACAGTTCAGTAAGCAGAGTGCAGACAAGCATAGATAATTTTAACTCCCAGTACAGCTGGACTGACCACTAAACTGTCACCTCATATCGAGCTTGTAACTGAGAAACCACAATTATCCTTTTGAGCACATTTACGAGGAAGCATGGGGAGCCCAAGGTGTTATGGGTGAGACTATTCAGAGCAGGTGGATTGCGGCAATGAGCAAGGATTGTCACATGTGGTTCCCTGCAGGGAAGGGAAAAGAAGCCAGAAGGCCAGTTCCATGGCAGCCCTGCTATAAAAGGGACAGAGCAGAGAAGAGGCAGGGATGAAAAGGAGATAAAAAAGGAAACAGTAATGGAAGGAAGCAAAGACCATCCCCCGACTTCTTTAGAAGTGCCAACGGCTTCCAAAGACTGATAAGTCTTAGAGGCTAAAGAGGTAACTCTGAAGTGATGGAAAAGCCTGTTCTTTCTTTTTTTTTTTTCCCCCTTGCACAGGAAGAGTTAGCCCCAACTAAATCTACCTCTCCTCTTCCCTTCCAATTTCTAAGCCTCAGGCAGTGATACGTGTGATTTTATCTGTAGCTCAGTCCAATATTGAACTACGATCTCAGAATAGGATATGTATTCCTGACACTGGCTGACATGCTTTAGATCATGAAGATAATGAATCATTTACATTCTGCAAATTCCTTTAAAACTTTTCCAAAGAAATAATTCCTGAGTGCCACCCCCAGTTTGGGAAGCACAGCTCACTCCTGTTTCCACTGGTCCCCAGTAACTCCTGAATTTCCATTGAGAACGACAGTCAAGCAGTGAAATTCTCTGCTGCGTTCACCACCACATGATTTTATTACTTGTTCCCACATTAAAATACTACAGAATGGAAAAGCCAACACGTTTCACCTTGATTTCATTTGATTTCATTTTGTGTGTGGGGTTTATTTTCCATAACCTGGAGACTTCAACTGAAGGCGTTCTCGGGGTATGGTGAAAGATTCAGACGCCAATTTCTACAAATGAAGTCAGACAGGAAATGTCTACTAACATCAGATATTAAAAAGCTCAGGTGACAAGAGGGGAGCTAAATTCTAAGAGTGTGTCATATATAATCAGTCGATCTACAGGAAGAGGAGAAATTTCTATTGATGAGGGGCGTGCTGAAGGCTGAGGTAGAATAATAAGGTGCAAAGACGCTGGGCGGAGAGCTTGCAGAATTAAGAAAAAGGTACAGTACCAACCCCAGGGTCCTACACCCAGGATGCCATGCGCATGACATTGAGCCTCTTCCTTAACGAAGTGCTCCTACTTAGTGCTCCCAGGGAATTCCACTTTAAAGGAATCTGTCCCTAGCAGCCGCGTAGCATAGGGAGATCAGCTCTGTGCTTTGTGACCGCCTGGAGGGGTGGGATAGGGAGGGTGGGAGGGAGGGAGACGCAAGAGGGAAGAGATATGGGAACATATGTGTATGTATAACTGATTCACTTTGTTATAAAGCAGAAACTAACACACCATTGTAAAGCTATTATACCCCAATAAAGATGTTAAAAAAAAATAAAATAAAGTAAAGAAATCTGTCCCTGACTTGATAGACAAGATCAACAAGCAAATAGGATTCATTTGTACTTTGTTCATCCGTACATTTGTTTGCACATTGCTTCATTAAAATGCATCTATTCCATGAAGCCAGGAATGCCTGCATTCACCTTTAAAGCAACAACAAAACTATCTTTCACGACATGTTATCTCCTTTAAACAGGACAAGAGAATTGAAGCATTAAGTCCAGCATGGAATTTCAGCCCCTTTGACCTCACCGGTGTCAGCGGGTCTCTAAATGTGCTCCCTAGACCAGGAGCATCAGTATCACCTGGGAGCTTGTTAGAAATGCACATTCTCAGGACCGCCCGCCCCATGCCTGACTGATTCGGAGACTCTGGGGATGGGGTCCCCCAATGCATGTTTTCATCACTTCTGTCAGTGATTCTGATGTTTGCTGAAGTATGAGAACCCCCGCTCTACATGAACAGACTCCCTTCCTTGGAATTCCCACTACTTACAGACTAACTCTCGCTGCAAAGAGGCAGAGAGCGATGGCTTCATAATGCACTCTTAGGTAAACACTAACAAAGGGGACCCCCTCTGGTCTGTTCACAGGTCTGTTTTATTCTTCCCATGTGTTTGACTGCAACGTGTTGAACCTAGAACAATATTTCTCTATAAACAGTGTCAGCATCTTGCACTAACTTCTTAAAAACTTTTTTTTTTTTTTTTTAGCCATTTCAGGTAACAATCCCCCACGTGGCCTTAACACCCAGAACTCTGGTGAATGTTACGATTGTTTTGCAGACAGGAAGTGACTGCTGCATTAACACTATCCAGAAGTGAGTGGTGATAAACTCTGGCGCTGCTACAAAAAAGAAAAACCAGGCTCAGAGATGCAGGAACTCAAAGAATACATTCTGCAGTTGAGAGGAAAAACCCGCACAAACTCAAAACAAAACCGGTTCAAATAAACCTCGTTCCTTGCCATCTGTAAACAGAGTAAGTTCAAGAGAGAATCTTTTGGCCCCAAGAAGAACCGTGGGACGAGATAAGACGTTTTCTCCTTTATTTGAATGTGTGGACTGCATTGCCGCCCCATTATAAAGGCATTTCAAATATCCATTAATGATTTTAATTGACTAAGTCCCATTCTTCCCTGACTACCATACTGGGTTTATCTGTGCAGAACTTCCTGCTATTATCTTAAGTCTCTGGCAGCTTAATGAAGGCTGTATGTCAGCAAACACTATTTTTTAAAAATTGGAGGATAAACTTACAAGGAGTGAACGCTCCTTTAGATGATAGAGGTCACTCATGCCCCAGCTTGACTTGAATGTCTGACACAGCTGCTTCAAGAAATCCACGTGGTCCTGGGCTGTTAAATCATGTTCACTTAGGACATTCCTCTTTGGGCTTGAAATACAATCCGGTTAATGAATTTACCTTACCAGGTACTGGTCAGGATATCCAACATGAAAATCTTTGCGCAGAATATTTTCAAAACTGTATCATGTCAAGTTCCTACAAGAAAGTCAGTGTTTTGTTTTGTCTTTTAAAAAGGGACGCTCACTTCTAGTCTCTTGTGACATATCTGAACTGTTCGACCTGGCTGTGTTTTCCAGGAGCAAGAATTGGATTCTCTGTAACCCGACCAAACTCCTTTTGACCATTTCAGGGGAATCAGCGTGTTTGTGTTGGCTTGCTGGGCCTCCAAGACTCATAGACTTAGCCAGTTCAGGCACAGATGGGCAACCGGAGAAGGCATTACTTTCCCCACATCTCTACGCTGCAGGCTTCATGGTCAAGGGCAATGCCAGGGAGTTCAACTGATTACTTGCTTTAGGGAAACAAAAGGCAACAACCCGGGAATCAGCGTCCCCAAGGAAAGGTCAATAGGCCTCAGTGCTGTAATGGATGTAACAAATATTTAAATAAGGATAATATTAAAATGTGTTGGCTCATTCTGATTTATTTCCAATGACTTGGCTTTCACTCCACTGTGTAGCTCACAAACCCAAACTCGATTTCTGCTGACTTGTTCAGCCACTCCACTTCTCTTTTCCTTCCTCCTATGTGCCTTTCAATTATATTTCACAGTCCCTTCCAAAAGGACCACAAAGTATAGCGCCAGAGATATTCTCAGTCTATCAAGTGACTATATATTAAGTGGTTTTATGAAGCTGAGGAGCCTGAGTCAGTCTTCTGTACAATGCCGGGGAACATTCAGGGCTCCGGAAAGAGGGTCCAGGCCACTGTGAATGGCCAGGGTCAGTTCAATCCCAACCATCAGAATAGCTTCTTCCCTCCCCAAGCTTGAGTCCTACGGAGATGAAGAAGACGAGAACCACCTCGCATTTAGAATGTGCCTCAGTTGGAGAGGCCCCAAGACATCCCTTATTTGGCCCAAGGAAACAGAGGCTGGGCCACGATAAAGAGAATTACAAGATCCTCAATGAGTGTATAGGGGAAGACAAGAGGGGAAGAACACCAGCCTAGGGAGGCTGCCTGCTCTCCCTCCCTCCCACCCACCCAGCTGCCTGCACGCGTGTGTGCGGCAACTTAATCGTAAGTGACCTCAAACCAGAGCCAAGGTCTGTTCTGATGCTTGCTGGGAAATAATTCCAGTGTCTTCTCCGGGTAAAGTGAAGTGCGTGGAGTGGGAGGGGAGGTGCCAGGTGGGAGATCTGCCACACACACTGGTGTTTGTACCCACCTCCACATGCATTCCCACACTCTCTGCCTTAGGAAGCCAAGGGGCACTAGCGCTTCTCCCCCAACATTTTTTCTATGAAAAAGTTTCCCTGGGCACTCCAGCACCACTTCAAGATTATTTACTGCATCTTTACCACCACACCCACTGGTCTCTCAAAGAGGACAGAAAAAGCAACAGCCTTTAACTACAGTTCTTCAACTCAGCTAACTATCACTGAATGACACATATTACACACCAGGAGCTACACAGGTCTTTCCTCATTTAATCCTTGTAACATGTCAAGTCATACAACTGCTCTTTAAGGTAAGTACAGTTGACCCTTGAACAACATGGGTTTAAACTGGGCGAATCTACTCATATGTGAACTTTTTTCAATAAGTGTATTGGAAAACTTTTTGGAGATTTGTGACAACTTGAAAAAAACTTTCAGACAAACCTCGTTGCCTAAAATATTAAAAAAAATTAAGAAAAATTAGTTATGTCATGAATGCATAAAATATATATAGAAAGATTAGTCTATCCTTACATAGGCATGAGTGGTACCTAATATAAAATTAACGTGTTAGTTTTCTTACTATTTTATAACTTTGCCTTCAAAGACCTACATCATCATACAGTATGCCTCTCTCATAAATGGAGGAAGTGCAGAGGGACCGTCAAGGTGGCGGAAGAGTGAGACGTGCAGATCATCTTCCTCCCCGCAAATACATCAGAAATACATCTACACGTGGAACAACTCCTACAGAACACCTGCTGAACACTGGCAGAAGACCTCAGACTTCCCAAAAGGCAAGAAACTCCCCACGTACCTGGGTGGGGCAAAAGAAAAAACAAAAAAACAGAGACAAAAGAATAGGGACGGGACCTGCACCAGTGGGAGGGAGCTGTGAAGAAAGAAAAGTTTCCACACACTAGGAAGCCCCTTCACTGGTGGAGACGGGGGTGTGGGCAGTGGCGGGGGGGAAGCTTCGGAGCCACGGAGGAGAGCGCAGCAACAGGGGTGCAGAGGGCAAAGCAGAGAGATTCCCGCACAGAGGATCGGTGCCAACCAGCACTCACCAGCCTGAGAAGCTTGTCTGCTCACCTGCCGGGGTGGGCGGGGGCTGGGAGCTGAGGCTCGGGCTTCGGAAGTCGGATCCCAGGGAGAGGACTGGGGTTGGCTGTGTGAACACAGCCTGAAGGGGGCTAGTGCGCCACAGCTAGCCGGGAGGGAGTCCGGGAAAAACTCTGGACCTGACTAAGAGGCACAAGACCATTGTTTCAGGGTACACGAGGAGAGAGGATTCAGAACACTGCCTAAACAAGCTCCAGAGATGGGCGCGAGCTGCGGCTATCAGCGTGGACCCCAAAGACGGGCGTGGGACACTAAGGCTGCTGCCGCCGCCACCAAGAAGCCTGTGTGCGAGCACAGGTCACTGTCCACACCCCCCAGGAGCCTGTGCAGCCCGCCACTGCCAGGGTCCTGTGATCCAGGGACAACTTCCCCTGGAGAACACACAGCACGCCTCAGGCTGGTGCAACGTCACGCTGGCCTCTGCCGCCGCAGGCTCGTCTCGCATTCCGTACTCCTCCGTCCCCCCAGCCTGAGTGACTCAGAGCCCCCGAATCAGCCTCTCCTTTAACCCCGTCCTGTCTGGGCGAAGAACAGACGCCCTCCGGCGACCTACACGCAGAGGCGGGGCCAAATCCAAAGCTGAACCCCAGGAGCTGTGCGAACAGAGAAAAGGGAAATCTCTCCCAACAGCCTCAGGAGCAGCGGATTAAATCTCCACAAACAACTTGATGTACCCTGCACCTGTGGAATACCTGAAGAGACAACGAAACATCCCAAAATTGAGGCAGTGGACTTTGGGGACAACTGTAGACTTGGGGTTTGCTTTCTGCATCTAATTTGTTTCTGGTTTTATGTTTATCTTAGTTTAGTATTTAGAGTTTATTATCATTGGTAGATTTGTTTATGGATTTGGTTGCTCTCTTCCTTTTTTTTTTAATATATATACATATATATATTTCCTTTTTCTCTTTTGGTGAGTGTGTATGTTTCTTTGTGTGAATTTTTCTGTATAACTTTGTTTTACCATTTGTCCTAGGGTTCTATTTGTCCGTTTATTTTGTTTGTTTCTTTGTTTTTGTTAGTTTTTAGTATAGTTTTTACCGCTTGTCATCATTGGTGGATTTATTATTTGGTTTGGTTGCTCTCTTCTTTCTTTCTTTTTTAACTACTTAAAATTTTTTTTTTATTTTTAATAATTAAAAAAAATTTTATTTTAATAACATTTTTATTTTTTCTTTCTTTTTTTCTCCCTTTTATTCTGAGCCGTGTGGCTGACAGGGTCTTGGTGCTCTGGCCATGTATCAGGCCTGTGTCTCTGAGGTGGGAGAGCTGAGTTCAGGACATTGGTCCACCAGAGACCTCCCAGCTCCACATAATATCAAATGGCGAAAGCTCTCCCAGAGATCTCCATCTCAACGCTAAGACCCAGCTCCACTCAACAACCAGCAGGCTACAGTGCTGGACACCCTAAGCCAAACGACTAGCAAGACAGGAATATAAACCCACCCATTAGCAGAGAGGCTGCCTAAAATCAGAATAAGGTCACAGACACCCCAAAACACACCACCAGATGCACTCTGCCCCCTAGAAAGGCAAGATCGAGCCTCATCCACCAGAACACAGGCACCAGTCCCCTCCACCAGGAAGCCTACACAACCCACTAAACCAACTGTAGCCACTGGGGCCACACACCAAAAACAATGGGAACTACGAACCTGCAGCCTGTGAAAAGGAGACCCCAAATACAGTAAGTTAAGCAAAATGAGAAGACAGAGAAACACACAGCAGATGAAGGAGCAAGGTAAAAACACACCAGACCAAACAAATGAAGAGGAAATAGGCAGTCTACCTGAAAAAGAATTCAGAGTAATGATAGTAAAGATGATCCAAAAATCTTGGAAATAGAATGGAGAAAATACAAGAAACAGTTAACAAGGACCTAGAAGAACTAAAGAGCAAACAAACAATGATGAACAATACAATAAAAGAAATTTAAAATTCTCTAGAAGGAATCAATAGCAGAATAACTGAGGCAGAAAAACGGATAAGCGACCTGGAAGATAAAAGAGTGGAAATGAGCACTGCAGAGCAGAATAAAGAAAAAAGAATGAAAAGAATTGAGGACACTCTTAGAGACCTCTGGGACAACATTAAACGCACCAACATTCGAATTATAGGGGCCCCAGAAGAAGAAGAGAAGAAGAAAGGGAATGAGAAAGTATTTGAAGAGATTATAGTTGAAAACTTCCCTAACATGGGAAAGGAAATAGTCAATCAAGTCCAGGAAGCACAGAGAGTCCATACAGGATAAATCCAAGGAGAAACAAGGCAAGACACATATGAATCAAACTATCAAAATTAAATACAAAGAAAAAATATTAAAAGCAGCAAGGGAAAAACAACAAATAACATAAAAGGGAATCCCCATAAGGTTAACAGCTGATCTTTCCACAGAAACTCTGCAAGCCAGAAGGGAGTGGCAGGACATATTTAAAGTGATGAAAGGGAAAAACCTACAACCAAGATGACTCGACCCAGCAAGGATCTCATTCAGATTCGACGGAGAAATTAAAACCTTTACAGACAAGCAAAAGCTAAGAGAATTCAGCACCACCAAACCAGCTTTACAACAAATGCTAAAGGAACTTCTCTAGGCAGGAAACACAGGAGAAGGAAAAGATTTACAATAACAAATCCAAAACAATTAAGAAAATGGTAATAAAACATACAAATTGATAATTACCTTAAATGTAAATGGATTAAATGCTCCCACTAAAAGACACAGACTGGGGCTTCCCTGGTGGTGCAGTGGTTGAGAATCTGCCTGCCAATGCAGGGGACACGGGTTCGAGCCCTGGTCTGGGAAGATCCCACATGCTGCGGAGCAACTAGGCCCATAAGCCACAACTACTGAGCCTGCGCGTCTGGAGCCTGTGCTCTGCAACAAGAGAGGCCGCGACAGTAAGAGGCCCGCGCACCACGATGAAGAGTGGCCCCTGCTTGCCGCAGCTAGAGAAAGCTCTCGCACAGAAATGAAGCCCAACACAGCCAAAAATAAATTAATTAATTTAAAAAATGTGTTTAAAAAAAAAAACAGACACACACTGGCTGAATGGATACAAAAACAAGACCCATATATATGCTGTCTACAAGAGACCCACTTCAGACCAGGGACACAGTCAGACTGAAAGTGAGGGGATGGAAAAAGATATTCCATGCAAATGGAAATCAAAAGAAAGCTGGAGTAGCAATTCTCATATCAGACAAAATAGACTTTAAAATAAAGACTGTTACAAGAGGCAAAGAAGGACACTACATATTGATCAAGGGATCAATCCAAGAAGAAGATATAACAATTGTAAATATTTATGCACCCAACATAGGAGCACCTCAATACATAAGGCAAATGCTAACAGCCATAAAAGGGGAAATCAATAGTAACACAATCATAGTAGGGGACTTTAACACCCCCTTTCACCAATCGACAGATCATCCAAAATGAAAACAAATAAGGAAACACAAGCTTTAAATGATACATTAAACAAGATGGACCTAATTGATATTTATGGGACGGACATTCCATCCAAAAGCAACAGAATACACTTTCTTCTCAAGTGCACATGGAACATTCTCCAAGACAGATCATATATTGGGTCACAAATCAAGCCTTGGTAAATTTAAGAAAACGGAAATCGTATCAAGTTATCTTTTCCGACCACAACGCTATGAGACTAGATATCAATTACAGGAAAATATCTGTAAAAAATACAAACACATGGAGGCTAAACAATACACTACTAAATACCCAAGAGATCACTAGGAAATCAAAGAGGAAATCAAAAAAATACCGAGAAACAAATGACAATGAAAACACGACGACCCAAAACCTATGGGATGCAGCAAAAGCTGTTGTAAGAGGGAAGTTGATAGCAATACAATCCTACCTCCAGAAACAAGAAACATCTCAAATAAACAACCTAACCTTACACCTAAAGCAATTAGAGAAACAAGAACAAAAAAAACCAAGGTTAGCAGAAGGAAAGAAATCATAAAGATCAGATCAGAAATAAATGAAAAAGAAATGAAGGAAAGGATAGCAAAGATCAATGAAACTAAAAGCTGGTACTTTGAGAAGATAAACAAAATTGATAAACCATTAGCCGGACTCATCAAGAAAAAAAGGGAGAAGACTCACATAAGTGGAATTAGAAATGAAAAAGGAGAAGTAGCAACTGACACTGTAGAAATACAAAGGATCATGAGAGATTACTACAAGCAACTATATGCCAAAAAAATGGACAATCTGGAAGAAATGGACAAATTCTTAGAAAAGCACAACCTTCTCAGACTGAACCAGGAAAAAATAGGAAATATAAACCAACCAATCACAAGCACTGAAATTGAGACTGTGATTAAAAATCTTCCAACAAACAAAAGCCCAGGACCAGATGGCTTCACAGGCAAATTTTATCACACATTTAGAGAAGAGCTAACACCTGTCCTTCTCAACTTCTTCCAAAATATAGCAGAGGGAGGAACACTCCCAAACTCATTCTACAAGGTCACCATCACCCTGATACCAAAACAAGACAAAGATGTCACAAAGAAAGAAAACTACGGGCCAATATCACTGATGAACATAGATGCAAAAATCCTCAACAAAATACTAGCAAACAGAATCCAACAGCACATTAAAAGGATCATACACCATGATCAAGTGGGGTATATCCCAGGAGTGCAAGGATTCTCGAATACATGCAAATCAATCAATGCGATAAACCATATTAACACATTGAAGGAGAAAAACCATATGATCATCTCAATAGATGCAGAAAAGCTTTCGACAAAATTCAACACCCATTTATGATAAAAACCCTCCAGAAAGTAGGCATAGAGGGAACTTACCTCAACATAATAAAGGCTATATATGACAAACCCACAGCCAACATTGTTCTCAATGGTGAAAAACTGAAAGCATTTCCTCTAAGATCAGGAACAAGACAAGGTTGTTCACTCTCACCACTATTATTCACTATAGTTTTGGAAGTTTTAGCCTTAGCAATCAGAGAAGAAAAAGAAATAAAAGGAATCCAAATCAGAAAAGAAGAAGTAAAGCTGTCACTGTTTGCAGATGACATGATACTATACATAGAGAATCCTAAAGATACTACCAGAAAACTACTAGAGCTAATCAATGAATTTGGCAAAGTTGCAGGATACAAAATTAATACACAGAAATCTCTTGCATTCCTATACACTAATGATGAAAAATCTGAAAGAGAAATTAAGGAAACACTCCCATTTACCACTGAAACAAAAAGAATAAAATACCTAGGAATAAACCTACCTAAGGAGAAAAAAGACCTGTATGCAGAAAACTATAAGACACTGATGAAAGAAATTAAAGATGATACCAGCAGATGGAGAGATATACCATGTTCTTGGATTGGAAGAATCAACATTGTGAAAATGACTGTACTACCCAAAATGATCTACAGATTCAATGCAATCCCTATCAAACTACCAATGGCATTTTTCACAGAACTAGAACAAAAAATTGCACAATTTGTATGGAAACACAAAAGACCCCGAATAGCCAAAGCAATCTTGAGAAAGAAAAACGAAGCTGGAGGAATCAGTCTCCCTGACTTCAGACTATACTACAAAGCTACAGTAATCAAGACAGTATGGTACTGGCACAAAAACAGAAATATAGATCAATGGAACAGGATAGAAAGGCCAGAGATAAACTCACACACATATGGTCACCTTATCTTTGATAAAGGAGGCAAGAATACACAATGGAGAAGACAGCCTCTTCAATAAGTGGTGCTGGGAAAACTGGACAGCAACATATAAAAAAATTAAATTGGAACACTCCCTAACACCATACACAGAAACAAGCCCAAAATGGATTAAAGACCTAAATGTAAGGCCAGACACTATAAAACTCTTAGAGGAAAACATAGGCAGAACACTCTATGACATAAATCACAGCAAGATCCTTTTTGACCCACTTCGTAGAGAAATGGAAAGAAAAACAAAAATAAACAAATGGGACTTAATGAAACTTAAAAGCTTTTGCACAGCAAAGGAAACCATAAACAAGACCAAAAGACAACCCTCAGAATGGGAGAAAATATTTGCAAGTGAAGCAATTGACAAAGGATTAATCTCCAAAATATACAAGCAGTTCATGCAGCTCAATATCAATAAAACAAACAACCCAATCCAAAAATGGGCAGAAGTTCTAAATAGACATTTCTCCAAAGAAGATATACAGATGGCCAGCAAACACATGAAAAGATGCTCAACATCACTAATCATTAGAGAATTGCAAATCAAAACCACAGTGAGGTATCACCTCACACCAGTCAGAATGGTCATCATCAAAAAATCTACAAACAATAAATGCTGGAGAGGACGTGTGGAGAAAAGGGAACCCTCTTGCACTGTTGGTGGGAATGTAAATTGATACAGCCACTATGGAGAACAGTGTGGAGGTTCCTTAAAAAACTAAAAATAGAACTACCATAGGACCCAGCAATCCCACTACTGGGCATATACCCTGAGAAAACCATAACTCAAAAAGAGTCATGTACCACAATGTTCATCGCAGAAGTATTTACAATAGCCAGGACATGGAAGCAACCGAAGCGTCCATCGACAGATGAATGGATAAAGAAGATGTGGCACGTGTATACAATGGAATATTACTCAGCCATAAAAAGAAACGAAATTGAGTTATTTGTAGTGAGGTGGATGAACCTAGAGACTGTCATACAGAGTGAAGTAAGTCAGAAAGAGAAAAACAAATACCGTATGCTAACACATATATATGGAATCTAAAAAAAAAAAAAATGGTTTTGAAGAATCTAGGGGCAGGACAGGAATAAAGACGCAGACGTAGAAAATGGACTTGAGAACATGGGGAGGCAAAGGGTAAGTTGTGATGAAATGAGAGTGTGGTATGGACATATATACACTACCAAACGTAAAATAGATAGCTAGTCGGAAGCAGCTGCATAGCACAGGGAGATCAGCTTGGTGCTTTGTGACCACCTAGAAGGGTGGAATAGCGAGGGTGGGAGGGAGTCGCAAGAGGGAGGAGATATGGGGATATATGTATATGTATAGCTGATTCACTTTGTTATAAAGCAGAGACTAACACACTATTGTAAAGCAATTATACTCCAATAAAGGTGTTAAAAAATAATAAAAATAATTGGAGAAAGTGCTTATCAGTCTATGATCACAGGTAAGTGGGTTTTTAAATGTAAAAATGCTTCCCATACTATATCATGAATATGACTTTAATACTGTATGCCTTAAAAATTGTATAATGATTCATTCATTAGTGTACAGGCTAGGCTACCTTGAAGCAATTGTATCGATTACAATAGGCTACTGTGCAATACAGTAATCATATTGCTGCTTCTTCATTATCAATGCATGAATCGTTTTATCTGTAAATATGAATTTCTCTGTCACATCACCTTTTCATTTTTGATATCTAGTGTTAGTGATATGTATAACATCTACAGTGTGTTGTATATTATAAAGCAGTATTGATGTAAGTACTGACAGATGATTCATCCTGTAAAGAGACAACATAAACTTACAGTATCAATAAATACAGTATAGTATATAAATGTATTTTCTCTTCCTTCTGTTTTTCTTAATAACAATTTCTTTTCTCTAGCTTACATTATTGAAAGGATAGAGTATATAATACACATAGCATACAAAGTATGTTTTAATCAACTGTTTATATTATCAGTAAGGCTTTCAGTCAACAATAGGCTATTAGTAGCTAAGTTTTGGGGAATCAAAAGTTGGACGAGGATTTTCGACTATGCTGCAGGTCGGTGCCCCTATCCCCCACATTGCTCAAGGGTTAAGTGTATTATTATAATTGCACTATGTCACTATTTTATTTTTTGTTTGTTTTTTGTCTGTGCTTTAAATTTCAACCAGAATGTGAGCTCCACAAGAAACATAACCTTGTGCTTCATAGATAGTGGGTATTTAAGAAGTACTTGCTAAACGAATGAAGGAATTCTCATCTCACAGGTGAGGAAACTGAGGCTTAGGGAGGTGAATTAATGTATTCAAGTCCATCCAACTCATTAGTGGTAAAGTTGCCTTCCAAATACAGGTGTGTTTCTATAAGTTTAATTAGATACAGAGATGTGCTCATGATCAAGGGAACTGGAGACTGTCAAGATTCCTAATTATTCTACCCAGAGTCCATGCAGCACAGGTGTGCTTACTAAAGGCCCTGACCTCTGTCACCCCTGAACTTGTCATACTGAAAAATAGCAAAATTTAATACTTTTAATAAATGGAGTATTCTACATTAATGAAATGTTTCTACTACTCAAGAGACTGGTAGTTTGTTGAGAAACAACATCTACTAATCTTACTTGAATGACGGAGACTAAGTCAACACCAAATCTGTAGGAAGAACATTGGGTTCTGCAGATAAACTGTATATTGTGACAAATTCCACATAGGCCCATAATAATGAAATTGGTTACTAGTAGGAAATCTGCTAAATACCTAGAATTACAACCTTCCATGGTATTATCACCATTAGAAATATTACTATAACAAAAAATCATTAGGGAGAGAAGTAAAGACTGCTTGGGGAACTATTAATAGGCTTATATTCATGAACATTTATTGAACAAAGCATATTTTCCAGATGCTCTGTCTTCATAGAACAAAATAATAACTGAAGCTGAAACCAGCCTCGTGGAGGATGTGGGATTACTATAAAGGCGAATTCCCTCATGAGGGGGCCAAATGGAGGTGGGAAAATATTACGTCCAAGTGTTTTCTGAAAATAGGACCAATACACCAGGATAGTTGTAACCTAAGCTGAAGGCAGGAGTTAGTTGAGCTGGTCTATCAGGGGCCCCATAATTGTTTATTTTTTACTTTAGGAGAGGATAAAGGTCACCTCAGAAGGGAAAGTCCCTGACATTCAATTAATCTGCCTTGTACTGTGTTACAAATAAAATTTAGGGAACCTAACAGACTCTTAATAAAAAAAATAAATCTTGAGAAGTTGTTATCTGGGAAACCTGGACATTGTCTGAGGACCTGGTTGCCTGTAACAACCTACATTCGCCTGGTGGGATTGTCAGGGGGTCAGATATCAGACGATAAAGCTGCTAATATAACTGAGGCAGCTTGATGGAAGGGAAAGCATCAATCAATTAGAAAGTCTATGTAGGCAAAGCAGGGGGGCAGGAAGAGGTGCCTGCTCTAAAGCCTTGATTTTGAAAACAGAAGGTCTCCCTGGAATTCTTCCCTAGGCTACAACGGGAGACCAAGTAGAACCAGGTGCTAGGAACAAGTGATGAACACTAGGCTGAACCTCTCTAAATTAAGGATGGAGACCACTTGTTTCCTCCAAATTTCAGGAGCCAGAATTTAGTTCTTTCTTTCAATGGTGACTTAGTGTAAAAACTTCTCATATTAAGTTGTCCATGTTTAGTGGCAAACAAGGAAACAAAGGAAATACACATGGGCAGAAATGCGTACACGTAGAGTTATTCTGCTTGGCGCTCTGGATTTCAGAGACAGATGCTTGAATTTATCTTATGTCTCATTCATGGTCTATTTTCTTCATTGATCCAGGCAAGACTGCTCTCTTATTTTATTTACTTATTGACTTCCTTTTAAAAAAGTTCCCACTCCCATTGCCCCTCACAGGCAACAGCTCGAATGCATTTTATATGTATCCACAAATTTGTAGGTATCTCTGTAAAATGTAGAATTGTTTATTTTGTGTATATGCAGTTTTTAATTTACATAAATGGCATTGGGCTACGAACCACATTTTTTTCCTTTTTCAGTTGAGCACTGTGTTTTCAAGCTCGATCCCTGTTGCTATGAGTACTTCGATTTTGTGCCCTGTAACTGCCGCATGGTGTTTCATTAACCACTCACCATGCTGTACTGAACTATTTCCCCTCTAACTGACAATTAGGATGACACAAACACTAAGTATCAAACATTTGCATCTATGTCTTCCTCTGGATTCATGCAAAGATTTTTTCTGAGATCACCCACAAGTGGGATTCTGAGTCCTGCATACACACACACACACATCATTTAAGTAAGCCCTGCCCAGTCGCTCTCCTGGGTAGCTGACCAGTTCCCATTACCACCAGTAGGACAGGAGGGTTCCTCATATCCCATATCCTGCCAACCCTTGCATTAGCCAATAAATCGATCACAAATTTTGCCAACTGAAACGAGAATAGTTTATCTGTGTCTTGCAAATTTCCTCAATTCTCTATTCTAATCTTTTTCTGTTGATTCTTGTAGATTTCTATTTAGATCATATCATCAGCAAATGACGATTTAATACCCTCCCTCCCGATTATTAGACTTGACATTGTTTTGTTTTGGTTTGGTTTTATCATATAGAGTTAGCCAGGACCTTTGGCACTGTGTTAAACAGCAGCAGCATATGTTTCTAATCTTAGAGGGGATGGGTCCACAGTTTCTCTGAAGTATGTTGTCTGCTGTAGGTCGGAGGCATAAATCTTTACCACATTAAGGAAGTTCCCTTCTAGACATAATTTGCAAGAGATTTTTATTACAAATTGATGTTGAACTTTATTAAGCTGCCTTTTTATATCTGAGATGATCAAGTGGTTTTTCTCCCTTGGATCAATGTAGCAGGGCATTTTCTGAGGTTGAACCATCTTTGCTTTTCTGGGCTAAACTCTCCATGGTCATCTGCTACTTTTACCCTTTTATTTTGTAGCTAATATTTCATTTTGCATTTTTACATGTATGTTTAAAAGCCAAATGACCTTGTGTATTGACCCTGACAGAATTTGGAATCAATAATATGCTAGTCTCATAAAATTATTTCTATTGCTTTTACGCTTTTCCTGTTTCTCAGAGTAGTCTATCTTTTTTTTTTTTAATTTTGGTAGGACTTACTAAGAAAACACTGGATCTGGAGGTTTTGTGAGAGAAAAGAGCCTGAATATAATTTTAATTTCATTATTGATTATTGGTCTATTTGATATTTTTAGTTTCTCTCACTATTTTAGTATTTTATATTGGTCCATAAATGTGTATTTTTCATGTAGTTTTCAAATCTATTGATAGTTGTTCATAATATTTTTTCATATTTTCTCTCAGCTGTGTCTACTTTATTTCATTGTTTTTCATTCTGTAATTTTGCTATTTGCTTATTCTCTCCTTATCCTGATCAGTCCAGCCCAATACGTCTATTGTGGTATTTTCAAAGTGCCAGATTTCGGTTTCATTTAATCTTCTCTATTATTTTTAGTATCCTTTAAATTTCTTATAGCTCTCTCTCTCATTTCTTTGTTTTTGTTCTTTTTCCAACTTCTCTTGACTCTTAGATAATTTGTTTTCAGTCTTTCTTGTTTTCAAATAAATATATCTAAAGCTATATTTTCCTCTAAGTACTACTTTAGCTATCTAACAAATTTTGATAAGCAGTTTTTAAATTTCTATTTAGTTCTAAGTATTTGTAACTTCCCTTATGACTTCTGAGTTAGATTCCAGATATGAGCTATTTTTAGCTTTCTTTTGACATTTATTTCTCATTTTACTGCATTTTGATTAAACAACATATTCTGCATTGAATAGGCTTCTTTGGAATCAGAAACTTCCTTGGTGGTAAACTGTCATTTTTTTATAAATGATCCAGTCTCAAGAAAACATGTGCCTTTACTCTTTGTTGGATACAGAATTCTACACGTATCTATTAGTTTCTCGCCTTAATGTATTATTCAGACCTTTTATATCTTTGCTTATATTTGGTTTGCTTAACCCATCAATTTTGGAGTGCTGTTTTAAAATTACTATCCAGGACTTCCCTGGTGGCACAGTGTTGGGAGTCCGCCTACCAATGCAGGGGACATGGGTTCAAGCTCTGGTCCGGGAGGGTCCCACATGCCTCAGAGCAACTAAGCCCGTGCACCACAACTACTGAGCCTGCGCTGTAGAGCCCGCAAGCCACAACTACTGAACCCGTGTGCCACTACTACTGAAGCCCACATGCCTGGGGCCCATGCTATGCAACGGGAGAGGCCACCGTGGTGAGAGGCCCACGCATGGCAGCAAGGAGTGGCCCCCACTTGCCACAACTAGAGAGAGCCCGCACACAGCAACAAAGACCCAGTGCAGCCAAAAATAAATGAATAAATAAATTTATATATAAAAAAAAATAAAAATAAAATTACTATCCACAGTTGTTGACTTATCTATTCCTTTCCATAGTTCTATCAGTTGTCATTTCATATATTTCAAGTTGATGTTGTCAGGTGAATTTATGTTCATTATGACTATACATTCTTAACCTATTGTTACATTTATAAGTATGTCACATCCCTCTTTGCCCTTAGTAGTTTTTGCCTTTAATTCTATTTTATCAGATATGAATATTACTCTTCCAACTTTCTTTTGGTTCACATTTGTCTAGGATATATTTTTTTTCATCTTTTTGTTATTAGTCTAACCAAATTCTTTTCTTTTGCTACTCTTTTGTTGAAAAATATTGCCAGATTTTTTTTTTTTTTTTTTTTTTTTTTTTTGCGGTGTGCGGGCCTCTCACTGTTGTGGCCTCTCCCGTTGCAGAGCACAGGTTCCGGACGCGCAGGCTCAGTGGCCATGGCTCACGGGCCTAGCCGCTCCGCGGGCATGTGGGATCTTCCCAGACCGGGGCACGAACCCGTGTCCCCTGCATCGGCAGGCGGACTCTCAACCACTGCACCACCAGGGAAGCCCTTATTGCCAGATTTTATGTTCTGTTTACAATCTGAGTACTTCTGTCTTTTGATTGGTGAGTTCCCATTTACAGTAATTACTGCTACAGTCAGGATTTATTCCTGCCATCTAATTTATTTTTATCACTAATACTGTACTTTCTTTTTTTTTTCTTCTCCTTTCCTGCCTTCCATTAGATAGATCAAACTCTTTGACTGTTTGAAAGTTATACAATCCATTTTTGTTTTCTGATAGTTGCTCCTAATTTATTAAGATTCACCACCATATTTTCCCCCATCCGTTTCTTAAACTTATTAATATTTACATTTTCTCCTGAACAAAGAAGTGCCATGGCACGCCTTCATCTGCCTCTGTTCTCACCTTCCTCCCCCAGCCCATCATCTCTAGGTTTGTTAGGTCTCAATTTTTAGTTTTGCCTTGTTATGCACGTCAACGATGATGGTTCTAGGGACATGCATCAGTCTCACTTCTGGAGGTTGATGACTTCAAAGATGCTTCTCTAGGCTCTTCCTTCTTAAAGAAACTTGAAAGTGTGTACACTAGAGAGTGGGCTGCTTTCTCCTGGAAAAGCGTAGTATAGTTGTTGACTCATAGGCAATTAACAAAAATAAACTTTACCACATGAACATCAAATCATCATAAACAATGCATTAGCCTTGGAAACCTCATAGGTGAAAAGGGAATGTTTTACCATTCCCAGGGAATATGTGATCCCACTTCATTGCTTGACGATAGCCAAGGGAGCTGCTTGACCCAAACCACACTTTTCCAAACAGCAGGGCACTTATGACCTTAAAGAATTCTAAGTAGAAGGTACACGTTAAGCAAACATATATAAGCTAAGACATGTCCATAATAAGTAATTTCATACATATATACTGCAATACACATATATCTCATTGGTAGTTCTGTGTTTCTACACACACACACACGGCAATACTTTCAGAAAATAGTAATCAAACCAAACTATTCAATATTCATTTTTTAACATAACTGTTAATATTACTGTTAACACTGGGATTTACCACAGACAAAAGCTATTCTGCTCAAGGAGAACCAACATCTAAATCAAAGGTCCATAATCTTTTCTGAGGCTGCAATTTCACAGATCTTTAAAATCTTTCGAAGCCTTTGGATATGAAGGAGATTATATTAAATTAACACCCAGGCCCTTCTGGTTCTAAAACTTCAGCTGCTTATCTGCAAGAGGTCAGCCCTCTGCCTTGGTCTTACTGCTGGGAGACTACAGGAGCAACTCACCTGTTTCCCCACTCCAGCCTCCTTATTGGTCCCCACTGCCCACTAAGCCACCTGAGGAAGGCACATCACTCTTCCTCCTTCACTGCCAGGGTGATGCCATGCCCACTCTGATGAGTCTCCACTGTATGTAAGTGGAGGTGAGGAGGCATCTCCTCTTCCCTGCTCCATGACACTCCATCATCATAAGGGCACCCACACTACACAACTTCTATCCAGAGTCTTTCAAAGTCAAACCAGCTCCTTCAGTTCTTCCTTTACAGCTTTCTCTCTCCCCAGGGCTCAGACCTCTGGGTCCATGGAGGCAGGCTGGGAAATAGGGGACAGATCACTACAATCTCCCAGAGACATATATACAAAAATCTTCACGGAAAACTCTGATCCCACAGCCCTCTGTAACATAGATAGACATTAAGTTATTATAGATAGTAAGTTCCTGGGAAGAGACATGGACAAGGCACAGTTCAGACACAACCAAACCCTATATCTTGGTTTAGACTTGGTTGGAACATCTACTATACAAATGACTCCCTGTGCAACCTTCTCTGCCTGAAAAAAAATATGGATGTTTTGAGATATTCATTTTATTCAACAAATATTTTTGAGGCCCTGTCATCAAGGTAGAAAGGTACTGATGAATCGTTTATATATTGATTCTTCAATAAACAGTTTAGCCATAATCGCACCATGTTTTGTATCTCAAGGCTGTGGTGGTCCTTAGGACTGTCCACAAATATTCTCACTTGTCTCCTCCAGGTACAAGGCCTTTCCTGCCTTCTTAAAGTTGGGCATGGCCTTGTGACTTGGTCTGGCCGATGAAAATTATGCAGAAATGATGAACATCACTTCCAGAAACAGATGATTGCCTGTGTGACACATGGCAGTGCTCACTTCTCTCTGCCATGAAGATTGAGAAAGTATATGTCAAGATACAGCCCCCAGTATCCTGGGTTCCTGAGTAGACTCCAAAGAGCAGGGTCATCTCTGACCCTCACAGGACACGTGACATGAATGAAAAATAAATCTTGGATGCTTCAAGCCACTGAGATTTTTCAGGATGTTTGTTACCACAGTGTAACCTTGTCCATCCTGACAAACACAAAGGGGGACATATGCTAGGAATCTCTTCAGGATCTGTAAATTCAGGGTCACTCACTTGCACAACTCCAGTGGGCACCATCCATGCTGCATTCTATGGGAATTGCATGCGCAGAGCGCAGCCATTCACTCTGTGTTCCACATTCTGCCCCTGGATCTAGGCAGCACTTTGGCACTGAGTAAATGCATATATTTCCTGAGTTCTCTAAGTTAAACCTACGCATGGGGGCATTCTTACTGGGGTATAATAGTTCTGCAGCTGGAGAAGGAATACTATTTTATATTACTATATTTTTTTCTTTTTTCTATGAATAGAATGATCTTTCTTAGTGCTATCAGAGTATTGATCTGCTATAAGGCAGTAGTTCTCAACCAGGACAAGGAATGGAGGGAATCTTGCCCCCAGGAGACATTTGGAAATGTGTGGAAACATTTTTGGTGGTTGGAAGTGGTTTGTTGCTAGTATCTAGTGCAAAGAGGTCAGGGAGACTGGTAAACACCCTATGGAGCAAATGGTACCACAAGGAATTATCTTCCCTCAGATGTCAGCAGGACCTCTTTTAAGAACCCTTGGCTTATTGTAAGCCTGGAGGGAAATACAGTCATCCCCATGTAGATAAGTCCCACTTTATACTCCTTCACTGAGAACAGAAAGGAGAGCAAGTAGAAGATGGTATAAAGCTCTAGGAGGTGGAGAGTAACTTTTCACTCCTTCAGAGCAGATGCACATAGTGACTTCCTTCCTGAGAGTACAAGGTGGAAAGGGGGAAAAAGTAACTTTTCAGCAGAGAAGCCTGGCAAACACGACCTCAGCCAGGTGGTCAAGTTTAGCATCCACAGTGATGTCATGTTCACAGTACGTACCGCGATAAGATGTGATAAAAATGACACTTTACCTCCCAAAGCCCATGACCCCAGTCTTACCATGAGAAAAACATCAGAAAAATCCCAGTTGAGGGACATTCTATAAAACACCTGACCAGTACCCCTCAAAACTGTCAAGCTCATCAAAAAGAAGGAACATCTGAGAAACTGTCACAGCCAAGGGGAGCCTAAGGGGACATGACAACTAGTTGTAATGTGGTATCCCAGATGGGATTCTGGAATGGAAACAGGACATTCGATAAAAACAAAGAAAACCTGAATAAAATAAAAGACTTGTTTAATAACGTTGTATCTGTGTTGATTCATTCATTGTGACAAATGTACCACACCAATATGACATGTGAATTGTAGCGGAGACTGGGTGTGGAGTGTGTACACACACACACACACACACACACACAACTATCTTTGCAATGTTTCTGTAAATCTAAAATTATTCTAAAATAAGATGTTTATTTTTTAAAAGATAAGGGATGTAGGAGAACGCTAAAGAATTTTCCAGCAGTTACAAAGGTCAAAAATTAAATTGCTCACACAGAGACATTACAGAAATATATAATCTACTGGACAAATGACCATTCATCAAGTCTCAATCACAGCAGTTCTATCAATCCTGCCAATGACTGGACACTTTTTTGACCACATGTTACATGTAACATGTAAAAACGTGGGCCACAGGAAGATAGTAATCCACTCCAAGGCACAAGAGGCACACATGATATGACCGAACAGGGCCAAATGGCTTCTGATAATGCAAGCAGTGGTTTTCAAACTGTGTTCTGTTGAACCCAGGCGACCCACAAAAGTCTGGTCTAGATCCGCTTAAATATATTTTAACTATTTTTAAAACTGTAATAAAAAGCAACACTATCTCACAACTCTCTTCCAGAACCCAACACACAAGAGATCAATAACACGCATGTGATGGTTAATTTTATGTGTCAACTTGACTGGATCACGGGGTAACCAGATATTTGGCTAAACATTATTTCTGGATGTGTCACAGGGTGTTTCTGGATAAAATTAGCGCTTGAATCAGTGGACTCAGGAAAGAAATTTGCCTTCCCCATGTGGGTGGGCATAATGCAATCTGCTGAGGGGCTTAATAGAACAGAAAGGAGGCGGGAGACAGAATTTTGTCCTTCCTGCCTGGTTGCCCGAGCTGCAGCGCGGGTCTTCGCCTGCCCTGGTGCTCTTGGCTCCCAGGCCTCGGGACTCAGACTTAATTACACCTCCGCACTTCCTGGGTCTTCAGCTGGGGATGGCAGATCATGGGATTTCTCATAATTTCCATAATTTCATGAGCCTTATACGAAATTTCTTCACATATATATATCTATCCTATTGGTCTTGTTTCACTAGAGAATGCTGGCTATTACACAAATGTGCGTTTATGTTTGGTTCCAAGATCAAAGCTTCTCCTGCCATCCCTGAATCCACCCTTGAACATCTAATAAAGCGGCATCAACTAGGAGGGATGGGGCATCACAACTTCTTACAAACTCCTGACTCTGTGTGTGCTCTCTTTGAGTAATTGTACAGGTGAAGCTTCTGTACAACATTGGGCAAATTAATTCCTCTCACACTCAGTTTCATCACAGATAAGACTGAAAAAATATCAGAGTTGTTGGGAGGATTAAATGACCTAATGGATACAAAGCCCTTAGCTTTGCTGCCTGGCACATAGTAAGTGCTCAATAAGTGTTTGTTTGCTTTTTCTTTCTATTACACTATTTCAACCCTGTCCTGCTCACTAACCCTGCAAGAAGATTCATGTCCCCAAAACAAACCACGCTTGTTCAGACTTCCATATCTTACCTGCATCGCTCCCTCTACCTGGAACATACTCCCTCCCTCTGCAAGATGCTGCCCGGATGAGGCCACCTCCGTCCACAAAAATCTTTCCCGTTCAACACCCCCAGACAGAGGCAGTCTTTCTCCACACGTGTTCCCACAGTGCAATGACCACACATCTCTTACAGCTCTCATTAAGCCATGAATAGTTACTGGAGTTCTGTTTAACTCATTTATTTTTATTGGGGTAAAATTCACATCACATAAAATTAACCATTTAAAGTATATAATTCGGTGGCACTGAGTACATTCACAATATTGGGCATTCATCAGCACTAATTCTAGACATTTTCATCACTCCAAAAGGAAACCCTGTGCCCATGGAGCAGTCACTCCCCATTCTTTCCTCCCCTCAGCCCCCGGTGACCACTAATCATTCTGTCTCTGTGGATTTACCCAGTCTTGATATTTCATGTAAATGGAACTATTAAGTAGGTAGCTTTCGTGTCTTAAATCTTCACCTAACCTAATGTTTTTGAGGTTTATCCATGTTGTACTTAGTATCAGTACTCCATTCCTTTTTATGACTGACTTATATTCCATTGTATGGATACATACCACTTTTTTTTAATCCATTCATCAGCTGATAGGCATTTGGGATGTTTCCATTTTTTGGCTATTGTAAATAGTGCTGCTGTGAACATTCATGTGTAAGTTTTCATTTGAACACCTGTTTTCAATTCTTTATTGTACATACTTAGAAGTGGAATTGCTAGGTCATCTGCTAATTCTATGTTTAACTTTTTAATTTTTTTTTTCTTTTCTTTTTGTGGTACGTGGGCCTCTCACTGTTGTGGCCTCTCCCGTTGTGGAGCACAGCCTCCGGACGTGCAGTCTCAGCGGCCATGGCTCACGGGCCCAGCCGCTCCGTGGCATGTGGGATCTTCCCGGACCAGGGCACGAACCCGCGTCCCCTGCATCGGCAGGCGGACTCTCAACCACTGCGCCACCAGGGAAGCCCTATGTTTAACTTTTTGAGGAACCTCCAAACTGGTTGCCATAGTGGCTGCACTATTTTACATTCCCACTGGCATTACATAAGGGTTCCAATTTCTCCATATCCTCACCAACACTTGTTATTTTATGTTTGTTGAATTATAGCCATCCTGGTGGGTACAAAGTGGTATCTCATGGTGGGTTTTTGGTTTTTTTTAAAGATATATATTTTTAAATGCTTTTAAAAAAATTATTTATTTTATTTATTTATTTTTGGCTGCACTGGGTCTTCGTTGCTGTGCACAGGCTTTCTCTAGTTGCGGACAGCGGGGGCTACTCTTCCTTGCGGTGCGTGGGCTTCTCACTGCGGTGGCTTCTCTTGTGGTGGAGCACGGGCTCTAGAGCGCAGGCTCAGTAATTGTGGCACACGGGCTCACTAGCTGTGGCTCACGGGCTCTACAGCGCAGGCTCAGTAGTTGTGGTGCACGGGCTTAGTTGCTCCACGGCATGTGGGATCTTCCCGGACCAGGGCTCGAACCCATGTTCCCTGCATTGGCAGGCAGATTCTTAACCAATGTGCCACCAGGGAAGCCCTCTCATGGTGGTTTTGACCTGCAATTCCTTAGTGACTAAAGATGTGCGGCATCTTTCCATGTGCTTGTTGACCATTTGTATATTTTCTTTGGAGAAATGTTGGTTATTGGCTTTTATATCAATCATCCCTTCCAGGCAGTAGACTCAATGATAATAGAGGACACCCTTTCTTCTTTGGGTCTTCAGTGCAAAGGGCAGCCCCTAGTAATGGCAAACATCCCAGAAAAGAACCTCCTATTTTAAAAACAGACTGAATGAGACAAGCAAAGAAAGGCCCGAAGCATTCTCCCCAATAGTAGAAACTGTAAGAACCAGGGTGAAAAGGATATCTACCTGATGAAAAGACCACACAGACAAGGTGGAACTTCAGGTGGGACTTCAAGAATGAGCAGAATCTGATTTTAAGCCCCCATCTCCTGCTTTTGTCTCCATTAGTCCATTTGTGCGTCAGTGCAATAAACACATCCTGAGTGATTATGTCATGGTAGGAGCCTTGCTGGGCCCCTGTTTGTTTGAGATGGGAGGTGTCTATCCTAGAGACCTCACACCTGCCCTTGGTCCCCAAGCCCCCTCCCACCCCCCTCACCTGTAGCTGCTCTGAATCATCAGATGCTTCTCTCTCTATAGGGGGAGCTCTTTATCATCCCAAGCTGATGGGCCCATCATAGGTGGAAATGAGAACAAGATGAGGGGCTCCAAGTCCTCTATTGGCTTATGAGGTTCAGAAAAACATCAGACTGAAACCTGTTGCAGATTTGTTCTCATTTTATTTTTCTTTGCCTTTGGTCACAATCTGCTTCCCACCATCTTGCAAGTCCACTCCCCCAGAGTCGGAGCTGAAACACTTGCCCTGGCTTTTTCTTTTGATTGTTCAATTAAATAGCCCTAGGAATTTCCAAAAATGTTAAGATTCTTATTTTCTTATTTCCAAATTCTTCATATCTGCAGTGCTCAATAGTGACCCTCAACTGGTCATGACCATCAGTAAAAGCTGTAATGCATATTTGTGCATACTTGCAAGTTTAAAAAGGCTTTTTGCAAACATGAGCTCATTTATTCTTCTCCTAAGCCTGGAAGGTGTGCACGGCCCCTCCCACTTTACAAATGAGTGAATGTAGGCACAAAGCGAGATAACTTGCCCAAGCTCACACTGTCCGTAAGTCATGAAGGCAAGGTTTCATCTTAGTCCTTCCACTCTTTTTTGTTGTTGTTTTTTTTTTTGCGGTACGCAGGCCTCTCACTGTTGTGGCCTCTCCCATTGCGGAGCACAGGCTCCGGACGTGCAGGCTCAGCAGCCATGGCTCATGGGCCCAGCCTGTCCGTGGCATGTGGGATCTTCCCGGACCGGGGCATGAACCCATATCCCCTGCATCGGCAGGCGGACTCTCAACCACTGAGCCACCAGGGAAGCCCAGTCCTTCCACTCTTAAAGCTCCTGAGATTCCTACTTCCCCATCAGAGCCTTACAGAAATGATGGACTAGGAACAAATGATAAATGATACACAGGACAGAATTACTCAGCAATATTCTTTTCTAACAGGTTAGTAAAAGTTAAAATTTGCTGAGCGGAGTTCCCTGCCTTAGTTTCCAATTCCCTTAACATTTTTCATATTTAATTTTTTGGACGCCAATTTCTTGGCAAATGATCCAAACAAAATTTCAAACCTAATCTGTACCCTTTATGAAATGACTGCTTTTCCCCAAATAGTCCCTGGGCAAACAGTTACATGTTGTGCTCGATGACCAGGGACACAGCTGGCGAAAACCTCCATATAAAGTTTCTCTATTTGCTGAGACGGTTTCGTGCTTGGTCCTCATGGATTGCTCTTAATAATTGAGTCACGCACTCCTCTGCAGTATATTGCTTCCACAACGCTAATTTAAACCACGCCAGTGTGCTTGCAATATGACTGACAATAGCCAAAATTAAAAAAAAAAAGAATTCATTCTTCAAATTAAATGTATACTATTCATCTGTGAACATCATGCTTGGGTTGCTAGTCAAAAATTTTCTTGCCATCTTTTCTCCCCCACTGCCTCCACTGCACCACACACACACGTACAAAATGCCCGTTGGACAATTTCCAAGCATCTAACATACACTTTACTGAAACAGGCTGGATTGGACCACACACACAATAGCAAATTGCCTAAATAAGTCAGATGCATAAGCAACAGCCACTCAAGTGCAGAGAATGTTTAAACTTTAGGGAAAAAAAACAATAAATTAAAGCACAGCCTTTCTTCTAAAGTGATTCCTTATTGAGGCTTCTGCTCTGGATTAGGAGGTTGTGTCAGAGTGGTGTACATATCTGGGGCCCACCATGAACTCTCTTTCTCCCGGACAAGTCAACTGGCTCCCTGGGGAGGCGCACCCCCAAGAAACAGAGGGTCCATGCCTAGCTCCAGCGGGAAGGACCAGAGCTTGGGCTACATGATCCTGCAGTTTCCTAGGGTAGCTTTTAAAATCCTTTGAGAAAAGGCCTCTGGGATTTCAGGTCATCCTTCGTAAAGGTTTTCAAAGCTGACCTGCCTTACTTGCCTACCTGCCAGATATGAGGCACCAAATATGGCCAGAGTTTTCTTTTGAAAACATAAGTACCCTTGTCACCCCCATTCTTCTCATTGCAGAACCCAAACCCTCACTGTGACCTGCAAGGCCACCCGTGATCAGGCACCTGCCAACACTTCAAATCTCCCTCCTGCCACCTCTTCGGCCACACTCGGTTCTTTCCTGTTTCATCCAATCCCCCAAGCCTGTTCCTGCCCTGGGACCTCCTCCGCACTGGGCCCTCTGTTTGGAACTCGTTCTCAGGACAATCGCAGGCCTGGCTCCTCCTCCTGTGTACGTCTCAGCTGGCATGGCGCCTCCGCTGAGGGTTCCTGAGCTCTAGGGTAGGCTGGATTATGGTTCCCAGCTCTCTTTTCCCAGTAAGAGGATTATACGTCCATACTCCTGCTGGGTGTGTTTTCAGCACTACTCACTGTAGGCAGGGCAACTTTTCTCCACTGACATCGGTCACATGATTTGCTTTGGTCCTAAAATGTGGGTGTAAGTGACAGTGGGCCAGGTCTGAGCTGAGGCCCTAAGACCTATTATATGCTTCCACCCACCCACTTCCTCTGCTGAAAAGAATGTGCCTAGATAATCACCCATCCCAGGTGAATGAAGAGCCCATCAACAAAGGAGGAACCTAAAAATAAATCCTTGTTGTTGAAATAAGCCACTGAGATTTTAAGGCTGATTGTTACATTGCAAAATAAGCTACCACACTATGCAATCTAAAATAGCCCCTCAGGCTCTACTACATCACTATGTTTTCAGGATAGTGTTTATAACCCTAATATATATATTTTAATTTATTTGTTTATTGCCTATTTTCCTCAACCATACTTTCCCTGAGGGCCTGGTATTCTAAGCCCCTAACAGAGTACCTTACACACATTAGGCACTCAATAAATATTTGTTACATGAATAAATCAGATCCCAATTCTTTTCGGTTTTTTTTAACATCTTTATTGGAGTATAATTGCTTTAAAATGGTGTTAGTTTCTGCTTTATAACAAAGTGAATCAGCTATACATATACATATATCCCCATATCTCCTCCCTCTTTCATCTCCCTTCCACCCTCCCTATCCCACCCCTCTAGGTGGTCACAAAGCACCAAGCTGATCTCCCTGTGCTATGCGGCTGCTTCCCACTAGCTATCTATTTTACATTTGGTAGTATATATAAGTCCATCCCACTCTCTCACTTTGTCCCAGCTTACCCTTCCCCTTCCCCGTGTCCTCAAATCCTTTCTCTACGTCTGCGTCTTTATTCCTGTCCTGCCCCTGGGTTCTTCAGAACCGTTTTTTGTTTGTTTTTTTTAGATTCCATATATATGTGTTAGCATACGGTATTTGTTTTTCTCTTTCTGACTTACTTCACTCTGTATGACAGTCTCTAGGTCCATCCACCTCACTACAAATAACTCAATTTCGTTTCTTTTTACGGCTGAGTAATATTCCATTGTATACATGTGCCACATCTTCTTTATCCATTCAACTGTCGATGGACACTTAGGTTGTTTCCATGTCCTGGCTATTGTAAAAACTTCTGCAATGAATTTTATGGTACATGACTCTTTTTGAGTTATGGTTTTCTCAGGGTATATGCCCAGTAGTGGGATTGCTGGGTCCTATGGTAGTTCTATTTTTAGTTTTTTAAGGAACCTCTATACTGTTCTCTATAGTGGCTGTATCAATTTACATTCCCACCAACAATCCAAGAAGGTTCCCTTTTCTCCACACCTCCTCTCCAGCATTTATTGCTTGTAGATTTTTTGATGATGGTCATTCTGACTGGTGTGAGGTGATACCTCATTGTGGTTTCAATTTGCATTTCTCTAATGATTAGTGATGTTGAGCATCCTTTCATGTGTTTGTTGGCCATCTGTATATCTTCTTCGGAGAAATGTCTATTTAGGTCTTCTACCCATTTTTGGATTGGGTTGGTTTTTTTTTTTTGATATTGAGCTGCATGAACTGCTTGTATATTTTGAGATTAATCCTTTGTCAGTTGCTTTGTTTGCAAATATTTTCTCCCATTCTGAGAGCTGTCTTTTCATCTTCTTTATGGTTTCCTTTGCTGTGCAAAAGATTTTAAGTTTCATTAAGTCCCATTTGTTTATTTTTGTTTTTCTTTCCACTTCTCTAGGAGGTGGGTAAAAAGGATCTTGCTGTGATTTATGTCATAGAGTGTTCTGCCTATGTTTTCCTCTAAGAGTTTTATAGTGTCTGGCCTTACATTTAGGTCTTTAATCCATTTTGAGCTTGTTTTGTGTATGGTGTTAGGGAGTGTTCCAATTTAATTTTTTTATATGTTGCTGTCCAGTTTTCCCAGCACCACTTATTGAAGAGGCTGTCTTCTCCATTGTGTATTCTTGCCTCCTTTATCAAAGATAAGGTGACCATATGTGCGTGAGTTTATCTCTGGCCTTTCTATCCTGTTCCATTGATCTATATTTCTGTTTTTGTGCTAGTACCATACTGTCTTGATTACTGTAGCTTTGTAGTATAGTCAGAAGTCAGGGAGACTGATTCCTCCAGCTTTGTTTTTCTTTCTCAAGATTGCTTTGGCTATTCGGGGTCTTTTGTGTTTCCATACAAATTGTGCAATTTTTTGTTCTAGTTCTGTGAAAAATGCCATTGGTAGTTTGATAGGGATTGCATTGAATCTGTACATCACTTTGGGTAGTATAGTCATTTTCACAATGTTGATTCTTCCAATCCAAGAACATGGTATATCTCTCCATCTGCTGGTATCATCTTTAATTTCTTTCATCAGTGTCTTATAGTTTTCTGCATACAGGTCTTTTTTCTCCTTAGGTAAGTTTATTCCTAGGTATTTTATTCTTTTTGTTTCAGTGGTAAATGGGAGTGTTTCCTTAATTTCTCTTTCAGATTTTTCATCATTAGTGTATAGGAATGCAAGAGATTTCTGTGTATTAATTTTGTATCCTGCGACTTTACCAAATTCATTGATTAGCTCTAGTAGTTTTCTGGTAGTATCTTTAGGATTCTCTATGTATGGTATCATGTCATCTGCAAACAGTGACAGCTTTACTTCTTCTTTTCCGATTTGGATTTCTTTTATTTCTTTTTCTTCTCTGATTGCTGAGGCTAAAACTTCCAAAACTATGGTGAATAATAGTGGTGAGAGTGTCTTGTTCCTGATCTTAGAGGAAATGCTTTCAGTTTTTCACCATTGAGAACCAAAGTTGGCTGTGGGTTTGTTATATATAGCCTTTATTATGTTGAGGTAAGTTCCCTCTATGCCTACTTTCTGGAGGGTTTTTATCATAAATGGGTGTTGAATTTTGTCGAAAGGTTTTCTGCATCTATTGAGATGATCATATGGTTTTTCTCCTTCAATGTGTTAATATGGTTTATCGCATTGATTGATTTGTGTATATTGAAGAATCCTCGCATCCCTGGGAAAAATCCCACTTGATCATGGTGTATGATCCTTTTAATGTGCTGTTGGATTCTGTTTGCTAGTATTTTGTTGAGGATTTTTGCATCTATGTTCATCAGTGATATTGGCCTGTAGTTTTCTTTCTTTGTGACATTTTTGTCTTGTTTTGGTATCAGGGTGATGGTGACCTTGTAGAATGAGTTTGGGAGTATTCCTCCCTCTGCTATATTTTGGAAGAGTTTGAGAAGGACAGGTGTTAGCTCTTCTCTAAATGTGTGATAAAATTTGCCTGTGAAGCTATCTGGTCCTGGGCTTTTGTTTGTTGGAAGATTTTTAATCACAGTCTCAATTTCAGTGCTTGTGATTGGTTGGTTTATATTTCCTATTTTTTCCTGGTTCAGTCTGAGAAGGTTGTGCTTTTCTAAGAATTTGTCCATTTCTTCCAGATTGTCCATTTTTTTGGCATATAGTTTTTGTAGTAATCTCTCATGATCCTTTGTATTTCTAAAGTGTCAGTTGCTACTTCTCCTTTTTCATTTCTAATTCCACTGATGTGAGTTTTCTCCCTTTTTTTCTTGATGAGTCCGGCTAATGATTTATCAATTTTGTTTATCTTCTCAAAGTACCAGCTTTTAGTTTCATTGATCTTTGCTATCCTTTCCTTTTTTTCTTTTTCATTTATTTCTGATCTGATCTTTATGATTTCTTTCCTTCTGCTAACTTTGGGGTTTTTTTGTTCTTGTTTCTCTAATTGCTTTAGGTATAAGGTTAGGTTGTTTATTTGAGATGTTTCTTGTTTCTGGAGGTAGGATTGTATTGCTATCAACTTCCCTCTTACAACAGCTTTTGCTGCATCCCATAGGTTTTGGGTCGTCGTGTTTTCATTGTCATTTGTTTCTCGGTATTTTTTTATTTCCTCTTTGATTTCCTAGTGATCTCTTGGGTATTTAGTAGTCTATTGTTTAGCCTCCATGTGTTTGTATTTTTTACAGATATTTTCCTGTAATTGATATCTAGTCTCATAGCGTTGTGGTCAGAAAAGATAACTTGATACGATTTCCGTTTTCTTAAATTTACCAAGGCTTGATTTGTGACCCAAGATATGATCTGTCTTGGAGAATGTTCCATGTGCACTTGAGAAGAAAGTGTATTCTGTTGCTTTTGGATGGAATGTCCGTCCTATAAATATCAATTAGGTCCATCTTGTTTAATGTATCATTTAAAGCTTGTGTTTCCTTATTTGTTTTCATTTTGGATGATCTGTCGATTGATGAAAGCGGGGTGTTAAAGTCCCCTACTATGATTGTGTTACTGTTGATTTTCCCTTTTACGGCTGTTAGCATTTGCCTTATGTATTGAGGTGCTCCTATGTTGGGTGCATAAATATGTACAATTGTTATATCTTCTTCTTGGATTGAACCCTTGATCAATATGTAGTGTCCTTCTTTGCCTCTTTTAACAGTCTTTATTTTAAAGTCTATTTTGTCTGATATGAGAATTGCTACTCCAGCTTTCTTTTGATTTCCATTTGCATGGAATATCTTTTTCCATCCCCTCACTTTCAGTCTGACTGTGTCCCTAGGTCTGAAGTGGGCCTCTTGTAGACGGCATATATACAGGTCTTGTTTTTGTATCCATTCAGCCAGTCTGTGTCTTTTGGTGGGAGCATTTAATCCATGTACATTTAAGGTAATTATCGATATGTATGTTCCTATTACCATTTTCTTAATTGTTTTGGATTTGTTATTGTAAGTCTTTTCCTTCTCCTGTGTTTCCTGCCTAGAGAAGTTCCTTTAGCATTTGTTGTAAAGCTGGTTTGGTGGTGCTGAATTCTCTTAGCTTTTGCTTGTCTGTAAAGGTTTTAATTTCTCCGTCGAATCTGAATGAGATCCTTGCTGGGTCGAGTCATCTTGGTTGTAGGTTTTTCCCTTTCATCACTTTAAATATGTCCTGCCACTCCCTTCTGGCTTGCAGAGTTTCTGTGGAAAGATCAGCTGTTAACCTTATGGGGATTCCCTTTTATGTTATTTGTTGTTTTTCCCTTGCTGCTTTTAATATTTTTTCTTTGTATTTAATTTTGATAGTTTGATTCATATGTGTCTTGCCTTGTTTCTCCTTGGATTTATCCTGTATGGACTCTCTGTGCTTCCTGGACTTGATTGACTATTTCCTTTCCCATGTTAGGGAAGTTTTCAACTATAATCTCTTCAAATACTTTCTCATTCCCTTTCTTCTTCTCTTCTTCTTCTGGGGCCCCTATAATTCGAATGTTGGGGCATTTAATGTTGTCCCAGAGGTCTCTAAGAGTGTCCTCAATTCTTTTCATTCTTTTTTCTTTATTCTGCTCTGCAGTGCTCATTTCCACTCTTTTATCTTCCAGGTCGCTTATCCGTTTTTCTGCCTCAGTTATTCTGCTATTGATTCCTTCTAGAGAATTTTTAATTTCTTTTATTGTATTGTTCATCATTGTTTGTTTGATCTTTAGTTCTTCTAGGTCCTTGTTAAATGCTTCTTTTATTTTCTCTGTTCTATTTCCAAGATTTTTGGATCATCTTTACTATCATTACTCTGAATTCTTTTTCAGGTAGACTGCCTATTTCCTCTTCATTTGTTTGGTCTGGTGTGTTTTTACCTTGCTCCTTCATCTGCTGTGTTTCTCTGTCTTCTCATTTTGCTTAACTTACTGTATTTGGGGTCTCCTTTTCACAGGCTGCAGGTTCGTAGTTCCCGTTGTTTTTGGTGTCTGTCCCCAGTGGCTAAGGTTGGTTCAGTGGGCTGTGTAGGCTTCCTGGTGGAGGGGACTAGTGCCTGTGTTCTGGTGGATGAGGCTGGATTTTGCCTTTCTCGGGGACAGGACCGCATCCAGTGGTGTGTTTTGGGGTGTCTGTGACCTTATTCTGATTTTAGGCAGCCTCTCTGCTAATGGGTAGGGTTGTGTTCCTGTCTTGCTAGTTGTTTGGCATTGCGTGTCCAGCACTGGAGCTTGCTGGTTGTTGAATGTAGCTGTGTTTTAGCATTGAGACAGAAATCTCTGGGAGAACTTTCACCGTATGATATTACGTGGAGCCAGGATATCTCTGGTGGACCAATGTCCTGGACTTGGCTCTCCCACCTCAGAGGCTCATGCCTGACACCTGGCCGGAGCACCAAGACCCTGTCAGCCACACGGCTGGGTAGCGTCAGATGGCAGGAGTACCAGGGAGCCCTCAGGAAGAGAAGGAGGCAGCAGAGAAGGGGCTGCCCAGGCCTGCGTCTGCCGCAGCTCCAACCCCTCCATGAGGAAGCGCTTGCATGAAGAGAGCCCTCCCACTCCACGCGCAGCCCAGAGACGGAGCCACAGCCGTGCCCAACACTCTTCCTGTGAGATTCCAGCCACCGAGATCCCAGTTCTTACCTTTGGGAGAATTTGTGTGTTTTCCAATCTGAAGACCTAAGCTCTCTAAGGCCTGAAGGAAAAGCACTATTTTTATTATTTAAGAAGGTAACTAACAAACAATATAATATAAATATCTGAGGCACCTTCATCAGAACTCTAGATGTTCCCAGGAAACCAGTGAACAACTGGTTATGTCCCATAGTAGGAGAATAATAACTGACTAACTTTGACACCAGGGCTAAGAGTACCATGATGATAATGACAGCGATGATGGTGGTGGTGATGTGGTGTGGTGGTGGTGGTGGTGGTCGTGGTGGTGATGGTGGTAGTAGTGATGGTAGTAATGGCAATTCAGGTCAATTACTCCAACCCAGCTGTCTGGGATTGACACTACTATACCCTCAAAACTTGTAGGGGGTATTAGTATCCACTGACAGTTCATGGTAAAGAAACCTCTACTGAATCTACAATGTCAATTACTGTATTTGGGGTAGGGACAAAAGTAGGCAGGGTCCCGGTACTCATGAAATTCACAGGCTCGTGTAGGAGAGAGATTAATAATCACATGAATAAAACTTTAAAATTGTAAGTATATACCAACTATACCCCAATAAAAATTAAAAATAAAGAAATAAAAATGAAATTGTAAGTATAAAAAGGGCTGCAAAGTGGCAGTACAGCAACACAGAAACTGTTAGGAAGGAATTCAACCCGGCCAGGAAATCTGTGCCTGAGCAGTGATAAGAAATTGGGAACTACAGGGTGAATGAGACTCAACCAAGCAAAGAAGGAGTGAAAGAGGGTTCCAGACTGAGGGAAGAGTGTGACAAGAGGCTATGGCATAATGGGCAGAAAGAAGATCAGCTTGCTGCAGGGGAGAGAGCATAGACAAATCTAGTTTAAGGTAAGAGTACAGAGGATAGAAAGGGCCAGACTCAACAAGGCCCTGTAGGTAAAGTCAAGGAATTCCATCTTTATTCTAAATTAAAAAAAAACACTGGAGAATTTTAAGCCATGGGGTCACGTGACCAGCTTTGCCATTTGAAAGGACCAGTCTGGCTGCCTTGTGGTGAGTGGGTAGCGGGGGAAGGGGGTTCCTAGAGCAGCCTGGACTAGTGTGGTAGTGGTAGAATTACCAGAACTATTTAGGAGATAAAATGGGGCTGAACTAGATCTGGGGTGGAGATGAAGAGTTAATTCCCCATTTCCTGGCTTGTGTAATGGAATAGATGGTGGTAATACTCACTGAGATAGAAAACACTAGGAAAACAACAGGTCTGGGGAGTGAAAATCTGTCTGGACATGTTGTGTTTGAGTTTCCTTCAAGAGATCCAAGAGAAAATAGCAAGTATACCATCAGACATTCAGCTGAAAGACAACGTCTGATAGGAAGAAGGTGGTGAGTCCCCTACTCAGTGGTGGTCATGGTAGCTGTGGGTATGAATGAGGTGCTCCAGGAAGAGACAGTAAGGAGATAAAAGGGTCTCTGGTGCACAGTTGATTTACAATGTTGTGTTAGTTTCAGGTGTACAGCAAAGTGAATCAGTTGTAAATCAACTATACTCCAATAAAAATTTAAAATAAAAAAATAAAGTGAATAAAAATCCTTTGGGACCAGCACCTCACTCTAAAAGAAAAAAATGGGGGGTCTGGTGCAACCTTGCAAAACCCAATATTTCCTAGCCAGGGAGTAGGTTAGCCTCCTAAAAGACAGGGAGGGTCAGACAGAAGACAAGGAGGAAATGGGAAAGAGCTGGTGCCTGGTGACCTAGGGATGGGAGGGAGGCGTGAACGTTTCCCCTAGGAGCCACCACCCGACGCCACTCCCCAAATCCCCACTACACATGTTGAAGAATCTGCTTCATTTATTTTAAGTTTTAAAATATATATACTAACAATAAGACTTTCAAGAGCAATAGTAGCTATGAATAAGACCAGTTCCCTCCTGTTTGGGTGAAAGCAGTATTTGATTCCTAGAGAAAAGCTTCCTGAACAACAACAAAAATTCTTACCTACTGGATGATGTTTGAAGTGTCCCAATATCACTACTAAAGGTAAGTCATTGATTCAAGTCAAACAGTGGTGTCAAGTGCTGAGATTAGCTCCCACCCCTACAATCAAAATGTATTTTTTAAGATGTGTCACTGTCAAGTATTCTCCTAGGGTCACAGGTTTGGGAAGAAGGAGAGCATCTGGGGGTAGGAAGGACCCTGGGAGGAATCAAGTAGGTAGGATAAGCTCAGGATTTAGACCGTGAAGACCACATTCCAGTCCTGCCCCAGCCCCTTGATATCTGCTCAGCTCAGGCAAGTCACTTAACTGTTCTTCAGAACCTCAGTATTTCCATCTGCAAAACAGGATCCACCTCTAGGGCCTGACACACAATAGAAGCACAATAAGTATTTCTGGGATGAAGGGACAAAGGCATGAATCAATCACACTGAAAGCATTAATCCTATTTTTCACAGCTGGAATCTGAGCTCAGAGAAAGGAAAGACCTGCTGAAGGTCATGCTTGGTAGAAGGCGGAGAAGAGATTCAAACCAAGGTCTGTTTCATTCTCAAGCCCACAATTTCTCTAGGTCATTATTCTATCTGCCAAGAGAAATCTGGAGTCTGTATGTCTGTGAAAGGCACAGCATTCCTTGGAATAAAAATCCATGCTCTCGTGTGGCCTGTAAGATTTTGCCATTTTTCTGACCTCATCTCATACCAGGCTCCTCACTCAAGCTCCAGCCTCATTAGCTCCATCTTTGTCCCTCAAACACACAAAGCTTGCTCCCACCCCAGGGCCTTTGCGCTCGCTCCTTGCCGTAACTGGAGCACTCTTCTCCCAAGTCTTCCTAAAGGTGGCATTTTCTTATCATTCAAATCTCAGTTTAAATAGCGGGTCAAGGAAAAGGCATTCCCTGACAACGTCAGCTACAGGAGCCTCTTTTCTCCACCTGTCCCGCCTCAGTCATTCTCTAGTCCACTTGCCTGTTTTAACTTCTTTGCAGTTTTTATCAATAGCTGAGCTTATCTCATCTGTATTTACATGTTTATCGTTGGCACATCCCGCAACCCTACAAGAGTAAAAGCTTCATAAGAGACCAATGCATCTTCAACAACGAGAATAGCAGGAGGCACATAGTAGGTGTTCAATGACTACTTATTGCACGAATAGTGTTATTTCTATAACAATTGTTTAAATCCATTTCTGCTCTAGATTTAAAAGAGGAAAAAATCCTCTTCTCAGAAGCAGTCGCTCTATGTTGAAACTATAATGAATAGATTTAAAAGCTTGTTACAAGGACTCAAGTGAAATGAGATTATATTTTATTTTTATTCAAAATCCAGATTACAGTGACATCATTCATTCTTTTAAAAAAAATATTTATTGCACACCTACTATGTCCTAGAATTGGGCTTCTGACAATGACCTCATAGAACTTAAAGGATGATGTTTAAATGTAATTACAAGAAAGCCTGGCAAGCGTTGTGATGGGGAAAGTACCAGCCTCACAGAGCAGGGCCACCTAATCTAACACAGGAGTCAGGGAAGGTGGGGATGGAGAGGTGACATTTAAGCTGAGAACTCAAGGAAAAGGTAGGGAAGTTTGCCTTTTCCTTGTGGAGGAAATGCAAGTGTGAGGGTGAATTTAGGGGCCCAGCAAACCCCTACATAAGCCTGGCCATCAGGCATCTACCAACATATGAAACACAAAGCACTCCACATTTTGTGAAGCAGATAGTCACCTGGGTAATTTTCTCTTTCTTTTTTATCCCTGCCTCTCCTGGCCACTCCACGCAGCAGGTGGATTCTTAGTTCCCCAATCAGGGATCGAACCCGTGCCCCCTTCCGTGGAAGCGTGGCATCCTAACCACTACACCGCCAGGGAAGTCCCTATATTTCCATTTTTGATAAAGACACAAATACAGAGAAATAGTTCTCTACTCTTAAAAAAAAAAAGAGTATAATGATACATTACAGACTGACATTCAGCCTCAGGGGCAGGCAGTAACAGGGAATGATGGCAACTGTGAAATCAGGGCAAGCACCTAACCAGGCCCTGGGTGGACCCAGTGTTGATAGAACTTTTCCAGATAAGCTAGAAATACAGATTTTTATTTTTAAAACATTCTTTTATACCGACTCAGAAAATATTTAAACAGTATGTCAACCAAGCAAAACACACTTCCAGGGAGGATCAGGCCTATGGGTCTATAAGATGGGATAAAAAAAAAAAAATTTCTTTTTTTTTCTTTTTTTTTTTGCGGTACGTGGGCCTCTCACTGTTGTGGCCTCTCCCGTTGCGGAGCACAGGCTCCGGACGCGCAGGCTCAGCGGCCATGGCTCACGGGCCCAGCTGCTCTGTGGTATGTGGGATCTTCCCGGACCGGGGCACGAACCCGCGTCCCCTGCATCGGCAGGCGGACTCTCAACCACTGTGCCACCAGGGAAGCCCAAAAAAAAAAAATTTCTAAACGCACTGAATTTGAATTTGATAGGATCGGTACTATTTGAAACCACCACTCTTCCTGCAAGTGCCCACCAGGCAGTCATAACAATAATCTACTCAGTAATAGAAGGTAGAAGGTAACGAGAAAGAGTTTTACTAGAAGTTTTCAATAATGGCATAATACTGATATTCTAAATCTTTTCAAAATGACTATAGTATCATATCTATACACAGGCTAAACCCAATGGAGAATTACTAGGATTCTAAGTGCAAAAACGTGTTAACATTTTTTTTAAGTGTCTAATTGCAGACATGTAGATTCAGAGAAAAACGTATGAGGTCAATGCTAAGTGTATCAGTCTAGCACTAGAAATTTAAACATGACATGGAATGCCACAAAGCAGGTAATTTAGTCCCTCCCTGCCATCTTAGAATGGGGGTGGTCTTTCCTTACATATTTTTTTCTCCATTTTACAAGTTTGAGCTCCATTGAGCAAATGCTTTCTGTTCAACTCTCCAACTCAAACACCCTTGTCATTCTTCAGCAAGAGCTCTATTTAGAAGTTCCCAGAGAAATGAAAGTGAGAAAAGTCGGTTCATAAAGGGAATGGATATAAAGAGTTCCATTAATACAGCTGCTGGGCTTGGACACTCAACAGGGCCAGATAATGTGTTTTATTTGGACCTGTCCTCTGCTGTGTGCTGGCGATAAGGAGGTACTTGAAGCTCAGACACTCTCTGTACTACGCGAACTCAGCCCCTATTGATTCTGAAACAATGCTCCCTTTCAGATCACACCCACATAAGTGAATAATAATGAGGTGATACAGGGGAGAAATTGTGGTATGGAGCTTAGAGCAAAAGGAGGCAGCACAGTGGGGCTTTATTTCAGGTGTTGCTCATGCCTTGTTGAGTCACTGTGGCCGATTCATTTAACCTCACCATCCCCTCTTTTTTCTGCAAAATAGGGCTGGAGCGCTTGCTCGCAGCTGCGATACTTCTGCACATCTCACGAGAACTCTGTTAGAAGACCTGAACTCTCATCTGATGGCAAAGCTTGGTGACCAGTCTCCATACAGCCCGTGGGGGCACCAAGCAGAGTTTCAGAATCGGATCTGGAAGGGATCTCAACGGGCACCTCGTCCAGCTTGGGTACCACACCCACAGCCAATCCCAGGCTCCGCCAATGGCTTCCACAACTTTTTTTTTTCTTTTTATTGGAGTATAGTTGATTTACAATGCTGTGTTAGTGTCAGGTGTACAGCACAGTGAATCAGTTATACATATACATATGTCCACTTTTTTTAGATTCTTTTCCCATATAGGCCATTACAGAGCATTGAGTAGAGTTCCCTGTGCTATGTAGTAGGTCTTTATTAGTTACCTATTTTATACATAGTAGAGTGTATATGTCAATCCCAGCATCCCAGTTTATCCCCCGCACCTTGCCCCCTGACAACCATAAGTTTGTTATCTACCTCTGTAACTCTACGTCTGTTTTGTCGATAATGGCTTCCACAACTTGACTTCACCTGCGGAGACCGCTGCTCCACTGTCATGCCCCCATCACCCCTCACTCTTTCCGCTCCACCACACTGGACCTCTGCAACCTCGTTCCAGCCTCCTAACTTTGCACCTCTTATTTTCCCTGTGCCTGGGCTGCCACTCCCTCAAAGTGTCACAGGGCTCAGCTCAATGTCACCCTCTCAGTAAACTTCCCTACCATGCTGTGTAACGTTCCTCCTCTGTCACCCTCTGCCATGTTACTATCTACCATTTTCTACAGGACACACATCACTATCAAAAATGATCTTGGAAATTATTTTGGGGGTTGTTTTATTTCAGTCTCCCCTCCTCAAACAAAAGCATCATGAGGGCAGGACTTCCCTGTCCTGTCCACAAGTGGATAGACCCAGTGCCTGGAATCATACCTGGCAGAATCTCAGATGCCTTTGGAAGTCAGACCAGTGACAGCAATGAGTGATGAGGACCGAGTGTAAGGCAAGAAGGAGGAACATTCACTTCTATAAGTCCACATTCCACGACAAGCATTCAATGTTGAAATCGTACTGCAGGTCGAACAAAACACATCAGGAAGCTGAAAGCTCTCTCTGCCACCAACTCCGACTTGGCCCGTACGCCTTCAAGTACAGTTCCCATGTGGGTTTTGGGTTTCGGTTTGTTTTGTTATTGGTGATTATGTCTCACCACTGGCAAATACATTCAACCAAAGATCCAACTGGGTTTGTTTTCCAATGTGCCTTCAAAACACAGCTACCTTCTTTCAGAAAATGCAAATGGAATTTTAAATCAAATTTTAATAAGATAGCTAAGGAATAAGAACAGAAAGACATTAAGAACAGCAGAGTATCAAAAAAGATCAATGATGGGAGTGGGCAGAGTGTACTTGCTGGTTTATTTCTACATGATTTAGCCTCTGATCCCCACCAGGTTCAGGCTATCAGTAGAGAGAAATTTCTTTCTCGAGTCTCGGGGCATACACTGACTGACACGTGCCACCAGAAGCAGAAAACTACGTCAACTGCGATTAAACATTTTGCTATAGGTAACCCACAATCAGTGTGATTCCCATGGAGATCTCTGAAATAGACATATAATCACCAGCAGTTGCAAAACCCTGTAAGATAAGACATTCATAGTCCTCAAGCAAATTTTGGGCAGATCTGAAATCAGAATACTCTTCTGAGGTTGGAAAATTTGGGTATTTCTCTAGCTCAGAAAAAAATTGAAAAATGGAAGTTTATATCCTTAGAAAGACTGTTTGCTCTGGGTTTTCTGTTCAATCCAAACCAAAAAGCAATGGAAATACATCAGAAGCAGGGCTGTATGTTTCATCCCAATTTCCCCTGTGGTTGGGTACTTTTGTGCAGGCAGAGACCTTTAAAGTCTTGGGGTCTACTTCTCCAAATAAAATTAGACCTCTGCAGCTCTTCCTTCACTAACCGGTATAATGCATGAATGGAATTAATCTGAAGCTTCAGTTCTCTACATTTCTGAAATTAGAAATGGATGTGAAGGGAGAAAAGCTAAACTCACTGAAAATCAAACACTGATAACCCAGTAGGATTCCTCTACCCTCCCGAATACTTTGGTCGGGAGAAGTTTGAGTGTCAGCTCTTTAATAAAAATGATTTGGGGGCTACACAATACTCCTTAAATTTTGCCAACACCGAGTGATGACTGAAAGTATTTTTGATCTACAGACTTAAGTCGGCTTCAAAGCAATGTCTTTCCTAGCCCGCTGGGGCCATCAGGTATAGGCAGTGATCTCCCCAGTCTTTAAAAGAAAATCAGAAACTCTTAGGATCATGACCACCCTGACAAAGCCATTGCCCCATTTCATGCAGCCTAACGTGGATTAATCTACATGAAGACACCCCCTCCCTCGCTTCAACGACTCTCCTCCATCTGGAAACAAGACTTCAAGCAGAAATGCAAAAGCCCTGGCAAAGCTGCTTAGACTTTGGCATTCCCACAATTCCATTGTTTGGTCCAGTTTGGGAAGGTCAGAGGAGGAGAGTTGACAGGGGCACAGGGTTCTGAGTTACAAAGCCCCGGGCTCCCATTGTTCCCAGCGTCAGCTCCCTCTCTCCTCTCTCTGAAGTGGCGGGACCCCCAACGCCCTTTGCAGGCCCCTCTGTCTTTGAAATGCTCAGGCATCTGCTCTGCATGATGTTGTGGGAGGGGTATTTAGGTTCACTGAGACAAAGGTCCCGGCAGCTCAACGCCCTCTCTGCAGGACCTGAACAACAGACAAGAAAAGAGCCAGCCTGGCCTGAAGCCCTTGCCCTGGTGGCAGACTTTTAAATAAAGTCCTCGGGTATCTGCATCCCTTTGGACTCGTTCAGTCAAATGGGCTAAACGTTAGTAGTGTCTTTATTATGGCTTTATGCTCTCCCAGGCAGCAGCTTGGAGGGAAGCAGGGAGGGGACACAGACATTGATACCCTTTCCCCCTCTCTTGCTCTGAGCTGCAAACCCTGACAGTGGAAAAAGACAGCTGGAGAAAGCAGCAGAAATCTACTTTGCCTCCTATTGCCATTCAGAGGTTTATAAGAGGAAGGTGGAGAGGAACTGGAATGGGGTGAGACCCAGACTACGAATGGGAGACAAACCATTGCAAAGCCATAAAACCTTCTTTGGGGGTACAGGTCATAAGAAGAGGGCACGTGTAGGAGTCTTCTTGGAAAAGGCTTTTTGCAGTTTCATGTTGAGTTTGACACAGATGTTGGCAGTTGCGTTGAGTTTTTACAGATTTTAAAGTTGGAAATAGTCGATGGGTCCTGAAAGCATTTCTAACCCCCCACTGTTAACCAGGAATAAATGCATTACTGATTCTCAGGAGTTTCTCTCCTGGCAAAGGCGTCTTTATCAGAGAGAAAAAATGTATATATTTATCACTTGTCAAGTTACAAAACTCCCGCTGATTCTAAAAGAAAAATAGTCAATTTTCTTGATCCAATTACCCAGAAAATTGATGGGCAAGGAGAGAGCTTATCGTAGGACTGATCCAAGGCTGGCCGGCTCCCTTGGTCAGATATTCTTCGAGTATTACCAACCCGTTTCTCTTTGTTTGGGACAAACCACCAGAGAATGACACTGGGGTAAGTCTGAGGGGTTTCCTGGGAAGTGAATAGACAGGCGCTTGTGAAAGACCGCCAGGGACCCTCTATCTGGACCTTCAGCTGCCTGTAATCAGCGAGCCTATGAATGACTCAGGATGCCAGCGGATGGCAGAAAAGCCAGCTAGATGGCTGGGGAGAGCGAGTGCCTGGGCTGTGCTGTCCACGTCAGCTACCACGGGGCAGCTGAAATTGAATACACAGTCCTGTAAATTGGTCACAGACACACAGTTCAGAAGGAGAAAGCAAGTCAGAATGATCAAAAGCGAGAGGGCCTGATACCAACGGACACCTCGGTAAAACAACTGTAAAATTTGAGCCACTGCCAGGATCCTGGCAGAGATATCTGAGGACCTCCGTTTATACACAGAGCTGGAGTCTGGTGAGTGGGCCATGAAGATGGCTTTGTTTGGGGGATTGTGGTTTTCAAACTGACAGTGACAACACATTTTTCTTTAATTCTATCAATACATGGATTCACCTCTTTTAAATCTGAGGGAATCATCCAGCACATATAACTTCTTCAAGCCTCTGCAGATTTTTAATATTAGCTTCACAGTTTTAATTAAATACAGTATAGCACGTCAGGTATTTGAATTATGGAAGATGAACACATGAAACAGATGTTTATTTTGAATTATCAGAATATTTGGGGTTCTCTGGAGAGGAAGAAGCAGGAAGTAGGGGGCATCTGCTGCCACCCCGAGCCCTCACCCCCAGCGACAGTCGGGGTTGACCCTGTTCAGAGCCTGGGCAGGCATTTCCTGGGAATGAACCGCTCAACCATGTGAGATGAATTAACTGTTTAGGGCAAAGGAACCTGATACTGTTAGTTTCATCTCACACCAGAGTGGGATTGTCAAATTGGAGTTGAGGGCAAGGCAATGACCCATATAATTTAGAGGTGGTGGGGGAGGGAAAAGATTGTTTGAATGCCATATTTTATGCCTAAATACCAAACACAGGCTACCATCTAAGGCAGGATGGAACAACTAGAAACGAATGAATTAAGAATGTTTTGTGAATCCTTCTATTCTGAAAGATAATGATTTCTTTAAAGAAAATGGAGTGTGTTGATGGTAGCCATCAGCACTTGAGAATGTTGACTCAGCCTGCTAAATTTAAGACCATAATCTGTTTCTAGGAAGACAAATGGGTCTTCCCTTCCCCGTGATCACTACTGTCCTTAAAAAGAAGCCAAACAGCAAGTCAAGCTTTTCTTGGTTTCGTGGGAGACAAACAACACCATGGAAACAGCACGTCAGGTGTGCAGGGAACAGGCATCCTATTTTTCGTTTGCAGGTGCACTGGTTCATGGGCCATATTTATTGATGATCCACATATTTTACTGACTTTCCTATTTGAAAGGGGAGTTGCTCTTTCATGTCTCTGCCAGGAAGAAGTACCAGAAAGCCTCTCTTCCCCCAGCTCCCCTCTCTCCACCGGGTGCAATCTTGCTTATTTCTTCAAGTCTCAGTGCAGTTGTCACCTACTTTGAGGGGTCTTCCTTGACTAGTTCTATATCCCTTCGCCAACAGAATAAACCACACCCTCTCTGTACTCTCAAAGCACTTTTTCTGTACACCTGAAACTAACACAACACTGTTAATCAACTATACTCCAATATAAAATAAAAAAAATTTTTTAAAGCATTTTATTAGCAATAACTAAGTGACTTTATCTCTCAGAGCCTCAGTTTCTTCATCAGTCGGATGGAGATTATGCCTTGCAAAGGTGATATAAGAAAAATACATCACATGGAAAACAACAAGCACAGTAACGAGTGCATACAGGCTACTTAATAAATGCGGTTTCCTGTCTTCTATCTGTATCACTATTATCAAGTATATGTTTTACTGTGTTCTTTTTACCTGTTTCCCAATACTAGTTTCTTGGGTGCAAAGGACATGTCTTTTGTTCATTGTATGCCCAGAATACATCATGAAGCCTAGAACATAGTAGGTACATAATGTTGGATGAGTGAATTAAAGAATGATAATGAGTTAATACATTTATTTTATAAATATTTATTTAGCACTTACTCTGTGCCAGGTAGTTTCCTAGGTATGGGGGATACAGTGGTGAACAAGACAGAGACAATGTGTACTCCCATGGAAGTTAGTCTAAGGGGTGTGTGGGAGGTGGGTAAGGACAATAAGCAAGCATATGGTGATACCTTGATGTGAGGAGGGCATTATTACATACTGTGTTCAGAGATGGATGGATGGATGGATGGATGAACAAATGGATGGGTGGATGGATGGATGAAGGGATAGATGGAAGGGTAGGTGGAGGGATGGAGGGAAGGTTGGAGGGATGGAGGGAAGGATGGAGGGATGGAGGGAAGGATGGAGGGATGGATGGAGGGAAGGATGGAGGGATGGATGGAGGGATGGATGGAGGGATGGATGGAGGGAAGGATGGAGGGGTGGATGGAGGGAAGGATGGAGGGGTGGATGGAGGGATGGATGGAGGGAAGGATGGAGGGGTGGATGGAGGGGTTGATGGAGGGAAGGATGGAGGGAGGGATGGATGGAGGGATGGATGGAGGGAAGGATGGAGGGATGGATGGAGGGAAGGATGGAGGGATGGATGGAGGGATGGATGGAGGGAAGGATGGAGGGATGGATGGAGGGATGGATGGAGGGAAGGATGGAGGGATGGATGGAGGGATGGATGGCAAATGAGAATTTTTGAATGAAGTTTTAAAAGGACCTACCTAGTAATCCTATACGGGCCCAGGCAAACTAAAACTTAAATCCGGATCTTCACGTGTCCCTCATTGGCAGTTACTGACAATATTTACACTGCTGCCTCTAAAGACTCATATAAAACCCTTTCTGGAAACAAAGGACAGTGCCCCAGTCTTGACGGCTGCCTGCTTTCCTGGTCTGCCTGCTGCCACCACTTGTGGCAACGCTCCTCCCTTCCGAGGCTCACCGTGCCCTTCAGCACGTCTTCTGACTGCTCTTTCCTTCTCACTCGAGAAGCCCTCTTCCCTCCACCCCAGGACCCGCTGTAGGATCCGATGAACATCTTCACCACCCTGGCCAGTTTGAGTAATACGGGTAACATCCTCCCCCCAAAAAGGTGTGTGAGATGAAATTTCCTGGGTGTCAACGTAGCTCTCCTCAGCCTGACTTGAAATCATCAAACACTGGAGGGGAATTCACTGCTAGAGAATAGTTTACTTCTTTCAGCTCACCACAGCATCACAGCCCCCAATAAAATAAGAAGTGCTTTGTTTCATTTTTAAATAAAAAAAGTGCCTTTTAAGTCCAAGATTTCTAAGGGCTCTTAGGACATGTCGTATTTCTCCCTCCATGTACGGGCTTTTGTTAGAGGGAAGGGGAGGCAAGTACAGCAAAGTGGCTTGATCAAGGGAACAATTAGTGTCCTCAGCAGACCGCACAAGGGAAAAAGACCAGAATGCCCAATCTGAGAGGCCACTTCCGAAGCAATGCTCAGTTTCAATTTCTGTCTCATGACCATTCATGGTCCAGGCCCACCTGCCTTTCTGTTCCCATGTACCACTGTACCTCTACCTACCCAGTCTCAGATCCCACTCCACTATTTCAAGAACTCCACTTGAGCCAAATGAGAGCAGCCATCGTGCCTCAAACAGACCATAATCTCTCTGCCTACTCACCTTGCTACCTGCATACTTTGCTATTTACCCCCCACAAAATGCCCTCTCTCAACTTTCCCTGTGGAAAAGCCATCTACCTGTCAAGGGCCAGTGCCGCAGTCATTTTCTCTGTGAAATCTCAAATCTCCCCAGCAAGTAAGCATATTTTCCTTTTGTGTAGAGTTTGCTGCACTAATTACGTGGCATATTCCTATCCACTCTGTATCAGTATTACTAATCTATGTGTCTTGAATTATCAATAAGTACCCTGATGTCAAAAACTGGCTCACATAGTCTTTGTATCAATGGAGCTTAGCATGATGCAAGGCACGTAGCCACTTCACAGTAAATGCTTATTGAATGAATGAATGAATTAGTTAATTAATGAGTCACTATTTGGGAGGGCTCATCTTTTTTTTTTTTTTTTTTTGACGGTACGCGGGCCTCCCACTGCTGTGGCCTCTCCCGTTGCGGAGCACAGGCTCCGGACGCGCAGGCTCAGCGGCCATGGCTCACGGGCCCAGCCGCTCCGCAGCATGTGGGATCTTCCCGGACCGAGGCACGAACCCGTGTCCCCTGCATCGGCAGGCGGACTCTCAACCACTGCGCCACCAGGGAAGCCCGGGAGGGCTCATCTTTGACACAGGGTTTCCTCCATCACAAATCTAATAACTATAAAGATGAAGAAGTTAATTTTTTCTCATCTTCAGGGTTTAATTGTAAATCTCTTGAGCTAGGTTTTTCTATTAAAATACCCTTCACAAGTCCCCTAGGTTTTGTTAATAAGACTGACGGAAATTTCATTTCCAGGGTTGCTATCTTCTAATGGAAATTTCTAAAGGTACTCTTCATTTTTCAGACAAAAGACTATTTTTATTTTATATCAATATCTTTAAACTTTCAGAAACACTAATTCTAATGCATAACCAAAGCCAAAACTGTCATTTAAAAATCTTAAATCTCAGAGATAGTGAGAGAAAGAGATTTAATGCCATTTCCCTATAAATAGGAGACTTCCAACGAGCTATTGGGCAACTTTTACCTAGATATGGGAACATATTTTACTTCTGAAAATTGAGGCCAGGTGAGCTAATTATTAATTTACGTTCAGGTTTTAACTCCCGGAGACTTTCTCTGGCCAACTTTATAGTCAATAACTCATTCCCTCACAAAATGAGTAATTAAAGAACCAGGGAGAGGTTTTATAAAAATGAACTTCTCCAAGCTAGTCGGTAACATGGGCTCTGGGGGTAATCTTTACATTAAAAGGCACCCACCACCATATTAAAATGCTGACACTTCCAGCTGTCTTTTTAATTTCATTTTATATTATTTTGTGAAAACTAGACCTTGCCCTATCAGGAAGCCTCTCTAAAGAAAAATTAAATGCTATGAGAAATGCGCTATATCTAAATTTACCTGGACAGTTATTAGAAAAGTAATTGTCATCTACTGAAATCAAAGCTTTGATCTAGTTTCTTCTCTTTCCAAAAGGAATGTGCTTTGCTTCTCAGACGGCCTGAACCAGATATGCTGAAATAGATGAAGAGGGTCCCTGTGATCCTGAGTAATTTGTCTTATCTGGTTTACTGAGCTATTATACATACCAGGCATGTTTTTTTTTCATTGAGGTAAAATGCACATAACATGAAATTTATCATCTTAACCATTCTTAAACATACAATTCAGCAGCATTTAGTACATTCACAATGCTGTGCCACCATCACCTCCACCCAGTTGCAGAACATGTTTGCCATCCCTAAAAGAAACTCCATACTCATTAGGCAGTCACTGCCCATTCCGCCCCCCACCCGATCCCCATAGCCCCTAGCAACCACTAACCAACTCTCTGTCTCCCTATAGATTTGCCAATTCTGGATACTTCATATAAATGGAATCATGAAATGTGTGACCCTTTATGTCTGGCTTCTTTTACTCAGAATAATTTCCAAGTTCATCCATGTTGTAGCAGGTGTCAGAATCTGATTCCTTTTTATAGCTGAATAATATTCCATGTGCATAGACCACATTTACTTTATCCATCATGCCAGATCGTTCTCTTCTGTGATCTGTTAACTGTACAAAGGGACCCACACTTTTGGGCATGGGAATCCATTCTTGGTTTGGAAAATTGGAAGAAAGACACAAAAATGGCATCCCAGTGGCAGAAGCAAGTTCACCAGATGAAATGTTTGCTCCTATCTAGGAACAAAGAGGTCCATGGTGGGCCCTGACAATTTGATATGGTGCACCAAAAGCCTAGAACATGTTTTTGCTGCTTCACCCAGTAATTACGCATCTAGAAAGTTATCCTAAGGAAATAACAAGAGATGACAACAAATATTATGTTCCAGAGTGTTTATCACTCAGTTACTCATTTTAGCAAAAACTTGAGAGTAACATATAATGCCTAACAAAATGAGAATGACTAAGGAAACTGTAGCACATCCTTTCCATAGAATGGAAAGCCATCTATAGCCATTAAAATAATATTCTCAGAGACCATTTTGGGCTATAAAACAATGCTTACAATACATAAGTAAGTAAAAAAAAAAAAAAAAGAACTTTTCTAGTACTACAAACACTTTCTTTCCAAAAATTATGTGTGTAGCTTTGGGTAAATAAATATACTCAAATGTTATGCTAAAAGAAGTCATCTCAGAACAGCAGGATTATGAACTATTCTTGTCCTTCATAGTTTTTTTGTATTTCCCCATTCCTATATTCCATATCCATGACTTTAAGTTAGAAAAAAAAGTCAGTAGATGTGTGTGAAACCAACAAGAACATGGCCCCTAAGGTATCGCTCCCTCCCTCCCCCATCTGGATCATCTATTGGTCATCTGCAAATTTCTCATCCATAGCAGTCCATTCACTGCATCTACAGGAGTCAACCACTCATCTCAAGAAGTCATTTTCCAAATAAAATATGGCCTCAGATCATCCCCATGAAATAAGACCGTGGTTTCCCCCAAGCATCACCCTTCATCATGGCTTCTGTATTCCTCTCCCCCAACCACGGTCCATCCCCTCCTTCTTATCTCTCTGTGACTGCTCACCTGATATCCACACCTGACCCTTCCTCCCCTCCCCTGCAACCCCCATTTCCAGATCTCCTTGCCCAAGGTATTGCCACATCCTTTGAATTCTGGTTGCCTTTTCAGTTGGAACTATCAATGTGATGCCTACTTTGGGGTGGAAGAACTTGGGTTTTATATCCTCATTAGACTGTAAGCTCTGTAAAGACACGGTGGAATCTTTTCTTGGGGAGGGCGAGTCCCTTAGAAAATCTGATCCAGTCCATGGCACATAACAAACATTCACTACATACTCGTCCAATGGACCAATGGAAAGGAGTTCTTCACAGACAATTTTGTATACCTTTAAAAAGCATTTTGGAAGGAAGTTTGGCAGAGTAAAAAAGATTTTTATCCCACCACATAGTAGAAAACTCGGAGACTCAGGGTCAGACTGCTGCTTCAGTCTTAATTTCACAGTGATTTCTTCTTCTGGGGTGATCTGTCCAAGTTCCCAGTGTACCTGGGAAGAGGTGGAAGAGATGTATGTGAAGCTGCATTGTATTCCTAGTTTCTCAGTTGGAGTCTCTTTGATAACAGTCTCAACGAAGACTTCCGTCTGAAAAGTTTGAGAACAGCATTGTCAGAGTTGGGGGGCACCAAGGGATGTCCCCCTCCCAGGAAGTGACATTTAAATTGAGAACTGAAGCCACAGTTGTCCAGGGAAGAGAGAAGGAAGAACTTTCTAGGCTTGAGGGAAGGGTATGTGCAGAGGTCATGGTATGGGAAAGAGCTTGATCTCAAGGACTTGAATAAGAAGAACTATTTTTTTTTCTAAAATCTGTATATTTCAAAATAACTAAAGGAATATGGATAGAGATTTATTGACATGACAGAGATTTATTGACATGAGGAAGTATATGAAAACGAAACTGAATAGATGTGTTGCAACTCTCCCCAGAGGATCAACTCTAACATGAACTTTGTTCTTTTGGGGATTTATTTCTGTACAATAAACAGTAGACACAGGATTACTGAAACAATAAGACAGAAGTTTCCCACCCACACACTCTGGGAAGTGATTTATATCAGCAATAGGTTTCAAATTCCTGTTTGGATGCAGTACAGAGGGGGATACTTTTATTAAATTGCCTTAAAGATATTTTATTTTCCAAAGTTGAATCAGAAACTCCACGGGAACCGAAAGGAGGACCCATTCTTTTCCTTGTGGAGGTGTGAAACGGAGCTCTCTCCTTGAGACAGGCTCATTGCTTCCAATTGACCTGTTATCCTGGCCTCTCGCACTCTCTCTCTCTCTCTCTGGTTCCTCCACCTTCCCTCTGCATCTCTCCATCTGGATCCAGCCAAGACCTTCAACAGATCAAGCTCTTTCCTATACCATGACTTCTGCACATACCCTTCCCTCAAGCCTAGAAAGTTCTTCCTTCTCTCTTCCCTGGACAACTGTGGCTTCAATTCTCAATTTAAACGTCACTTCCTGGGAGGGGGACATCCCTTGGTGCCCCCCAACTCTGACAATCTCAATGCAGTCCCCTAGCACAGAGAACTCTGCTCAATATTATGTGACAACCTAAATGGGAAAAGAATTTGAAAAAGAATAGATACATATATATGTATAACTGAATCACCTTGCTGTACACCTGAAACAATCACAACATCGTTAATCAACTATACTCCACTATAAAATAAAAAGTAAATAAATAAATGAGGTCCCCTGGTTTCGTTCCCTTAGAGCATCCTGTCCTTCACTGCAGTAGCAGTTATCAACAGTTTGTAATTATATGTTTGTGTGATTGTTTATTTGAAGTCTGTCACTCCCACTAGAATGGGAAGTTTGTAAAAGCAGGAGTCTCCCTGTTTTGCTCATCCCAGCGGCTGGCACGTAGAAGGCGCTCAGTAAATATTTAAAACAGGGAGGAGTCAAGGACAGCTTCTCACACCTGGACCCAGACACACTGACATGCTCTTTTCATAAAGCTGCTCTCTCCCTTTATCCAGCAGGTAACTCCTATTTCCATTTCCTAACCTGCACATTTAAAAGGATGACAGACCTTGCCCACTTAGCTGGGCATTGCAGGACTGGTGCACGTTGACTGGAAAACTCTGAGGCGTTGCAGAAGGGCTCAGTTATGATTAGTGTACTTTCTAAATTTCTGAAATAAAAATATGATCACACAGATGTGATGTCCCACACATGTGTATGTTGGAGCAGAAGTGCTCTCCCTGGTGTCTGTTTACTTCCTGAATTTCATGGTTCTTCTGCAAACTCAAACGAACAGCAAACTTGTGGAAATGGTTCTCCATCGGCATCCGCTGGAGAAGACGCTGCGCCTGCGCGTGAGGACAGAGACGGACCGACCCGCTGATTGTTCCTATAAATCCAAGATGGCTGCCGAGGGACGGCCAGACTGAAGCTGTTAGGTTAGAAGCCAGTTTTTAAATGATGTGTTTTTATGGATGATTGTGTTTCTAGCCCCCGTGGTTTCACTGGATCTCCGGTAAATAATTCCTTGACATCTGCTGACAGTTCAGTATTCCCTCTGATGATGTGCTCAGGTGTCAACAGAGGACGGAAGCTTTAATCTCCATCGGTGATTTCGTCAGTCACCACGCTTTGGAGATGTTCCCTTTGGAAGCCCATCCGAAAATTGGAACATTTACAGGGTGAATGTTTCAAATGTGGTCAGACGTTAAGGCCCCTGCCTAAAAATGGGCCTAAATGGCTTCTACCGAATAATGCCAGATTCCTGACAAAAAAACATAAATACCCTCCCCCACCCATTTGCCTCTCTCTTTCCCTAATCTGTAGCCCCCCCCAAAAAAAAAAAAAAACAAGACAAGCAAAAGAAAAGCTCACAGCACTGCCAAAGTCTTTTAAGAACCATTCCAAGGAGCCTTGGATAGCTCTGGCTCTCTAAAAGGATACCATTGTAAAGGCGAGCTCTCATATTTCAATGACATACGTATATGTCTCATAGAGACCAAGGTTTATGTATCTCAGGATTTCTCCTTAGTTAACCACAATTGCAGGGAAATGGTACCACGTTCATAGAGTTCAATGTGGTAGCAATTACTTTGCTGGCAAAGGAGAAGGAGGGTCTTGATGGCCTAAGTCCTACGAGTCAGGATTAAATAAACGTGTCTTTTACAGTTACACTGATAACTTGGAACACCCCATCTATGCTGACTGTTTGATGCTGCAATGCTTCGGGAACCAACGTTTCTCATAGACAAACCCGTTCTGACTTGGCCAGAAGGCATGTGGGACAACTGCAGAATAAAAATCAGTTTAAAGAAAAAATGAATACACATGTGCATGCGTGCATGTGCGCACACACATGCACACACACACATAAACACTGACTGAGAAAGTAACTCCAAAATATTCTTCAACTTGTAGATTATTAAATGCTATTAGATATTCGGAAATAACTTGAAAATTGCTTTCCTGTATCATATTTACTAAAATGGTGCTATCGCATACTTTAGGGAAGGAAAGATATGGGTCAGGTAACCTGAGCATTGTTTAATAGTCACTGATTTTACTAATGGCCAGCCAGTCTCTTTTGGATTTCATTAGAACACAAGAATGCGATAAGATTCCTGTGAGCGTGATAAAACTAGAGGGCCATTTTCAAATGCAATACGGTTTATGTTTAAGGTCCCAGTTCCAGCTGGAACAGAAAATGATTCTATATCTTTCCCCCAATGGTTAGAATACCCACATACAAATAATTGAGACAAAGAGCTTCACAAGTCAACAAAAGATAGAGAAATATAGACCTACATTACTTCTTCTACCACTAAAATGCGTCATCTCCTGGACTAGAATGGAGAAGCTGTATGTAATAGGACACAAAGAAAGAGCAAGTCGGGGAGGAAGCATTTTTCTAGCATGAAAAATGGTGGAGGAGTCAGAAGTTTACTTCTAATTGGGAACAGCAGAGGTACTGAGTTCAGAAATCCAATAATCCCACAAATTCACCAGTGTGCATCCAACGGCTTGGCCAGCCAGCCCAGTGTTTAAAAGTAATGCCTAAGAAGAATGCCCTGAAGGAAATAGGTGAGGTGGCCCCAAGGGAAATAAGAAGTGTTGTAGAGAGCAGAAAAGTTTCTTAGAGGGAAAAAAAGTGTCCTAAAAGAGAAAGGTATTTTTAGATAGGTAGGTAGGTAGGTAGATAGATGGATGACTGGGTGAACGGATGATAGATAGATAGATATTTACCTATTTAGAATATATATAGATAGAGTTGAAGATTAAACACATAAATTTTATTTATTTCCATTTTATCCCAGATTCTAAGAGGTAGAAAAGTGTTTCTTATCTGTAGGTTGACCAACTCTAGTTCCAAAGAACTGTTGTCTACAAATCCCTTTTGAGATCAAGCGGCCATGACTGACTCTAACATTTGTAGGGCCCAGAACAAGAATAAATACCATAAATCTAAATATTTTAAAGTTATATATTACAATCACAAACTGTTAAAAAAAAAAAGTCCATTCTGTCCTCCTACCTTGACAAATATGCCTTCCTAATGACTTGAAAGGCCAGGTTCAAATTTAGAAATCTCAAAAAGAAAAAAAAATTAAGAATTCTCAGGGTTTCTCGTGAGAATGTTGAAGAAGAACCATACCCAGACTGCAGCCTGGCGCTCTTCGCTTCTTAATCCCTCACCATTGCACACCATGGGGTCCCTGTGAGCACCCACGCGGACATCAGTTAAAAGCTTAAAGAAAAAATTAGTACATATGTGTATGTGCGCATGTGTGCACACACACGTGCGTGGATGTGCACGTGTGGATGTGTGGCCCACACATCCAAGATCTATCCACATCCTCAAGATCAGTCATCCCTGTGATGCCCACAGACCCGGATTTATCTCCAGTAGCATAGTTCACACTTGTGAGGTCAAGCCCAGGGACGATGCCTCTAGGTCCTGGAAGCAGGTTTGGGTCCCTTTGGACAGAGAGTCCCAGGTACCTGGACAGTTGCTATGTGGACATCAGGCAGTGAAGGCTGCAGTCCTCCTGCCCCTGCAGATCCTTGGCCCAAGGAAAGAGACATGACTGGGCCCACTAAAGCATGGGGCCTGGTGCAAGGTACCTCTTGCCCGAATCTAAGACCAATACTTCAAGCAGCCATATTCCTGATTAGCTAATGTCAACTTTAGTGAGTAGGAATAGGAAAGTGAATGAAGATGAAAGAAGGTAGCCTTTGTACTAGTTATCTATTACCATATAAAATATTAGCCCCCAATTTTACAGATTTAAAATAATAAGCGTTTATTAGACCAGATTTCTCTGGGTCAGGAATCTAGAGCAGCTAAGCTGGATGCCCATTAGGTTTCAGCTAGCTCCCCCAGAGCAAGTGACCCGGAGCGTGAGGACACACCCATGATGGAACCCGATCTTTTTATAACCTAGTCTCAGAAGTGACATCCTACTGCTTCTGCCATATACTTTTGGTCAAACAGACCAACCACGACAGAGTGTGGGAAGGGATCACCCACAGATGGAATCCTGGGAGGCAGGCACAGTGGAGTGAAGGAGGATTTGGGCTACCAGCTGTGGCTCAGAGAAGCCCCTCAATAAGTTCTTTTGGAACAAGGGAAGTTGGGGGAGGGACTAAGGAGGGGGCAAGGATAATTGAGGAATGACGGAGTTCCCTTAGTCTAACTGCATTCCCCAGACCTAAACACTTTTGATCCTGAAGGATCAAATGGCCATTGCCCCCATTTCTCTGCAAGAAATCAGTCTTCAGTGCTTAGGCTTGGAGATGGAATGCCTTTTCCTAACTACCCCCATATCCTTCAAACCACTGCTCACCCCTCAGGTCCAGCTCAAATGTCCCACACCCCCGTCTGTGAACAATTTCCTGGCTCTCCAAATCCCAGTCAGTCTCTGCCCTCCGGTTACCATAGCCCTCTGTGGCACGTTTCATATTCTATTGTAATTGTGCAGGGTTTGCTCCCAGTATCCAGCTCCAAGGCTCAGCGCTTGAGTGACACTGGAGCGCTTGCCAAATGAACGGGGATATTATCACAAATCCCCCAAATGTGAAGCCTTCTCCATGTGGGGACCTCTTCCACCCCAGCCCCATGCATAAGACCACCAGTCCCTGTTTTATGCAGGCCAGCCCTGCAGGGCACCGTCCCACGCCTTCCTCCGGGAGTCAGATCAGGGCTGCATAAAATCTCCAAAGCCGTTTGAGAGATGCTTGTGGAAGCAGGCCCGGCCCCAGGCCCACCACCAAGCCACAAGGGAGATTTTAGCCCAAAGAGGAAACATCAACTTTCTTTCTTCCTCAGATTTCCCTCCATCTCTCCCTGCAACCCTCTTCCCAACATCACACTGGAGTACAGCTTGCGAACTTTCTGGGAGTCACACAGAAAATGGCACTACTTTTCTACGTTAAAAGCCACACTTTGTACTACAGCAGCATCACAAAAACTTGGATTAATGCACAGAAGTCATTTTAAGACATCTCTTTTCACTAGAGCCTTTAAAGATATAGTCACTTAAAACCTTTTTGCTCTCTTAAAAGGATAATTTTTCCCCCCAGTATGGCAGCAGACTATAACAATATAAGTGATCCCTTCTATAGGAAAAAAAGAGCCAACACATTTATTGATTCTCTGCTTATTCTCTACTTCGTTATGTTCATAAAATCCTTTATAATTTTTAATAAAATCTTAGGCAACTTAGGACCACAACCGGCTACTTAGCAGTTAGTAAATCACTTCTGATTTCTAAGGGTTGCTCAATATCAGTGTCAGTTCGGTGGAAGCATGACTGTTTTCAGCTGCAGTTAAGATAAAGTATAACTGTTGCTGTCTCTCCCGTCCCAAATGATGGGCAATAGAATGCAGACCTTCTGTTTCTAAGAGCTGAGTCACATCTGGTTCAGGTTGCTAATGGTCCACAGTGGCCCACATTCATTACCATCTAATAGCCGCTTGGCTTTTGTCAGGGCTGTTTAGAGTCCAGCCTGAGGCCTGAGACCCACATCTGCTGCGGGTCTCAGAATCCCTGCCCTTGGGACGTTCTTGCTGGTTGCCACAGTGTCAAATGCACAGTAAGTCATGTGACCAGTCAGTCCTCTCACTTAAGAGGCTCAGACATCAGTACTAAACGGGACCTTGGCGATGACGGAGTGGAACTGCCCCTGACAGCAGAGCAGAGGGATGGGGCCATTTGTCCCAGGGCTCCAAGCCTGTGGAGGGAAAGTAGCCTGCAGGGTCTGTCTTGGGGAAGGGCTGCAAAGTCTAGGCGGTTGAGAGAGCAGACCCAGCCAGACAACTTGGGCTGCAGCATTCTAAGTCCTCTGTACCTCAGTTTCCTCATTCACAAAATGGAGACAATGGTAGTACCTACCGTTTGGGATGATCGTGAAGATTAAATGAGTTTATATTTGGGACACCCCTAGAATCTAGCCTGGCACCTTAGAAGCGCTACAGGTGTTTATTGGCTGGCTGGCTGGCTGGATGGACGGCTGGATGAATAAAGAAAATGCACTTTTAACTATAGCAGTGGTTTTGAATTTTTGCTAAAGGTAAAGAATTATATCTTTAAATGAAATCTTACACAGAAGCCATATAGAAGTACTCTATACACACTACATACATGTATATAACAAAGATATTTACAATTATTAAAATCAGATATATATGCTTGTACAGTATCATCTGAGATCTCTATAGATTTCACTCTGCTTTGTCAGATGAAGGCGAAGCTCCTTCAGCTGTGGTGCTGGCTCAGGGCAGCCTCTGGGCTGAGGTCTGTGTGCAGAAAACCTGGACCACTATCCACCAAGCCTGAAAGTGCTGAGGAGGCAGGGCTGACCTCAGCAGAGAAGAGAGATGCATGGGCCCTCATCTGGCTGGCCCAGGAAAGTCCTGAAGGACGTGACCACTTTGCCGGATGCCCTTGATTGTCTCTGGAGTTCCCACACACACCACCAGAGGATGTGGCTTCTGTCCTGAAGCCTATGAGCCAATATGGCTGCTGCAGAGAGTGAAAGGCCAGTTTACGCCTTTTCTAAAAGCCCACCATCAAGGCCACAACTGACCACAGAGGGTGTCTGGGTAAGGTTTCAATCAGCCTGTCAGTCCAGTAACAGGACAGTCTCAGGGCCAGGCAGCCGTCAGGTAGGGTGTCTGAGAAATTTCCCGGCAGGCTTAGAAAAACAGGTCTGGGGGGTTAGGGTGGAGGGGAGCTTTGATCTCAGAGGTGGTCAACACGGCACCTTGAGGAGGCTATATAGTCCTTCTTTCTCATTCTTTCTTGAATGTAATGTAAACAGAGAAAATAAAATAAAATTTTAACTTAAAAAAGAGGGCTTCCCTGGTGGCACAGTGGTTGAGAGTCTGCCTGCCGATGCAGGGGATGCGGGTTCGTGCCCCGGTCTAGGGGGATCCCACATGCCGCGGAGCAGCTGGGCCCGTGAGCCGTGGACGCTGAGCCTGCGCGTCTGGAGCCTGTGCTCCGCAGCGGGAGAGGCCCGCAAAACAAACAAACAAAAAATAAAAAATCTAGAGGCTCGTCTTTTCTTTTTTTTTTTTTAAAATCATGATATTTTTTTTCCCTCCTCACCCCGTGACTACTGGTTTTGTTCATTTGCTTGTTTGGCAATATGGTAAAATGTCATTCCTTCCGATCCTACTTACTAAGAATCCAGGATAATTCAGAAAGAAAGGTGACAAATTAACTTAAGCATTGTTCGCTGGACAAGGAACGGCTTAGCAAATGTAGGAATCACTTCTAGGTCCATGATTCACACCACTACTGGGCTCTCATTGAGTTCATGGGGGGGCGCTTTATGGATCATGGCAATCTGTGTTGTGACCACCCAATACGAAAATAAACTCAACCACTAATTCTTTCAGCCAAACTGGACGACACGAAGAGTTACGGCAGGCAGACCGCCACTCGCCGTGGCCGTATGTACGTCAAGTCACACAGTGGTTGATTTGCTGCCCCCCAGACCCATGAGCTCTGTGGACAAAGCCCCTCCCCAGAGGCAGCTGAAGCGCCCGGGCTGGTGGGAGCCTTTGTCTTCCCAGTCATTAAGATCATCCGTCCTTTTAAGAGGTGACAATCCATTTATTCAACACCTATTTTGAAGATCACTCAACGTTCATTAAATAAACATTTTCTGAGCACAGAAAAAGTCCAAAATGAAGACAAAGAAGGAGAAAAAGATAAGTTTCCTGCTCTGAAAAAGTCCCCAATTCTGGGGAGCACCTCACAAACTAGGAATCCTGTACTAAAGCCTGAGGTACAAACCATCTCAAAGAAACAAGCAGGAAAGGAACGTGACATTTTCTCAGAGCAAGTGATGTTTATACCCTGGGCCTTAAGAGACAGGAAGAAAAGCTTTTAGAATTTAAGAATTCTAAGTAGTTAAAGGAGAGCATTCTAGACAGAGGAAACAGAGGAAACACTCCTCACAGCACACAGTAGGTGCTCAAGACATCTGTATTGAATAAATGTTAAAGGGCACATTCTTCTCTTATCACCAAGGGAAGCACCCAATGTTCCAATGCTTAGAAAGCCCGGAACATTCAGTGAAGGTGATAAATCAATATCTGAAAGAATATGACTCAATTAAACTTTATCAGAAAAGCTTTTTAAGGTGCTATCCACCAGGAGTGAAAATCTAATTTAGATTTCACTTTATCATTGTTTCATTATATATTTGAACTGAATATGTATCAGTGAAATCATATCTTCAGACCCCAGAAAACATTTCCTAACCGTCCCATCAGCCAAACTTAGATAAGGCCCACGTGATAAAACATGACATCTTTAGATTTCCCATAGATATTTCTTTCAAATAAACTTGATTAGGAGAGTTGGAAGATGGCTTTTTTTTTTTTTAAGTATCAGGAAAAAGGCATTGTATCAGGAATAATGCTGGAACATTCCAAGTAGGAATCAAAGAACAAAGTAGTTCTTTGCTCCACTCCAAAGGAAATAAAGAGTTAGTTTCACCTAGCAGATTTCCTTATAAAAAATTAATAACCTGCTGGACCACAAATCTACTTATCTTAAAGGTCAGTGCTGTCCCTGGTTCATGCTAGCTCATTGAGCAAATGTTCCATGGAAGTAAAGTATAAAATATGGAGTCAGTCGACTTCTAAGCCCAACTTCATGACTGGGTTCTACACAGGTCTCCTTGAAAACACTCAATGAAGTCCTAAAAGGACTGGGAAACACAGGGATTTTCCTTGGAAAAAATGAGAAAAAGGAAAGGACAGTTCAAATCACCATTGTGGGGAAGAGTAGGGGAAACAGGTGAAACAAAGGGTTGCATATCTCCCCGCTATAAGGAGCACAGCCCTCCCTGTGAACAGAAGGAGAACCAGCCCCATGATTCTGGGCTCAAATTTGAAATGAACCCAAACAAAAAATTTTGAGATTCGTAAAGTATCACTTCACGCTTTTTATATTATTCTTGAGTTTCGCACATCACTCTGCTTCCCTGTTCCGGCCAACCGCTGCCAGAACACACAGGGAAGGCTGTTCTCACGGTGCTACCCGGACCAGGAGCAGGAAGTTCCAGAAAGCCTTCTTGTGAAATCAAAGCTCCATTTGCAAACCTAAGAGATTTAGATAAAGGTCATGTGATGTCCTCAAGTTTTAGGTGCTTCTCGGAAGCCCAGATTTACATACTGGAGACTTATCTGAAGTCGTTAAGTACCATCCCCAGAGCCCTTCTCTGGACCTCGTGGGTCTGGAGGAGCAGCATTAAGAGGGCTTGAATAAGGTCCTAAACCCAACCGACACAATTCTCCATTTACAAAACTTTCTGCCTATATACTGCTTTCATTTTAAAAGAGGGGCTGGGGCTTCCCTGGTGGCGCAGTGGTTGAGAGTCCACCTGCCGATGCAGGGGACGCGGGTTCGTGCCCCGGTCCGGGAAGATCCCACACGCCGCGGAGCGGCTGGGCCCGTGAGCCATGGCCGCTGAGCCTGCGCGTCCGGAGCCTGTGCTCCGCAACGGGAGAGGCCACAACAGTGAGAGGCCCGCGTACGGGGGAAAAAAAAAAAAAAAAAAGAGGGGTTGACAAACAGCGCCAGGCTGGTAACAAAAACATGAACATTTTTGAGTACTTAGTCCATGCCCAGCACCGGACGTAGCACAGACAATGGCACGCCTGGATTTAATCCTCCCCGTCACCCTATGAGGCTGGCAGGATTATTAGAGACATTTTACAAATGAGAAAACTGAAGCTTAAAGAGGTTGCAAATAATTTGCCAAAGACATGCAGTCAGCAAGTGGAAACGCCAGGATTCAAAGTCGCTTATCCAGATACTGACCACTTAGCTCCACACGAGAGGGGTAGCAAGGTTTGATTCAAAAAAAAGCAACTTCCAGATCTTTCTAGTTCATGTCCTACGCTGTCTACACTTACACAACAGGAGCTGAAGTCCGTGAGGTTAAAGGCAGGTCACATTTTTAAAAATTTCATTATGTTCATTACACTGTGCCATCAGGAAAGAGACTGGACGATCGTAAAACAATTTTCCAGCAGGAATCAAAGTTTTGAGGGCTTCCTGGTTGACCCTCGGAAGGCCAGGTCATGCGGCAGTCCCCGTGCCCGAGCCCTCCCATTCACGGAGATTCGACTCTACCCAAGACCTTTACGGTAATCATTTCCCACCGCGCTGGGCATTTCCATGTGACTGAATTTCACACTCCAGCCAGCAAGAGTCATCTGACCTCTTGCCCCAAATGAGGACTTTTCTTCCTAACCATTAGCACTCCAGTAGAAGCACCTGAAATGTAATTACTCAGAGTGTAAACACATGAAGAGGATTTTCTGTTTTATTGGGCCTGAAATAGAAGGCCCAGATTTCCCAGGCCATCGTGTTTTTTCCTACGATCCAGGGTGCCACGTCCCGGCGTCACTGGGAGGAACCATGCTGGGGAGTCAGGAGGCTGAACCTCTGCCCAGTGGAATGACATACCCAAAACGGCTACAGAGTACTGAGGGACAAAAACCATGGAATCCACAAGATGGGGGGCGTGCAGAGATTTGGAGAGGTCAGGCCTCTGTCCACCCCTCCCGTACTGTTCTCACCATGGAACTGAGAGCACAAGCTGGGCTGCAGCACGTAGCGAGAGAAAGGATCATACATTTAGAACGACTGGGCAGAATGGGGTGTTTCAGTCCACCTGGAATCTCCGGGCATCTGACTTTTTTCGCGTTTGTCTTTATTGTTGGTGTTTATGTTGTGAAGGGCTTATTGGGAGCTCTTTGCTTCTTGGAGTTTGTAATATTTGGGAGCCTTTATACATGTGGAGATTGTTAGAGATCCTAGCGGGGGGGCGGGGAGGGGGGTTACTTCCTGTCTCTAGGGCTTTCTCTCTCGAAGCTCTAAAAACAATTCCCAAACCTTCTCAAGTCCTTAAAAACAGTTCTTTATTTGATGCTTAGAGCACACACACACACACACACACTCATCCCCCTTACACACACACACAGGCCACAGTAAGTGGGCATCTGCTCTGAAAGTGGAGGGAAGGGGGCAGGGCACAACCTTTAAAAGAACGGCACAGCCATAGGACATGACAAAAACTGGTTAGAACCAACCAGGTCCAAGATGGCAGAAGATTCGACTTCCAGCGGACCTTGAGTCTCATATGCTCATTGTAATACGTTAGCTAAATGACACACCCGCAGGCGCCATGACAGTTCTGAAGCCAACCAGAAAAGGGCAGAAAGTGGGTGGTGGCCCAGTTCCTGGAAATCCCCACCCCTTCCTGGAAATAATTGGAATAATCTTCCCACTCATTAGCCTATGAAATTACCCAGCCCATAAAAACTAACCATGCCATATTCTAGGGCCTCTTGCCTTCTGAGATGGCCCACACTCTGTGTGTGGAGTGTGTTTCTCTCTTAATAAATCCACTTCTTACCACTTGTCTCTCACGGAATTCTCTCTGAGACATCAAGAACCTGAGCTTCATTAAGTTCTGAGACCAGGTGTGTGATCTCAGTTAAAGGACCGTGGGTTCGAGTCCCAGTCTGAGTTGCAGTTTCAATTCCACTGAATAGTAATGGGTTTGGTAGTGGTGGGTGACTCCCACTAGCAGAGGCTGCTGCCTGGGAGGCATCTCATCTTTTACTGAGTTGAAATCAGTCCTCCTCTGGCTTCCACCCTCATATCCTGTGTTCCTCCCTCACCCCCTGGCACCATAGTAAAAAAAAAAGTTTGGTTCTTCTGTCAGGATGATGGCTCTTCATTTCTGTCTGGGTTCAGAAGACATCTGTGGTTCAAATCAGACAGAGGGGCAGTTTTTTAATAAGAGGTTTTTTTTTTTTGGCTGCGTCGGGTCTTAGTTGCAACACGTGGGGTCTTAGTTGCGGCATGCGGGATCTTCATCGCGGCACATGGGGTCTCTCCATTGCGGCGCGCGGGCTTCTCTAGTTGCAGCACGTGGGCTTCTCTCTAGTTGTGGCACGCGGGCTCCAGAGCTCACGGGCTCAGTAGTTGTGGTGCGCAGCCTCTCTAGTTGTGGCACGTGGGCTCCAGAGCTCACAGCCTTGGTAGTTGCAGCACACAGGCTCTCTAGTTGTGGCGTGCAGGCTTTAGAGCACGTGGGCTCAGTAGTTGCAGTGCGTGGGCTTAGTTGCCTGAGGCATGTGGGACCTTAGTTCCCTGACCAGGATTGAACCTGCATCCGCTGCATTAGAAGGTGGATTCTTAACCACTGTGCCACCAGGAAAGTCCTGAGGGACAGTTTTATAAATAAATACTGAGGAAGGAAAACCACTCACTTACCTACCACAAATCACTCACCCTATTCTCCTACAGAATCCAGAATACCAAAAGACTTGATAAGGTGTTTTTATCTTCTCACGTTTCTAGCTGGTTCTTCTTTAGCCAATCAATGTACTCCTTAGAAGTTCAAACGTTAGAGCTAGAAGGAGATATCGTAGAGCCCATTTTACAGGAGAGGAAATTGAGGCAAAGACGCCAAATGTCTTACCCAAAGGCACACGCTCAGGAGTCAGCAAAGATGGGAACAAAATCCAGGTCTCTTGTCTCCCAGGCCCTAGGCTCTTTCTGTATCTCATGTTGCCTTCTCATCAATAAAAATGGCATTGGTGCAGAATTTTCTAGGACATCAGGTATGGAATTTTCCTATATACCTGTGATGACCATATTTCCTCAAAGAAAAGCAGGGATACGTTCACAAATATGAGTGAGCCTGGGGAGACAATGCAGAATATTTGACACTGGAACTCTTCCAAATAAACTGAGCCGCGCACTCAACGCTGTAGGTTAAGACAATAAGCTATACCTTCCCTACATAGTTCAAAGGATTGGTACAAGAAGTACAGGAGATAATACATATAAGAAAATGTGAGATAAAATGTGAAGCAGGAAACCTTTCCGTACCTGACTGCCCAGTTGCTTTTCCTACTCTGTCCTTGCACCTGAAACAGCCTCTTCCACTCCATTCTTTTTCACAAATCAGACAGATCATAGGATTGAGATCAAATGCTAGAGCACTTCTGGAGTCAATTTGACAGGGACTCAAATCTTAGCTCTACATTTTAGTAGTTATATGACCAAGAGTAAATTACTCCTCTGAGACTTGGTTTCCTCATTTATAATATGGGGATAATAATGGTTGTTTTTAAGAATTAAACTAGCAAGTCCAAAATTCCTGGAAAATACACTGTAATTTCCTTCAATGGACCATCTTCCTACTTAATTAACAGCCCACACACAAGTCACACCAGGATGCTGAGGGTTGACTTTATTTTCTCAGCTATCTCCTTGTAATATTGGTTCAGCCTGCCCTCAGGTTGTCTCCTCCTGAGGCAGGCAGCCCTATCTGAGTCTGCACGTAAGGAGGATGGGCAGGCAAGAGGGAAGTCAAGGAAAAAAATGAGGGAGGTAATAAATTCATGAAAAAAAAGTCAACTGTATCCCAGGTGCCTGGCACCCAGTAGTACTTAATAAATGTTTCTTATGTCAACTGAATAAAAACTGAAAGTTACACATACAATACAAAAAGGGAATATAGGGTTAGTGGGGAGAGAGACGGACCCAGGGAAGAGGCAATTTAGCTGAGTTTTGAAGGCTAAGTGAGCCAGTAGGATGTTGGGGCAGATGGCAGGGGGTAAGGATGGATCCCGGAAACGTCTTCATACAGGGGTAAGCGTGGGTAATGAAAACATATACAGGGTGGGCTTCATGAAAGTGTGATCTACACAGGGCCTCGCGCTCAGAAGGCCCCCAACTTGGTTAAACACTCTGCTGTCACCATTTGGAAAGTCTTCATAATTTTTGAACAGAGGGTCCCATGTTGTCATTTCATACTGGACCCAGCAGATTATGTAGTTGGTTCTGAATATACAACAGTGTTTTTACCGCTTACCCCAGAAAAACATATAAATTCCAATGTCTGAGATATTTATACAGCCTTGTCACCCCCAGATTGAGTAAACTGATTGAAGTTATATTCAGAAATGAAGCCACAACTATAAAGGGAAGAAGGATTATGAACAAGGGTATGGAAAGCAAACTTAATCTGACTTTCCTGGAGCATCCCCTTGACGTAGGAAAAGAGTTTGTACTGGGTGACAACAATCTCAGCTACTTATTATAAGCTGGGATAAAGCAGAAATCTCTGTCATGAGGTAAAAGCCAAAGGGTTAGTTATTTGGTGACATTCCAAGAAGTATTACAAGGTAGCTCACTCAAATGACCAGGATCTAAGGGGTTAACATTTTTTACATACGGAACAGTAGAGTCTCAAAGAAGTTTTACATTCAACAACAACAAAATACACACACACACACAATATGACAGCAAGGGGGGTCAGCTTGCAAGTCTCTGTGTAAACATCACGGCTGACTTTGGAATTCTGGAACTCTTGCCCCCCAAATCCTTATATTTTATTTTCAAATGGCACACCCCCTGCCAAGAAGTTACATTTTTTTCCCTTCTTTAAATAAGCAGCAAGGGTAATGGCATGATTAACAAATTTCATTTCTTCTGTTCAGCTTTTTCCATCCCAAGCACGGCCTCCATGAGGCCAGATGGCACCAAAGCAATTGCTAGTAAGTCAATACATCTGGCGACATTCCTGAAATGACAAATCTGATGGAGCCACGTCCAGCTCCTACACAAAGCCTCTTTTCAGAACATTTTCACTGGTACTTGTCTGCTATAAGCAGAACCTAATGTGTGAAAACAAAATAAAATTGAGCTCTTTCACCGCCCCGTGCTGAAGTTTCATTTTCACTGCTTTTATTAATGTGATTCTCCTTGCCCTACTTCTACACCTCGGCCTGAAACTGATGAGGCATTCTCCGTCTGACAGGGAGAGCCTGCTCCACGGCCTCCAAACACTGACCGTGTTGGAACTGCTAAGAGTTCAAAGCCGACTACAATGGCCCCATTGGTCTTTGCACTATGAGCTTCCAGCTCATTTAGGGAATTATCTGCAGAAAAGAACCAGTGTGAGAGGTGAGCTTAGGAAGGAATGGGAACCTGTCCCCACACCAGTCTTTCACCAGTGGAGTTTATGAGTTAGACCTTGTGGGGGACCTCTGACCTTCAGCAAGACAACAATCTGTTAGAGAGCTGCTGGCATGACCACAAAAACCGATGCGATATAACCAGGAAAAAAAAAAAAAGGATGTCTGCTAGAATTTAGAGGTTTGTAAAACTTAAAGTCACTTCCCAAAAGTCATGCAGGCAAGTCTGCCCCATTCAACCTATTTTCAGCAACAGCCTCAGTGGAGTGTCCAGCTGGTATGGAAGCGGTCATCTGGTCTACTTCTTTAGCCAACCTTTTCTCATAATTCCATTCAACTAAAATTTATTGAGTCCAACTAGGTGTTAGACTCCAGGATATAGTAATAAGCAAGATACACATGGTTTCTGTTCCTGGAAGCTCACAGTCTAGTAGGAGACAGATAATCAACCAGAAAGCAAAGGACTATCTAGATCCTTCCAGTAGGGATAAGCGTGATGGAGGAAATAAACAGAGGGATGTAACAGAGAGAGAGTGATTAAGGTGGTGAGATTGGGAAGGCCTCTGACTCAGACCTAAAGGATAAGAAGGAGCCAGAGAGCCGTGCAAAGATCTGAGCAAAGTGCCTTCCAGGCTGAGCTGCTGGCCCTGAACGGCATCCCTTAGGAGGGAATTAGCTTGGTTTAAAGAACCGAGGGACGTACCGAGCCAGGAGAGACAGCTGGAGGAGACGTCAAAGAGGAACCAAGACGTTGCTGACCACGCAAAGGAGTTAGATGTTACTCTAAGTCAGTGGTTCTCAACAGGAAGCAATTTTGCCCCCCAGGGGACATTCAGCAACAACTGGAGACATTTTTGATTGTCATGGGGTGGAGCAAGAGAGGTTGGTGCCACCGCCATCTAGTAGGTAAAGATCAAGAATATCGGGCTTCCCTGGTGGCGCAGTGGTTGAGAGTCCGCCTGCCGATGCAGGGGACACGGGTTCGTGCCCCAGTCCGGGAAGATCCCACATGCCGCGGAGCGGCTGGGCCCGTGAGCCATGGCCGCTGAGCCTGCGCGTCCGGAGCCTGTGCTCCGCAACGGGAGAGGCCACAACAGTGAGAGGCCCGCGTACCGCAAAAAAAAAAAAAGATCAAGAATATCGCTAAACAGCCTACAGTGCACAGGACAGCCACCACTATGAAAAAATTATCTGGCCCCAAATGTCAGTAGTGCTGACATTCAGAAATCCCGTTATAAGTATAGTAGGAAAACAATGGAAAGGGTCAATGAGAGAAGTGGCGTGATGCTGCAAAAAGAAAATTCTGGAAAGCAAAAGATGAGATGAAACTCATCACCCATCACCCTGAAATGTTAACTTTCCGAAGAGGACATTTGTTCTCCTTCCGGAAGACAGCTTGTGACATGTTGGTGCCACATTCCCACTCCCCCAAATTCCCCAAGCACAGACATCACCAAAGAACAAACTCCCTGGAGCTGCAGCCAGCCTGGCCTCACTTCATTCCTTGGGCCCACTGGCCATGTTCCTCTGGCAAAAGTGGCTTTGCTTCTCAATTCTAAGTGACATTTGAGCTCTACACAGGTTGTCTCAAACTGATGAAAATGTAAACGGCAGGATACTCTTTTAGGTTTACAACTTGGTTCTGGGGCTGGACTCAGATGTCCAGGCAAAATTCACAAGCAGGAAGTCTGTCCCCAGAGTTGAAAGGTGAGCTAAAAATTCTGGCCACGGCCAGCCCATTGCTTCCACTTAGTAAAAAAGAAGGCAAGAGTCACTCTGAAATGTGGTCAACACCAGCAACGCCATTTCCTTTCTTCGAGAATGTACAGATTTAGAACGTTTCAACATCACCAGGACCTATTAATCAACTGAGGTGAAGATAATAAATGGCATATCAAGCTACGTGAGTTTCCTTCTACAGCTATTAATTTGCTATCAGATCCTTCCAAGCTATTCTTATTTCCTCCATCATAAAATATGGAAAACATGTCCTCCATGTACTTGCTAATACGTTGCTATGAAACTGTTGTTCATTTTATGTTGAATCTGTCACCCACAACTGGATTATAAATTCCTTAAAAGTAGAAACAACATCTGGCCCTCTTTGATGTTTTCCATCTAGTTGTGCTCTGTAACATCCCCTTTCTTCTGGTTTTGCTATGAAAGGGTTAAATGCTTTCTACATTTCAGATTTGTTTTAATAATATGACGTATTTCTCTCTTTGAAGTAAAACACTGCAAGAATTTACTAAAGTGTGTGGGGTATTTAGCATCTGAGCAATAAATGAAAAACATATTCAGAAGTCATAGCAATTGGAGATTTGGATTACGGATCCAGCAAAGTTGAAGCTATGGTGTAAAAATAGGGGCGTCTATACAATGCATAAGACAATAAATGAAGAGCCTCTCTGAAAGTCAAAAATGCAAGATTTGTAATGTTTTGGTTCAAATTCTGTTAAATGCCATGTGTCCTCAACTCGTTTTATCCATTTGACAAAAATATTTAAGATGGTTTTTGAATGCTACCACACTCCCAATCCAAAGGTGCAAACTGTGGCGAATCTATTTTGGAGAATAATTGGTCAATACCTAATAAAGTTGAAGATGTGCTTCCTTACACAGTCCACCGTCCAAGAATTCCACTTGTATAGACGGTCTCACACACACGCCATGTGCAGGGTACAAGCGTGTGGATGAATGAACTATGTTTTAGTCCTATAACAGAATTCCATGTAGCAATTAAAATGAACTAACTCGATTTATGTATCAACAGCATTCAGATAAAATTTTAAAACACATGAATATTTACCTCTTGTAGGTATATACACACATAGTTAAAAACACACACAAACAGATACAAGAATGATATACATCAAACCCAAGGGGTAGAACTGTGATCTGGAGGCACTGAATAATAGTAACAACGATATTAATACTAAAAACAAGCAGCATTTACATAATGTGTGGACCGTGAGAGGGTGGATGCATAAAGTCTATACTGTGTTCTTTCTTTGTAATGGGATCTGAAGCTAATTGGATAATGTTTCCTTTTGATGTTGGTATAAGAGTAACTGTTTTGTTGTTTTCTGTGCTTACATACCTTTGAAAGGAATAATAACGCTTGCAAGTGTTTTAAAGCTCAAACTTAAGCCAAGTTTTAAAAGTTAAATGCTGCTGTATTACCACCCGGCAGCAAAGAGAATATCTCTGCTGGTTGTAATTTCTACTTCCCTATAAGTGATCATATTTACCCCAGCCTGAAAGCTAATCTAGAAAGCCCAGTTATCTGTTCAAAAGGTGCTCAGCCCACAAAATAAGTGATTTGGGGGAGAAGCCTCTGAGAAACAAAACCTGGATTCCCTTTAGTCTTTTTAAAACCAGAGTGAGCAAAAGTCCCTCCAAAGATATAGAACTGTGGTCCTGACACCGTGGGGAATGGTGATCCTGATAACAATATTAGTGACAACGTCTGCCTCAATGCCAGGCTTGTCATGTGCCAGGCCTTGGCCCATGTGCTTTGCCTTCGTTAAATCTGTGAGCCACACACCAGATGGGGAATATCCTCTAATTATCCTTCCTTAACTGGTGGGGAAACTGAGGTTCAGAAAGGTTAAGTCCCTTGTCCAGGGTCCACAGCTGGTAATGGTGGCAAAAATCCTACTGATGATTCTATCAGGAGATTAGCCGCAGAATCTCTCTGCCCTTCCATTCATCCTGAGCTATACCTCAATAGGTTAAACTGTTTTGTTTTGTTTTTTAATTTTTTTTCCAGTGGCACCGCACAGCTTGCAGAATCTTAGTTCCCTGACCAGGGATCGAACCCGGGCCACGGTAGTGAAAATGCCAAGTCCTAACCACTGGACCACCAGGGAATTCCCTAAGTTAAACCGTTGACTGGGTCCTTTAGTGTTTTATCTATCAGGCTACTATAGACAGTTGGCCAATACCAAGCATTTGAGTTCTGACACACTACCCCTGACCTGTCTGCCCTGCAGTGTTTCGAGCACAGGTTCATTTTCCTCATGACTAGGTACAGACTTGGGTCTGGATCAACACCAGTGTTAGGCTCTGTCCAGGGCAGGATGGAGGTAGGCTCCACCCCTGAGCACCAGGAGAGAAGTCACAGAGTGGGAAAGAGGCCCAACTTTTAATCCAGATGATGCCAAACTGTCGGATCCATAACCCACTGGCATTGCCCAAACAGGAGTCAGATCACGTTCGCATACCGTGGCTCCACAGTAGGACAGGGAAACGGACCAAACCCAGGCTGCTCGACACTTTGTCTGGCCTTAAGTACAATAAGAATAGCTACTGTTAATTGGGCCTCTGCTATGTCCCAGGCACTGTACTAGGTACATGCCTTCCCTCATTTCCCGTAATCATACAAAAAGATATATTCAAGTCTTAACCCCTGCTACCTGTGAATAAGACCCTATTTGGAAAGAGTCTTTGCAGATATAACTGAGGACCTCCAGATGAGATTATCCTGGATTAGTGTCCCTATAAGAGATAGGAAAGGGAGATTTGATGCACAGACGCAGGGGGTGAAGGCCATGTGGAGATGGAGGCAGAAACTGGAGTTAAGTTACCACAAGCCAAAGGAACGGCTGGTCCACCGGAAGCTAGGTTGGAGGCATGGAACAACTTCTCCCTGAGAACACTGAGAAGGAGCCAACCCTGCCAACACCTTGACTTTAGACTTCTGGCCTCCGGAACTGGGAGTGAATAAATTTCTGTTGTTTCAAGCCACCAGATTTGTGGCGCTATGCTGTGGCAGCCCTAGGAAACTCATCCTCAACTGGGCGTGGGAACTTTGTAAGTTTCATCACGAAGTCCTACAGACAACATTTGAAAGAGGCACTCAGCTCAACAGTTGAAGTACCAGCTGGCTCTTAACAAGAATGCCAATAATTTTGCTCTGGAGAATCTCAAAGGCTAGTGAGAACACAATAGAAAGTGTGCGTTTCACAAAGAGCTTGGAATTTCTGCATAAGAGATTTACAAATACCGTATGCTAACACATATATATGGAATCTAAGAAAAAATAATAATAAAGGTCATGAAGAACCTAGGGGTAAGACAGGAATAAAGACACAGACCTACTAGAGAATGGACTTGAGGATATGGGGAGGGGGAAGGGTAAGCTGGGACAAAGTGAGAGAGTGGCATGGACATATATACACTACCAAACATAAAATAGATAGCTAGTGGGAAGCAGCTGCATAGCACAGGGAGATCAGCTTGGTGCTTTGTGACCGCCTGGAGGGGTGGGATAGGGAGGGTGGGAGGGAGGGAGACGCAAGAGGGAAGAGATATGGGAACATATGTATATGTATAACTGATTCACTTTGTTATAAAGCAGAAACTAACACACCATTGTAAAGCAATTATACTCCAATAAAGATGTTTAAAAAAAAAAGAGAGATTTACAGTTTGGTATTGTTTGGGGCTCTGTTTTCAAGGGCCAGACAATGGAGGTGGGAAGAGTCTGATTTATGAAGCCATCTGCTAAGGTGTATCACCAACACATCCAGATGTCTCATGACATCTCCTCTCCAGACCAACAGAGGGGGAAAGATACAATTATTTGTAAGCATTGTGACACATGTTTCTCACGTCCCATTCTAAAATCTTTGGGGAGGGTGGGAGAGAGACGCAAGAGGAAGGAGTTATGGGGACATATGTATATGTATAGCTGATTCACTTTGTTATGCAGCAGAAACTAACACAACACTGTAAAGCAATTATACTCTAATAAAGATGTTAAAATAAAAAAATATGTAAACACACAGAGAAATAAATAAAATAAAATTGAACAAAAACACTGAATGAATAAATAAATAAAATAAAATCTTCAGTCATATTTACAATACTTTCAGATGCCCTTTGACTTGCAGCAAATCCACATAGCTAAACATCATTGCTTTGTGCTGAGCTTTAAGTGGTCAAGAAAAAGAAAATGCAAGATGAGTCTGATTTCCATGGTCAGACCACCTGACCCACTTAGAATTCGCTCCTATGAAAACAGTTCACGTCACCCCAAGCTCTACCTCTGTTGGGGCCTGGGTTAGCGCCACAATAACGACTGTCATCCTCACGTGGAATAAGGGCCTCGTGGGACCAGCCTGAACAGAAAAGTCAACAGAAGTGGGCTCAGCGGTGACTGTGGTCACTTGTCATAACAGCAGAGATTACGTTTTCATCGTCTAAACACTTTTAAAATTAGCATCTTCTCGACATTTTCTCATACCCTTGATGAGGTGCTGGGTTATTAAGTGAGGGAATTCTTAAGGACATTCAAGATGTGGACACTGTTTTTGCACCCAAAAGAGACTTCGGGTGAGGTTCCTAAATGAGAACATCGTTCCTGAAAGATATTTATCTGATATCCCAGAGATGCAACGCTTTTCTCTGAAACTCTGCTTCACTAAAACTAATTCCTCTACTTCGAGTGTTATAGGAATCCTTATATTAAACATATATATCCTTATAGGAAGCTCTACATGCATTAGGACAAACCTAGAGACCATCCTTGTCCGCCAGCCATTCGGGGCACATGGAGTTGTCCAAACTGATTCTATTTACAGCCCAGCGCCCTCCCCTACAGGGCCCGCTCTCATACCCACACAAACCTTTGCTGAACCCATCTTCCCACCATCTAAGAGCAACCAAAAGGGGATGGTGACTTTTCCTGGTTTCTCTGATGAACGCTGTGAGCCTTGATGGTGACCACTGGCTCCTCTGTCCCCATTCCCACACTCAAAGTCAAGAGAAAGGCATAAGCTGACTGTGGGATTCCAGGGGATCTTAACTGAATTCACAGGGTGCACACACTAGGATGAAAAATAGTACCTCTGTAACGACACCGACCTCTGTGTGAGATTTGGCATTTTCTGTATTTATGAAGGTAGCAACGAACCATGGTCATCTTAGCAAGATTAGATGTTAAAAAAATGTTTCCTATCCCATCAAATTTGTTGCAAATCTCAGAATTTCATTTCCACTCATCACTGTTCCAAAATTACATTCATGAGTAAACCTGCCTCTAGTTTTTCTGATTCATTGTCTTAATTTAAAATGTACATATATATATATATATATATATATATATATATATATATATATATATATATATATAGTGACTTTTAACCTTCTTTTGGTAATTTTAATTTGGTCTAATCAGTTTCCCTTATAAGCCTATGTACTGTTTCATGCATTTAACGCCATTATTCTGAGGCTGCCAAGGGGGCCCATGGCACTAAAATAGGTTAAGGACCCCCTTACCAAACAGGTCCTCGGCCCAACCTCAGCCATGCAGAGATCACGTATGTCTTGGCCCTTCTCTTCAGCCTCTCTGGACTCTGGGACAGTCACACAGCACTTCTCTCTGGCCCACTCCCTTGCTCTCAGACTTGCCCTGTCCCTCTGAGGAACCCCCTTGCCCAGCCAGAAAAACACGCCCTACTCCCTCCTCATCCCCTGACCCCAAAATGACTCTAGTATTTTGCTTCCTATAGTTTACATCATCAAAACAATCTTTTTTTTTGTTTTCCAAATACAAAATGATATCATAACATTGCATGTGCTTTTTACAAAACATTCATGGCCACTGTTACGCCCCCCAGAGATTCTGTTACAGCTCTCTGCTCCCCACTCAATTCAGGTCCTTCCAAACTCAGTACCCCCATCCTCCCACCTCTCCACCACCACCCCACCGGGCACCACACTGCCCCTTCTGTGCCATAAACACTCCCTGCCTGAATCATCTTTATCCTGCCTCCACCGAAGGCCCGCTGAGACGACCACCGCAGGAACCTCATAACTCCCGCCCTCTTCCATCAGAGGTCTCACCGTTCTGTGTCCTCACTCTACTGCTGCCTCCAGAATAAAGTAGAGATGGCCCAGGAAGGCACACTGTGAAAGGCACACAGTGTCACCCACTGCCCGTTCCCACACTTTCACACATCTGCATCCCAGACACCTGATTCAGCATCCTCTGTGCCTTTTCCACCTGGGTCTCGAGGTCCGCACACACTACCTATCAAAGTCGCACCTGTCCTCCAAGGTCTGACTCCCATCCTCATTGTTCCAAAAAGATTTCCCCCATCTCCTTGGTTGGAATTAATCTCTTCTTCCCCCAAATTCCCCTAACCCTTTGGGCATACCTTCCTTCCAGCACCTGGAAAGTCTACCTGGTTTCATCCAGCAGAATCACAGGTCGAACAACTTCTGCCCGCCCCTTGCCTCAAACAAAAAGTGCATATGTGAATTCACGAGACAAAGAGCAACGAGATGGGGCAGGGAATTCCAGCTGCTAGTCTCAGAGGGAACTAGCGGGAGACACACACGTCCGCTGTCCCTACATGCCTCTTGTCCTACGGGCATCTTCTTTCTCTGGGAATCATTCTAGCGTTTAAAGACCCATACTTTTAGAACCACAAGACCCAGACACAAGCCACCTTCTCCATCTGGAGAGTAAATGAAAGAGCAGTTCTCTATCTCGGGGCAGAGGACACGTGGGCTGAGTTGGATTTGTTGAAATGACACTGGCTCTATGGTGTTTTGACTCTATAGAGTTTCTGTCTGTGGACTGACTTTAGAACCTCACTTAGGTCTGAGATATGGCTCTCTCTGTTATCTATTTGCCCTCCTCCCCTAGACTTTGGGCCTCTAGAGCACAGGGACGTGCCATCCATCTCCATGTCCCCGGTGCGACTCAGCACCTCGAAAGTACGTAACATTGGGTGCTTCCAACTGAGCAAAGGGACCAAAGCTATAAACACTAGCCCAGCTCTCATAAACTGTAATATTATTTAAGTCATCTTCTCTGAACATAAATCTAGACCTCCTAAAAATACTTTGGATAACATACGTTCTGGTCAACAAAATGATCAATTTTCTAAAATTTCCAAATCCTACATTGCATTTTTTTCCTGTGTTATGATATCAAGAATTACAACCTCTTGGTAAATATACTGATTAAGCCACCATCGATGCCCCGTTAGAAGTTTTGAACTTATTTTCAAACTAGGTTCTCATCTACCTGCCACTTGCCTTTAAGACAATGGGTCCTCATTTCTTTCAAGCCTCTGGTCTAAAAGCAAAGTGAACCAAATAATAATTACAATGAAATAGCACTACATTCATTGCAAGAGGAAATGAGCTTTAAACTATGTGAATGCTTCAGGCAACAAGTTGCCCCTGCTGTGTTCTGAGCATTTCAAAGGACAAAATAGAAAATTGGAAAAGATCAATATCAAGGCAACAGTGATCTGCAATGGTAATAAATAAAGATGTCTTTCAAGGCCCATTAACCACTAATCACATCTGGGATCAAAACTAGCAGAACAGCTCCCAGCTGTTTGAAGGGGCTGCCATTGGTCTCATCCTGAAAATGAAATGGGGCGGGTCTATCCCGGGTTTGTTTCATGTTGATGAAACCGCCATTGCTTTGATTGCTGGTTAGGGTGATGGAGAGTCCTCCAGAGGTCCTAGCCACCCTCCCTGTGGTGGACTGGAGAGCTCCCTTCCAACCTGCAATTACACAGAGTACGTAGTGCAGACTCCACAGAGAGAAAGAACAAGAGGGAACAGGATCAATATCATTCCTGAAAAGAGCCTGCTGGATGCAACGGTATGGATTACACAGCTGAGTTACACCTTGCTATGGAGCTGGATTTCGGGGACTGGAGTGGTAGCCCCAGGCCTCATGGGCAAAGCCTCCCTCCGCTTTTGGGATTAAAATAAAGAAAAACAGAAAAAAAGGCATGGCTCTAGGGAAGGGTCCTCCAGCCTCAGGACAACCATTCAGTCAGTCCTAACAGCTGAAACTACCCAACAAACACATCCACAAACTTACTCTCTGGGATGGTCTAGCCTTACTCCTCAAAGTCTGGTCCATGAATGAGTAGCATCATCCTCAATGGGGAGCCAGTTAGAAATGCAGAATCTCAGGCCTTCCCCCTCCCAGACCTACCGAGTCACAGTCTGCATGTTGACAAGATTCCTGCATAATTTGCAGACACATTAGAATTTGAGAAATACGATACAGGCCAGTTTTTCTACCATAACTGCATATGAGAACGTTTTGATGGCAAGTATGTAATATTGATGTCTAGACTCCAACGGCAGAGATTCTAACTAGACTTGGGTAAGGTGCAGGTAATCAGTTTTAAAAAAGAAATTTTTTAACACAAAATTGCCTGGAAGATGATAAGTCCAGACAAATATTTGCTGAATGAGCTACACGAATGACCTAATTGAACAATGCTCTCACTCAAAGTCACCAAAACTCTGCCTCTGCCTGGGTTCCCTAATTGGATGAAGGAGGAAACAGAAAATGATTAGACAATTGAGAAGGGCTTTAAAGGACAGCGGCTTTCAAGTACTGAGATCAAATTTTCTTTTCTTTTTAAACAAAGAAAAGTTCAACTTATATTCTTAGACATACTTATAACCCCAGACTCAGAAACTGAAATTTTTAAAAAGTTTTTTTTTTAGTTCTCCCTGTCTGAAGACAACTAATCTTCCCTTTGTCTCAGTTTCTCACCTGCACAGAAGAAAACACATGTATCTACTCTCTAGGAACAAGTCTTAATATCAAAAGCTTAACGTGCCTTCTGATTCCAGCGACTGTGATCTCTCAGGGCTTTAATGCCAGGCCTCGGAGCCTCTGGGTAAATGGATATCTGTAGCTTATACGGAGGTGCTCACGGGGTATGCAAGTATGAGACGGTTATAAAGATTAGTTATCAATAATAGGTGTGTGATTCACCTAGCTGGCTAGACTATTGCATGAATCCTACAAAACGGGGAGTGGTGCAACCCACTGCCTCATCAGTGGCCTAATCCAGACTGTTGATTTCCAGACCTGGAAGTTAAACAGGGTTAATCTCGGTATAGGAAAAGGCTTTTTACCTATGATCCAAACCTAGAGGCAATAAAAGAAAAACTCGACAGATTTGAATACATAAACATTTTAAAAAATTATTTATGGTGTCATTTGTTATGTGAAGTCAACTGACAAACTGGGGGAAAATATTCACAATATACACCATAGACAAGGAGCTAACGTCCTTAATATATAAAGACTTCATAAACGTGGCACCAGGGAACAAAACCCAATAGAAAAAAAAGGAAACAGACAGAACAGACAATTTACAAAAAAGATCTAACAATGACCCTTAAACAAATGAAAAAGTGCCCAAACTCCCTCATACTTAGAAAAATCCAAATTAAAACATTCCTGAGATACCATTTCTCACCTACCAGACTGGCAACATTTTCAAAATATGACAACAAATTCTATAGTTGGGGCTGTGGGAAAATAGGCCCCCTGTACATTTCTGGTGGGAATTCAAATTGGTATGACCCTTCTGGAGGGAAAGTTGGCAAAACCTCACAAAACTGTACACGCACTTACCTTTACACCCAGCAATCCCACTTCTAGAAGTCTACTTTGCAGATACACTTCTAACAATATAACAAAACTTATGCACAAGGGCCTTTATTGCAGCATCATTTGTAATTGCAAAACACTGGAAACGACCTAAATGCTTACATAGGAGAGTAGTCGAATAAACTATGGTACAACCACATAAAACCTGAAGAGAGGGGTGTGGGAACACCCAAGTTATAGCTGGTCTGTCAGAAATGACAGAGGCCTAGACTTGTAATTGGTGTCTGAAGGGGGGCAGTCTTATGGGACTGAGCCCTTAACCTGAAGGGGCTGTGCTACCTCCAGATAGGGAGTGCCAGAATTGAATTGAATTGACAAGTGGTGTCCAGAGGGTTAGAGAATTGGTTGGTATTGGGGAGGGGGCGAATCTCACACATTTTGTGTAAGAAGCATAGTGAATTAGAAACAGATCATGGAACTCATGGTATTTTGTATATACAAAGACACAGATAGGTACAGAAGTACAGAGGCATGTATACGTCTGGGTTAGTACACACACATATATTTCCTGGCTCTGTCCATTGAGAGGGCCTAGATGCAGACACTCGAGTAGCAATAAGCACACTTAACACTCAAATACTGGTTTCTAAATGTTATTCTCCACTAAAAAAATAAGAGCTCATTGGAGAAATGATTGATTCCATGGTTGGGGCAGGGGAAATACAAGATGAGCCTAGAATATCTTGTGGTGCCAGAAAGCAAGAAAGTATGAATGAATGAATGAATGAATGAAATGGAGGCCTGTCAAAAAAGCACAGGAGACACCCTGAAAGAGCTTCTAATGCCCAAAACTAGAACAACTTGAGCAGCAAAATGAAAAACAATAGTATTGGATTTTAACCCACAAAGTAAAATATATATGTGTCTGCTCTAGACTGAATTGTGTCCCCTCAGAATTCATAATGTCGAAGCCCTGACCCCCGATGCTATTGTATTTGGAGATAGGCCTTTTAAGGTTAAGTGAGGTCATGGGGGGGTAGGGTCTTAATCAACAGGATTGGTGGCCTTATAAGAAGGAAAGAGCTCTTCTCTCTCTCCCCACAGCCATCTGTAAGGCATGAAGAGAGGTCTCACTGGGAACTGAATCAGCTGGCACCTTGATGTTGGACTTTCCAGCCTCCAGAACCGTGATAAATAAATTTCTGTTGTTTAAGCCACCCAGTCGATGGTATTTGTGTGGCCACAGAGCTGACTGAAACAGTGTCTGTATTAACATAAAAAATCAAGTGCATCAATAAATGGGGGAGAAGGGACAGATCTTTCTTACAGAAGAATTGTAATTCATAAATGTAGAAGGAAAGAAGGACATAGAAAATCACCATTAGGCAAATAACACAGTCATGATTATCATAGACAAGATCTCTGACAGATGCTAAAATTAGTGAATGAAAGTTTGAGAAGAAACAGTATATTTGCATCATCTCAAAGCATCTTACCCAAGTTATTTATTAATTACAAAAGGGAAGATCAGAGCTTTACAGCAAGTCCCCCTGCAGACACCACCTGAACCAAGTAATCAAGGTGATTATCGCCAGTGACAATACACATGGACATCAGAAACCCCTCGATAGCAGGCAGCAACATAATTTTTGTTCTGAAAATGTACAACATTCTAATCATTAGAAAGCACCAAACAAACCCAAACTGAGGGACATTCTATAAAGTAAGTGATCAGGACTCTTCCAAAGTGTCGAGGGCATGAGAGAAGGGAAAAGCCGAGCTATCACTCAGATTGGAGGAAACTGAAGAGAAATAACAACTAGATATAGTGTGGGATCTTGAATAGGACCCTGGAAGAGAAAAGGACACTTGTGGAAAATCTAGTAGAATTCTAATAAGGTCTGCAGTTTGGCTCATTGCATGATTCCAATGTTAATTTCCTGGTTTTGATCGTTATACTATGGTTATATAAGATGTTAATATTAAGGGAAACTGGGTGAGTGGCATCTGAGGACTCTCTGTACTATTATTGAAACTTCTCTGTGAGCCTAAAATTAGCCCAAAATTTTTTAAAGTTTAGGGGCTTAAAAAAGTTAAAAATGAATAGAGCTTGGCCACATCATTCATTCAAGTTACTATGAAATGCTTAGAGCTTCAATGTCTCAATGCCTGGCAGAGGTTTTCCTCCCGAAAAACCTTTCCCAACACCTAACATAAGACAGAGTTAGCTTTATCTTTTTCTGGTCTCCCACAATTCTCCCAGAACTTGTTCATACTGATTTTGTATCACTTAACCAAATTGTATTCTAAATGTCCTCTTGCTCTGCCGGATCCCCAGGTAGGCTAAGCTCTGCAGAGATCAGGAAACTTTAGCAAACCAAACCTGAGTTGTGACAGGTAAGACCTCTGTTCTCCAGCCCCTCGTGCACAAGGTCTTAGCACTGGGCCAAGTGCACCATTAGGCTGACCTGGGATACGGAGTCCAGGGATAATGCTTGGGCTTCCAACATCCCTGTCCCAGCCCCCTTCACGGCTTCTCCATCCTGACCATGGAGACTTTGCTTTCCCCTCAGCACAAGCCATTGCAGTTTCCCAAGTCTTTATTCCGATAACACAGGGACTCTGGTATGCCATGCCCCATCGACCACCAGGAACTAGAATCTGGCCCCAAGCCTCCAGTGGAAACTGCAGCCCTGTTTTCTTACAGAGAAGGATTCATGATGTCCAGGTACCCTTCACCTCTCTGGATCAGTCCCTGCTGAACAGCGCCCGTCCCCATCCCTGCACTGTCCCCATCCCTGCTTTCCCAAGCCCCTCACTCCCACTCTTCTGGGATAAACGCTCTCTAGAAATCAGGCTTCGTTACCAAGTCCATTGACTCACTATTTCTGACAGAGTAGGAAAAAACTCTAGAATGCACAAAACTTCTAAATGAATACAGTCAGGATATAAATGCTGCAAAACACTCCCGTCTTCAGCCATGCTTTAATATTAATTCTTCACCATTATGATTGCTCTGCTCCCCACTCCCAGTAAGAAAGTTCTAGACTCACACTGGAAAATTATATAAAAAAATAAAAAATCTGCCACTGTCAGCAACCTACAGGTTTTCTCTCCTTCCTCTGCCCTCCCTGATAGGTAAGCCACAGTGAAAAATATTGGCACTTGTGAAAACGTGCAGTGTTTTGAAGTAGAAGAATGAAGAGAGGGAGGGAGGGGAGGAAGGGAGAAGGGGAGGGGGGATGCTGACTTTGTGAAGAGACTCTAGCCCAGACTGGCCCACCTGTCTGGTGGGCTCATGCCCAAAAAATTATTTCCTCTTCCTAGGTATCCATACTTTTTCACATCTTTTTTTCCTCACTGTTGAAAGTTACCAATTAAGGGATAACTGAGATTAATAAGCATTTTCTTTTGCAAAGGTAAATGCATGAGGGGAGTTAGTCTCTATGGGGCTCTCAGTCATACTTGTATGAATTTGTATGAATGCGTTAAATCAGATCGCATTCCTCCTAACCCCTAGCTAATTGAGATCATTGGCACTATGGGAATTGGACTTTTACTATGTGATGGGAGAAGTAGTTGCAGTCATTTTAGTTCAGAGATCACTTGGGGGACTAGGGAAGGATGGATTAAATGCTACAGTCAGGTAATTAGGAGATTATGAAAGCAATGAGTGAAAAAACACAGAAATACCCAAGGGGTGTAAAAATGGCACGGAAAGTTCAGACTTAGCGGGGAGCTAAGACCCACAGTGCACTTTGAGGAGCTCTTCAGCTGAAGCCCATGGAAATACTCTGCTCAAAATGTAAAATCAAGACACACGTTCTGGCACATGAGATAGAATCCTAGGAGGTGAAAAACATGAGAAGCCCAGAATATAGCCAAGGACATACCCAAGGTTACAGAATCATGGGATTTTAGACAAGAAGAAAGGTTAGAGATGATCTAGTCCAACAATTCTCAACTTTGAGTAATGAACCTATTTTTAAAGTCAGAAAACTTCGCAAATCCCTTCATAGTAGTATTTTGTCTCTTGATTGAAAATGTATATATACAGTAAAAACTTAACCGTTAATTCAGAAACTGAATTGATTCACATCTTTAATTCCCAAAGCATCTACCTATATCTGACAACCAGTAGTATATGTGTGCACAAGCTTTGGTGTACATATGAATTTTTACTCTGAGACATCCCCCATCGCCACCTGGCACCATCTCCCGGATGTCACAGCTGCCACACACGGGAACCACAGATCTTCATGGTATGAATCAACACAATTCACTCGGCCAGCTTGGGAGAGGAGGTGTAATCCACAAAGCAACACATCTGTAGTTCCACTTATGATGCCTATAGGTAACTTCCTTTGGAGAGAAAAATAAAGAAAACAGATGCCATGTTTTATCTTCTGTGAAAGAGGCGGTGGTCAAGGGCAGTTTTGTTTTTGGCCAGAACACCAGCGTAGAGAAGTTACCTGATGCAATTCCTAAACAGTTTCTGATTTTTGGCACAGAAAATGAGATATTGCTTCCCTGAGACTGTAACATATGCTCCACTCTTCCCTCTGAGGTATTTCCTTTTTTATTAACTATGCAATTTGCTACATGATTGCCAAAAGTGCTTCTTCTTTTGCAAACAGCCAAACGATGCCTTTGAGAGCATCTATTCCCCGGGATGTGTGAGGTAGCGCGCCCCATTCACAAGGGTTCCTGATCCCTGAACCTTATCAAATAAAACATTTTGGAGAGCTTGCTCAGAATAAAGATTAGAGCAAACGGAGGTGGGAGGCGCTGAAGCGGAGGGGTGCAGTTTGAGGCCTACGCGCTCAGTCAAAGCACCTTAGTCTCACCTGAAATATCTGCAGAGAACCATTCAACTCTTTCTTGAGCTGAAATTCTTTATGTCTTACACATTTTGTAAATGTTCCTTTGTTTGTGTTTAATGATTGTTCAATTTTTCTTTAAAAGGACCGAAAGAACAACAAAAATATCATAACTAAGAAAGGAAAAGATATCTCTAAATGGCAAAGTCATTGCACAAGGACAGAATTAGTAAAACCCAGTAAATCATCACAACGAATAAAAATGATTCTGAAAGCATCTGCCTGCTTTGTTCAAATATCAGAGTGAGCACTTTGTAGACGGGAGAGGATGTGGACTGCAGGGCAACACTTAAGCAGGATTAGAAAACTGGCCTGAAGTGACTAAGGGCTAGGATCTTTTTTCCTTGTTCTCCTTTCTTATCCTTCTATCCTTTCTTAAATTTCGGTTTCACCTTCTGAGATGCACTGCTAAGCATACCTTGATCGATGGTTTATTACAAAAATGAAATTATACAAAGCATGTAAAACAGCTAACATGGTGCATACGTCATGGGAAAAGTATAATAAATAATAACTATTATTCTCATCTATAGTAGAATTCTCAGTTGGGTGGGAGAAGGTGGTACATAAGTATCACCAATGCTAGTTTGTTGCTAATGTTGCTATTGTTATGATTTTTGTTTTCTCAACTTGGAAACTTGAATGCCCAGTGCTCACCTCAGACGTAATAGTGAGTCAGAATCCCCATGTCTAGGATCTGACCATGTACAGTTTTTTAAAACTCTACAGATTTTCCAATCAAAATGGAATAACAAGAATTGGATTTATTCTCTCATCTGAAACAACCAAAAACCCAGACAAAATCTATAATGCAGTTATCATGGCACTAGGCATCAAGCAATGAAGAAATGTGATCCCTGAAAAACAGGAAACAAACAAGGTGAGCCATACAGTTGTCTTGAGAGAGTTTGCAGCATGTTACACAGGAGGGGACACTGAGGCACAGCTTCAGAGATCCTCTGAGTTGAGGATACAGAACTAAGAGTCCAGAAAGACCAAGGCAGCTAGAGTTCATAGGACAAAGAGGAATAAACTGCACAGTAAGAAAACTCCAGAGATCTGTAGAAGGTCCTCTTCAAAGATTCAGCTGAGAAATAAGCAGTGCATGGGTAAAAGAAAACTACCCAAGGGCCAGGAAAGAACTCACTCAAAAGGATTAGAAGGAGCAATGCCTAGTGCTCACACAGGGCCAGATGCAGAACTAGTCCTCCCCAGCCAGACTGGCAAAGCTCATAATTCACGGAGTATTTGTGGTGCACCCAGGAAGGTCTTCCCTCAGTGATGAGGAATTATTAACCCTAGAAAGAGTGCTGCTCTGGGTCAACCTAGCAAAACATAAATGTGAGACTCAAAGAATTCAACTGCTTCCAACTCACATCACTGCATCCCAGTATAAAGCTCAAAAATATGTATAGTAAAATAAAAATTTTCAGCACCTAACAAGGTAAAAATCACAGTGTCTGGCATCCGATCAAAGATTATCAGGCAAAGAGGCAGAAAAACATGACCCACAATGAAGAGAATAATCAGTCAATGGAAAGGGACCCAGAAATGATGCTGATGTTAGAATTAGCAAAGAAGGATACTAAGTCTGTTATTATAACTTGTGAACATATGAAATTCAGTTAGCTAGAGACATGGAAGATATTTTTTAAAGTCCCAAACTGAATGTCTATAAATGGAAAATACACTAGATGAGCTTAGTGGAAGATTAGACACTGCAGAAGAAAAAATTAGTAAACTTGAAGGCATAGATAAAAAAGAAACTATCAAAAGTGAAACACATTTTTTAAAAAATCAAAATAAATAGGCAGCATATCAATATGTTGTGGGACAATTTCAAGCCACCTCATATATGGATAATTGGAGTTCCTAAAGGAGAAGACAGAGTTGATGACAAAAAAAAAAATTTAAAGAAGTAATAGCTAAAACTTTCCTAATGTAATGAAAATTATAAACCTACACTTCAAGAAATTCAACAAACCCCAAGCAGAAGAAACGTGGAGAAAACTACACCAAGGTACATCATAGTCAAATAGCTTAAAACCAATGATAAAGAGAAAATCTTAAAAGCAGCCAGAGAAAAACACGTTATGTACAGAGGAACACAAAAAATGACAGCAGATTTATCACTGGAAAAATGTAAGCAAGAAGACACTGATGTGACATCTTTAAAGTACTAAAAGAAAATATCTGTCAACCTAGAATTCTGTATCTGGCAAAAATATCTTTCAAAATGAAGGCAGCAACAAAATTAAAAAAAACATGCTATGGGCTTCCCTGGTGGTGCAGTGGTTGAGAGTCCGCCTGCCGATGCACGGGACACGGGTTCGTGCCCCGGTCCGGGAAGCTCCCACATGCCGCGGAGCGGCTGGGCCCGTGAGCCATGGCCACTGAGCCTGCGCGTCCGAAGCCTGTGCTCTGCAACGGGAGAGGCCACAACAGTGAGAGGCCCGCGTACCGCAAAAAAACAAAAACCAAAAAAACATGGTATTAGATTATAATCCAAAGAATAAAATAAATATCTATGAATCCATGTGATATAATAAAATGATTGGACAAATAAATAAGTGGGGAATAATTTTTGAGGAGACCACCTACTCAAAGAGGTAAAATGTAACTCTGGACTCCATAAGTGTGGACCTCACATAGCAACTTCCTTCCAAAGAGTACAGTATGGAAGGGATGGGGATGACTTTACAGTGGAAAATCCTGATAAATACCGAACATCAACAGTGATAACTCATGTTGACAGTATGTAGCCTTGATAGGATGTGATGAAAATGGCACTTTACCTCTGTGATCTTCCTCCCCAAACCCCATAACTCCAGTCTAATCATGAGGAAAACATCGAAAAATACCATATTATGAGGCATTCTAAAAAAATCTGACCAGTATATCTCAAAATTTTCAACGTCATAAAGAACAAGGAAAGTCTGAGAAACTGTCATAGGCAAGAGGAACCTAAGAGACATGATTAAATGTAATGTGACATCCTGGAAGAGAAGGACATTAGGTAAAAACGAGTCGAGGATATACGAAAAAAGTATGGACTTCAATAATATTGGTTCATTACTTGTGACAAATATACCACAGTAATGAAAGATGTTAACAATAGGGGAAACGGTCTGGGGTATTTGGGGACTCTTTTTACTATCTTTGTAACTTTCCTGTAAGTCTAAAATATTCTAAAATTAAAATTTATTAAAAATAAAATGAAAGCAAAATACATTGTCAGATATTCAAAAGTTGAAAGGATTTATTATCAACAGCTCTATTCTGTAAGGAATGTTAAAAGATGTCCTTTCAGGCAGAAGGAAAATGACCTCATATGAAAATCTGAATGTACACAAGGAAATTTGGACCATTTGAAACAGTTAGTAAATGAGAAACCATGTAAGATTTTTTTTCTTATTTTTTAAATCATTTTAAAAGATAATTGGCTTTAAGTTCCACTGATATGGAGCAGCCCCATTCCTCCCTGGTCCTTCTTAAAACTAAAAACCTCTGGACATAATGACATTTAGAAAATGAAGAACAAAACAAGCCCAAAGCAAGCAAAAGGAAATAACAAAGATAAATACAGAAAACTGATAAAATTGAATACAGGAGAATCATAGAGAAAGTCAATGATATAAAAAGCTGATTCTTAAAAAATATAAATCAATAAAATTGATAAATCTCTAGCAAGACTGACAAAGATAAAAAGAGAGAAAGTACAATCAATAATATCAGAAATGAAACAGGATATTATTGCATATCCCTTTATAGGAAAATAAGGGAATACTACAGACAATTATGCTCATAAATTTGACAAGTTAGAAGAAGTAGAACAATTCGTCGAAAATCACAAACTACAACAACTCAATCAAGATGAAACAGACAACTTGAATAGTCCTATAACCATTTAAAAAATAGAATTTGTAATTTTAAAGGCTCCCTAAAAAGAAATCTCCAAGCCCAGATGATTTCACTGCAGAATTCTACCAAGCAATTTTAAAAGAATTAACACCAATGTAACAAACAATTTAATTCTTCCAAAAAAAATAGAAGGAATATTTCTCAACTCATTCTATGAGACCAGTATTATCCTCATACCAAAATCAGACAAAGAGAGTACAAAAAAAGAAAATTATAGACCAATTTTCTCGTGAACTTTGAAGCAAATATCCTCAACAAAATGTTAGCAAATCAAATCTGGCAACATAAAAAAATAATTATACACCATGACCAAATGGGGTTTATTCCAAGTATACAAAGTTGGTTCAGCATTTAAAATAAAAAAAACCAATCACTATATTTCACCATATAGATGTGCTAAAGAATAAAAATTATGGGCTTCCCTGGTGACACAGTGGTTAAGAATCCACCTGCCAATGCAGGGGACACGGGTTCGAGCCCTGGTCTGGGAAGATCCCACATGCCGCGGAGCAACTAAGCCTGTGCGCCACAACTACTGAGCCTGCACTCTAGAGCCCGCGAGCCCCAACTACTGAAGCCCACGCACCTCGAGCCCGTGCTCCGCAACAAGAGAAGCCACCGCAACAAGAAGCCTGTGCACCACGACGATGAGTAGCCCCGGCTCGCCACTAGAGAAAACCCGAGCACGGCAAGGAAGACTCAACCCAACCAAAAATATTGTGTCAATTGACACCATAAAAGCATTTGACAAAATTCAACATACATTTGTGATAATTCATGAAAATTGTCAGCAAACTAAAAATAGAGGGGAACTTCCTCAACCTGAAAAATAGCATCTATGAAACAGCTTATAGCTAACATACTTAATGGTGAAAGACTGAATGCCTTCTAAGACTGGAAACAAGGCAAGGACATCAGCCCTTATTTTTATTCAACATAGTTCTCGCCACAGCAAGAAAGCAAGAAAATAAAATAAATAGAAAGCTTACAGATTAGAAAGGAACACATAAAAATATCTCTCTTTGCAGATGACATGATTGAAAACACTCCTGGAACCGATAAGGGAGTTTAGCAAGATTGTGGAAACAAGTTCAGCACACAGAAAAAAATCAGTCGCATTTCTATATGGTAACAATGAATGTGTGGAAACCAAATTAAAGACACAATAAATACCACTACAAATAAATCACTCCAAATAAAATGTAATATTAAGTATAAACTTAACAAAACATGTACAGTACATGTGTTCTGGAAATTGCAACATGCTGATTTTAAAAATCAAAGAATAAATGGAGAGATGGAGCATATGTTCATGGAGCGGAAGACTCAACATAGTAAAGATGACAATTCTCCCCAAATTGATCTATAGGTTTAATGTAATTCCTATCAAAATCCCAGCAAGATTTTTGTAGGTATAGACAAACTTACACTAAAATTTATATGGAGAGCCACAGATCCTAGAATAGCTAAAACAATCTTGAAAAAGAAAAATAAAGTTGTGAGAAAGAATCACTCTATCTCATATGAAGGCTTACTTACTATACAGCTACAGTAATCAAGATAGTGTGGGACTGATGGGGGGACAGACAGAAATCAGTGGAGCAGAAGAGAGAACTCAGAAATAATCCATACAAATATGCCCACTTGATTTTTGACAAAAATGTAAAGCAATTCAATGGTGGAAGGACAGACTTTGCAATAAATTGTGTTGGAGCAATTGGATATCCATAGGCCAAAAATTGAACTTTGAGGTAAACCTAACACATTTTACAACCGTTAGCTCAAAATAGATCACAAACTTAAATATAAAACATAAAACGATAGAACTTTTATTAAACAATGTAGGAGAAAACCTTCGGGATCTATAACAAATTAAATCAGAATGAGATATCACTACATACCTATCAGAATGGCTAGAAGAAAAAGTAGTGACACCACCAAACGCTGGCCAGAGTGTAGGGAAAATGGATCATTCATACACTGTTGCTGGGAATGCAAAATGATAGAGCCACTCTGGGAAACAGTTCGGCAGTTTTCACAAAACGAAACATGTAACTGCCATACAGCCCTGCGATTGCACCCTTGGGCATCATCCCAGAAGAATAAAAACTTACATTCACATAAAATCTGGCACACAAGTAGTACAAATACAAATAGTATTATTTATAATAAAGGTTTTCCATAAAACTGCAACAACTCAGACGTTCTTCAATGAGTGAATGGTTAAATGAATCATGGTACATCCATACCATGGATTACCACTCAGCAATAAAAAGAAACAAACTATTCCTACACTCAACGACTTCTATGAATCTCCAGGGAATTAGGCTGCATGAAAACAAGCTAGTCCCCAAAGGTTACATACTGTTTAAGTCCATTTATATAACAATCTTGAAATGACAAAATTATACAGACCGAGAGGAGAGTAGTGGTTTTATGGAGGAGGGGGCAGAGAAGAGTCGGTGGGTGTGGTTATAAAAGAGCAATAGGAGGGCTCTTTGAGGTGATGGAGATGTTCTGTATTTTGACTGTATCAATGCCAACATCCTTGATGTAACATTCTCCTATAGTTTTGCAAGATGTTACTATTGAAGAAAATTGGGTAAATGGTAATATGATGTTTCTCTGTATTATTTCTTAGAATTGCATGTGAGCATGTAATTATATCAAAAATTTAATTAAAAATTAAATGTAAACTGGTCATGTGAATGTAAGACCTAAAACTATAAAACTTCTAGAAGAAAATGTAGGAGAAAATCTTTGTAACCTTGAACTAGGCAAATATTTGTGAGATTAGACAGCAAAAGCACAATCCATGAAAGAACAAACTGATAAAATGGACTTCATAGAAAATAAAATTGCAACTCTTCAAGACACTTTTTTTATTTTTATTTTTTTAGTGAAATGAATTTTAATCACATTTCCTCCAAACAGCAAATATAAATAATTGGGGGTCAAAACTTAGTGCCCAACTAACAGATAATGCAATATTATTATCACTAGTTATTTTATTTTATTTTATTATTTTTTAACATCTTTATTACCGAGTATAATTGCTTTACAATGGTGTGTTAGTTTCTGCTTTATAACAAAGTGAATCAGTTATACATATACATACGTCCCCATATCTCTTCCCTCTTGCGTCTCCCTCCCTCCCACCCTCCATCCCACCCCTCTAGGTGGTCACAAAGCACCGAGCTGATCTCCCTGTGCTATGCGGCTGCTTCCCACTAGCTATCTATTTTACGTTTGGTAGTGTATATACGTCCATGCCACTCTCTCACTTTGTCCCAGCTTACCCTTCCCCCTCCCCATATCCTCAAGTCCATTCTCTAGTAGGTCTGCGTCTTTATTCCCACCTTGCCCCTAGGTTCTCTTCAAGACATTTTTCATAGAATGAAAAGACAAGTCATGGGCTGGGAGAACACTTTGCAAAGCATTTTCTAATAAAGGACTTGTATCCAGAATATATATATATATTTTAACTCTCAAAACTCAATAAAACACAGCCCAATTTTTTAAACGACTAAAGTATTTAAATAGAAATTCATCAAAAATGATAAACATGAAATTCACATAAAAGATGCACAGTTATCACTAGTTATTAGAGAACTGCAAGTTAAACACACAATTAGATACCATTACCTATTAGAATGGCTAAAATTTAAAAGACTGAGCATGCCAAGTATTGACAAGAATATGGGAGGACTAGCTCTCTCATTCTCTACTAGTAGAAACGTAAAATGTACAACTGCTTCGGAAGACAGTCTGGCCGTTTCCTAAAACGTTAAGCACATGCCTACTGTATGATCAGCTATTCCACTCCTACATATTTACACAACAGAAAGGGAAGCATACGTCCATATAAATACTTGTACATGAATATCTATAGCAGCTTTATTTCTAAGAGCCCAAAATTGGGAGCAGCCTAAATGTTCATCAACAGATGAGTGCATAAACAAATTGTGGTAAATTCGTAGAATGGAATACTTCTCAGCAATAAAAAAAGGAATGAATTGTTGCTACATATAACAGCTTGGATGAATCTCAGAATAATTACACTGCGTAAAAGAAGCTAGGAAAAAAGACTACAGGCTGTCGGATTCCATTTATACAAACCCTGTAAAAGGCAAACTAATGCACAGTGACAGAGCAGATCAACGGTTGTTGGGAAAGGGGGAGGCAGGGACTGAAGGAGAAGCGCAAAGCAGCACAAGGAAGCTTCTCGGGGGGATGGATGTTCTGCGGTGGTTTCAAGGGCGTACACGTATGTCAAACGTCAAATGATACGCGTTAAGTATGTACAACTTATTGGATATCAATTATAATTCAATAAACCTGTTTAGAATAAAGACAATACAGTTTCCTCATTAGGATGTTTCTTTATGCTAACAGGTATTGGACTTATTTTCTAATGAATTAAAAAATAAATGTGGGGGGCTTCCCTGGGGGCGCAGTGGTTGAGAGTCCGCCTGCCGATGCAGGGGACACGGGTTCGTGCCCCGGCCCGGGAAGATCCCACGTGCCGCAGAGAGGCTGGGCCCGTGAGCCATGGCCGCTGAGCCTGCGCGTCCGGAGCCTGTGCTCCGCAACGGGAAAGGCCATAGCGGCGGGAGGCCCGCGTACGGCAAAAAAAAATAAAATAAAAATAAATAAATAAATAAATAAATGTGTTAAACATTTCTCTGTATTTCTAACATGATAAATACTGACAGATATAACCCTCAAAGAAAATTCTTGCAGGTCCTCGATTTTTAAGCCTATAAAAAGGTCCTTAGACTCAAAAATTTGAGGACTGCTCTCCTAGGGGATAGAGATCCTGCCTTCGTCATTCTCAGCGTCACCAGCACCCACAACAACTCTGGGACCGTGGGGGGCGCCCGACGGATGTGTGCAGAGCGACGAGATGGGTCTCTCCAGCAGCTGTCTCATCATTCTCTTTCCTTCACTGACTTGCTGGGGAAATGGGTTTGAAAAGCATGGAACCCTATCTCCCCTTACAGTAAAGAAGAGATGCTCTTTGAAGCCATTTCCCCCAAGTTCCAGCCTTCCTGGGCCTGATTTCTGGAACCTTCTCCTTACTGCTCGCTCAGGATGAACAGACTCTCCTACAGTAAAACCCAGATCTCGTGGCCAGGTCAACACGAGCTGCCATGAACTGGTCACGGCAGCTTTAAGGGACACTGAAGTCCCAAAAGGAAAGAAATCTGAGTAGAACATCCCTGTCCTAGGAGCCCAGAGACACCCCAGTGTCCTCACTTGTCCCCTTTGGGGGAGCAGCCGGCCTCCTTGTCGCCCCCCTCCCAGGCATCCCTCCCCGCCTCAAACAGAGCCCACTTCCTCAACAGATAACTTCACGAGGGTTTCAGGACTCGGGCTTACCTGGCCCAAGGGAAACAGGAGTGGCGGGGTTGCCTGAAGTTTGTGAAGAGCTCTCAGATAAGCCTGGCACTCAACAAAGACGGCCTTCTATTCCACGGGGAGTGCCGTTTTGGACACTTGCTGCTTTTGTCCCACAGGGTAAGAGTGGGGAGGATACTAGAAGCCTCTATGATTACTACAGGATCATGTCCTTTAACTTAAGTGGCTCCTGGGCCACAGATCTGGATGGCAAATTCTCTGCTCTGGGGAGGAGACAGACAAAGAGAGACAACTCCTTCCTGCAGCAGCCAGGCCTGTGCTCACCTCGTCCCAATCTCCTTTCCAGATTGCATAGCTGTCCACCTGCCTTAAACCCTGCAGCACACCCGTGATGACGGGGCTCCTGGGCTCCTGGTTTCCTGAAGTTCCAAGTTTGTAGCCTTTGCAGCCCAGAGCATCCCACCCTTCCCCGACCCCCGCACCGTCCCCCGGATTCCCCATCGGCTGCCCACACCTGCCAAAGGCTCAGGTGCCCTGCGGCACCCAGTGTAGACTAGATCTCTTGGCTGTGCTAAGAGGGGTCCTCACCAGCCCTGGGGACACAGCCCAGCCTCCTCCAGGGAAGGGGAGCAGATGTCAGGGAATCTGGCTCCCTGAGGACTCATTGTACCTGCACCCAGAGTGATGGCCCGAGAAAGAAAACCAAAAAAAAGTAGGTCTCTCTTCCTCTGCAAATCCACTCTGCGATTGCCCTTTGTGATACAGAGTGGCCAGAGGACAAACCCTGGGCGGTTGGGCTCAGAAGAAATACCAGGGTCTCTGAGTTGATGAGGATAGACTGAAAGGAAGGGAGGAGATGGTGAGGATGAAGGGAATATGCAGAAAATGAGAATAACACGTGACCTAGGGCAAAGCGACTTGGCTTTATAGCCGTGGTCCCCGGAGTGTGGTCTCAGACAGGCGGCAGCAGCAGTACGTGGAACCATGTTAGAAATGTCAGTTCTCAGGCCCCACTGCAGCCCAACTGCATCAGAGTCCAGGACGGTGCCCACCATGTTTTCAACCTGCCCTCCAGCTCAAGTCTGAGCGTGGTTGGGCCTTCTCAGCCTTGGCCACACACTGCAATCACCTGGGTAGATTCAAAGCCCAGCAAAGTGATGCCTGGGTCTCACACCAGATAGTCCAATTTGATGGGTCTGGGATACACCCCAGGCATCAGAATTTCAAGCCTGGCTATGTGTCAGGTACCCGAGAAGCTTCTAAAACATGTCAGGGCTGGGCCTTCCCCCTGGACTTAAGGAATCAGAACCTCCAGGGTGGACTGATCATTTCTAACAAGCACCTTCCACTCATGTGATTCCGATGTAGTCACTGGTTTTGAGAAGCATTACCTTGGGAATTTGCCCAAAAGATTGGTTCTTCTGAGCTCTGCCACAGACATACACTTCTAACATAGCAGCCCCCAAACCCATTCAACCAACATAACAGTCATTTGTCCGTCATCAGATGACATTTGGAGTGGCTTGTGTGCCCCATGCACTGATCTCTAAAAAATTTAACAGTAAGTCATCCGAAAGTACACGTTAGCCACATTTTATAAAGGAAGATCATGGGGTTGGGAGACAAAAAGAAAGAGAAGCGGGGATGGATAAGGAAGAATCAGAGAGGTGACTTTTTTCTTTAATACAATGGGGAAAATGAAATAAGGTGAGTCAGTTAAGAATCTCTTTGGAAATACCCAGGAAGGCCTGCCCACAAGAATAATAAGTACGCTTCCCTTCCCACGCCACCCCTGGCCCACTTATTCCTGGGGAGGTTAAACAAACAATTTGTTTTGTCTTTTGAAAAGGGGTGTAGAAATCCATCACCAAGGAAAAAAAGTGAAACAGCAGTAAGCCAGCTGAGATGCTTCCAATAAAGATAAAGGCCAAAACCAGAGAGTAGACAAGGATCTGGATGAGTGTGATGATGGAGATTAACCTGTAAGTAACCTGCCATCCCCAGACGCGGGGGTAGGAGGGTGAGGCCCAAGGAGCCGGCAGGGAGAGCCAGGCTAGGGCTGGCTTCTTGAACCACGTGTGAAGCCAACAGCTCTGGAAGCATTGTTCTGGACGGAGTCCCGGGCAAGCACCAGCCCAATAAATAGGAGTATTGTAATTACTTGTTTACATGTCACTCTCCTCTGCTAGACCGTGGGTTCCTGAAGGGCTGGGACGGCCGTCACCTAGCCCCTGGCTCCCGGCATTTGGCATGGGCCAGCTGGCAGAGGAGCCACTCGGACAGTGGCCCTACAAGACATCTTCTGAGGCCATGTGTAAATAGCCCATTCTTTAGAGGGACTGAGAAAGTTACGTAAAATCTTGGCTAAGTTAACATGTGCCTGGATGGCAGAGGTGGAACAGGGAACTTCCATTCTCTGCAGCCCAGCACTGCACTAGAAGCTGTGTAGTGGGTTAAATAGTGTCCTCCAGAAATTCATGTCCTCCAGGAACCTCAGAATGGGAACTTATTTGGAAATAGGGTCTTGACAGATGAAAAAGGTAAGGATGAGGTCATACTGGATTAGAGTGGGCGCTAACCCAATGAAGGTGTCTTTATAAGAGACAGAAAAGGACCACCAGAGACACAGAGAGAAGCCCACGTGAAAACAATGCAGATATGGCAGTGATGCCATCAGAAGCTGGAAGAGACAGGGAAGGATCCTCCCCTAGAAACTTCCAAGGAAGCATGGCCCTGCTGACACCTTAATTTCAGACTTCTAGCTTCCAGAACTGTGAGAGAACAAATTTTTGTTGTGTGAAGCCACCAAGCTGGTAGCAATTTGTTGAGGCGGCCTCGAGAAGCTGATGCAAGCTGTACGTCCTGGTGGAGTTTAGTGCTTACAACAATGCTGAGAGGGGGATATTACCTCTCCTGACTTACAGGTGAGCAAAGGAGGATTCCAAGTAGTGAGTGTCACTCAAGTCGACATGGCCAGGAACAGGAATCAAAGAGTCATCGCTTTCCTGCCCAGTCAAAACCAATTCCAAACAAGGGGAAAAAGAACCCTGCAATGCAGCAAGGCGCGTGGATGGAGTACAGCCTAGAGATGGGAGCTCTCTAGACGCCCGTCAGAAACGCGCAGCACTGACAATTATAAACCAGGCAGATACGCTTCTCAGGGTAACGCTGGCCAAGGCATTTCCACAGGACTGCAGTGTTTATAAGGGAAAGCCTCACCTTTTCAACTACAAAGACCTAGAGAGACAGAACACGTAATCAAAAGGAGCACATGAAAGGGAGAGACACATATGCTAACCATAATGTGCTATTTCTACTTAGAGAAGAAGAAAAAATCATCTACATTTTTCAAGAGTCAACGTCTCATGATTCTGTTTCAAGATAATAGTAAAAAGCTACTTGCATCTGACACAGGCATGTTAAGAACTTACGAAGGCAAGAAGATAATAAGGGAGACATTAAAAAAAAACTTTTCTACATTCTCATTCTTCTCGGCACTTCCTTTGAAGAGTATTTAAAGTGGCTTGGAACACGGGAAAATATGGTCTTCCATATTTGGAATTCCTCTTTTTCTTTTACACAATAGAAAATGCTTAAAACTATAAGTGACATCTGTACTTGCCCCCGAGGTTGTCTTTAAAGATGGTAAAGCTCCTGAAATATAATGGGTGAAAAAAAGACAAAATAATCCCAGTGTCAAAGAACTTGCTTCTCTGTCTCCCCATATGCGCATGGAATTGGAGAATCCCCTGTTTAGCATTCAGGATAATGGGATGGTGGACCGTAGCACTGGTTAATTTAAATCCCAGCTCCCTGACATAGGCAACCGGAAAAGACTTTTATTTTTAAATATCTATTTAGGGACTTCCCTGGTGGTGCAGTGGTTAAGAGTCTGCCTGCCAATGCTGGGGACACGGGTTTGATCCCTGGCCCAGGAAGATCCCACATGCCGCGGAGCAATTAACCTCATGTGCCACAACTACTGAGCCTGCGCTTTAGAGCCCGTGCTCCGCAACAGGAGAGGCCACTGCAATGAGAAGCCCACGCACCGCAGCAAGGAGTAGCCCCCGCTCGCCGCAACTAAAGGAAACCTGCGCACAGCAACGAAGACCCAACGCAGCCATAAATAAATAAATGTTTTTAAAAAATGATTTTTAAAATAAATAAATATTTAAATTGCAACTCTGCATATTCCAGACATTTCTTTCTCCTCATCTCATGTTTTACGCCATCTCCCATGTCTTTCATGGAACTTTCCTTGGATGGAGGAGCATTAACAGTGGAGAACCATCATGCAACAGGAGAAAGAACACGGTTTGGAGAGGAGGCTTGCCAGATTTTGGTTGCCACTTAAATTTGAATTTAGTATAAACAACAAATAATTTTAAGTATAAGTGCATGCAAAATAATGCAAGGGACTTATGCCTAAAAGAGTTGTTTCTTGTCTGTCTGAAATTCATATTTAACTGGGCATCTTCTATTTTTATTTGCTAAATCTGACAGCCCTAGTTGGGGATTGGCCAGACCTGGATTTGCATGCCAGTCCTGCTGCTAATTAGCTATACAAACTGGGGCAGGGTAGCTGCCTCTCTAGAGTCAGCCGCCTTTGCTGTATAATGTGGATGATTCCTCACCCCCTACAGCGTGATGCCCCAGTCATCACAACAGGGCTGCCAGGGGCCCCACAATCAGTCCTTCCAGATGCATCCCTTACTGTCCATGCTTTATAGTCTGACATTTACAAGATGTTTATGGTTCTCTTACTTCTGTGTGTTTTTTTTTTTTTTTTTTTTTGCGGTACGCGGGCCTCTCACTGTTGTGGCTTCTCCCGTTGCGGAGCACAGGCTCCGGACGCGCAGGCTCAGCGGCCATGGCTCACGGGCCCAGCCACTCCGCGGCATGTGGGAACTTCCCGGACCGGGGCACGAACCCGTGTCCCCTGCATCGGCAGGCGGACTCTCAACCACTGCGCCACCAGGGAAGCCCCAACTTCTGTGTTTTTGTTCATGGGGTTACTTTGCCTAGAATCGTTCCCGTGCCCCAGTTCATGCACACACACACACACACACACACACACCCCCATACATCCCACTACATTCCCACCCTTTGCTGGGCTATCTTTTTTTTTTTTTTTTTTTTGGCTGTGTTGGGTCTTCGTTGCTGAGCGCAGGCTTTCTCTAGCTGCAGCAAGCGGGGCTACTCTTCATTGCGGTGCGTGGGCTTCTCATTGCGGTGGCTTCTCTTGTTGTGGAGCACGGGGTCTAGGTGTGCGGGCTTCAGTAGTTACAGCACGTGGGCTCAGTAGTTGCGGCCACAGGCCCTAGGGCACACAAGCTTCAGTAGTCGTGGCGCACGGACTTAGTTGCTCCGCGGCATGTGGGCTCTCCAGACCATCTATCGAACCCATGTCTCCCGCACCGGCAGGCAGCTTCTTAACCACTGCACCACCAGGGAATTCCCCGGGCTACCTTCTGTTCACCCTTTAGGCCTGGCTATGGCCTCAATTCCTCCAGGGAGTCTCCCCAGCTTCACTCTCCCACCCCCCTTCCCCAGTGGGTAGGGATTGCTCCTCCACTTTCCCACAATCCCTGTGCTCACCTCATGGTTCTCTATTACACTCCTCTTCGGGGGTCTTTATTCCCCATCAAACCATGGGCTCTTTGTGAGTTCCCTTTGCTTCACCCCAAACCAGCAATCCTGGGCAGGAAATCTCAATGGCTTGTCCCCAAGCCCACAAAAACACCCCAGGTGTCTCTGTAATTACAGACACGAGTCTAGCTTTCAGGTCATAAAAGTACTCATCCTATTTTACATATTTTCCTCACTTTTCTCATGCTGTTTTACCTGAATCCTACAAGCTACCCAATACGAATCTAGGCAAGATAGACTGTATAATATACATATCCCGGTGCTAAATGCAAATGCAGGGTCCCTTGTTCAAAAATTATCAAGAATTTCAAGATGACAAGAGCAGAGACTTAAACTAAGTGTGGGCCCCTTCTAAGCACGGGGCAGCGACACGGGTCACAAGGCCACAAAGCCAGCCTGATTCCACGCTTCCTCAGTTCTGCCCACCTGGGCATCTGGTGTGTCCTTCACCCAATACTTGCAAGATTCAGCCTCCTGCCTCTACCCCCAGAGTTTCACAGAGAAACCTCTGGGACCTGGCTCTTCCAGCATCCTGTGGACCATTAGGGAACCTCTCTCTATCCAGGGGTTCACAGTGAATGAGCACTTAGTGTTTGAGGGTCATCGTAAATAGAGAAACCAAACATTTGGGTCAACAGTTTCAAATTCTATTGGATCAATGAGAACACGGTCAGGTACAAAGGCAGCAGGAAAAGAGACCAAGGGACAAACAGCCTTGACTGGCTGCTCACATTCAACCAGAATCCCAGGGCCAAGAGCAGCAGAAGCCAGTGTGGGTGGACTTCATCCAATCCAGCGAGGCCTGAATAGAATAAAAGGCCGAGTGAGAAAGACGTCTTTCTGCTGGACTGTCTTCGAGCTGGGACATCTGTCTTCTCCTGCCTTCAGTCTCAGACTCTGACTAGAACTTATAGCATCAGTTCTTCTGAGTCTTGATTTCTCAGCCTCCATAATCACATGAGCACCAATAGGGGTGTTTCTATGTAGAGAGCTATCTGTAGGTTTATATCATCCAGAAACAGACACACCCAGAATAATATTTAGCCAAATATCCGGACACCCCTGGCACAATCAAGTTGACAACATAAAATTAACCATCCACAGGGAGAAATCAAGGCAGAATTCCAAGATTGTCCCAGATTCCTGCCCCCTGGTATACACAGCCAGCAAAATCCCTCCCCTTGAAGGGTGGGACCAGAGAATACGAAGAGCTGTCACTCCCTTGAGTCAATTATGTTACATAGCAAAGGAGTCGCTCCTATAATTAAATCGCTCTATATAAGACTCTGTCTTAGCAGACTGGAGGAAGGGACTTTCTTTTGCTGAACACTGGCCTAGAAGAAGTGAGCTGCCATGTTTTAGGTGGGTCTATGAGGAGGCCGCATGGCAAGGCACTCACTGCAGGTGGCCTTTATCTGACAGCCGGCAAGAAAGCAGAGACCTTAGTCCTGCAACCACAAGGAGCTGAATTCTACCAACAGCCCCATGAGCTTGGGCAAGACCCCTGAGCTCAGGAAGAGAAGGAGCCCAGTGGACACCTTGACGGCAGCCTTGGGAGACCCTGAGCAGAGGACTCAGGTAAGCCATGCCCAGTATCCTGACCCACAGCAACTGCAAGACGGGTGCTGTTTTAACGCCTAAATGTATGGTGATCTGTTACGCAGCAATAGAAAATGAATACAATGGCAAACAACATTTCTAATGCGAGAGGACTCTGAGGCGTCCTGTTTCCCAAACCTCAGCTTTTGCAGTCTGTCTTCCCAACACCCGCCACGTGCACCTTCCCCCGGGGGCTGCACCCGTGATCGACAAGGGCTGCATATGAGGAACACCTGAGAGCTGCTTGCTACAGTCTCCTTTTCTGCAGCAAAATCCAGAAAATCAAAACCTGGTGTGCTAGCTGTGGGGGTTTTTTTTTTTAACCTACTATTTATACTTTAATAGCTATTAAAGTGAGGAAGAGCTTACTTGTGTCACCCCTAATGTCACAGTGTATTTCCCCCCTGGTGTGAGCCCCATATTCCAGAAGACACTGCACTATAGGTTAACACCGCTGCCTCCAGCAGCTCCTGGGAGGGTCTTCAGTGGCCTCCCCCAGGCACACCCCAGGCCTTGTCACAGCTGTCAGGGAAAGAGGCATTCATTGTTTTCTGCTAAATTGTGACAAATGGAATCACAAATAGGGTCACTCCAGCATCTGTCCGTCCTTCCAAGTTTTTTGTCACCCACAGTAGAATGTTCATCACTGCAGTTCTTTGTCACTTTACAAACTTACCCGTCTAACAACTTGAGAGCAAAACCAGAAGCTGTGTGCCCTGCACTAATCTGTAACTTTCCAAGGCGTGACTTTTAATTTGTACACCTTCAGGCTGGCGAGGGCTCTTAGCAGACCTCTCTGCATTCATATCTGTGGCCTGTTTTCTGCTCATCACATTAAAAACTTCAAGAAAAATGACACTGGAAAGGAATGCTTGTGATGGAATTTTTAACAGTGTGTGTGTATAAAAAATGAGAATATTGAAGAAATAGCAGAAAACAGACTTTCTAAAGGATCTGAAGGGGCAGAGTGGACCACTCCAGTTTTTGCCATTCACCTCCCATTCACTTTCTGGCAACAGTCCCGATTTCTTCAGGAAATGCAGTCTTTCCCCACTCCCAGCCTATGCACTTTCAGGTGAGGTTGACTCTACCCACGCACCAAGCCTGGGCAGGTGACTAAGGCCTAAATCAAAGCACCACATTCCTTGGGGATCACACAGCCCAAGTAGAGCCAATGGAAACAATGGGTCTTGCTGGGACCTTTAAGGGAACTTACCCTTTTAGTGCTGGACTTGAATAATGGAGTCTGTGGACCTGAAACTGATGGCAGCATTTTTGCTGCCAGTTGGAGCCTGAAGTCAACTCTAAGAAGAGCAGAACCGAGTGATGGAGAGGGACTAGGACGTAGTAACATCACTGAGCCCTGGACCAAGCCGTATCTGAAGCTTACATTTCCCGTCTTTTACTTACTGGGCCAATAGATTCTTTTCGTTGATTTTTCACATTGATTTGCAACCAAAAGATCCCTTAGTAGGACAAAAATTCCCTTCAATTTTTTAGTAATGCTTTATTGCTTTTTATGGGCCTATCATTGATTTATGAATATGGATTAATCAAGGTCTCAGGACATATCTTTCATGAACATTGGAGCTGACTATTCTTTCAGAGAATTAGTCACTGTTCCCTTGATGTGTTCTTTACTAATTAACAATTATTCAGTTATGAATGCTTCCAGCCACAAGTAACAGAATATCCAACTGAGAGTGGCTTAAACGATTAGTCTCCCACAACAGCTGGGCTGCAGGTTAGCCTTCCCAGGGATGGTTAGGTAACTCAATAATGCCACCAGAGACCCCAGATCTTTCTGTCCTTCCTTTGCCTGCCATCCTCACATGTTGGTGAGTCTCCCCTCATGGTCACAAGATGACTGCTGCAGCACCAGACATCATATCCTCACATGACAGTGTCCCATCCATGCAAGAAGGAAGAAGCCAGGATAAAAGGGCTTTCTCCTCATAATGCTCTCTGCCTCTTATCAGGAAGGCAAATATTTCCCAAAATCACTCACAAAACCCCCATTGTTGTCCAGGACTGGGTTACATGTTTCCCCATAAACCACTCACCAGTAAAGGAGGATGGAATTTCCATGGCTGTCTTAGGCCAAGCTTATCAAGGAAAAAGGGAGATTAGCTCTTGGGAGGCATCTACCACCAAGGACTCATTAATCTACCTTCACAGAACCAAGACTAACATTAACTTATGAGAAGAAAAAACACCAGGCAGGTAAATTCCAATTTTACCCAAACCAAGGTCAGCGTTCTTCTTTGCCCTTAAAATAAGATCAGCAGAAGCCGGAGGGAAAGGCACCAACGTTAAAATCTATATTTGGATCCCCTGGGGCTGGGCCCATCCTGTGGCAACTTCATCTGCCCCCTGGCAATGAATTCTAAAAATATAGACCTTTGACAGTCATGTATTTTAAATAGCAAACTCCACATATATAATCTCCACTCCTTCCTTGCTACAAATTAAATTTTCATGATGAGAAAGGAATGACAGATATATTTTGCTTTAGCAGAACAAGTGAAGGTGACATTTTGAATCTTGGAGCTCATGTTTCCTAGCTGCCTGGCCTTGGGCAAGCTGGTCCCCTTCTCCATGCCTCAGTTTTCTCACCTGGACTAGGGAGGTATTAATAATAACTACCTCATACGGGAGAGTTGCGAACCCACAGGCAATTTGGTCATTCCCAATAATGAGCTTCTTTGGGGAGAATGTCAGTAGTCTCTAACAATTAGATGTAAATGGGGCCAGGGTCCCCTCCCCATAACCTCCCTTCTAGGTTACAATGAAAGTTAGTTTCAGACTGACTGTGCCCCAGATATAAACATAGCAAAGTGGCACAAAAACAGTCACACAGCTCTTCTGAAAACTTGAGGAAGTCTCAGCTGTCTTCTTTTCAGGTGCTTCAATCGCACTTGCATGAAAGCTCAATGTCATTCAAGGTCAATGTCCAAGGCCAACCCTTAGATGCCGACAGTAAGACTCCTCCAAAGCACTAGCTGGACTGGGCCGGCTCAGAATCAAGCTCGGGTCATCATTCCAAAGGGCGTAGACTGTTTGTTGGACCCCCGGTATATTCCTCTACCTGCTTGTACAGTAGGGAAGTGCTGGTTTCATACTGCAGGCCAGTCTCACACATAACTCACTAATGGAAAGCAATTTCCCTCATCTGTTATGCTATTAACAAAAGCCCCTGGGTTTGTACGTAAAGATAACTAAAGCCTGCAGTACCTACCTGCAGAGAGCACCCTTGGGAATAATGTTTCAAATACGGATCACCTCTGGGTGTTTCTTCCCAAGTGGAACGATTGATTGCTCCTAGAGCGTGGGTAGTAACTACCTAATCCACACATTCATGTCTAATAGTCTAGGCTGAAGTATTTTGAACTGTGTTAAGACCACAAACAAGGAGAATTACTAGGTAATGAAACAGCCAGCACATGGACAGGAAGAGAGAAAGCAGGAAGCCAGCCCCTTCTTTTCCATCCTCCCATTACTATCCTAGAATCCAGCTGAAGCCCTCTTCTTCTTGCCATTTCCTATGTCTGAAACAGCAGCATTAATTATTTGTTCCTCTTCCTCCTTGAAAGCCATCTCAGACTCCCTTAGTTTCTCATTCAAGACTCTCCACAATCTGATCCAATCCTGTCTCTCCAACTCCATCTCCCACTACCCACATCAACCAGAGAGCTAACTGTGCCTTTGCTGGTATCATGTCCTTTAACCAGGGTGCCATCCCCACTCCCACATCAGAAGCCTGCCTAGCCTTCAGATGCCACCTCTTCCACGGAGCCTTCCATGATCCCACAGCCAAGTCAGTGCTGAGAGTGCAGGGCCTGAAGGAAGACTGCCTGCAATTAATCCTGGGTCCCAACACATAGCTGCTGAATGACTTTACCTCTCTGGCCTTCAATTTCCTCATCTGTAACATGGACGTGATGAAAATACCTACTCCACAGACTCACTGGGGGTTCTTTTGAGATAAGACATGTAAAACGCTTCATGTAGTCGCTGGCACATAGTAAGAAGCCAGGGCATGTTGAGTATTACTGAAAACAAAAGGCAAAAGCAAATCCCTGTCCCTTCTCACTCGAGGGAATTGTCACTGCTGGCTTGTGCTCCTGACCCTCTCCTCTTCCCTTCTCTCTCTCAACAGATGATATCTTTGTCATCTTATTGAACGTGAGGTTTTCTCAACTCATAAGTAAATCAGAAATGAAATGTACAAACTTTCAGTTGCAAAATAAATGAGTCACAGTATGAAAAACAATTAAATTCCCCACAGTGTGGGGAATATAATCAATAATTAATATCTTTGTATGGTGACAGATCATAACTAGACTTATCACAAAAAATGAAAAGAAAGGAAATGTATAGTTATAAATAAAAATAATCCCAATGGAATCATCAAGACTCTCATGATCAAAACACATTTTAGGCCTTCCTCTCTTTTCATGACCCATCCAATAAAAATATACACTTCGAGGGCTTCCCTGGTGGCGCAGTGGTTGAGAATCTGCCTGCTAATGCAGGGGACACGGGTTCGAGCCCCGGTCTGGGAAGCCACATGCCGCGGAGCGGCTGGGCCCGTAAGCCACACACTGAGCCCGCACATCTGGAGCCTGTGCTCCACAACAAGAGAGGCTGCGATAGTGAGAGGCCCGTGCACTGCGATGAAGAGTGGCCCCCACTTGCCACAACTCGAGAAAGCCCTCGCACAGGAACGAAGACCCAATACAGCCAAAAATAAAAAATTAATTAATTAAAAAAATATATATATATATACACTTTGAAAGTTCACCTATGCCCCCTTGCAGGAAGTGGCTTTCCACTCTGACCAGCCTGAGGCCGTACAGGATGGTGGTAAAGGCCACAGATGCTAGAATCGGACTGCTGGGTGCAGACCCAGCACCTACCCACTGTGTGCCTTAGCTTCCTCATCTCTCAACTGGAGACAATGGTAGAAGAAGTTTAAATGAGATGGCAAGTGCGTGTAAAGCTCTTGGAAGCACCCCTGGCTGGAGCAGCAGGGTACTCCATGGAGCTCCTGCCATTATCATCCACAGAAGCATCTCTTACAGTCAAGGCAAGTACAACATGCAATGGAGAGAAGGTTCTAGAGAAGGACTTGGGGGGCACCTGGGACAAAGTTTTATCTTGGCCACCAGCTTGCTCTGTGTCCTGGAACAAGTCACCTTGGCCTGCAGTTTCCTCATCTCTAATCCAAGAAAATTGAAATAAATGATATGAAAAGTCTACCTAGACCTAAACGTCTACTCCCATGTGTCCAGAACTGTGGAGGGTCTGAGATTTTTGCCCTACTTGCAAGCTAACCCACGAGCCTGCCGCAGTTTCATGAGTGTTGGAGGAACACACAAGACTCCCAGGTCAGAGACCGAGGACGTTATTGCTCACAGCGCGGCAGGCAGTATGAGCTTCATTTTCGTAATGGTCTACGAGCAACTCTGCCCGAACTTTGAGGTAGACATTATTTTACTGGACAGCAAACAAACTTACCTTCTGCTCCAGAGGAACACATTATCTCTATATTCCAAGTCTGTTCGCCAGACAAACATCCTTGAAAAGAGGGTCTGGGACAAAAGCCCTCAGAGCCTCTGCTCACCAGACGTGCAGAAACAGCAGAAACCCATGGAGAATGTATCAGTTTCTTCCTACCTCCCCTCAAGCTTGACAATTCAGTTGAACTCCTCAACCTGCCCTCAAAATAGCTGCTCTTAAGGTTTATGTTTCTCCTGATGGTGAGACCACTCACCCTCTATCTCCTCCCTTCCCACTATCTCCACCTGCATGGACTGCTGTGACCTCTCTCCTGAAACCTATACATTTATCATGGTCTCTCTTTTCAAGAGCACAGCTCTGTGTCTGCCCCTGATGAAAAACTGCCCATGCCTCCCCACTGCCTCCTGGCATAAGTTCCAACTCCTTCCAGATATGACATTCCTTATTAAATAATGAGTATCTTGAAACCAGGTCTTATCTATTTTTCCAGCACTTAGAAATAAATATACACAGAATAAACTGCCTAAGGGGACTCCAAGCCTTCCAGTCTTTAGATTTAAAAGACGTAAATGTCCGCTAAGCATGGGACATATTAGAGGAAAATAACAAGCAGGAATAAGCTATTAAACAGCAGAGTTTCCTTTTTAATGTTTATTTAAAGATTTTTATAGGGGTGGGGAAATGGAGGTGTGGGTGTTTGTATTTGAGGGTTTTGATCATTTATCTATTCATTAGCTACAGAAAACTTTGTCCAATCAGAATCTGCCTCAAACACCCCAAATGCAGGGCTGCTCCATGGAAGGATCAAGGGACCCACCCAGGGCGTCCCCTTTCCCATGGCTGCTGGGAGGGGAGAGGGCTGCTCCGTGGTCCTCTGAGGCCCAAAGAGTTGAAACCCTACACTCAAAGGAAAGGCGCCTCATAAGTGGACCAAACATAGCGTTCTCGGTCTGACAAGTAGGACTGTACTTTTCGGGGTAAGAGGACAGAACATTTTAATTCAGGTCTGGTCTTTAAAAAAAAATGCAAGACATATGGAGCAAGGATAAGGAGCTCCAAGGGAAGAAACAGCCATTCCTTTCTAAGCAATCTTCACCGGCTACAAGAGGGATGACCCCGTGACCCCTGTTGATCCTGTTACCCGGGGTCAGCACACACCTCATTAAAAAAGAGTCAATTTCAAATAATGGGCACTTTCCCCTAAAGACCCAATATTCTTTTGCCATTCGTATTGTGTGTTGTTCAGAATCCTTTGGGCTTACTGGAATTTCCCTGAAACGTTTCCGATGCCTCAGGCATCATTTTTAAAACATTAGAATTTTAAATCACAGCTTCGGGAGAGAGTGGCCTGTATCTGGCTCTCCTCCCTGGCCCTAGTCTCCTGCCACCTAAAACAGCTTGGCCTGCCATCCTGAAGCAAGCTGTCAACTCTCATCTGAGGAAGGACAACCAGATCAGCCGCCCTCCCTCCCCTTTCACCCCACATCAAAGCCACAGAAATGACTGCCTGGGTTGTTGAAGCAGAGCCGGGCCAGAGCTGGCTTATGAAGGCTCATGAGAACCCATTCTGCGCGTCTCTTCCCAAATCCGTGCTCAGTGACATCACATGGGAAGCTTGAACACAGTGTGAGTATTTACACCGAGGAAATCAGCAAACACTACAGACCAGAGCTTGCCTCTGCCCCTCCCCCAGAGCCACTGGTTAAACATTTACCAGCACATCACTGTTTATTTGACAACTAGCCACAGCCCTTTTTCATCTCTGCTTCATCAGCACCGATAAAGAGAAGCTCGAACGGCCCCTGATTTCTGCTGTGCTGCAGTTACAGTAAAACCTTCATGAATTCCACCAAATTAAAGAAGCATGACCTCTCCTGTTGAGAGCTCCGACCGCCTTCCTTTTATCAAGCTCTGTCCTCTAGAACCATCTCTCATTTCATCCATTAAGGCATTTCCTAAGCCTTTCCCCTCACAATGTGCAATAAAACAAACTGGTCTTTATTGCTGTCTCTCTCCAGGCCCTCTTGAAATTACATTTTCCAGTCTATAGCAATCTCCTCCGCCCCGAGGAAGCCTGCGAGAGGAGCGCCAGGTCTGATCAAGTTTCACTCTATATTTTCATTTGCAGTCTTGCATGGACTCCCATTCAAGAACTACTTTGCTTTCCTTCTGCTAAAAATCCTCAAGTTGTTGGACGGGCTTGCCTCGGGCCCGCCGGGGGGTTACCCTGCTTGATGGGTTCCCCGACTCTGCAGCGCCTTTTGGGTGTCAGGGAGGCACTCTCTGCAAAGCAGTACCACTGATTTGTGCAAATCAAGGTCACTGAACAAGCTTTGCTGTGTCCCTAAAGGTCGTGGTCTATCCCTGGGACTGTGCCAGGACAATGTGCCCTCTTCCTCGTCGCAGAGAGAAAAGCACCAAGTAGTAAACAGACAGGAAGCCACCCCCATGAGCACTAAGCTGATTGTCATTAGCACCTTGAACACGCTTTCCAGAAAGCCTCGGTCCCACCACCCCAGTTGGTAGACCGGTTCCACCTGTAACCAGGGCTTACCTGGAAGCTGGACATCCCCTTCTGCCTGTTGCAATGAACTTCAGCAATCCACCTGGCTGCTAGGAAGCAAAGCAGCCCCCAGCAGCTCCTCTCCACAGCCCCTCACTTGTGCTGTCTGATAGCTACTAGGTGTCAGCTTATAACGGCTTGAGCACCTGCCTCTCAATGAGAAACTCCTGATGACCAAAAATCTTTCACAGGGCTTCCCGGGTGGCGCAGTGGTTGAGAGTCCGCCTGCCCATGCAGGGGACGTGGGTTCGTGCCCCGGTCCGGGAAGATCCCACATGCCGCGGAGCGGCTGGGCCCGTGAGCCATGGCCGCTGCGCCTGCGCGTCCGGAGCCTGTGCTCCGCAACCGGAGAGGCCACGGAAGTGAGAGGCCCGCGTACCGCAAAAAAAAAAATCTTTCACAGCCCATAGGAGTGGAGATAAGCTGGTGGACTTTGGTCACTGTGACAGGCTGGTGGGATGGAGAAAAGGGGATAGATGGAGGCGATGGCGCCCTCGCCACTCCTCAAATCACGCAACGTAAGTAACAACCTTCTCCAGCTCCACGTGGGACCCACCCCTGTGAAAGACTCCATGTGGTGAGAATTATTTACATCCCAGCAGGCAGGGCATGGAGCGTGCACTTCAGCTCATCAGAGGCCACGTTTCGCCATGCTTTGGGGTCAGAAGAGAACCCCTAGGACTGGCTTCTTTGACATTTTCCCGACCAGCAGGTTGAGGGTCAGGCCAGCCTTGACCTCGCTTCTGATGGGTGTGGGCAGAGGTAGCGGGAGCTGAAGTGGAGAGGCGGGGCACGTGCGTGCACACGCGTAGGTGTGGAGATGTGTGTGAGTGTGCACCGATGTGCTCAGGAGCCGAGGCAGGGAGCACGTGGGCAGGCGTGATCCGACAGGGGCTGAGCTGATGGGTGGATGCAGACAAGACAGAAGGTCACTCACTCCCCCGTGAATCATCAGAAGTCCCAACTGCGTCACCAACTGAAAGAGGGTAGAAACCTCTAATACGGCGAAAGCCACGGCAAAATTACCCTAAGCCTTGCTGGAAACCAGCTTTTCAGCAAAACCTCATGTACTCATTTGTCTCTGAACGCTATCCAGCCCCAGTTTTTCCATTCAAAGAACTTTCAAATCATTTCCTTTTGCAAACATCGTTTGAATGGGTGCATAGTGTAGATATTGTGCCGGTGGTCATGCTTTCTGGGTGTGCATGTGTATGTGTGTGCGTGTGTGTTTAATCACGATGCTTGCCCTCTTTCTGTGCTTGAAACAACCTTTTACGGCGTCAGTACACAAGCCAAGTCACAATTTGGCAGCCCCGAGGAACAGCTTAGCACCACGATGTACCCACCCAGCTCAATTCTGAACCACCAGAAAAAAATAGCTCTGTACTCGGTCCTGGGCTTTGGGATGAAAGCAGGAATTTTCTGACCCACAGAACAACCTCAGAACCACGGTGCCAAGCACACAGGAGAAAGAGCAGATATAGCAACTTGGTTGATCATCCTCAGCTGTTAAAAAAAAAAAATTAGAGTCCTGATGGCCAAAAGAACAATCCAGGCCCTAAATACTCACTATGGCAAAACTATTTAAAAGAACTTAGATACACAGAGTTCTAGTTTTCAACAGTTTTGGCCAGGGCTGGGGAGACCTTCTGTCCATGGTGGTGGTATCTAGAGCTGAAAGGGAGTTCAAAACTATGAAGACTGTAGCAGGTGCATCTGGAGAAAAAAGGGGAGAAGTAAGGAGGGGATGATCAAAAGTGGCCGCTGGGTGCAGGCTTTATTCTAAGACTTGACCTGGGTGATACTGACGCCATAAAATCCAGTGTTTGCTTTGTGGAAATTTACACTTTCTGTGTGCATTCCTGGATCTACATTATCTTTTTCTCTAATTTTTTTTTTGTTTTTCCTTAAATTGTTTAGTTCCATCCCTCCACATGGCAGAAGAGCAAACTGAGGCCCCCACAGCCAAGTTAAGGGAGCAGGTGCACAGTTAGAATGGGGCAACTTCATTACTTGTGTAGCTCTCTGTCCGCCTTAATTTAGCATGTAATACATGGCTGGCTGCATTATATGGGTTTGTGACGTGTTTCTAAATGGATTAGAAACCATCACTAAGGACTGTGTCTTAAGCTTCATGTTGCACATAGGTCCCTACACACACACGCGTGTGCACACACACATACACATACACTGTGCTGAGATCACAGTAGCTGCTATTATTTCATCCTGGCCTATATACCAGGCTGAGCATTCCCCACTCTCTCTGGTTCGCATGAAGGAGCAATCCTGCTCTAGCCAAGCCCCCCAGGGCCTGCCCTTGAGGCTGTTCTCTTCTGGTCTAGTCTCCCGGCTTCAACATCTGCCAGTGGCTCCTCTGCTTTGGAGACCTACAGGACTTGCAGGTTCCTGCTCTGTCCCCTCTCCACTGGTTCCTGTGGGCATCCTCACTGCCCTGGATGAGAAACTGCTCACACTGGTCCAGGCCCCCCCACCCCTGGTCCAGCCAAGACCTATCCATTTCCATGAGTGGGTGTGGATGGGGGTAGAGGGGAAAGAGAGGGGTTTCAGTCAAGTGATGGATCAATAATTAGGAACTCATCAGACTCAGAAGCTAAGCTAAGCTGGATAGCTTCAAAGCTAGTCAAGTGTCCGAGATGCTGAAGCACTGGGAGAGTCTTTTCAGGAAACACAACACAGATTCCTTAAGAAAGAAAGGAAAAAAAAACAAAAACGGGATGGAACGGGAGTGGGGAGGAACTGAGCCGCAGAGCATCAGCGTCCAGGAGGTGAGCTGAATGCACTGTTGGCTAAGGGTGGGGTGTGGGGGGAGCCCTCTCCTCTAAAGTTTTCCTACTTTGACTTCATTCCCAGCTGCTCTCAGGAACAACAACAAAATAAAACAAACAGTGAATACCATTAGCAACCGAGAAAACGTACATTCCTAGGGAAGAGCTTTGCCTGGTCTGGGGGACTTCGTGCCCCATAAAGGATGGATTTCTGAAGAGCCAGGAAAGACTTATTCGTGTAAAATGCAGAAAAAAGCTGACTCCTGTGATACTTGGGATTTTTCCATGTAAATACTCTCGTATAAACCCCCTGATCAAACATTTGTAAATCTGGGCTTTCTTCAACGAGGGCTTGCCTGTACTTAGGAAGGTCACCTCGGCTGCTAGGAGCTCTGAAACAGAATCTAAATGTCGGCCCTTCCACATTGATCTTTGTAGGCATATTCAGCTTTTGAAAGTGGCTCTAGTCCCTTGAAATGTCAGGTTAATAGAATCCAGGAATTTACGCCTGACCTCCACCAAGCCAAAGACCACGGGCAGGATTTTGGCCCGTGAAATTCAGCAATAATGTTGACACTCTAGATTGCTACTTCTCCTCTCTGTTTTCTTAGCAATGAAATCCACAAACCTTCCATTTCTGAACCTTTGCCCAGTTTGGGAAGCGGAGCCATCAAACTGAACTTTATCTTGTGCGGGTTAACAGGTTTGAATCCAAACACAGCAGTCCTGTATACCTACCAAGATTTATTATCTATTTATGTCCACGTTTGTGCTGACATAGTTTTAACAGCCTCTGTTTTACCAGAAACCATGCAGACCCAGATATTGTGGTTTTGACAACGTTGATATTGAAAAGAAATATGTTATTTCTCCATTGTTGCTTTGGAATGAAGTGACCACATGTGAGTCTGTTTCTTGTAAATTTAGAGGTTGCTCAGTGTAAGAGGAGGCCTCGGCCAGCCCCTTCATTTACAAAAGAGGACACATGCTCAATATCACACCTTGTCACTAGCAAAGGGCGACCAGAACCTCTGTCCAGAGTCCCTCATGCCCCGCCACATTGCCCACTCCACCTAGCACATAAAATGCAGAGAAAGGTATTTCCCAGAGGGTGTGTTGCACAGCTGTCACGCTCACAGTGCTGACACTGTGGAGGACCAGGGAGTTTGCCATCCAGCATCTGCACACCCTGTTCCTCATCTGAGCACCCAGCAATCAATTTCACAGAGAGCATCAGCGGTTCTACCCAGAAGCTCCATTCAGCATCCTGCAGAGAGCCCTGCCTATGGGGAAACCCTAGTGTGGTATATAAATCTCCAATATCCATTGGTACCCAACACCCATTCTGTCCTCCTTCTTAGTTGCCTACTTGAGTTGCAGAGGCCAGAAAGCGAAAAACTACATTTCCCAGACTCCCCTGCAACTAGGATGCCAGATTTAGTCTCAGCCAATCAGATGCAAGCATGTATGATTAGGAAGATAGAAGTAGATGGAGCTAACACTTTGTTGACTCTCCCTACTGGTAAGCTTGGCCTTGGAGCCATTTGGCTTCTCTGAGCAGTGCTCAGAGCTCCAGCTTCACAGGTGTCAGGAAGCACGGTATGAGGCATCCACTTCGCTGATGTGCATCATAGCAGATGCGGCCCGGTTCTGGGGCTGGTGGAAGCAGTGGTGGCCTCCTGCTTAGGGCAGCTTCTGGATTGCAGGAGCCAAGGGCTTCCTTTTCACAGAAGGGCCCCTATCGTCTTGGCAGTTGTTCTGCGCTGCCAATTTGGGGCTTGTTCTTGAATAGTCAACCTAGAGTCTGTTTCTTCAACCTTCTCAAAAATTCTGTAAGCCATTTAATACTTTGGGGAAAACAAGGCAAAACACTAAAGATGTCCCCCATCCAAAGTGGGAAGCTGGACTTAAAGAAGTAAGCATAGGGAATTTCCTGGTGGTCCAGTGGTTAGGATGCCATGCTTTCACTGCCGAGGGCCCAGGTTCAATCCCTGGTTGGGGAACTAAGATCCCACAAGCCACACACAGCCGGAAAAAAAAAAAAAAAGTGAGCGTCCGCTGGTCTACTGACCCTTTCCAGACTTGATAACATTCAAATGAGATGTCAGACTGACCAATACCTTGCCAATATTGCCAGGTTCAGATATCAGCTGCAGAGGCAGCAGCAGGGTGACAATAGGACCCTAAACTTGGAGACTCTGGGCCTAGATGTCACTCCCAGTTCTGTATCTTCCTACTTTGGTGACATTGACCTTCAGTCTCTTAAAATCTTTGCGCCTTCGTTTCTTTATTTGTAAAAGTTCACAGTCCTGCCTGGCCCACAGGTTCTTCTCAGATTAAGTGAGAAGGCAGGACCTAGCACAGCTGTAGACAGAGCACTCCAGTCAGCAGGCTGCTTGTGGTTGAGGTGACGAAGCCCCATTTAATATACATCAGCAAAAAGTGCAATACAGTGGTTGGTGGGCTTTGAGGAGAGTTCATGCAGCGAGCACGGGAAACGCAGAGATGAAGTGGGTATCTCTCTCTCCATCTCCCTTCTCTGCCAGAGTTTCCCCATCAGCACATTTTTCCTGCTCCAGACTGGCTTAGAGCTTCAATCACACAGAGGAACTGGCTTTAATGCTCTCTCTGGCCCAGGGCAGCCAATTGCCTTGCTTTGCTGGGGACTGAAGGGTTTCCCAGGACATGGAACTTTTAGGGCTAAAACTGGGAAAGTTCTGGGCAAACTGGGACAAGTTGGTCACCCTCCTCCATTCTCACATCCAAAAGTAAGGGACTGATTGGCCCAGCTTGGGTCAGGGTCTACCTAATACCCACTGACAGTGGCCAGCAGGGCAGGTCATACTAGAACATGTTAGTCCCTGCAAGAGCCATGTGAATTCAGGGGACAAGATGTCCCCAGATAATAAGGAAGGGGGGAGACACCGCACAGAGAATCCTATAAATGTCCAAAGTGGAGACTCAAAGAAAGATCCTACATTCTTTCATGTATTTGACGTGCATTACCACGGCCTCATTTGTGTATCTCTATAAGACAACACCAAGGAACTCAATGCAATCTTGACCTCAGAAAAATGCAATGGATTTGCGTTTCAAGGTCAGAGCAAAGGTAAAAAATCACAAAGAGTCAAAAACAGCTCCCTACCTCTAAGCCTTGTCATGTCACTCAGCACAGTGAGATGCTCCCTTCAGAGAGGTGAGCAGGAACTAGAGCCAGGGGAGGAACAGTAGATTCTCACCACCCACTGCAAAGTCACTTCAGGGCACGGACTCAATGGATAACCGTGGTGGACAGGCCTGCACAATCGAAATGGCTATTCCTCCTCTGCCCAGAAGTGGCAGGCAACATGGTGGTTTCAGATGTTGGAAGGTTATGAAATACACTTAAAAGATTAAGGCTCTTTGACCCGAGAGGAGCAAACAGAAGAGTTAAATAGCACTCAGCTTTCAGAAATAAAAACCATGTAGTTGGATGAAATGGAGCATTTATCCTCCACAAAATAATTTTTTTTTTTTTTTTGGTCTTCTCACGAAGAAGAATTTCCAATGGCGATTTTATATTATTCATTAGAACAAGTCACCACAGCCAATACCCTATACAGACAGAGACAGCGGAAGGCCCATCTTGCCTGGTTGAAGGCACATCATTCATTCCTATCCAAACAGTCCTTCAGGCAGCAGCGCACACAGCAGATATTCAGGGCAACAAAAGAAGCTTAAATGGCGGAATGCAGATTTGAACAGAAAAGTGTCACCAACCATTTAAATTCCTTTCCTTGCTGCAGCTGGGGAATCAGGCAGTTCCCTGAGCTATTTCAAACAGCGATGAGCTGCTGATTTTACAGGAACTTGTGAGGGTAATTTGCACTTGGGATTGGCTTTTGCTCTTCATCCCGTTACGTGTGAACAGGTGGGAAGGAGGTGACAGTGTGCTCCTACCCATCCCCAGCTCTGATCTACTGGCCCCATTGGAAACCTGTTCTCCACCGAGACCATTGCTCCCTACGGCCTCATCTCAAAGGAGTTCTGCGCAGCTTCCACACCCAGTGCAGCTTTCTTGGAGCCCTCCTTAACCCGCTAGAGGTTTCCAGACCACCATCCTTAGGTAAATAGGTTTCCTTCACCCCTCTTGCCTGTTCCCACCATGACGTCCCACAGCCCACGTGGTCATTCCATCACTCTCCCACTCCAGCCCAACCCCACTGTTACCCTGGAAGAAGCTTCACAGGAGAGCATGGGAACAGCCCTCCTACACCTGCCTTCTCAAATCCTTGACCTCTTACGTCCATCAACTTTATTCTCCACTCCCATTCGGCCACCTGGTGGTCTTCTCTACAGAATGCTCCACCTCTGAAACCACAAAGTCAGACATTCCTCTCCGAGATCCTGGCTTCCTTTCCCTTTAGCTTGCTCTTTCAGTAATTCCCAATACCACACTTATTTGCCCATTTATCGACTCCCCCCCAACCTTTCTTCATCCCTTTATGTCCCTCCATATTCAACTTGGGTTCAATGACTGATTCAAACTTTCCCCTACCAAAACCCTAAATTCCCTGCCCATTCTTCCATCTCTGTCACCAGGTGAAACTTAAACACCAAATCCTCTCAAGGCTGACTTCTTCCCACATGCAACCAGAAGACCAAGCATTGTTGGAGACAATGGGATGTCCGAACAGACGGCTGCCATCATGAAGTCATGCTCACCAGCACCACCTGGGCCTTTCATTCTGCCTGGCCATCCAACTGTGTCTCCTTGATCGGTTCAGCCTTCCCTTCCCCACAACAATTATTTCAAACTTGCATTCTACTCAAATTTCTCACTTACTCTTCACCCTCCTTACTCTCAGCAGATGACAGAGAAACAAGAAGCCTTAGTAAGAGGAGGATGTCCTCAATGCCCACCTGCCTGTCCTTCCATCTTCCCTCCTCCTATGTAAGTGCTACGTTCCAGCCTCTTCCCCACGCTCTCAGCTCAGCTCTCCTCACCCTGCACCTGCTCTGCATCCTCAACTTCTCTTCCGCTAATGACTCTCCTTGCAGCATTTAAGCTTCTCAAGTCTCTTATATCTTAAAACAAACAAGCCCTTCCCTCCTCCCCTTGTCCCTGCCAAGCCACCACCATACTTGCAGCCTCCATTCATGACCACACTTCTTAAAGGAGAACTCATGTTCCCCAGCCCTCATCTTCAGACCACCTGAATCATAATTATCCAGGAAGCTTTAAAAACTATACAGCAGAAGAAAAAGAAGCTAGAAACCAAAAACTACACAGTGTATGATTCCACTTATATGGAATTTCTGGACAAGGCAAAACTGTAAAAACAGAAAGTAGATCAATGGTTCCCTGGGGCCATGGGTGAGTGGGGTTTGACTGGGAACGGGCACAAGGAAACTTTTGGGGGTGATGGAAGTGTTCTAAACCTGGATTGCGGTGATGGTCGCACAACTACATAAATCGACAAACGCTCATCCAACTGTATACTTAAAATGTTTGACTTCTATGATGTACATTATGCCTCGGTAAATCTGTGTGCGTGTGTGTGTGTGTGTGTGTGTGTGTGTGTGTACAATTTTTTTACTTGGAAAGGAAAGGGAAAAGAAACCTCAAAAGCTCAGGTCTGGGAATTCCCTGGTGGTCTAGTGGTGAGGTCTCAGCGCTTTCACTGCCGAGGGCCCAGGTTCAGTCCTTGGTCCAGAACTAAGATCCCACAAGCCAAACAAAAAAAAAGCCCAGGTCTGGGAGGACCAGGCTGAAGCATAAGCAGGGCGTTTGTGTGAAGCAGTTCGAGTCCTGCCTTTCATACTGGATAAAGATTCTCAAGTTGAGAGAAAGGGAGAGTCTGAAGGGAAGGTAACTTAGATAACAGTGGGTTTCTAAGAGGGAGCCCAAATCCCCCACCTGCGCCCCAAGATCTGAGTGCGGCAGGAAGATGAGAAAATCCAAGAATGATTTTTGGAACCCTGGAGCGGAGTAACCGATGCCACAGAGCCTGATGGAGTCACCAAGAATGTAGCAAAACTCCAGCCAAAAACATGACTACACCTGTCTTGGCCCTCAGAAAGCTCCCCTTACCCGAGTGTAGTGTGAGAGGAGCAGACATTTCCACAGTGCCCAGAAGAGCCACAGAGAACATCAGACCTGGGGGTGTCTCAGGGAGATGAATGAGGATGACCCAGCAGCAGTGAACACTGGTGACAACGGGCATTTCGCAGCATGAAAGAAGGCTAGTAGGGGCCTGGCCTCCACAACCTCATAACCCTGGTGCCTCACAAGCCCCTAGGCACCAACCCTAGGAAAAGAAGAAAGTTTTCTTGAATTGATGGAGATTCGATTTCTGCCACCCTGAGGTTCAAAATTGGCATCAAGTGGAGAATTTAGCTAAATAGAGGAATTCACCCTTTGTACACTTGAGTTGATGAACCACTATCCGGAGACCTGGGGCATCACCCACAGGCTAGGCAAAGGGTAACGAGCCTGAAAGGAAGCTGAATGTTCCAGCTCTCCCACTGTGAACCACAGCTGGGAATTTTATTTTTCCTACAGTAACAGAGAGAAATGACATAAGAGCCTTTGAAAGCAACAAAGGGAGTCAAGGCTTAGCACTGAGGGTTCTTTTTCCTACCAAGTCAAGCTTCATACTTACTGGGTGTCAAAGAATGTGGATGGCGGGGAGTGGAGCGCATTATCTGGGAGAGATAAGGCAGAGCCTGAGAAAGTGTAGCTAGAATGGGAGCTGGGGGCAGTGAGCAGGGAGCTGGCCTCTGAGGTCTGCCCTGGCCTCGGCCACAGTGGGAAGAGTCTCACCCCGAACTCAGGGGACCCTGGCCAGGAGGGATCCCAGCCCTACTTAACCCGGAGCCCATCTGAGAGCAGAGTGGCTTGCACGGGGTGAGCAAAAAGCACCCGTCACAAATACAGCAGCCCGGCCTTCCCATGGCCAAGCTCAAATCAATCCCGTCACAAATACAGCAGCCCGGCCTTCCCATGGCCAAGCTCAAATCAATCCTAGGTCCTAAGCAGGCTGAACCTCAGGTGCAGCAGGAAGAATTCGGGCTACTTAAGGCAGAGATCTGGGGCTCAGCCCTGGTGGTCATGTGACTCTGGTCAGGTGACTTCTCCTCCCAGCCTCAGTTTCCTCTCTGGAAACAGCTGGGTTTGGTGGGGAGAGAGACCAGCAATGACAGACATAGGTTATCCATGCAGTTCTTTAGATTTCAAGTTCTGATTCCATTTCAGAAACCAGGCCTCGGCCGCTTCCACCCCGCATCTGAAGAGGAGTTTGTCGTGTTCTCCCAGACACACCTCTCCTCCCATGTCTGAGATTCATGTCAGCGCTCAGAGCCACATGCTCCCAGGAAACTGCTCCCTTGTCCTCGCCCGTCAGCCACCCAGGCGTTGGGGAGGCCATTTTCTTTTCTTCTTACCCTTTGTTGTCAACCAGTTATGCTGGCAGGGCAAACACTAAAAATATTATCTTTTCACAGAGAATACATTGATCAAAAGGTCTATTTCTCTCTTCTAGGAAATAAACCAGGGGTGAGACTCAGCACCAAAACGGACTCTTAACCAAAATGATACAAAATCGACTTGTACGGTCCCAGCATATGAAAACAATCCCCCCCAGCAAGGACTCTCCTTTTTCTCTTATGAGAAAGCATCAGGGCAACACAAATATGTACCCCGGGCCTCGGCAATTCACGAGCACTACCTGCAGAGACTGAAGCTCTGGGTCTGTCTCCCTGCGATCTGAAAACTCAGTGAGGATTCAACAGCTGAGCTACAAGCCTTCCTTGGTGAGTGGAGAAGCATTAGTGGGGCTTATCACCTGGGAGCCGGAGCCCTGAACGCAATCCTGATTCAAACCACAAATCCCCGCGTTAGAGGATACACTTCTGGGCACTTCCTTTACTACCTTTTCTGGGTCCTTTTCCCTTTTCAAAACTAGTTTCTGTTGTTTTGGTTTTTTTTTTTTTTTAAGAAACGTGCACTATTCCACTTGGAATTTTTGCTCCAACTGTAGTTTGGACATTTTTTTCTAACTTTCTAACAGCAACCATAAGAAAAATTCACACCAGCACAAGGCTCCTCTTTTGGCAAAACAATGTAATAATTCCAATGGACTCAGTCCGTGGAAGTTGCTATTCTGAAATGGTCTAACACCCACTTTATTAACATTAGGGCTAATTTCTTTTGAAGGGAGTTTAAAGCGACCAGGACTTCGATTCTGGGGTTAATTGGTCTGTTTGCCACTGTTTGTCAGAACTGTCTTTAAAGAACATCTTCAAAGACTGCTCTGATGCTGGCCCCCGCCTTGTCTGAAATGCCTCAAATGTCTTTATCAATGCCAAAAATGCAGTGAGTGAAAGGGCTTTTTACTTAATTATTTCTGAAAACCAAAAAGGGAATTCCATGTAGACAGATAATGAGAACTGACACGGTGAAATTAAAATGTGTGCTCAGGCAAAGAAAGCCAGGAGAGCTGAACTTCTAACTAGAGCCAGCACATAGGGAGTCTGTCCTGCCAGCCCAGAACACCAGACAGAGCCCTGGGTGCTTCATTTTGTCTCTTGGAACAGTTCGCACAGGTTGCTCAGTAACCCACAGGCCAATAGTATTTGGTTTTAAAATGCCAACATCTGTACAGCATTTAAAGTACAATTTTTAATTCACACACGTCTGGAGACAGGGAAGAAGGTGTATCTTTAAAAAATACAACAAAGTGTATTTCTTTATACTATTCTCCACCCTCCCACCCCCTCCCCTCTAGCACTTCCTGGTTTATGTTGCTGCTTTCCACAACTCCTATACTCTGCATTCCTATTCCCAGTATCTTTTTTGGGTAGAAATGAGTAGAAAGGGGGGATAAAGTGGGACAGCTCTTCAGGTATCCAGAAGAGAAGTAGAAAAAGATGCACTTTATTTTAAACACAATCACGAACACTTCTTAATAGAAGAGAAAAATAGTTTGGTCTCCATTTTGCTGAAAATTATGGTCACCGTGGATCCAAGTTTCCTCTCAAGACAGATAAGAATCAGAATCTGTCTCTTGACAACTGCCCATAATGAGGCATTTGGTCTATGTGAAGCCACTATTGACTACACCTGGAGAACTCAACACTACTTCCTTGCCCCCAAATCACTGAACTACAGCCCCAACGTGAAAGCGGAGAAACCAACCAGCAGAGAAACTCAGACACCCGACACCTAATAAGGAGTTAACGTGGTGATCTCTAAACATCCATCACATTTTGAGGATCCTAGCCTCGATTACATCAAGTTCCATATAGACCTGCGCTCTGCTTTTGGCCTTGTCATACAGTTGCAATTTCCCGTCCCTGCCACTGTCTAAATGCCCAGGTATCAATATATTTTCATGTTGTTTGGGTAACAGTGCAACTGAAACCCCCTCAGGGAAATCAGATTTGGAGAGAACGAGGGCAACTCCAGAACAACACCTTTCTTTTAAAAAATCCAAATAGCATTTTGCAAGCTGATGCCATCATCTAACTGGCCTCTGCTTGAGTGAATACATTAGCCTTCGCTCCTTCCAGTACAGAGAGGTCAGATTACCTGCTGGAAAGCCAAGGAAGCCCTAAATCATTTGATGCAAGAAAAAGTAGCCAAGAGAATCTGAGCACAGAGGGGAGCTTCAGATCTCGGTTTAACGTAGGGTCCCCTTAACTGGACAACTTCTGACTTTATAACCAGGAGACCCTCTGGCAGAAAAAAGTGCTGGGTGCTTTGATAAAACAAAAACACACAAACGCATTCCGCTCACCTTTCAGCGTAACCCCCCAACCTTGAGCCAGCCAGTTGCTAGATTTTGGCCATTGGTTTTTGCTGAGCGCATGAGATCTGATTACTGTTATCTCTGCTTGCATAACTACAAATGTTATCATTACTGCTCAACTGATATGGCTCTGTTTTACAAACACAAAGGAAGACTGTATGTACACTTGCCCTCTCACCAGAAGGGCTGGTTTAAAAGAAAAAAAAAGAAAGAGAAGAAAAGGGAAAGAGTGGGGCTGGGAACCAAGAAGGGTAGGCCTGCTGAATGAGCCTTTCAGAAAGAATTATGTGATAGGTTTTGTGTGTGTGTGCTTTTTAAAAAAGCTGCTGCCAAAGCTCAGAATTGAAAAGTATTCAATGGACATCATGTCAGAAACACAATGATTTATTTTGCTGGTTCATTTTCAAACATGAGCTTTCTCCTTATTCCCTGAAATGGGTTTTGGGCCCTTTGGGCCCGAATCTTCAAAATGTGAGGAACAGAAGTTATGCAGAGCGCCGGGTCTGATTCAACATAAACAAGGATTTGATTATAAATACGACAGTGGCATATCCCTGGCCTCCAAAAAGCCTCATCTGTTTGCCCAGATTGCAGACATTTTCTCCATCCAAAACCGCACCGAGGATAGAATCGAGGTCCCCTCTGGCGAGCCCTCCCCAGCACACAAGGCGTAGTTTATAAGCCCGCCCCGCTCCCCCATCACCTGCGGTGTCCAAGGGAAGCCTAGTCACTGAGCTCCTGTACACCAGGGCTTGTACACACATAGCCAGTTCAGGTCTCAGTTCCCGAGTACAAGAGTCAGGAGTACAAGAAATGAGACTGCATTATTTTCCTAGTGCCATCCCACAGAGCTGAAGCTTTGTCACCATTAGTTCCCACTCTTCCTTTGGGATTGCAAGGAATTTCCTGGAGGCACACTCAGGCCTGGGTATGGGAGGACGGCCAAGGAGAAGGGAGGACCTAGTCCTCAGGGGGCCACCTCTCCAGGACCACAGCTCCTAGCAGGACTGCTCTGGCTGGGATCAGAGAGACTAAGGCAAAAACAGCTTTGCTTCAGGCCGTCTAGAACAGAGGTCCCCACCCCCGGGGCTGCAGACCGGTACTGGGCCACACAGCAGGAGGTGAGCGGCGGGCAAGAGTGAAGCTTCATCGGCCGCTCCCCATCGCTCCCCATCGCTCGCATACCGCCTGAGCCATCCCCCCACCCCCATCCACGGAAAAATTGTCTTCCACAAAACTGGTCCCTGGTGCCAAAAAGGTTGGGGACCGCTGCTCTAGAACCTTGTGCCGGATAGTTTTCAACAATGTATTTTTTAAATTGGGATCTAATTCACATACCATGAAATCACCCTCTTAAAGGGTACAGTTCAATGGTGTTTTAGTATATTTGCGGAGTTCTGTTGTAGGAAAAAAGAGGGACACAAGAGGATGGTCACGTCCCAGGTCTCAGGTGAATCCCGGGGACAACCGCCAAGTGTGGCTTCTTGGCTTTGCACAGGAAAGCAAGAGCGAGCCGTAGTAAAGTGAAAGAAGGTTTATTCAGGGAGATACAGACTCCATAGACAGAGTGTGGGCCATCTCAGAAGGCAAGAGGCCCCGAGATATGGCGCAGTTAGTTTTTATAGGCTGGGTAATTTCATAGGCTAATGAGTGGGAGGATTATTCCAACTATTCTGGGGAAGGGGCGGAGATTTCCAGGAATTGGGTCACCACCCACTTTTTGGCCTTTTATGGTTGGCCTCAGAATTGTCATGGTGCCCGTAGGTGTGTCATTTCGCATATGCTAATGTATTACAGTGAGCATATAATGCGGCTCAAGGTCTAGTGGAAGTCGACTCGTCCACCATATTGGACCTAGTTGGTTCTAACCAGCTTATGTCGTGTCCTCAACAGCTATGTCATTCTTTCAAAGGTTGTGCCCTGCCCACTTCCTGTCTCAGTTCTGCAACCATCACCACTATCTAATTCCAGAATATTTCATCACTTCCAAAAGAAACCTCAGCTATACCTAATTTCAAATTCTGTTTTCTAAAGAGGGTCTCGAATTGTTTAAGCCTCAAGCCCCATAAAAATTAAATCCATTCCTGTATTAAGAGACCTTTTGCAAAGCAATCTTGGGCCAGCCTTCTGCAGCGCAGCCATTTCCAGAACCAGATCCACTGGGTGAGGAGAGGCAAAGAACCCCTGGAACTCAGATCCCTCACTCGCCTGGGGTTTCTGGTTTTGCCACTCCTTCCCCCAGGGCACTGGGAGGCTGGAGTCTCTTCTGAAGGACCCACCAGAAACTAATCTCCCTTCCTTTCCTGAGGTCTCTCCCCAGTCCTGAGAACTACAGGCTTTCGTCTTGTAGAAAAGTTCAAAAGGCAAGAATTTACCTCTTTGTTCTCTGAATTTTGTCTCCCTTCTCTGAGGCTGGGAAGAGAAAGCAATAGCTACCTTATCAAAGGTCACAAAATCACAGAAAGTAATGGTTACCAAAACCCCACCAGGGTTAATTCATCCAATTACTGCCCTGAAACAACATAGCTCCAGGCTTTCAGAAACTTAAAGGTCGCTGCCCAGGCACTTCTCAGACAGAGGAGTGCCAAGAGTGATGCCAAGTGACACTGCAGCGGGGACCCTCCTGGAGAATGATGCTACCTCCCCAAGTAAAAAGGTAGCTTTATTATCCATATTAAAAAAGGAAAAAAAAAATCTAAGGGTCCCTGTCTCCTTGCTACCACAAGCTGATGAGAGGGTATGGCGCCAGGAACTATGCCTGTGTGAACGAAGCCCTAATTAGGGAGTCAGGGCCCTGGGTCCTGGGCTACCAGGGAATCATTCATTTGGGGTTAGTGACTCACTTTCTCACTCTGAACCTCAGTTTACCACCTACAAATCACCAAGCTTTGGTGCTAACCCTTTGTGAGGTCTTGTTTCCCTTCAGAGCTACGTTTTGTATTTTTATTTGATTTCATCTCATTAAAAAGATTGATAAATGGTGGTGGCATAAAAAAAACCCAGAACAACCCTCTAGGGTGGCCTCAGCCAGACACTTGAGGGTCACCACTTGCTCCCCTGGAAGAAGACTGGACAAATAATGGAGCCAGTCCAGGTGGAGGGGCCCAAGGTCAGCGCCCTCTATGTCGGAAAAGGCAGACCTGAGGTTGGAGCCATTACAAAGTGCCCAGATGATAGTGATGACAGCGACAACAATGACGGTAGCAGCTCTCCTGTATTTACTACTTGTGAGGCCCTGTGCTGAACAGTTTCCGTACAGGGCTTTGTTTCCTTCTCATCACCATTCTATGGTGGTGTTATTATCCCTATTTTGCTGATAAGGAAAAAACACAATAGAGAGATTACAAATTTGAGCAAGGTAATACATCCAGGCATTGAGAGAGCAGCATTTTTATCCTGTCTTGCTCTTAACCACTACTGGATGCTTCCTCAAGCAGGCAAAGCCAAGAATGGGCCATCCTCTGGTCCCAGTGCATAGGGATGCCCTTCCTAGCCTGGACCGAACACTGAAGGTCGTTGGGGCCTCTCTCAGGTCAGGACTGAACTTTTACTCCTTTATTTGCAGTAGGGAACTGAGGATATCTGACCTCAGATGGAACTACCTAAATTATGTAGAGAGAAAAAAAAAAAAAAGAATCCCTACCTCACACCACATAACCAAATAAATTCTAGCTGTACCAAAGATTAAGTAATATATTGAAATCATAAAAATACAATTAAAAAACATAAAACAATATTATAATATTGGAATGGAAAAAGCTATTATAAGTAGCCACTTAACCAAACTGTCTTAATGAAAGAATAAAGCATTTTTTCTAGAGAAGAAAAACAACATCATTAATAAAGCTGAAAGTAATATATTGAAATCATAAAAATACAATTAAAAAACATAAAACAATATTATAATATTGGAATGGAAAAAGCTATTATAAGTAGCCACTTAACCAAACTGTCTTAATGAAAGAATAAAGCATTTTTTCTAGAGAAGAAAAACAACATCATTAATAAAGCTGAAAGGTAGAGGACGAGTTTATTACAGACAGAGGCCTCATTTGTTTTATGACTGTCTCCTACAAAACAAAACAAACACCAATAATCCAATGGAAAGTATAAGCAAAAGTTAAGAAAAGTTCCTAACAAAGACATTACAAAAGGCTGTTAAATACATTAAAAGTGTACAACCTTGCTCATAATAAGAACATTCCAAATTAAAACTACCCATCTGGTTGGCAAAGATCTACAAGGATCGGCAAGAATGTGGGGAAACACATCCTCACTCAGTGCTGGAAGACAAGGACATCCACTCAGCCTCCAGGGAGAGCAATTAGCCAATCAATCTTTGATCCTACAATTCGACTTCTAGGAACATAGCCTACAAATATGCCAGATGTGTAGGAAGTGATTATACACAAGAATATTTATTGTATTATTGTTTTTAGTAGTAAAAAACTGGAAGTAACCCAAATATCTGAGTAGAAAACTGGTTAAATAAACTATGGAACAGAATGCTATGCAGATATTTAAAAGGATGCAAAAGAATGAAATTGGATCCTTACCTCACACTGTATACAAAAATTATCTCCACATGGATCAAAGAACTAAATGTAAGAGCTAAAACAATTAATCTCTTAAAAGAAAACATCAGGGTAAAATTTCATGATCTTGGATTTGGGAATGGATTCTTAGATATGACACCAAAAACACAAATAACAAAAGAAAAAAATTGGTAAATTGGACTTCACCAACATAAAAAACTTCTGTGTATCAAAAGATATTATCAAGAAAGTGAAAAGACAGCCCACAGAATGGGAGAAAATATTTGCAAATCATATATCTGATAAGGGTTCAGTATGAAGAACATACATATAAAGAACTCTTTTAACTCAACAACAACAAAACAACAATCCAATTAAAAAATGGGCAAGAATCTGAATAGACATTTCTCCAAAGAAGAGACACAGATGGCAAATAAGCACAGGAAAAGACGCTCAGCATCCTTAATCATTAAAGAAGTAAAAATTAAAACCACAGTAAGAATCCACTTCATACACACTAGGATATTATAATAATAAGTAAAAATGGAAAATAACAAGTATTTAGCAAGGATGTGGAAAGTCTGGAACCCCCACACATTGCTAGTGGGACTGTGAAATGGTACAACTGGTCTGGAAAACAGTTCGATGGCTTGTCAAAAAGTAAAACATAGGATTACCAGATGATCCAGCAATTCGACTCCTAAGCACACACCCGGGAGAGTTGAAAACAGGTATTCGAGTAAAGTTTTACGTGAATGTTCATAGCAGCATGTTATTCATAATAGCCAAGAAGTGAAAACAACCCAAATGTTCATCAATGGATGAACAGAGAAAAAAACGGTGGTATACCCATACAATGGAATATAACTTGGCATTAAAAAGAAATTAAATATTGATACGTGCCACAGCATGGATGGACCTTAAAAACATTATGTAAGTGAAAGAAGCCAGACACAAAGAGCCACATATTATATGATTTTCCATGTGTATGAAATGTCCAGAAAAGGCAAATCCATAGAGAGAAAGAAGATCAATGGTTGTTAGGGGCTGGACGGGGGGGGGATGGGGAATGGGGAATCAGTGCTTAATGGGTATGGAGTTTCTTTTTGAGGTGATGAAAATATTCTAGAATTAGATAGTGGTGATGATCACAAAACGTTGTGAATATACTGGAATCCACTGAACTGTACATTTGAAAATGGTTAAAATGGTGAATTTTATGTTATATAAATTTTACCTCAATAAAAAAAAGGATGAGGAAGTCCTTTATGTATCAATAGAAATAATCTCCAAGATGTATTTTTAAATTTAAAAAAGGAAGTTTACCACTGCAGAACAGTGAATGTACATGCTATCATTTGCTTTCTTCTCAATGCATGAATTGACCAAGTTTTAATATAACTTACCTCCCTGGGAGCAGGAGCAGAGAAAGAGACCCACACCTGGGCTATCTCCAGGCTCAGGGGAGGAACACACCCTCCTCCAAGGAGGATGTAGCTGCTGATTGAGCCCTTGCCAAGGCTGATCAGACTTGTTTACCCAGAGTGCAAAATTAGTCAGGCTGCCCCCACTCATCCACACTCATGCTGGGTCCAGAGCAGGCAGCCACTGTCTGGGGCTCAGTCCCTTTGACACAGCCCCAGAGATCCCATCATAACCAGCCAAGGAGGGGAACCTGGCAAGGTGAACTGGTCACCCTGTGACCAGTTGGAGCCCTGCTGTGTACATTTACTCCACAGTCAAAGCCAACCCCTCAGACAGCCAGTCTGATCCTCCTCGGTTGCTTCAGCTCATAAGAATTGCCACGTTCAGCTTTGTTATGGATTGCATGTTTGTGTCCCCCATAAAGTCATACTCTGAAACCCTAACCCCCAATGGGATGGTATTAGGAGGTAGGGCCTTTGGTGGGTGATTAGGTTTAGGTGGGTTCTTGAGGGTGGGGCCCATAATGGGATTAGTGTCCTTATAAGAAGAGAAAGAAACTAAGGGTGTCTCTCCTGCCATGGAGGACACAGCAAGAAGACAGTTGTCTGCAAACCAGGAAGTAGGCCCTCAGCAAACACAGAATCTGCCAGCACCTTGATCTTGGACTTCCCAGCTTCCAGAAGAATAGAAATAAACTTCTGTTGTTTAAGCCACCCAGTCTATGGTATCTTGTTATAGCAGCCAGAATGGATGAGGACAGACTCTAAGAGTGGCCCAGAGAGAGAGCAAAAGATGCCAAGTTCCACATGGCCTGCACAGGTGTGGAGACGGCATGAAGTGCGAGCCCCAGCCCTGCCCTCGGTTCCTGGGGTCCCCTCTGGTGCGAGCATCTTACCATGCCAGGTGCCATTTTAGTGTTAAAAGTTTTTTTATATAGCATGGCTCAAATATATATATTTTTATATAGCATAGCTAGCCAACTACTGGTGCTCAATTCGGGAAAAAAATTGTGATCAGTTCCAACACTGGAAGAAAAACTGCTAAAAAGAACTTTTTGAAAGATAGCACAGTACTGTATTTTATGGGCACTTTCAGGTATCTTCAAGGATAATTTTGCTCATATGTGATTCTCACTTCATGTGATGGCTATAGAACCTAACCCCTGAGTTGGATATGACTTCACTCTAATAACAGAGCACAACCGATTTCTGCTTGTAGAAAATAAGAACCGAGAAACAGGCACAGTTGTATAAATGCTACCCAAAGTTTCCCCAAACATCTCCCACCATCCCCTCCTACAAGTAAGTACTGGTCACATTCATTATGCAGGCAGGGAGGAGTCTGCATGTGTTCAAAACTTACTGTGTTCCTGGTGATCTACACAGAAATCTCATTGAAATTACATTATCAATAGAAGGTAAGAAATCTTGTCCTCATTTCATTTGTGGGGAAACTGAGGCTCAAAAAGGCTAAATAATGAGCTGAAGGCAAGTGGCAGAGATGATGTAGGTCCCCAATCTGGGAGATCCAAAGCCCACATTCTAGCTGCTTCACCACTTTGCCTTCTTACTCTGGTCAAATCACACTGATTATCTCAGCTCATCTGCTTTTATCTCTCTATGCTAATTTACTTCTTCAATTTACATGCAATTTAGTCCCTTCTAATCAGGCAACTTCCTTGTCTGCAAATGCTCGTGGGGAGATTTAAGACTATACTTACCCAGAAATGTGTTGACCTAAACCTACAGCCCAGGCACACATACCCAAGCTGACTCGCTGAGTCCCTGAAACTAAGCAATTGCATGGTGGATGGCTTTCTCCAGTAGCTTCTCAGCCTTTCCACTAATATTTACAGCCTCTTGTGAACCCATACTATTCTGAATACTGCTCGCATCCAAGACTACCTGCGGCTATTATTATTTTCCTGTCATTGATTTCGTGCTGGGATTTCTAACTCCCCAATACAGATCTCACGCTTTCATTCCTTTTTCTGTCCTTGGAATGTGAAATATCTCCCAAGTTACTACCATCTGCTACCTTAATTAATAGGCTGTTTACCGCCCCTGTAAGACCTTGCAGTGATTCTCTTGGACTCCATCCCTAACTTGGTACACATTGCAGGCTCTCATTAGTCTTGGTTCATAATTCAGCTTTCAATCTCTTTGACAGCTCTCATCTCTAAGCCAATTTGAATTACATTTTTCTTGTAAAATTTCATAAGACACAAATATGCTTTTTTGGAACCTGGAACAGATTACGTCTACTACATTCCCTCTGTCCACTCCTTTTATAATTTGAAGGGCACCCCCAAATAAATAAATAATAACATCAGTCTGGCTTGTTTGATAGAAATTCATGGGTTCTCTCTCTGCATTGGAGCCTCGGGTTTGCATGACTATCTCTAAGGAGTCCTCTCTTCCACATAACATGACTTGGTACATTCCTCCAGCTTCCCTTCACCCCAGCACCCTCATTAGCCAATTTGAATTGCACACAGTGCAATGGTACCCAAATGCATCAACAAAGATATAAATGAATAAAGGGAATGGCTTTACAGCCTGAACTGCCAACATCACTTATAGTCAGAGGTGACTGGTTAGTCATTCAAACTAGAAAACAACCCATCATTAGAATTTCTGTTGTTGTTAAGTGGAATGGTCATTGTTGCAGATGTCCCTTAAAATGCAATCGTTCTGTATTCATAGGTACAGTATACAGAAGTGAAAGGGGGAAAAGGGAAGACTTGCATTTATTAAACTCCTCCTTTGTATCAAGTCCTGAGGTAGGGCTTGGCTTCACAGGTTTGATTTCAGGGATGAGTTTTAAATCTGGCTTCATCAACCTCGTCTGAAGATTTTGGTCAAGATGCAGACATCCTGACCTCACTCCGAGGGATTCGAAGTCAGTAGTTTTGGGGTGGGGCTCAGGAATCTGTGTTTTTCAAAAGTGCTACCAGGCACTCTTGTGGTTACTGAGTGATTTGGGGAAGCATTAAATTCTCAAAGCAACCCAGAAATGTCCATTTCAGACATTTTTGTCCATCATTTGTTGGATGAGGGGGAAAAAAAAGGCTCAGAGAGATGAAATAATTTGCTCTGTGTCACAGACTAGGAAATCATAAACCCAGCATTAAAGACGAGTCTGTGGGATTCCGGAGCCCGTCCTTTCTCCATGAGCCCACAGAGCCTCCATTTTGATGGGAAACAGTTTTTTGTTGTTGTAATTGAAGACACTGAAGCATCATTTTAATGAAAGTAAATACTTTTTCAGCACTGCCAAAAGACATTTAATGTACGCTAATGTTCATAGTTGCATTATTCCCAATAGCGAAAATGTGGAAATAACCCAATGTCCATCAGCAGATGAATGGAATATATATATATATTATATATAATATAAATAACCTATATATATATAATATATATATAGGTTATTTATATAGGTATATATATATATAGGTTATTTATATATATATATATATTTATATATAGGTTATTTATATAGGTGTATATATATATATATAACCTATATATAATATATATAACCTATATATATATATATAAAATTCAGCCATTAAAAGGAATAAAATTCTGACACATGCAACAACATGGGTGAACCAACCTTGAAAACGTTATGCTAAGTGAAAGAGTCAGACACAAAAGTACAAATATTACATGATTCCACCTCTATGAGGTATCTAGAATAGGCAAATTCATAGAGACAGAAAGTAGACTAGAGGTTACCAGGGGCTGGGGCAGGGGGCAGGGGAGGTTATTATTTAATGGGCACAGAGTTTCTGTTTAGGATGGTGAAACGGACTCTGTGGTGATCATTACACAACGTTGTGAATGTACCTAATGCTATTGAACTGTACACTTAAAATGGTAAATTTTAGGTTATGTGGATTTTATCACAATTTAAAAAGCATGCAAAAGATACCTGGAAGAATGAGAGCCCCCTGGAACATACCCTAAGAGTGAGATTGTGAAGTAAGCCCCCAAGACTTTCTTCTATTTTCCCCTAAAGTTGAATGAAAAACCGATTTCTGGTTAATCAAAGGTTCCGGTTGGTCACGGCAACACTGTCTTTTACTCTTTGCTCATTTTTTCCTCATAGAAAGAATGGCTGTGGGGGAGCATTTTGGCGTGTAGGGTATGAAGTCACCCTGTGTGGTGGGGCAAGTGTATCTCCTGGTGCAGCTCTGCAACTCCTCTGAGGGACAATCAGACAGTCCTCTGGTGTACGTGAGCACATGACCCAAGTTCAAGGCTCCTTTTTGGAACCTGGAATGTCTCCCCTGTAAGAGTGCTGTGGCTGGTGGACGTGAGCACATGACCCAAGTTCAGCAAAATTGAGCCCTTCTCTTGGATATTTTTTTTTAACTCTACAGACTGGAAACATCCTCCTTTTTTTTTGCACCAAGCCCCAAAGATGCTACCCCCAAGGTATGGGCAGCACAGGTCATCCAGGGCGGAGAAGCTTCTGCAATTGCCCGGAGGGGCCCAGTACCTGCTCCTGAGACCCTGGAGCTGACTGGCCCTGGGGCCCACTTCCGCCCTGAGAGTTACCCCTCTATCTTTTGCATAGTGTCTCTCTATTTCTTGAGCAGGTTTCTGGTGTCTGCAACACAAAGTCCTGAACACTATGGCACAGTTTTGGTTAAATGCTTGCTAAAATTTCTTGTTTTGTTTTGTTTTTGCGGTACACGGGCCTCTCACTGTTGTGGCCTCTCCCGTTGCGGAGCACAGGCTCCGGACGCGCAGGCTCAGCGGCCATGGCTCACGGGCCCAGCCGCTCCGCGGCATGTGGGATCTTCCCGGACCGGGGCACGAACCCGTGTCCCCTGCATCGGCAGGCGGACTCTCAACCACTGCGCCACCAGGGAAGCCCTTGTTTTGTTTTAATTTCTTGTTTTTTTTAAAAAAAATTTTAGCTTTGGTGATTGTGAGGTATAATAGACAAATGAACGTTGTATATATTTAAGATGTACAACTTGATGTAGGATTTGTGTATGCATCGTGAAATGATCACCACAGTCAAGCTAATCAGCATACCCGTGACCTCATATAATTACGTGTGTGTGTGTGTGTGTGTGTGTGTGTGTAGTGAGAACACTTAAGATCTACCGTGTTAGCAAACACAAATATACAATAAAGTATTGTTCACTACGGTCAGCATGCTGTATGTTAGATTTTCAGCACTTGCTCATCTTGCGTAACTGAAAGTTTATACCCTTTGACCAACATCTCCCCGTTTCCTCCACCCCCGGCTCCTGGCAGCCACCACTCTACTCAGTGCTTCTAAGTGTTGGACTATTTTAGATCCCACACATGACTGAGGTCGGGCAGCATTTGTCTTTCTGTGGCTGGCTTATTTCACTTAGCATAACCTCCTTCAGATTCATCTGTGTTGTCACAAATGGCGAAATTTCCGTTTTCTTTTTAAGGCTGAATAACATTCTGTTATGTAGATATGTATCACAATTTCTTTATCCATTTATCAGTGGGCATTAAAAAATAAAAAACATTTAAAGATTAAACACGGACATTTAAGAAACAAAGTTAAATCCTCTGATCCTGCGAAAGTCGTTCCATGCCAATTTAAGCAAATTAAAAGTTTCCCTTTGTGAATGAAGTGTCTCGTCTAAGACCCAGGGTGGCCAGCACAGATGATGCTAAGACAAGATGAGAACAGGAGATACAGACGGGAGAATTATGAAGTAATTCAAAATAATTAACTTATGTTTTTAATTCAGTTTGAGAAGTTATTTAAGGGAATTTTCTCCTCTTCTGTGTTTTTCTAGATGATTTATATCTTCAAGGAAAATGTGATTACATCCTGCAGATCAAAGATACTGAAAAAGGATGCCTATAAAAGAACATTCTAGGCACATGAAAGTTAGGGCTCATGTGCTTCTGCAATGAAAAATGCAATCTGTTCCTTCTGAGAGCAAGAGTGTCCCGTGCAAGCCCAGCATTTGGTTCTAGCAAAGGGAGTTAAAGTTGGAGAAGAAATGCAATGATTGTTGGTCCTCATTTCTCCAGGGCTGTGAGTCTGTTGGATCCCAGGGGACAGTGTGGTGAAGGTAAAAATGAGGCTAATTGAACTTGGCAATGAGTTTAAACACCATGAATCTAGGCATGCAAGTGAATCAACATTAGATGTCCTGAGAGCCAGGAAAAGAGCTACAGCTTAAAGCGAGATCTGCTAAAGCAACAGGAATGGCGTAGGCTTTAAATAAACTTCAGGTTTGTTAGAAATACTTTTTTTTTCCTCTTTTAATAGTTAACCTGACCCCAGCTCAAGAATCCAAGATACTGAGTAAGTCTATTGTGTACCTGGAGAAAACTTTCAAAACCTTAATTACTTATAATCTTGGTTTCAGCAATAATCTCAGTAATGCTGGGATAACCCTCCCCTTTCACAGCTCCCAGATGCCCCAAACCAACACACTTCTTATCTCCAGCAGGAGACTCTGTTTTTTATGATTTTAAAACATAGCTTGGAAGAGTCTCCATCTTATCTTGGAGCAGAAGTGGTGTCACTTGCCAGCCCAAATATTCTAGTAAGAGTTTTGCCTCTCACTCAGCTGCCACAGCTGCTTCTTTCAGCCCCAGCCAGACTCCTGCTGAGATAAAAATACAACTCATTTAGGTCAATGATTAAATGGAAAGTTATAATATTACTAATTAAGTTTGAGCAAATAGAGAACCAAAAAAAAAAAAAGCCCCAAACAAATTCCTTGAGGGGTCACCTCCATACCTGTCCTCACAAACAATCCCCCCCCATCACTCCTCACCCTGAAAGTAGAAAGTCTCAGGAAAGCCTCCCCCATGCCTTGTCACTAGGGTCTCCGCTTTCAATCTCAAAACAACCACTTATTGTCTCCCAAGCATATTTTTATCTGAGAGCCTGTGTGTTCATTGGACTGTGGAACAAACCTTCCAGAGTCTAGCTCATTTCCTGGGACCGCCAGCCCTGAAGGAGCTGGGGAAGGAGATGCACACTGGAGAAAGAAGTTGGGGAGCCCACACTGAGAGCTATTTATAGTGCATAGGACTCAGGTGTGGCGAGGACCGGTAATGCTTCTGAAGATTCAACCAGCTATCGAGGTAAGGCACACCTAGGACAGGGCCTAGGGAGCTGAGAGCCAGGCGCCTGGGATGCAAAAGGCTCTCGGGTGCCAAGTCTGCACTTACTGTACCTCCTAAAAACTGGCGCCCTAGGTGCCTCCCTTGCCTTCTCCATCCCAACCCTATGGTCCACACACCCCCAAGGATGGCCACACAGGTTCCGTTCTCCCAACTCGGCTTGTTTAAAAGAAGACTAAGCGGCGGGGAGGAGGGGTGTTTCTTATAGTAAGCCAAAGCATGGCTGCCTGAGCTGGTGATCAACTCACAGTGCGTACACCTCAGCCAGCCACATCTTCTGATTCCTCCCCAAGTCACCAAACATCTTCCTGTCGAATTCCTGGCTCGAGTCCCAAGCAGCCTGGGCAGAAGAGCTGGGGCTCCCTCCCAGATCACAGTACAGGAGATTCCCCAGCCACAGATGCACAGTGTTCTGGCTTCATTGTGCTTCAGTGGGGCTATTACCCCAGTGATGATGGGCTGACAGTTCTCAAGTAATTAAACAACCCCAGGAGTCTTTAAACAATCCTCTAATTACTAGTCTCACCACCAGAATTATACCTTCCAAATCCTAGCTGATGCTACCGTAGACTTTTGGGAGCTACAGACGCAGACGATGGGAGAAAGATCCCAAGAGAACGTCTCGTCTGGGGTCATGATGTGTGAGTGGGTACAGTTTCCCAGGGTGGTGGCACAGTCAAGACAGCAGTTCAGGGCTTTCCTCTGGGCCATTCCAGCCCCCAAACCACAAAGACCCTCTGCTAAGACCCAGACTGGCAGGGATGTTTTGTTTTGATTTATTTTGTTAAGAGCAGTTTTACGGTTACAGAAAAGTGATCGGAAAGTACAGAGAGTTCCCATATAACCTCTCACTCTCTCCTCATTCCCACATATTATGAACGTCTTGCATTAGCGTAGTTCATTTGTTAAAACTGATGCACTGATATTGATACATTATTATTAACTAAAATCATAGTTCACGTTAGGACTCACTCTTGGTGTTGTACACCTTATGGGTTTTGGCAAATGTATAATGACCCGTATCCACCATCATAGAATCATACAGAATAATTTTACTGCCCTAAAAATCCCCTGGACCCCACCTATCCCTCCCTCCCTCTAAAACCGACAGGAATGTATTTTGATCCCCACTGTGCTAGAGACATTTGTATCTTTTTCTCTTTTTTCCCTTGAAAATAAACGGTGGTGATTCATTCAGGTCACAGGCTCATCACCAAGCTGAGCTTGCAAACTCTCAGGAAACCTGGTCAAGAACACACCGTACCTCCCGTGTGCCCTGTACAGCCTGGAGAACCTGGGCCGCTCACTGGACCATAGCAGCCTCTCTCCAGGAGCCCAGGGTCAGAGCCAAACTCAATGGGTGCCCTTTTCTGCTGGTAAAGGATGGATGCAGACTGCCTAGTCATCCTCTTCCTACCTTCACGTTACCCAGTGATGGTTGGGTATGCGTGAAGTCCAGACCGTGCTGTAGATAGATGAGTACCCAGAAATGGTGAGAATGCAAAGAGCAGGCAGAGCTTATCAGCTTAGAGCTGTGATTCTCAAAGTACTGCCCAGGCATCCCCAGGGGTCCCCACAACCTTCTCGGGGTTACATGCGTTCAAAATGATTTCCGTAACGAGACCAAAAATTGTCTGCCCTTTTCACTCTCATTGTCTCCAAAGTGAACAGTGGAGTTTCCCAGGGACTACATGATTTGTATCACAATAGACTGACTGCACAAGCCAGTACAAGAATCCAGATGTCTTCCATTAAGGCAGGCAATAGTTTTGCAAAATGTAAAATAACGCCACTTTTCGCTCTTATTTCCTTTGGAAAATATCGTTAATTTTCATTGAAAAAGTTATACGTATAATATATAATGGGATTATTATTGTTGATTTATGTGAAGTAAATACTTGTGTTTTTTCTGGTTTTATTTTCTAATATGGTAGATGGATAGATATAGCCCAGGTTAACAAAGTTTTTTTTGGAATCTTCAATAATTTTTAAGAATGTAAAGCAGTCCTGAGACCAAAGAGCTTGGTCTGATTTATAGCAAATGACTTGGAGCCAGACAGACCTGGGATGAAAACCCAATTCTGACACTTGGACGAGTTATTTGACGAGTCATTTACCCCCAACCTGTCCACCCACCCACCCAGAACCTTGGCTTCTTTATCTGTCAAATGGTGATAATAATGTTTACTTCATGGGATGGTTGCAATGATTAATGACCTGACATATAGAAAAAGCACCTATGGGGCTTCCCTGGTGGCGCAGTGGTTGAGAGTCCGCCTGCCGATGCAGGGGACACGGGTTCGTGCCCCGGTCTGGGAAGATCCCACACGTCGCGGAGCGGCTGGGCCCGTGAGCCGTGGCCGCTGAGCCTGCGCGTCCAGAGCCTGTGCTCTGCAACGGGAGAGGCCACAACAGTGAGAGGCCCGCATACCGCAAAAAAAAAAAAAAAGCACCTATGGTCGCTGGCATAGATGAGGCAGTCAATAAACAGTGCAGAGGAGAAGGAGGAAAAAGAAAGTTTAAAACTGAGTTCCCATTCTCCAAATGAATATACAGCATGAGATCATTCATGTATCAATACAACTGGGCATGAACCCACAGTAAATATCAAAGGGGACCTTCTCCCTCACTGTGTGCTGCAAGCAATGGCCGGCCGAAGCTGGTGGGCCTTGAAAGATGGGGGAATTTCCATGAGCAGAAGGAAGGGTATTTCTCTGCTGTTCTTACAGGAGAGTAGCAGGAATGAAGGCTCAGGGGGAGCAGTGGGCAGAGCCTTTCTGTGGGACATCGAGCAGACTAGCCAGCCTGCCCCTACGTACACTCACACACCAGGCGCGTGGAATGAGTACGCATAATCAAGCTTCTGGCACAATCATAATATAATTAACAGGGCCTCGGTGTATCACAGTTACCCACCATCTCCTCTGTTGCTTTTTTTTTGTTCTTTTGCGGTACGCGGGCCTCTCACTGTTGTGGCCTCCCCGGAGCACAGGCTCCGGACGCGCAGGCTCAGCGGCCATGGCTCACGGGCCCAGCCGCTCCGCGGCACGTGGGATCTTCCCGGACTGGGGCACGAACCCGTGTTCCCTGCATCGGCAGGCGGACTCTCTACCACTGCGCCACCAGGAAAGCCCACTTTTTTTTTTTTTTTTGACCGCACCACGCAGCTTGTGGGATCTCAGTTCCCCCAGCAGGGATTGAACCCAGGCTGTGGCAGTGAAAGCCCAGAATCCTAACCACTAGGCCACCAGGGAATTCTCATCCTCTGTTGCTTTTCAACCCTTGTCTGCTTATCCAAATCCCAGGCCCCATCCAGGGATCTGGATGCAATAGGTCTGGGTAGAACCCAGGCATCTGTATTTTTATACACGCTCCACATGTGCAGCGAGAGGAGAGTCCTCCAGTCCAGTCTGGGCAGGTGCCCAAGAAAGGCCTGAGAGGTTCTGCCTTTAAAGAGCATGCCTGTGACAGAACTGGAAAGATGAGGTATAGAGAAGGGGCTAAGCCAGTCTGCTATGAGAAGAGAAGGCTCTGTCCAGGGGAAGCAAGACCGTCAAGAGAGATCACAGGAGGTGAGAGAGGGAGAGAGGACTGAGGACTGAGACATCGTCAGGGCCTTGGCAGGAACTGGGTGGCACACTGAAGATAGGATCATTCTAGAAAGTGGAGTGAGAGGAAGCCCACAGTGCGGAAACAGGGCAACAGGACAGCCCTTACTACCTTCAGGGATAGTTACCATACCCCCAGGGAAACTTGTATGGTGAGGCCAGGTTGAGAGAAGCAGGGCCCTGGAGTCAAGTGGCAATGCCAGCCTGAGGTGGCTTCACAGGAGGTAGCGGGGGAAGATATGGAAGGAATAAATATCCCAAACCCAGTGGAGGCCAGGGGCCTGCTTGTGTGTCTATATGTGTCAGCCTCTGGGGCAGAGAAGGTGGGGAGAGTGGAGAGTGGTTCCACAGGGGCAAAGTGAAGATGTCAGCCCAGCTCAGATGGCCAGGAATACCCACTCTGAAAAGTCAACATATGTTTGGTTTGAGCCCTGTGATAATGTTCGCCTGCCCTCCTGGAAAAGGATTGGGGACGCCCTCGGAGAATTATCTAATGTGTCTCACTAGCCCAGGAGGAGGTGATGTGCGGCCACACTAGAAGCTCTCATGAGCAGCCCTGGCCACAGCCCATCAGTGCTAAACACGGGAGGCTTGCCGGCCTGTGCCACGCACTCCTCCAGCACCTGGAGCCCCTACAACCCAACACAGCAGGGCTGGTTATATGTGGGCACTGAGGCTCTGAGGAGTTAAAGAACCTGCCTGAAAAGAGAGAGCTAGACAGCAACCGGGCAGGATTCAAACCCAGGTCTACCACACAAGAGCTTGAGCTCTGGCCATCCTATCATGCTGCTTCTTTCCAGAAAATAAAGTGTGTGAGGAGAATTCTCCATGGGTACCTGCATCCTAAAACTGAAATAAGGGATTGTATTAGGAGAATTTAGGCTATGATGCAATAACAAACATACCACATATCTGAGAGGCTTAACCACCCAGAAGTTCATTTCTGGCTCCCCTCACTGTCTGGTGCAGGGAGGCAGGGGGCTCTGCTCATTGTAGTCACTGGGGGACCCAGGGGTCCATCTCAGCATGTGCTTCCACAGTGGCTGTGGGAGGGGAAGGGAATGTAGTAAAGAGTTCTCACCCGCAAGTCCCACACATCACTTTACACGTATTTTATTGGCCAGAGCAAGTGCTACGGCCCCACCCAAGTTCATGGGGGTGGGAAGTAGCGTCCTCCCCATGCTGTGTCCTAACGACCTCCGTGCTAACCCCCTTGGGCTCTTACTATGTGCCAGGCACTGTGCTAAGCAGTTTGCACGTATCATCCCGTTTGAACTCCACAACCACCTACGAGGCCGAGTGTACTCATAGCCCCACTTCACCAACGAGGGCTGCAAGGCACAGAGAGGTTAAATAATTTGCTAAGGTCACACAGGTAGCAGGAAATAGGGCCATGGTTGAATCCAAGCAGTCCAACACACTTAACCACCAGACTCTGATCATTTAGTGATTATCCAACTAACAATTATTTGTGCAGGGCCTGTATGGGAGGGATTGAGGACCCAGTGGAGATCCATGTCTTTTCACTGGTGGATCTGCAGTGCAGAGGACCATGCATTCTGCCGGATTTCATCTTTAGAAGGTGCCTGTTAGGATTTTAACCCCAAATCTCAAAGCTGGGAAAAACCGAAGAACCCGAGTTGAAACGACCCTCTATCCCATCTTCATCCCATTTAATGCGGATTCTCTCTGCATCACCCCCTCCTCTTCCCTGGGGCCTTACAGCCTCTGTGTCAACACCTCTGTCTCTGGGGACAGCTCAGCTTACGACTTCTTCACAGCACTGAGCCCTCGGTCTCCCCATCCTGAGGCCAGGGGCAACTGGAGTAACCCCGTTCCTTGTGGCATTCCCCTGTCACATACTGGAAAGCGTTACCACATCGTTCTCTGGATAAGAATCAGATAAGAACAATGTTTTCAATGCCCCATCCTGCTCCTGGAACGAGTGAGTTTCTTTAAAGAAAGGCAAAGTTCCCGGCATTTCCCAGCCTGGCCTCCTCCCCGTGGCTGCCTCTGTTGTTCTGGTTGCCATCATGTCCCCACTTCTTTCCTTTGTACCAGGCACTCCCTGAAGATAATATCTGCCAGGCCACCCCTCCGGGCCAGGTTTTTCTGTGGGTGGGGGAATACCCACTCTGAAAAGTCAACACATGTTTTGTTTGAGCCTGTGATAATGTTCGCCTGCCCTCCTGGAAAAGGATTGGGGACGCCCTCGGAGAATTATCTAATCAGTTCTAGTTTCCCAGGCCTTTCTTGTTGGATTTTAACTTCATTTTTAAGAGAAAACAGCCAAGCACCACAGGTTACTAAATTTCTTTCTTTTTCTTTTTCCTTTTTATCATAAAGATTAGGCCCAGGCACTAAGATTTGAATTATCCTATGTTTTCTCAAATGGACCATATCAAGGGGCCATGTAACCATGATACCTAGTATTTGCTCAGTACTTTGAGGTTTACCTAGCACTTTTATATTTATACTCTTTGATTTGATTCTCACCTACTTCCAGTGAGATAGGCATCAGAATTCTGTCCATTTTACAGATCAGTAAACTAAGGCTTAGTGAAGTTCAGAAGCTGGCCCAATGTCACATGGCCTTTAAGTGGGAGAGCTGGAGCTTGAACTTCTAGTTGAAACCTACCATGAGGCCATGGCCACTGCATGCTTGCCAAATTCCACTTCAGTGAAGCATAATTTTCACTTTTGATGCTTTTGTGGCCCCAGATTGGAACCAAGATGTTTATTCAGCAAGTGTATAAAGCATTTCTGGGCAAGTGCTATTTGGGAGTGAGCCTAGAAAGGGCAAGCGGGTGGGCAAACACCGGGGGTCCAGCCGAGAGAGGGTGCAATTCATCATTTATCCTCACTGTATGCAGGTGGCCCTACTGAAGAGCCAACCCAACAAGCGGGCCCTGGGCACTTCACTTGGGATCTGCAGAGAGAGGGCTCCCGGGACTGGGATGCAGAAAAGGCGTCTCCCCCGAGGGAGAGGTGTGGGCAGGCCTTCGAGCTAGGACTTAGAAGACCACGATGAAGGTAGAACAGGCATAGAGGAAGGAAACTGAGCTTCTGGACAAGAGCCGCCAAGGTTTCTCATGACAAAGGTACAAGCTTTGGGGGTCAACAGAGGCCAAAAAGGTGCCCCCCTGAGTCCCTGAGGTAAAACCCTTCAGCTCCAGCTTCTTGTTGTGGTTTTTCATTTCCTTGGTTCCTCCCTCTTGGCTATAAACTCCCTGGGGGTAAAGAGTAGGTTCATGGGACCCAGTGTGCCCACCGAGCAGCCCACAGCTGGTGCTTGATCCGTGGTGGCTGGGAGACTGAATGGGAGGGGCATGGCCAGAGCAGAGGCTGGAACCTGAGTCATCAGTGGTACCACCTGCGCCGCTGCCTTCCCCTCTCCAGCCTCAGTCTCCCTCTTAGAGTCAAAAGGGTTGGCGTCGGTCATCTCTAAGACCCCTTGGACTGTCTTCCTCTCTCTCTATTCCAGGAGCATTTCTTGGCAGGCAGGCAGAGGAGTAGTTTTGTTCAGCCCCCACTCATTATCTCCTGGCCCTTTTTGCCCCAGAGCTTCAAAGTTTGCAGAACAACAGGGAGTTCTCATAGTTGGCATGCATGACCCGCCCCCTACCGCACACCCCTTGGGCATTGCTTAGCCGGTAGGGGGCTGTGCTCTGAAGGAGGGGCCTGAGCTGCGTGAGGCTGGCATCTCCCAGCCCCATTATCACAACCGGGCCATCTCTCGAAGCCACATTTCAGGATGACGGGTCAGCCTGGACCCAAAAATGTCTTCAGGTCTACCAGACTTAAAAACGCATCCAGGCCTCAGAGGTGTTAATGAGAGGAGGAAAAAAGACTCATCCCACAGCCAGAGGACCAGGGGCTGTCTGGGCTCCCCATCAACACCCAGTGTTGTGTTTCTGGCTTTCTGGCACCCAATCCAACGCCCACTCTCCTCACTTTCTCTCTCAGTAACGGCATCCTGATTTCCTTTTGGAAACTTGCAAGCTGTCTGATGAGACCCTCATTCAAGATGCCCCGCTCTCCCCAAGACAAGAGATGGCACCTGAGCCCGACAGAGCCCGCTACGCAGGTTTTCCTTGGAATCTGAATCATGAGCAGAGGGACAAAAAGCAGGAAATGGTTGGTGGCCTTGTTCCAGTGGCACCACCACAGAGAGACCTTCCATCTGCTTCTGCCAAGACTCTCAGAGCAGCCGCGTTCCAATCCTTCGGCCCTGGCTGGTCTACTTTCCCCTGATTCTGTCCCTCATTTTCAGTTGCCTGTTCTGTTGCCCACATCCCCAAAGCCCTATCTGATTCACCTTTCAAATCCAAAGGCAGAGGCATAGAGACTGCACAGCTGGTCATCTTGGGGTAGCAGAGCGAGACCCCTGCCTCTTCCCAAGAATCAGGACCATCAGTGTGGCAAAACCACAGGTGAGACCAGAGCTCCTGTCCCGATGCCACCTCTCAGCTGTATGGCCTCAGGCTTTGGACTTGACTTGGAACCTCAGTTTTCTCATCTCTAAAATGGGAAAGTTTGCCTACCTGTTGGGACTGGGGTGTGGCTTAATAAAATGCCCAGAGAGGACCTAGCACAGGGCTGAAAATCTACAGGACTTTCCGGGAGGGTAGATTAGATTGTCATTCTGATGAGAAAGTCTCATTGCTTCTCATCTGTTAACCCCAGATGTATTTGAGAAACAGAGTCAGCTTCTTTCTGTTTAACATGCACTGAAATCATCACCTTTTCAGTTGCCCAAACCATTGGGTCACCAAGAAAAGCCTTCCCAAGCCTCTTTCGGGAAAGGACTTCTTTTTCTAACTTGAAACAAGGAGTCATTTGCCAAACTGAAATAGCGCAGAAACCTTAGAACCCACAGATTTGAGTGAATTCTAATCTTGGCCAAAACTGGCAGGAGTGTGAGGGTGTGGGGGGAGGGGGTGGATGAGTCAGAGATTCCACCCTTCAGAGGGGGCAGCCTAATATGGCATTGGGGAGCCACGAGAGACGACTTAGGTATGCCTGGACTTCCAGACTGGAGCCACGACTCTGGCCAGGACCCAGCCGTACCCCTCCAGCCCCACCTACCCTCACATACACATGGAGCAGAGCCTTGGGTGGCGAACCAAAGCTGGGAGCCCAGATCAACTTGGGAGGAGCCAGCCAAGAGACCAGGACCTTGACCCCAGAAAGGGTGGCACCCACCTTTCTCCCAGCATGCCCTGGGGCTTGGGCCAAAGGTGGACCTGTCTCTTCAGGCAGGACGTGGTCCTCGCTGACTCCAAGGTCTCCTGAGGGCAGCCGACATTGATCAAGTCTGTGATAGGGACATAAACATGTAATAGTGAGTAATAGTGAGGCTTCACTCCACATAACCTCAGAGCAAGTGAAATTTATCTTCATCCCTGGAGAAAAAGACCGGGTAGGGGAGGACCTTCAAAGGCGAGAAGTGATTTCTGATGGTTTTACAGTTTAACGAAAACACAGAGATGCCTCTTCTTTTTTTCTTTAAGAATAGATACCTGTTCATGTATAACTGAATCACTTTGCTGCATACCTGAAACTAACACAACATTGTTAATCCACTATACTCCAGTATAAAATAAAAAGTTTAAAAAAAACAAAAACAAATAGACAAACAAAAAGAGATGCCTTTAAATGGCGTGGGTGGAAGCACAGCTGACTTTTAGACCTGGCTTAGCTCCTCACTAGCTGTGTGACTATGGGCAAATTGCCTTGCTTTTTGTGCCTGTATATATATATATATGTTTAATCATCTATAAATTGAGAGAAGTGCTTCTCAAACTGGAGTGCTCATCAGAATTACCTGGAGGGCTTGTTTCCTGGGCTCGGGCTCAGAGATTCTGACTCAGTAGGTCTGGGGTAGGACCTAAGAATTTGCATTTCTAACAAGCCCCCAGGATTACAGAATTGCTCAGGCATATTCAGGGGAAAAACAAAGTCTCCTTGCCCTGGATGCCCAGCAAAGGTCCTCTGATTGGACTGGCCTTCTCACGGCTCCATCCCTGGAGCCAGCAGGGGAATCCATTCCCCCAAACCACTCAGATCAGCAAAACAGAGATTGCTGGTAATTGGGAAGGGTCGAAAGAAGGAATGATGCTGGAGAGAGAAGCAGCAAACACCTCCCTCAGTGTCAGAGCTGGCACTGGAACCCCAGTGAGGCACACTCTTCAGCCACTGTTCTTTCCAGCCCACCTGCCTCCAAAGTGTACTAGATCTGGGAGGAGTCCTAGTTCAGGACCCCACCTCCAGGGAAGACTGTACCTAAACATACCAGACGGATGAACCCATCCACATCCTTCCAGGAAGGAGGTAATTACCTTGGCTCTCCTGACAGGTGTCCCCCAGGGAGACTTCAGCCACACGCAGGAGTCACGCTGGGGCATTCGTGTATAAACCTGTGTCCTGGACAAACAGACAGAAAACTCTCAATCACACTTGGGCTTGCAGACTTGCACAGTGTCTATTTGCTGACCTCAGAGACACTCCCAAAGGACAAGGGTGATGATGAAGGTGATAATGAAGGGACCAGTGTGTCTCTGCCTTTGTCCCTGAGGTTTGATACTCCCTAGGAGGTATCTGTTCAGATCAGGATTTCAGGTTTTAGATGATCTGTTCCCAAAAGTGAGCCAGCCATTTATCAGCCTTCCTACCCAAGGAATCTGGAATAATATCTTCAAATAATATCTGGAATAATATCTTCAAAGTATTCATAGTCTAGGGGAAGATAAGACCCAAAGAAAGAGAAACCACAGTTCATGACAAACACCATTGCTGAGCTTTGAATAAAATTCTAACTCCACGTGCAAGAGACCAGGAAAGACTTCCAAGGGCTGTGATGTTTGACCTGGGCCTTGAAACAGTTTGCCAAAGAAAGGCGTCTGGGGAAAGCCATTCTAGATATAGAGAACAGAACGTTGATTAGTGGAGAGGTTGTCCATGGAATGATGGGTTCAGAGTGACGGGAACATAAGGTCTCAGCGGGGAGTGGTGAATGACAAGCCTGGAAAGTTGGTTAGTACGTCATGCTGCAGAGTTTGGATTTTATCCTGAGACGGCAGGGGCCAACAAAAGTTTTTTTAAGCAAGAGAATGGAATGGGATGAGACGTGACATTTTTTAGGACTAAAACTGGTAGAGGGTGGAGGGTGGCCTGGCCAGGGAGAGACGGAGACAGCCGGGCTAGTCAGGAGGCAAAGAGATGGGAGGACAGAGGGAAGGCCATGGTTATGGAGATGGGAATGAGAGGGACAGAGCCAGGACAGGACAATGGACAGGAAGTGGTGGCTACTGGACGTGGGAGAGGACAAGAGGGAGGAGTCAAGGCCAGAGTCTCCGGTTTGGGAGGCTGATGAACGGTCTTGACCAAGTTAGGGAGTGAGGAAGAGGAGAAGACTTGAGTAGCTTGGCATGAATGGAGCAAATGGACACGTATTGGGCCATTTTCTGTAGGCCACCTCTTCATACTTCACACGGCAAGTACTTCTTGAAAAATACAAATGACTAAGTGATACAGAGTAGATTTTCAAAATTTCCCCCCAGAACAATCATCTCAAGCCTGGAACTCTATCTCCTGATCATTAAAGCCAACAAGATCATCAAAAATACCTGCAAAGGGCAGGCAAGGATCAAAACAAGAATAATAAGCAAAGCAGTACTGGGAAGGCAACCTCTTCTTAACTCGTAATTGAATCACGTCCACTGACTCTTGTCGGGTGATATAAATTAACACACTTAAGAGACATCCACGCTAGGGACGCTACCAAGGCCCCATGCCCGTGTGTACCCCAACTGGGAATGATGGACAAAGTCCCCTTTCATGCAATCCTCTCCCAATAGAAAAAGAAAAAAACAATTTTAACCACGGAAATAAATAGAGAAGATGATGGCTTTAAAATTAAATGTTGGAAAAACGTCATGCAGCAAAATCCCAAACCCCAATCGTGGTTGAGGATGCCGCAAACCACACACATTTGCACTTCAAGAGTGAAAGATGTTTTGAAAGAGTCCTTGAAATAAAGATTCCCAGGTTCCACTGGGGGAGGACCAATTTCGGTCCAAAACACATCTTTATGGCTGGGTTTTTAAAGCCCAGGAAAGTGTTCCTAATGGAAAGGCTGACCGGTCTGTCCACACACCACACCAGCAAGATCGAGGCTCTTTAAGAAAATGAGATTTTCCTTTGCAACTAGGTCAACGTGGAAAGAAAACAAGAGTTTCTTCTGGAAAGTTCACAGTTTTCAAATGGGACGTTAGAAAAATAACTTCCTTATGGAATGGGATGCCTTATTGCTTTCTCTTTTACCTGAAGCCAGGTTAACTGGTTGAGAAAACAAAGTGGCAGAAAAACAGGAACCACCTGTTGTTCAGAAGTGCTGTCTGACGGGCTGGGAAGACAGACCCTTCCTAGGTAAGCAAGTTCTACTCAGGTGCCACAGGCTCAGGCCCACCGAGCCCAGGCAGGTGCATTGAGAAGTGAGGCTGGCCAGGTAGGGGCTGACAGGTGGAGCTCATGTGCCTGGTCACGAGGGAACAAAGGCTAATCTGCTCTGGCCACTGTGGCCACGTGATGCCAGTGTCACCAACACCTGAATTTCCAGGGGGAGCTTGAGAGATGCATGTTTATGTGAAATCTTCTGAATTTTAACACTGAGAACCAAGTCCAAAAAAACTGAAACACAACATGGGCCAAACACAGCCCAGCTTGCCGGCACCATCTGAGGTCTCTTCTGTCCCGTGCTAATCAGGACTGAGGCAGAATTTCAACATGTCAAGAGAAGGAAAGAAAAGAGAGGACTCGTTTGTTAGGCACTATCTTGATACTAGAAGCCGGGAGACTTGGGTTCCTGTCCCAGCTCTTTGACTAACTCCTCGGTATGTCGCTGGGCCAGCTGCCAGCTCCCCCTTCTCCGGGCCTGTGAAAGGAGGGGCTAGGATGAGGTGAATTCCAAGCACTTGGCCACCTACAGCCTGGGATGCTATGCCCTCAGCTGATGGAAACCATTCAACGCGTAAGAGGTGTTTTCTGGGAATCAGAGGTGACCCTGAGTTAATGGTTCAGGAATTCAGGTGGGTGCAGCCCTCTGTACTCCCCTCTTGGTTTTCAGGTGATTTCTCATGAGGAATCTCCCTAACCTCCAGAAGGAAAAAGAGCTGATAAGCTGAAGTCTCAGTGAGGCTCCTGTGATATGGCTCCTGTTTTCCCACCCCTGTGTGCTCCACAGGGATTTGCTGAGGCATTGAGACTCTAGGCAATCTCATCACGCCTCAGCCTTACAATAAGCCTGGAAGGTAGGTACCCTTGTCCATTTCTTTGCCTGCATTTTGAAGATGAGGCAATGGAGGCTCAGAAGTGTTTATCATCTTACCCAAGGTCACACAGCAAGGAGAAGGCCAAGAG